>NC_136926.1:5624122-6336622 GCF_949752795.1 Hyperoodon ampullatus | reverse complement strand
TATATGTGGAGGCAGAGTGTGCTGGGGGTCCGAGGTGACCAGGGGCTCCCAGGGGAGTGGACTGGTCCCCAAGAGGAGACCCACCCCAGTACAGCTGGTGTGATGGGAGGGGTCGCAGCCTGAGCCCTTTGGGGTCCCTGAGGAAGGAGATGGAACCTAAACACTCCCAGACATGCCAGCAGCTCCCAGAGAAGCCCCTCACGCTGGGCTGACTCGGTTCCTCCCAGAGTTCACGTCCACCCGAACCTCAGGATGTGACCTTTCATAGAAATGAGCTCCTTGTAGACGTAATGAAGACGAGTTCACATCAGATGAGGGTGGACCCTAAATCCAAAATGACTGGTGTCCTTAGAAGAAGAGGGAAATCTGGACACAGGGGCACCCAGGGGAGGGATGCACCCCCAAGCCAAGGAACGTCAAGGATTGCAGGCCACCCCCAGGAGCTGGGAACGCAGGGCAAGAGCCTCCCCTGGAGCCTTCGGAAGGAGCGTAGCCCTTCCGACACCTTGATTTCAGACTTCTAGCCTCCAGGATTGCAAGAGGATAGGTTCCTGTACCAGCCTGTGGTGCCTTGTTACAGGAAACAGGAAACTAACGCACCTCCCCTCCGCCAATCCCCCGGCCCCCAGGAGAAAGCCACCATCACCGTACGTGAGTGAAAACACAGCACAGCCCACTCTCGGGCGGATGCTCCATCACCTCCAGGCACCAGCCGGCCCTGCCCAGCCTGGCCCCTCACCACGCAGGGCTGGGAGCAAGCCTCAGGGGTCCCCAAGCCCCAGCCCCTGCCCGGGAGTGGGATCACTTCCTGTCCTGCCTTCTTCCTGAGCAAACGGGGGACCTTGGAGTGCAGCCGCTCAGAATTCGGGGAGGAAGAGGGAAACGTCTGCCTGCCCGTTAGTCACGGTTTCCGTCACCAGCACTCGGCCAGGGCCACGGCCCCACCCTGCCGCATGTCCACGGGACCACTGTGGGAACGCCCAGCTCCACCACCCGCCTGCCTCTGGGGGCTGGCGCACCCCGGTCCCAGACCCCGAGCTTCTCCCAGAGGGCCCCCGGCTGGAGCTCGCGGGGGCGTGAGAAAGGTGTGTGGCCTGTGGGTTTGTGGGTGCAGCTGAGGGGTCCCTCTCCTTCCCCAATCTATTTTTAGCAGACAAGGACTCACTTGAGTGCTGGAGCTGGGTGAGGCAGGCGACTGGCTGCCCGGGGGGGTGGGGGGCATGCTCGGAGCCTCGCAGGGAACGGGGGCTCCTATGGGCCTGGCTGGGATGCACGTCCTGCTGGGAACCTAAGGTCTCTCCGAGCCAGCAGCCCAGGCCACCTGAGGCCAAGTGGGGTGAGTATGATGTCAACACCAGAATCCCCCCAAGCTCTGGGTTTCAGAGGCTGGGACTTAGTGTCCCAGGAATCATACCAAACCCTTCCACACGTGGCTGTGAACCTCAAGATTGGGACATGTGTATGGAACAGGAGATGCTGGCGATAGTAGTATTGGTAATTACAGCTGATGTCTGTTAAGCACCTACTATGTGCCAAGCATTCTTTACTTATTAATTCACTGGATCTGCACATCTACTCCGCGAATCAGAGCATGCCACTCCCTACCTCGAACTCTCCAGACGCTCCCAGAACCTCTTGATATAAAACCCAAGCCTTCCCCGCTCCATACAGTCCAGTGCGATCTAGATCTGGACCCCGCCCAGCTCTCTGACTTGCTCACCCTCCTTGGTCTGTTACAAACACACTGCCCTTCTTGTGCAAATGGGCTTACAATGCCCCGGCCACAGGGCCTTTGCACTCATCATTTCTCTGGCTGGACAGCCTTCTCCCAGACACCCACATGACTCACGTACCCACCTCCATCGGGGCTTTGCTCATACATCACCTCCTCAGTGAGGTCCTCCCTGATTACCCTTCAAAATCAGCTAATCTCATTCTCCATCCATCACTTTCTACTACTATCCCTCATCTATCTTCAGACCACAATCTGAAATTATCTGTGAGTTAATTTGTCTCTAGAACTAGAATTAACTCAAGGGCAGGCATCTTTGTCTGTTCTCAGCTGTATTCCCAGCACACCAGAAACAGTGCCTGGCACAGAAGAGACACTCTGTAACTACTAATTTAGATGCATGAACCTGATAGACAAAGATGCTGGCCCAGAGAGGCAAAGACACTTGGCCAAGATCACACAGCTCGTGGGTCAAGAAACCCACACTTCAATGCAGGTCAGGTTCAAGTACCTCCCTGTCTGACCATCTCTCTCTGCAGGCCTGTGCAGCCTCAGATGGAAGAGGCGACAGAGGAAAACAAGGCAAGGTGGGGCCTGGGCTGAGATGGACAGAGACAGAGAAACACGGAAGCTGAGCCCGAGAGCCTGGATTCACAGATGGGAGAAAAGGGTAACCTTCGGTCATTAGGAGGGGGAGGGAAAACCTTGGAGAAGCCACTGGTGCCAAATGTTACATAACGCTGGGACACGCTCCGCCTGCCCACCCGATCCTGCTTCCTGCTGACGTCGCCCGTAGCCACGCTCGGGCCAGGCCTGGTGCAAGGCAGGAGGGGACACCCGCTGACCCTCTGCTTCCCCCACTGCTTCCTCCACTGGCCGAGGGTGACGTGTCTTCCTGAGCTCCAGACGGGGCCCGGCCAGCAGGAATCACCAGGACCTGTCTCCCTCCTGGGGTCTGGAGGGTGTGGGACAGCATCTTGTGAGGACTGCTTGCATTCTCCAGTGACAGGGAACTCAGCCAGGCACCATGGGTGGCCACTGTAAGGACGGATGGACCCAGGCTGCTGGGCCCCCCATCCCTCACTGAGCTTTCTCCGCAGCCTTCAACCTAAGTCCACTCCTTCGCTGTCAGCAGGGAACGAGAACCCGTCCCACTCTCCCCAACAGCCCTTTCTCGTCCACAAGTGACAAGCAAGGCTCCCCTGTTTGTTGGCCTCAGAACACGGCCCATCGGCCCCCACCTTCTGGTCCCCTGCTTCCCAGAAGGACCAGCCTCTGCTGAGTTCTGTGGGAGCCACGTCCAGTAATACAGGTATGGGTCCAGGAAGGGAAGCCAGGGGCTCCCACAGACTTGGGTTCAAACTCCCTCTGTGGTGTCTCCCTCCTGTCCTCAGCATCTTCACCTGAGGAAGGGGTCAATGGGGCGACCTCAGGGGTCTGGGGGAGGGGCCCAACCTGGGCCTCAGGGCCCCCCTGCTGTTCACGCCTCCTCCTCGGCCCACCAGCGATGCTGCCAGCCACCAGCATGTTCAGAGTCTGGGGACAAGGAGGGCGACCGTCTCTATCAGCTTTGGCTACATTTCACTCAGACCACACAATCTAACCCGAGCCCGACCCCCGCTGGGTTGCCCCTCAGCTCACAAACCTTCAGTGGCTCCCACTGTCCATTAAAGAAAGACCCAGCTCCTCTGCCCAGCAGGAAACTCCACCCACACGTATATCCAGGGCACCTGCCATTGCTTCCCTGGCATACAGTAGGCGCTCAATAAAGGCTTGCTGAGTGTGTGATGAGATGATGCCCAACACTTATTGAGCACAGATCGAGGGCCAGGGCTGGCCCTTTACAAATACGAAAGCCTCTGCTGCCCACAGCAACCCTACGAGTGGGTCTGGGTCTTACCTCCTTTTACAGAGGAGGCAGCTGAGGCTGAGTGCTGAGGCCACGAACCTGCGGGCAACAGCCAGGAGGCCACAGAGCTGGGGTGTGAACCCTCCAGCCCACAGCCCCACTGCACACCATCCTGCTCGGCTGCCTCTTTGAATGAGTGAGTGAATGCATCAGTCAATCGACGGATCAATCGCTCAGGCAATCCAGGAGCAGACATACTCCACACCCAGTTAACAACCAAGGGAGGCACGGCACCCCAGCTGCCAGGCATCTGGCGGCCATGGGCACATCACTACTGATGCCACCACCTCTGCTACCAATGATGCCACGACGGCTCTCTCTCTTAGTAGCACGGGCGATGTGCCAGGCCCAGTTCTAAGCACTTCATACCCATTCCCTCGCATCATTCCCACAACAGCTCTTTGAGGTGGGAATTATCCCCATTTCAGAAGTGGGGAAACTGAGGCACAGAGAGGACAAGCCACTTGCCCAAGGTCACACAGCTAGGAAGTGGCAGAATCTGGATTTGAACCTGGGTGTCTTGGGCCCAGAGTCCCCACCCTGGCTGGCTGTTTCTGCACACGTTATTCAGGAGAGCACCTTGAAGGCCCCTGAGGAGAAAATGGGGTCCGTGGCTTTAAAATAAAAGAATAATGACACTGATACTACTACCAGTAGTTAGAGCAGCTGACCCCCATGCAGCGCCCCCCTCTGGCAGGCACTCAGTCCTTTACAAGTGGTAACTCATTCGCTCTTCACCTGAGCTCTCAGGGTAAAGCCTATCGTTCTCCCACTTTACAGATGAGGAAACTGAGGCTCGCGGGGTAAAGCCGCTGCCCGAGGTCACACAGGTGCCAAGTCATGAAGCTGGCGCTTGACTCCACTTTCGCCCTGGAGCCCAAGCTGCACCATCCACCTGGCTGGAATCTCTGTTTCCCCAACCCAGCCTCTCAAGTTTTGGGGCCCCCAGGGGGCGCAGCAGGGCCGTGCCCCAAGGAAACCTGGAAAGTGAGGTGGGGGCCAGCAGGCTGTGAGAGGAGATACCTGTAACCCAACAGCCTGGGCGAAGCGGGCTGGTGTGTGGGCACCAGCTGGGCTGGGCTGGGCTGAGCAGGGAATGGGGGGAGGGGAGAGGCGGGGAGGACAGGTCAGAGGGAGAGGGGACGAAGCAGGAAGACCCCTCTGTCCCTGGGGCGGTGCTCAGGGCCACACTCCCAGCCCAGTTAATCCTGAGTTGGTGTGTAGAGGCCGACATCCTGCCCCCATCCAACCACCACCACCGCCAGCACCACCATCACAGAGCCGCATCCTCTCTGAGCTACGGGATCTTAGCAAGTGTTACGGACAGGTGCTCCTTGGCCTCGGCCCTCACTGAGTCTTCCACCCTGCCAAAACCAGAGTCCTGAAAATCTAGAAAAAAGCAGAGCCCCCTGTGCTTCCGGGCGCCCTGCCTGAAGCCCCAGGAGCACCGGGAGCCAACTGCACAGCAGGCGGGGACGGGGCAGGAGGCACAGCCTAACCAGACACGACGGGGAACGGGCACAGGCAGGGGCCTGACCCAAGGAAACCTGAGGGTGAGCCTCAGCGCGGACCACAGGGCCGTGGCACAGCGTCCCCCTCTGGCCTAGAATGCTTGGGGTGGGGGTGGGGAACTGGGGGGGGGATGTCCTTACGTTCTGCACATGCTCAGGGAGCGTTCAAAGAGGGTGATCCTGTCCCTGGTCCGCCCGCCATGCTGTGTGACCTCAGCAGCCTGCTCGTCCCCTCTGGAGCAAGGCGGGCTCCATGGTGGAGCAACTCAGCCTCCCAGGACAGGGCGCACATACTTTAAACCCAGCACAAGCAGCCCAATCAGGGGGAACGGGGAGCGGGGAGAGCTGTGCGTCCCCCTCTTGTACCTTCATATCTACAAGGAAATATGCAGCCCGCCGATTAGAAGCATGCATCCTCAGGTCATGGTAATTGTGGGTTCAAACTCCAAGTCAGCTGTTTATGAGCCTGGCCGAGCCTCAGTTTCCCCAGGTCTGAAATGGTGACAATGCTTGGCATGTCACAAGTGTGCCCAAAAGGGGGAAGGGAGGGGGAGGGAGGGAGGGAGGGAGAGAGAGAGAAGGAAGGAGGGAAGGAAGGGGGGAGGAGGGAGGGAAAAGGAAAAGAAAAGGAAAGGAAAGGAAAGGGGAAGGGAAGGGAAAGGAAAAGGAAAGAAAACAAGCCACCCCCCAAATGGCCCTCGCTTCCCAGTAACAGCTGCAGAGGAAGCGGCCTCTCCGTGGAGACCATTTACGGGCTCGGCGAGGCGAGTGCTCCTGGAGGAGGGAAGGTCCGTGCCTCTTCTCAATCCCCTGGAGGCCAGGGCTGGGCCGGCTGCTCCCTGACCTGTCCATTCCTCCCCCGGGGTGGCCCTAAGACTGTGAGTTCAAATGGAGTGCGGGAGATGCTGACTTAGGGTTCCTCTGCCAATGCGCTGACAGCCCTGAGTCCCTGGGGAGTCAGTGCCTGGCCCACCGAGCTCCTTCCTCCCTGCCCTGAGCCCTCAGAGGCACTACGGACCCTCAGAGGTGTCTGACCGAGGAGTGCTGGGGGGTGGAGGCGGGGAGGCAGAGGTGGGCCTGCGCATCGCAGTACCCAGGAGGGATGCTTACGGCAGGGATCCACCCCTGCAGCATTTCCGGGGGACCACGGAGCGGGAACCTCGAGGGGCTGAGACCTCGGCAAAAGAGCTGGCGTCAGACCCCTCCCCACCCAGGGCTCCCGGGCCGCAGGTCTGGCCCACAGGTCTGGCTGGGATGCACGGGGCAGTGGCGGGGGAGGGCAGTGGGGAGACTCACCATCTTCAGCTTGTGCTGCTGCAGGATCTCATCCAGGTTCTGCCTCTTCTTGTAGTTGAAGTAGAAGTTCTTACACTGGGACACCGTCTTGGAGCCCACCATCCGGGCGATGGCCGACCAGTTCCGGCCGTGTTCCAGGAGGCCTGTGCGGGGGAGGGCGGCAGGTGAGGGGCAGCAGGGGGCTGGACAGGCAGCGGGGGCCCGTACCCACAGCCTGGAGGGCAGACAGAGCCCTGGGCGACAGCAGCCCTGATCCCGGGGCTTAGGCTCACTGCCCGGGTCCAAGGTTTCTGGAAAGAGATGGCTGGGGTGGGGGACACCAGAAGGGTGTGGGAGGCCTGGGCTCCCCGGGCTGCACGGGACAGCCTGGAACTGGAGGGGCAGATGGGTGCAGCCCTGGGTGTACCCCTGCTGAGGCCCCTGTCAAGGGTTCCGGGGACTGAGGGCTGAGGTCTGGGGTGCAGACCCCGCCCGGGGCCCCACCTCTTCTCCTCCCCTGGCTGTCTTGACCCGGCACTGACACTCGCTCGCAGCTGCAGACGAGGCCTCGGGAGACGGGCTGTTTTCCGGCCGCACCAGGCCAGAGAAAGGAAGGAACGTGTGAGCAGGGGTGGGAGGGTGGAGTCCGGCTTGGGGTGAGCTGGCCCAGGATCCTCCGCGCCCAGGTTAACTGGGGCACACCCAGAACCCAGAGCTCCCCGTGGACGCCTAAAGGCCCACCCTGGACTCGGGGCCCACCAGGCGTGGTTCAGGGTCTGGGAGTGGACTTGCCCCCCCAAATCACACCCCCCCCATCTCCATGAGCTTCTCACACAGCCTCACAGACTCCTGATGTGGGGAGAAACGCCCAGGAATTGGTAGACCCCATCCCAAATTCACCTAGAGCAGAGAAAGTTCCCTCCATCCCCACAAACTCAGGCCAGAGCTGCACCTCCAAGCCCTATTCCGTTCTCAATGCCATAGACACCAGGCTCTGCAGAAACGTCGTTCCCCCGGCCCCCCTGGAAGCCAGCCCCAAGTCTCAGCCCGTCTGCCCGCAGTGCTCCCAGCACACACTTCGCACAGGCCGGCACCTCTGCATCTCCAAGCAGCGCGCCTTGTGTGGCCGGGTCAGCCCGAGCAGGTAGGGCCTGCCCCCTTCCTGACGGCTGCAGGAGGGGCAGATGGGAGGCTCCGGCCTCCAGCCTCCGGGGACTGCGGGGCAGGACTGGGCCCCCAGAGGGCAGCAGGCATGAAGCCTGAGTCACGGTGCTGGGAACACAGCAGCCTCTGAGCCCCAGAGCTAGACTCATAAGGACTAGCGAAAGATTTCCCATAAAGAAGTTTGAGGCTGTTTTCCTTGAATCAAATCAAGCTGCAAGCAGGGAGGGCTACGGCTGATATTTTTCAGGGGTGTGGGAGCGTAAGGGGCGGACAGTCTGTGTGTCGGTATTTTCTTTCTTTCATTCATCCATCCATCCATCCATCCATCCATCCATCCATCCATCCATCCATTCAGACATGTGCCGGTGGCTTGCTACATACAAGGCTCGCACAGAAATAAAACAGCAGCAAAAACCACCACATCAACGAACCACATCAACGAACCACCAGGTCACACGGCCGAGCAACCTGGAGTTTGCAAAGCCCTGCAAAGACCTGGTTCCCTCTTCTCCTTGCTGTGGAGGCCACGGCTGTTTTCCCATCCCCAGGATGGGGGAAACCGAGGCTCCAGGGATCAGAGGAACTCATAAGCTTACGGGGTGCGCCAAGGGGCCGAGTGGACGTGGGACCCAGGTTGTCTGCTCTCCCGCCTCTGGGCCCGGGGAGTGGGGTGCTAGACTGACAGGCCACCTGCTCCCCTGCGGAGGCCACGGGGCCACATGGCCCCAGGGCAGCTCCTCAGGGTTCCTCAAGGACAGGCACGGAGGGGAGGGCTGGGGCGCGGGATCAAGTGTAACCCAGCCCCCTGACCTTTCCCTCCGCCTGCGCCCGCAGCAGCTGCCACTTCCACAGGACCTGGCGGAGGACGACGGGGACGCGTTTATTTATATTTCCCCAGCCAGGGCCAAGGGAGCCCAGGCAAACACGTTGGGCCGGAACCCCGGGAGGGAGAGGGCGGGTCTCCCATCTGGGCCTGCTGAGGGGTAGGTATGTGGGGGGGGCAACGGGGACCCGGAGGTGGGGGGATGAACCTCAGCGAGGTTGACATTTACAGACTCAAGACATAAATAAGGAGGGAGCTTGGAGCTGGCTGGGGGTTGGGGTCCTACGTAACTCCACTGGTGGCAGAAGCAGGAGCTTGGGTGGAGGGGTCACCCGGCCCTTCCCGAAAGCTGCTCTCGAAGGAGTGCTGGACTGTGCTGTCCAGAAGCCCTGCCAAGAACATGCTGTGTGGTCTCCGCCATCCCCTCTGCTCTCTGGGCCTCAGTTTCTTTAACTGCTGCGTGAAGGGCTGGGCTGAATGCCCTAGCACTGCTGGCTAGGGTCCCTGGGGTGGGGGTGGATGGGCATGAGCTTCCCTCTGGTTCTGGTTCTGGTCCTGGGAACCCCAGACTGAGGGTGCCAGGCACGGGGAGATGCACTTTAGACCCCACCATGCCTCGGAGACCACATGGACCAGACCCAGCTGAAAGCCCCCTCCCACCCCCCCCCCCCGCCGACACCCCTCTACCTGGAGAGAACACCTCTGAGCATGTGCCAACCAAGACCCCCAAGATCCGCCCCAAGCACAGACCTCCTTCCGGGAGAGTCCCAGCCTGACAGCCAGAGAGGCAGGGGAAGGGGCACCAGTAGAAAGTGGGGAGGGGGCGCGCGGATCTCACGGGTATAGAACTCCTGAGTCTGCCGCCCTGGGGTCCCTGTCACCGTGGCCCAAAGTGCCCCCCATCCCAGTCCCCTCCCCGGAGCCACTCACTCACATCCTCTCATCTGCGTCTCCCCCTCCGCCAAGTTTTCCGGAAACATACGGCTTGGAGGATGCTCCAGGGATCGGAGCTGGGAGCAGCGGGCTGGGAGGCGGGAGGCTGGGCGGCCCTGGTGCCGGCTCCGCAAGGCTTCTGGCTGGCGTCTGCTGGCGGCTCAGCTCGGCCTCACATCCTTCTCGTCCCACGGCGCGAGGGAGGGAGGGAGGGAGGGAGGGAGGGAGGGGCCGGGCGGTGGGAGGGCGGCAGGCGGAGGCTGGCTCCGAGGAGGGCGGGGAAGCAGCTCCGTGCTGCGCGCCGTGGTGGCCCAGGGCTCCTCCGGCGCTGCCACCCCTGAGCCGTCCCCGCCCCCCCGCAGCTGCGGGCGTGCGAGGTGCCCTTCGCCGATGCGGGCGGGCGGGCGGGCGGGCGGGAAGGTGTCGGCCGTGCCAGGCGTCACCAGGGAGCACAGTGTCAGCGGCTCCTCTGGGCACCAATGTGCCCAGCGCGGGCGCTCAGCCCCCGGACCCCCGACGCCCCCGCGGGGCAGAATCCAAAGACCCCAGAGCCTCTCGGGCAGCAGCGCCCGGCAGCCTCGCTACGCGCCAGGGCTCGTCCGATCTTCCTGCTGCCTGACCCAGCGAGACGCGTCAGGGCTGAATGTGACCTCCAGACGGAGGCTCGCGGGAGGGGCGGGGGAGTGTGGCAGAAGCCCAGGTTCGGAAGGGGCGGGCCAACTTGGCACTGGCTTCCCCCTCCCTCTCTCCCCATCCGTGGCGGTGGCGGCGTCAGCAGCGGTAAGAACAGATGAGGGTTCAGAAAAACAGAGCTTCTCCGCCCCGGCAGCGGGAGCAAACAGCTTCTTCCGCTGTCATTCCCCTGCGCTCGTTCCACCTGTGGTCTGCCCCCCTCCGGGCCTGATGCTGCCATGGTGGCCAGGCCCTCCGTGGGGGACTCTGGAGGTCTGGATGGGCTGGAAGGCGGCAGTAGCCTGGCATTCTAGGAGGAAGCTTAGAATGCCAGGGGACTCTTCCAAGTGCAAATGAGACCTCCCACCCCTGAGGATGGGGGGAAGGGTTTGGAGCCCGTCCGAGGGCTCTCTGCTCCCCGAGGGTTTTGGGACTAAGGCGGCGGCCTCTTCCTTCCCTCTCTGAGATACCCGTGACGACTGGGTCAGCCCGCGCCCCATACAAACACCTGCTGTGGACGCCCCAGGCAGCTCCCAGGAGGTTGAAAGTTAACCGAGTTGAACTTTGGAGCAAGATCCAGGTCACGACCGATTTCTCCAACTCCGGGGTCACTGACCTGCTTGTCCCTTCAGCCCTCAGCCTTTCCATCCTGCCCAAGAAACCCAAGGAACGACAGGCCACGGGTCTCTGAAGCACCCCGATACCCCTGCTTTGCCCCCAGCCCTCGCCCTGGGCCCTGGGGCACACCCTCCAGGGCCGGCAACAGATCCCAACCACATCGGGGATGCGGGACGTCCTGCCTGAGTCCCATGATCCGTTCTGTGCAAGGGAGGCCCAAGACGGCTTTTAAGGATGCCAATCCAATCGTGTCACTCCTCGGCTTCAGATCTGCCAGTGATGACCCAAAGCTCTCGGAATAAAATCCAAAGGCCTCAGCGTGGGGCATGAGGCCCTGCAGAGCCAGTCCTGCCCCGCTGTCCAGCCTGCTTCCTACCTCTCCCCTCGCTCCAGCCACTGGGACCTTTTCTGCCCAGCCCTTGGATGTGCCCCAGGACATTTGCACTCACGGTCCCTGCTGCCTGCATGGCTTTTTCACAGCTCTCCTTCTGTCTTCCTTCAGTTCTCAGCTTCAAGTGACACCTCCTCAAGAGAAGCCTTCCCTGACCACTCTCTCCACAGTCGTCCTCCCAGCCACCCTGCCATCATGGGGTTTTGTTATCTCCAGAGCACTTATCACTCCCTGAAATTAGCTCCTTGGCTCCAGTGCTCATGGACAGCCGTGTCTCTGCACCCACAACTGCTAGGCGTGCAGGAGGCATCTGGCAAACGAACAAAGCTCCAGACACCCTGGGTACCTGGGTTTGGGAGCCCTCTGGGCATCCCCCCCGCCAGGCATCTCTGCTGCCTCTCTGGGGCTCCCAATTAGGAGCTCCAAAGAGAGGAGGGAGCTGAGCAGTTTATCCCCCCGAGGGGGTCCTGGACCCTCCCCTCCCCAGAAGAGACGTCAGGGAGTGCCCGGCTCTCACACCAGGGGCACGTCCACACGCACTCTGTGCCGGTGCCCCAGACGGCAGATTCTGCCAACATCCCCTGTGGTCTGGATTCCCTGACCTCACTTCTAATTCCTAAGGAAGGAGTTTCGTTCTGAAGTGTCAGGAGGCGGGAACTAGGAAGTGAAATTGACCAAGACAGGAAGTCAAGCCAGGAGGTCTGAGTCACAGACTTGGAGCGCAGAATGAGGTGAAGGAGCAGGGGGTAGCCGCAGAGGTGCCAGCGAGAGGGGCTTCTCTGCGTGGTGGCACACGGAGGCTTGGCCAGCCCACTCTGGCTGTCCCGGCTACCCTCGGTGGGGAGCTTCCCATACACTGTCTGGGGGCCTGGGACAAACTGTTCTCACGGGAGCAGTGACTCACCCTCCTCAGCTCACGTACACTGGCCCCCAGAAAGGCCTCGATCCTGTTATGTCCCTCCGCACGCTGCCACCCGCTCAGGGTCCCTGCTGTAGCCTGGGGTCTTCGAACCTGTACCAGTAGCCAACCTCCACCCCGCCACGGGCGAGTTCTGATAACCTGGGGGCAGGAGGAGTCTTTCTAGCACCTGCAGTCACCACACTGTCATCCATCTGCATCCTGGGAATGTCACAGCTGCTCCCTCTGGAAACCAGCGTCCGCCACCCCCTCCCCCCCCCCCCCCGGAAACACTCGCTCCCCATTACCCCAGCCAGCCCTGTGCAGTCCTGAAGTTTTCTGTTCCCTTCATGAAGAAGCACAGGCCGCCTACAAGAGGAACATATCCACACCCCTCCCGCCAAATGCCACTTTCCAAGAGAAACTCCAGTTTGCAAAACAAGATTTTCTGCCTAAAACACTATCAAAGGAGGGGGGGAAATCCAGCAGACTCAGTCCTGAGTCATGCCACTTCCTTATTTTGGAAACTCCAAGCCCTGGGTGGGTTTGACTGGGACCCAGCCCTTGGTTGGCGACCTTGCCAGGAGCCTACTGTGGATCTGAACCTCTGACTCCCGCCAGTCCCCGAGGGGATTCGGCCAGACAACTTCACACCTGAACTCGGACTTACCTTCCAAGTAAGTCCAAGTTAACTTTTCTGTCCGTCTACTCTTTTCAAAATAAGTCTCGGTGCCTACATAAGCCTCAGCTTCAGCTATTACATCTGCAAATCACAGTGACGATGTGATCTCCCAATACATGATCAAAGCCAATGATCTCCCAATACATGATCACCTATTAAGATGAAAAAAAAAAAAATCACCTGTGTGCAACCCAACACCCTACCACTTTGGGAAAAATGCCATGTTCTGTGTCCAATGTCAAGTTTTCCCACAGAGCACAGCCAAGTGGTTTGCCCCCAGGGCCAAGCAGATCTATGTTATTTGCTGGGCAAGCCCCAGCTCACCGCCCCTTGGGCCTCAGTTTCCCCATCTGCAAAGCAGAAGGCATGTACGCTTGTGTGTGCATGTGTGTGTGTGTGCACGCACACGTGCGTTCGCAAATATGAAGAACTCGCCTTGAGGGTCCCTTGGGAGGATTAGGTAATATCATTCGTGCAAAATGCTGGAACCAGCCAGCAGCCACCACGTGGTAACAGACATCATCACTGCTGTGTAACCTGCCAGGGGGCTCTTTCCCTGAGGAAGCACCAACTGGAACGCCCACGTGTGGATTTTGCCCCTGGGAGTGCAGGTGGGCTGGGAGATGCTTGACTTTACCTTCCAGGGTGCTGACAAGGAACAAGAGAGTGGCCTGGAGCTTGCCCTGGTGTCTGGCTGTCCCCCAAGTTCATGCAGAAACCCCGACTCTCTCCTCCTTCTGAGCCATCACAGTGGCCTGTCTCCCACACGTCAGAAGCATCCAGATCGGGGGAGAGCGCACCCAAGACAAAGCTCAGCAGTCTCTCTCCAGCCGGAGGTGGCGACAGCTCCTCACTGATGCCAGCCCTGGGATGCTGCAGGGTCCCTTCTGACAAATCTTTAAGGCCGCCCCGCTCCTGTACATCAACCGTCCTCAGCCCCCCTCCAGGCGCTGGCCCCGTCTCCCGCTGGGCCCTCCCTGATGCCCGTACTCAGAAGTGACCCAGCACCCCTGGTGCATCAGCCGCCAGCCCTGTGCGTTAACCACAGCGCCACGCCGCCCGTCGTGAGCGCCTGTGGGCAGGTGCACGGCTGTCCAAGCACAGAGGCCATCGCTCTCCTTTGGTCCCTGCAGTGGGGACGGCATGAGGCTTTGATGATAGACACGTGGATGGTGGGCCCCACATTTCCAAGTTCCAAGGCTGGGGACTCACGCCTCCCCTCCCCAAGCCTCAGACTCTTCATCCGTAAAAACTAATTAAACCAGCCAGTGTGCACAGCAAGCATTTTGGAGGTGCAAAGCAATCAGTGGTTTCTCCCTCGGTCCCCATGAAAGGGGGCGAGTCCTGCAGGCAGAGACAGCCTGAAGTTACTGGGGGAGAGTTCGGGGTCCACCTGGGCTCCATCCGGCCCGACAGGCCTTGCTTGGGGCCACCAGATCCTGGTCCCTGCAGCACCCTGCTCTGGGGCCGCACACCTCGCCTTCTCCCTCCCCGCCAGGCAGGCCACTCGAGGCCAGGGAGGGGCTGGTGGCCAGGAGCTGGGCCAGTGCCCATTTCTGGTCTGGAATGGTGTGCCTGGGGGCGCCCCTGCCCCCTCCACAGCTGGCGCCCTGTCCACCAGAGGAGGGGGCTGGAGACCAGTAGGAGCTGCCAGCAGAGCCCTGGGCCTCCCACACAGCTGGGTCGAGACTGCAAGCCAGGCCAGGCTGACCTTTCCCAGGGGAACTAGAGCCTCACATCCCAGCCTAGCGCCTGCCCAGCATGGCGCTGGGCCCGAGGGCAGGCAGCCAGCTCCCTGAGGCTGCCCTGCACATGCTCAGTCCTCACTTTGTATGAGCCCCAGGACAGGCAGCCCTGACTCCAAGCACAAAGGAAGGAGCAGGTGCCCACCTGCCAACCTGGAATCCTGCAGCCATCCTGTCCCCCGTCCCACTCTTCCCCATGCAGTGGTCTTCCCCACGCTCTCAGAGTAATAGCCAAACTCTATCCCACAGCTGGTAAGGCTGGGGGGTGAGGGGTGGCCCTCCCGACGGCCTCTCCATTCCTTGCCTCTCTTCCCCTCGTTCTCTGGGTTTTAACAGCTTCTTACTTGACCACGCTGCCCTGGCCACAGGGCCTTTGCACATGCTATTCCTTTGCTGGGAGGCCCTTCCCTCTCTCGTCATCTGATTAATAGTAGCCAGGTCCATGGACTCACTCATCCAAACCTCACACCAGCCCCATTCCCATTCTGTAACTAGAGTGCGTGAGTTCAAATCCCAGCTCCACCAATTAACAGCTGTGTGGCCTTGGGCAGCTCACTCAACCTCTCTCGGTCTCAATTTCATCATCTGGATAAAGACACTAGTAACAGCATCTGCCTCGTAAGGTTTGTGGGATGAAGTGACTTGATATACAAAACGCCTTTAGCTGTACCTGGTACCCAGGCGTACCGACAAGTACTTGATAGTGTTACTTAATGTTATTTCGTGCTTTGGGTGTCAGCCCAAGGGCCCTTCCCCAGCGCTGTGAAGCCACCTCCAAATGTCATTCTACGCTTGCTCAGGAGGCCACTCACCTCCAACCCCCTTCCCTGCGGCCCCGGGAAGTGTAGGCACTGCTCAGTGTCACACACCCACAAGGGACAGAGCTGGGACTCAGACCCAGGAAGACAGGCTCCAGAGTCTGTGTGCTGAGCTGCAGGCCCGCCACTTCGGAGCACGTACCGTATGCCAAGGACAGCACGAATATGGCTCATGCCACTCTTATAATGCCCCTCGGTGATGGCATCCAGCCTCATTTTGGAGGACGAGGGAGAATGAGGCCAAGACAGGGGTGGGCCAGGGTCACAAAGGCTGAGGAGCCGGTTGTCATTACAAACAGTGACAGGGAACTCAGTGTGTCTAAGTCACCACCCCTGTAAGCGCTTCTGTTTTCTTTCACCAAAACCCCACGAAGGTGGCTGTCCTGGATTACACAGTGCTCCCCACCCACCGCCAAATTTCATGTCCACCCACCTGTAACCTGTGAACGTGACCTTATTTGGGAAAAAAAGTCTTTAGAGACGTGATCGAGTTAAGATGAGGTCATGCTAGATTAGGGTGGGTCCTTATAAGAAGAGGAAAATTTGGACAGAGACACGCAGAGGGAAGACAGCCATGTACGACGCAGGCAGGGATTGGAATGTCTAGAAGCCAAGGAGCGCCGAGGACTGCCAGCAACAGCAGAGGTTGGAGGAGGAGAGGCAGGACCCTCCCCCGGAGCCCTCAGAGGGAACCCAGCCCTGCCGACACCTTGATTTCGGACTCACGGTCTCCAGAACCGGGAGAGAATACATTTCTGTTGTTTTTAAGCTACTAAGTTTGTACTTTGTTATGGCAGCCCCAGGAAACTCATACAGTGGGTGCTACTCTAATTCCCATTGTACAGATGAGGAAACTGAGGCCCAGAGGGGTTGACTAGCTTGCCTGAGGTCACAGAGCTCAAAGGTCCAGAGGCTGAGGTCCAGTTTCTCTCTGGGGATGGGGGATCCTCTGCAGCTCATCCTTCTGGGCCTGGCTCCTGGAAGTCTCCTGGGATGCCTGGGGCAGGCTCAGTGGTCCCAAGGCCCTGGGGACACCTGGCTGCTCACTTCCTGGGCTCCCCGAGGGAGGGACCAGGACTGGCTCATCTCTGGGTACCCCTGCCCTGCCCAGGGTGAGGCACTGGGTCGACGTCAATGGGTAGGAGGAGGGGTGGGTACCATCTGTCTCGGGCACAGCTGGGTTTTGGGTACCTTCCTGGGTTTCTGAGGGCCGGGGGCACTGGAACATTCCTAGTCCCTCCGCCCCCGCCCACTGTGGAGGAGGAGTCCTGGGGGCTGCCAGCACCTGCCTCCCGGCCCCGACCCTCCTCCCGCCACCTGGAACATGCAGCCATTAGCAGCCACCCTGAGCGGTAATTGTCCAGATTGCTATAATTCACGGCGGACAAGCACACTGGCACTCATCACGTTATCACAAATGTCACTGAGCAGGGCCTCGGCGTGCACGGTCCCCGGGGGGGACTTGCACGCTGCCGTCTCCGCGGGCAGGACCCAGGATGAGCTCGCTGCCGCCACAACCTTGAGACAGTGGGGCGCACTCCCGTCTCAGCCGGTGAGTCATCCCCAGCCGTCTCCCAAAGGAAGAGAGAGAGCAGCCTCTGACTCAGCCGACTCCCCGGTTCCCGGGCAACTGGGAAGGAGCTGGGGATGGGGCTGTCATGACGACAGAAGACACAGCACAGGCTGGCAGCCCTGGGACATGCACGTGGAGCCCCTCACGGCCCTGGTGGGTGGGTCCCCGGGCAATATCACTGCCGGTGGCTGAGATCCCAGGGTCTCACGTGTGGTTAAAAAAAAACATGCAATTCTACACAAATGTCCACAACAGCGTTATTCACAATAGCCACGAGGTGGAAACAACCCAAGTGTCCATCAAGCAATGGATGAACGGATAAACAGAACTCCTCTGTCCACACGGAGGAATACAACTCAGCCATAAGAAGGAATGAGGCGCTGACGCAGGCTACGACATGGATGGACCTCAACAACACGGTGCTGAGAGAGGCCAGACACAAAGGGGCATAAGTTGTATGATTCAATTCACGCCGAAGTCCTAAACGGGCAAATCCATAGAGACAGAAAGCGGACTAGTGGGCACCAGAGGTTGGCAGGGTCTGGGGAGAATGGGGGATGACTGCTAATGGGTACGGGGTCTCCGTTTGGGGTGACAGAAAGTTCTGGGGCTAGAGAGTGGTGATGGCTGCACAACGCTGTGAATGTACTTAATGCCACTGAACTGTACACTTTAAAATAATTAAAATGGTAGGTTTTTACGTTTTACGTATTTCACCAAAACTAAAGGGGGGAAAAACATCACACACTTTCAAATAAAGCCTCTTTTGCACCCCACGGTGAATCCACACCGAAAACCACAAAGTAGACACAGAAGACGGAAGAAAAGGAAAACGTGGCCCCCCTGGGGGGCTGACAGCACCCACGGACCCCTGGCAGCCAGAGACTGTGCCCACAGGCCCCCGTTAGTGCTCCTCTGAGACACTGAATATAGGACCTCACCTGCGAGAGGAAGCTTCTCCTCTTCTGAATGATGCTGAGGGTCCAGCCCGGCCCTTCCTCCAGGCCGGCCTCACCAGGGGGCGGGGAGCTTGGAGGAAGGAGGTCTGGAGCCTCCGAGGGACAGCGTGCCCGGAGGACAGGAGCCCTGAGGGGAGGGGCCCACTCCCAGGCAGGGGGCCTGCTCAGGTCTGGGGCTGCTCCTGGTCAGTTTCTGAAACACCAGGACCAGACGCTCAGGCCCCTGGGCACCCTTTCCCGGGGCAGGCGGAGGGGAGGGGGTGGGCAGGGCAGGCAGCCCATGGTCCAAGGTCTCAGCCTCCGGGCCCAGCTGTCCTCGCACACAACTGTCCCTGTGCACCTGGGTCCTTCATCAGAAAGGCCATTTGCTCCCTCCCTGAGTCATGACCTGGAGCTCTGGGCACAAAGAAGCTGCACGTCAGCAGTGGGGCCTCGGCAGGACCTTGGGGACAAGAGCCGGAGGCCCAGGTCACCAGCCCCAGGACCGGGCCATCCTCGGCTTCTGCCTCTCACCCCCTCGTCCACAGAACGGCCGGAAACAAGACTCACCTCTCAGGGCCGGGGTCAAGGTGAGTGAGAGCAAGCAGGGAAAACGGGGCTCAGAGGCCACCTCAGCCTTGGCCTTCCTGCCGGCGCTGAGCTAGCCTGACGGCCCCTGCACTGGGCACAGGAGAGGGAGGGACAGCTGGAGCATCTCCCAGAGATGGGGGCCGGGGGATCGACGCCGACGTAGCCCCGAAAGTGCCGGGCCGTCCTTGGGACCCTCAGTGCCTGTTGTCTCTGGCTTCTCTTGGCCAACCCAGATGCCCCTCTCTTTTCATAGATGGGGAAACTGAGGCCCAGAGGTTGGTCACTGAGCCAGGAAGTCAAGGGCCCAGCCATCCTGGCTCCAATGAACAACAAATGTGCGGGTGGCTTCTACAGAGAACGTGGGGTCGGCACCACAGCGCAGGGAGACGGCGCAGCGAAGGGGAACAGCTTGACCCCGTGACCCCGCCGCGGTGGCCACCGGCAGGCTCTGCACCTCCCAAGGCACCCAGGTGCTCTGCCGCCACTCTGTCTGCAAGGCCACGACGTGCTGGCCCCAGTGGCCACGGAAGCCGTACACCGACAACATGGCCACACAGACCCATTTTCTGGAGGACAAAACTGAGGCTCCGAGGAGACGTGGCCCATCTGAGAACACCCAGAAGCGGAGCGTGCCCCCTGCAGACCACACCACAGTTCCATTTAAGGGCACAGGTCAACCTCCTCCCCACCACACGAGCTGCAGGACCTGGATGCCCATCAAGGGCCATTAGAGCAGCCAGAAACCCCTCACCTTTCTTGGCTGTTTCCATCTCTTCTTCGGTCCAGCGAGAGCTCTCGTTCATCTCCATGGAAGCTGGAAAGGAAGACACAGCGTGTTGGCAGCAGCCCGGAGCGGGGCGCTTTCTCCGCCTCTGGCTACTCGGGGCGCCTGCTGGGTGGAGGGTGTGCAGGCACTTGTTTTACAGAGGGGAACGCTGAGGCCATCCAGGGCCTGGACCCTGAGCTGCCTCTGTATGCACTCGGCTGGGAGCATGGTGACCACGTGAAGGCGGGGGGGAGATGAGAAGGGACGTGAGCTTCAGATGGGCAGGGACCTCCTCTGAGCGTGGACCCACTGGGGCCGGATGATCCTCTGTCGTGGGGGCTGCCCTGGGCATTGCGGGGTGTGGAGCAGCATCCCTGGCCTCTACCCACTAGGTGCCAGGATCCCCCACTCCAACTGGGACGATCAAAAATGGTTCCAGACATGGCCACCTGTCCCCTGCGGGAGGGCCCTGCTCTACAGGGTGATTATTATATGCTCCCCTGACTCACGCGGTACAAGGATGGGGCTGCTCGTGTTACTGAGAAGGAACGCAGCTGCCTTGGAGTCGGGGGAGCTAGCCGGGTGTCTGCTATGGCTGTTCCTGAGCCTCTCCTCCAAGTTCCCCTACACGTGAGCCCTCGCTCTCCCTGAAAGTCGCTTAAGACGTCGGCAGGGGGGCGAGCGTGAGGGACGTCAGCTGCGCGGACTCAGTGCCTGGAACCACGCTAGGCACAGAGTACGCACTTGGTAAAGGCCGCTGACCATCAGAGGAACGTTCGGGCAGCTTCCCGGCTCCCTGCTGCCAGCTTTCCCCTTTCCTCCCACGGCACCCCCAGAGGCAGGCTGTGGAAGTGGAGCCTGGGGTGGGAGGTGCCCATCAGAGGGCCTGGGGTTGTCTTCCACTCCGCCATCCGGCCCCAACGTCAGCCTGGGGTCCAGAAGGGCCTCCCCAGAAGTCAGGTGCGCCAGTGCACTCCTGAAGGGACCCCTCCTGCCCGGGGTCTCCAGGCACTCCGGCATCAGCCCACAGGAGCTGCACGGGGTTTGTGGCCAGCGGGCTGGCTTTGAACCCCAACTGACTGGGACTTTACAGAGGCAACATCCCTTCTCTAAGGTTCAAACAGCCCATGTACGAAACGGGTACCAACGACCTCCCACGGGAAGAAGGAAGAGGTGCCTGGCACAAACCCTGGGTGTGGACGGGGCGGGCGTCTGTGAGACAGGGAACATCACCTCCATCAACTCCCACCCCGGGAAGACATCCAGGTGGCTGGGGCCTCAGCCTGAACACTCAGGCCACGGGTCGGGGCTCCCGCAAACGCCGGAGGGCAGGCCCCAAACGGCCAAAACGCTACAGGCAGCAAGCACACACCGGCTGCCCCCCTGTGGCCGAACTTGGGAACTGCTACTCAGTTCTTCTCGTTTCCCCCCTTGGGGTAGGGCATGAGGCTCAGAGCACCTGGGGGTGGGCACCCGCTGAGCAGAAGGAGAAACTGAGGCCCACAGAAATGAAGGTACAGGGACTTCCCTGGTTGTCCAGTGGTTAAGACTCCACACTTCCACTACAGGGGGCGTGGGTTCGATCCCTGGCCGGGGAACTAAGATCCCGCAAAAAGGGGTGGTTTTTCGGCAGCTTGCGGGATCTTAGTTCCCTGACCAGGGATTGAACCCAGGCCCTTGGCACTGAAAGAGCAGAGTCCTAACCACTGGACCACCAGGGAAGTCCCAAGGCCAGATCTTCTGAGTGAAAAACAAAACCAAATTGGTGACCTGGAATTTTATGTGAACTCTCCAGCCCTGGAATAATCACGGCTGCCAGCCAGTGAGCCTTTCCCACGTCCCAGGCACTGTTCTAGGCCCTTCCTACACACAAAGTCACTAAAATGCTCACCCCACGGGGACAGGCATTACGGGCAACCGCAGTGCCGATGAGGCCACTGAGGCACAGAGAGGTTAAGGAACTCGCCTCAGGTCACACAGCGAGTGTGCAGCTAATGCTGGGATTCTGAGCCTGCTGTGCTTGCGGCGCCCCTTCCCCAGCCCGAGACTCACCCAGCTCGGCGCTCTGTTGCGGGGTGATGGCCTCCTCACTGTTGGCCTCATTGGCCATTGAGCGGGTGATGCGGCCTTTGCGTCTTCCCTGGCTGTTGGCGGTTTTGCGGCCTTTGGAGGCCACTGCCTCCTTCTCATCGTTGTCTTCCCCAGAGGTGTCATCCGTCTTCTCCCTAAAGGCCAGGGAGGGGAGACAGGGATGGTTTCACCGGAGCCGGGAACCTAGGTGGCGGTTTCAAGAGACCTGCTTTTCCTTAGCAAGATTGAGTGCTGGCTGCCAGCGATTTTCTACTAATCAGAGGGTAGGAAAGAGGGGGAAAGCTTGGGGTGAGGGCTGGCTGGGAGCAATCTGCAAGGCTCCTTTATTCACCAGACGAGGGAGTACGCCTGGTAGCCGTCTGCAATGCCATCTTATTTATGAAAAGGGAGGTGTGGACTGGTAGCTGTTGTCTGCTTTATTCTCCTAACAGGGACGTGGGCTGGGAGTTAACCGACTGGCTATTTTATTCACCAAGTAGGGGCGTGGGCTGGTGGCTATCTGCAAGACCATTTTATACACCAAACAGAGATGCTCTCTGCTCTCTGCCTGCAAGATTACTGGATTAACGGCATGGGGGCGCAGGCTGGTAAAACCTTCAGGCCACTTTACTCCCCAAAGAGGAGACGTCCCCCAAGGGGCCCTATAAACGGCACTGACTTTGCCTTCCGTATTATCATGGACCACTGTGGCCTGCAGAAAACGCAAGAGGAAAGTTTCCTGCCGGTCTTATGCAGGCCGAGCCAGGCGTGTGGGGAGCATGTGACCTCAATAACTGGGGCTGGGACTTTCTCAGAAGCCGACTCAGGAGGCTTTACTGCGGGGCTCCTCAGATTGATCACCTCTGCCTTCCATTCATCTTCCTGAAGGGCCTCGCAGGAGCATCTGGGAGACGAGGGGTAACGAAGCTAGATGCTCTCAGAAGCCACATTCCTGAGCCCACTCCAGGTACCTGGCGCTAAGCCGTGCCCACGCCCACCCCCCCTTCCTCGGAGTGAATCTCCAGCTGGCTGTGCTCCCGCCCCTGGCAGGCACGGGAGGCTGCCGGTGGGGGGCCCCCCCACCCGGAGGCGAGGCTGTGCCTTGATCTGCAAGAACTCACACTGACAGCGATCACTGGAAAGGTGAGGGCTGCCGCCTGCCTGCATCCTCTGACCCACCCTCCCGCCCCCGGCATCTCAGGAGACTCGGCCGAGGAGGGGGAGGAGGAGAGGAGGCAAAGAGTTCCAGAGTCACTGCCTGGATTTATTCGCTCAGGAGTGGAGCTCAAATGAGCTCTCAGTCTCTGAGGTCTCCAGAGGCTTCGAGAAAGAAAGGGCGGGCAGGCGGGAGGAGAGAAGAGCGGGCTTCCGGAAGGGGGGCTGTCGGGCACAGGCGGAGCAGAAAGTGCCTCCCTTCGAGGCAGGCGATCTGTAGATGCCACCTCCTCGCACACCCGTACAGGGGGCCGTCCACGGCCCCGTTCAGGCTGAGCGCAGACCACGGCCCTGCCACCCCCCCACCCGGGGGTCGCGGCCAGGCCCCTGCCGGGCGGCCGCCGGCCTTACTTGATCAGCTCTTCCTTGCCATCCTCCACGTCCGGCTTCTCCTCCTCCTTCTCGGCCTCCTTCTCCTTGTCCTTGTCCTCTTTCTCCTCCTGGCCGCTGCGGGGCATCTGCTGCTGCTGCTGCTGCTGCTGCTGCTGCTGCTGCTGCTGCTGCTGCTGCTGCTGCGGGGCCCCAGGGGAGGGCGGGGGTGGGGGTGAGGGAGAGGAAAACAGTGAGGCAGGTGAGCCTCTGCACCTGGGCCCAGCGAGCTGGGAGAAGAGCGGGGACCTGGCCGCTGGGAACCCAGAGTCCCCCTGTGGTGTGAGCTGGGCAGAAACCCCCGGGGAACTGGGGAGGCAGGAGTCACGGGTGAGGTAGGTATAGAAAGTGCTAGTGTCAGACTCCTGGCCTCTTTCACTTGGTGACTGTGTGACCTTGGATGAGGGTCTTGACCTCTCTGTGCTCTGATTCTTCCCCTTGAAATCGTGCCGACCCCTCAGCCAGGGGCGGGGAAGCTGAAATGAGACACCCCTTGATGAGAGCTGGCATCTGGCACCAGTATTTACGTGGGGCGGAAGCCCCCAAGGCAGGAGGGAGGGGGCCCTGGTCAGCTTCAGGCAAGAGCATGGTGAACATGGGGAAACCTGGGGCCCTGACACCCCAGCCTGCCTGCCCCTGACAAAGCTCAGGCCATCTCTCTAAGCCTCAGTCTCCACATCTGTAAAATGGGCAGATGGAAATGTTGTCCCCAGGTCCCCGGGGGCCCGTGTGAGGATGGTTGCTGCTATGATGAGGGTCCACTTTTGCTGCCGTGGGCCTGGTCTTCCTCTCACATCAGTCAGCCCTCAGAGGGGAAAAGAGCAGGCCCCGCTGGACAGGAGAGATCAAAGGGGCTCACAGCAAAACCAGCCATCCTTCCCCCACCCCGCAGGCCTGTTCCTTTCACCTCCTTCCCAAGTGGGCGGGACAGGTGCTGGCAGCAGGCTGCTGGCACTGCCCTCACCAAGACAGGGGGGACGTGGGAGCTCCTCCCCACACCGCCACCCTTTCTGTCCAGCCTGATTTCTCTTAAGACACACACTGATTCTCTTGGCCACCCCGAAGTCCTCCTTGTGGGCAGCTGCCAAACCAGACCATCTTTCCATCCCTTGGAAAAGATGAGCCAAGTGAAATGAAAACAAACACGCCGCAAAGCCTTTCAGTGTGTACTGAGGGGCGTGGTCACACCAATTCTCCAACCAAGGAGAAAGAAACCGAAGCCCACGGGGAAGGTAAGGGTGGTGTGCGAGGGTTCCCGGTTCCCTTTCTCCCCATCTTTCCTCCACGCCAGGAACGCAAGCCAGTCCCTGGCACAGGCTGGCCCGGCCTGTGACCTCACCACCACCAATCCCCCCCCTGCCCCTCTCTGTAGCTTTAATTTATGACTCACGATGCGGCTGAACACAGGGCCCAGCTACAGGCATTCTGTGGACGCCGGGGCACACAGCGGGGGCCTGCACATTCACGGGGAACCGTGGGCTTCCCGAGGCGGCAGCAGTGTCCACCCCGGAACCTCCTGGCTCAGGTCTGCCCCCTTCTCTCTATTCTGTAAGAGGAGGCTGGAGGCGGGGAACAGCCTCCCTCTACCCCGTGCTATGTTGCTGTCAATTCCCGACGGGTGGCCCAGTGTCCTTGAACTAGCCTGTCCCTCACCACCACCCCAAACCCTGAAACACTAAACTTCCAACAGCCGGGAAGCTGTGGCCGCCTCTCACCCCTGACACGTGGAACCTCTGCTGGAGCTGGCCCCGCAGATGGGAGCTGCGGCAGAGGAGACGAGGCGGACCAGGGACCAGGACCCAGAGCAGGGGGAGATGGCACAGCCGGCTGAGGAGGGTTCCCCCTCCCTGGGGGCTGCTTGGCACGGCTGCTGGGGCCACCAGTGAGACATGCCCGGCTTCTGCACACCCAGGAACCTGACGCCCAGGGCCAGAAAGGGCAGGGCCGGGGCTTTCCAACGGCAGGGAGCGTGACGTCTCCTAAGACCACCGTTGGTGCCAACAACGCCCAGGTGGGCTGCAGCCTCACTCCAAAGCTTTACCTGCTGTCCCTCCCAGCAGCCGACTCCAGGCTTCCCTCCTGGAGCAGCTGTTATTGTCCCCTGGGTCCAGGCTGGTGGCGTCTCCAGGCCCCCTGGAATCTCATCCTTGGGCCGCCAAGCAGGCCACTGTCTGCGCCCGGCACGGCCAGCACGGCTGACCAGGGCTGCTGCCCAGCCAGTCTGCACCTGTGCCCTCCTGCCCAGGGCCTTGCTGCCGCCGTCCCCCTCCAGATCCTCACAAAGCCCCACTGCGGAAGATGCCAGCATTTCCCAAGAGCTTCCGGCACGCCCGACACTGCGCTGTGCACAGTCTATTGACCAGCTCCCAGCCCCTCTGCAGTCCTGAGGATAAAGGCAAAGATGAAAACACCAGCAGTAACAGTGACCTGGGGTTCGTCCAGGGGGGCTGCTCCTTCCCCGCAGCACGCCGAGCGCCTTGCAAATATCAATACTATTCCACTTACTGCCCTTAGCCTGCCTCAGGCAGAAAAGGGCAGTGATCACTGCTCCCATTCTGCAGAGGAAGAAACTGAGGTTCAGGCTGGCAAAGCTGCACTGCCTCAGAGTGAGGGAAAAGGGGGTCTCAGAGCGGGGAGCGGGCGTGATCTTGTCGTCCCCAAAGCCCCGCTGAGAGTCTCACCCAACTCCACACCCTGGTCAGCATCTTGGGCCTCGATGGGGGTGCTATGGGCAGCCCTGCCCCTTTCTGCCTAGTCCACCCTGCCCCCCTTGCAAGATTCCTAGAGCCCTGATCTGGGCCTGGGCCAGCCCATGACGACCCCCTCCCTGATTAATCATCCACTTCACAGCATTAATAATAAAAAAGCTCCAAGTGCCATGTGCCGGGCACATGTTTTATGTACTCCCTCATCTCTCTTTACCAACCCCCATCATTCTCCCATTTTACAGAAGAGGAAACTGAGGCACTGCCAAAGCTGGGAAACGGCAACGCCAGGATTCAAACCCAGAGCCTGAGTTGACCCTGGTTACACCCAGGCCTCTCTCCCCGCTGCCATCTCCACCCCCCCCGCCTGCCCCCACTCAGTCCCGTGAGGAGGGTCCAAAGTCCCAGTCAGCACTAGAACCTGGTCATTATTCCCGTCGCATCCCACCCAGTTGCGCGAACCCAGTGTCAGACCCCCGTGACCTTCTCCCTGACACTCCAGGGCAGGCGCAGGCGACTCCCACACCCCACCCTCTGGGAGAAGTGGGTGCGGCGACTTCAGAGCCACCCTGGAGCCGTGGCACAGAACCCCATGGACGGGCTCCCGGTTTCCTGGGGCCTGAGCTCCACCTCCCTCTGGAGAGGTGTCCGTGCGCCCCGAGCTGAGTGATGCGAGTGGAAAAGGATGAAAGGGAGAAACCCCAGGTCAGCCCTGGTCTTAACCGTGGTTTCCACTGGGAGGGACCGTCAGGCACATGGTGACCACCTGCCTGGCCTCCTGGTGGGCACAGGAGGTGAGCGGCTGTCGTCGGGATGCTCCACTCACTCTGGGAGATGGACGACGCGAGGTGGAGGCCCCACTGCCGGGCCCCGGTCGGCCACCTCTGTCCCCGAAAGCCTTCGACGTCAGAGGACAGCAGATACAGCGACGGCTAACTCAGGGACAATTCACACGTACTAGGGCTCCGCTTCTGATCTCAGGCCCATGGCGGATCGCAGAACGGCACTTGCTGGGTTTCGTGAGCAATTTAAAGCCACTGTTCTCACAACGGCACACACAGATCACCTGAGAAGCTCTGGGAAGTCCCGACGCCCAGGACCCACCCACACCAGTCGCATCAGAATCTCAGGGTGAGAGCCTGGCATCAGCGTGTTTAAGTTCCCAGCTTATTGCAATGGGCAGCCCGGTTTGACGACCAGAGCATAAGACAAGGAGCCGGCCAACTTTCTGTAGGAGCCACAGATGGTAAACGCTTCAGGGCCATCGGCCCATCGGTCTCTTTTGCAACAACTGACTCTGCCATTTGTAGCTTGGAAACAGCCAAAGTGTAAACAAGTGAGCATGGCTACATGCCAACAAAGCTGTTTACAAACACAGGTGGGGACCAGATTTGGCCTGCAGGCCATAGCGTGCCCACCTCTGCTCTCGACCAGCACTGTTCAAACTGAAATGCACACACGAACCGCCTGGGGATACTGGGAAAATGCAGATTCCCACTCCGTGGGTCTGGGGCAGGCCTGAGACCCTGCATTTCTAGGTAGCTCCCAGGGACACCAGATACTCTTGGTGGCCGGACGACAGCGTGAGGGGCAAGGCTTCCGGGGGTCCCTGTTTCACAAAACACGTCCAGGACCCTTGCCACTGGCAGCAGGGGATGGCTGTGGACGCGGGAGAAGAACCAGAAGCCAGACTCCGCCGTCTCCAGTGATTCCGGAGCTCGGGATGAGGTTCACCTTTGCTTTCCAGACACGCCACCGGTCATGCTGACAACGGGCTTCGTGCCCAGTGCTTGGTCGTGAACCTCCCAAACCACAGCACAGCTCTGAGGAAAACCTGACCGGATCTATGGTTAGCCAGAGCCATCAGTTCAAATCCCTGAGGGACCCCTACTTCCGGAGCGCTGAGGGCTGGACACACTGAGCCTGCTCTGTGCTGAAGCCTCAGCCTGGGAGCTGTACAGAAAATGATATGAATAAAAACAACAAATGCTGATGAAGCACAACGAACATGTGATGAGGCTTTCTCCTCCTCATCTGATACCTGCAGTTAATAAAATCCTCCCAACAATGCTGGCATTATCTCTGTTTTATAGACGAGCATACAAAGACACAGAGAGGTTAACCCACCAAAGGTCACACAGCATTTCCTAGCGAGATCCTACAGGCAGGTGCTGTGTCTCTCACCCTGGGGAATCACAGGCTCCTCTTCACCCCCGTTTAAGCCAAACTGTTCATTCCCTCCACAAGCACGTGCACAGAAAATACAGTCCCCAACCTTATGGAGCTAGGACAGGACACATGGAGGCTGCAGGGACAAGAAAACTTTAACAAGGCCCAGCACATGGCAGGTGTGACAGTGATTCATCCTGACCAGCGGGGATGAGGTAGGAGGCCTCCGAGCTGAATCTCCAAAGGCTTTTGGCAGAGAAGGATGAGACCCGGGGACGTTTCAGGGAGGGGACCTCTTCAGGCAAAAGCATGACGACGTGAAGTCGCCCACGGTCCTTACAGAATGACGTACTGGACTTGGCTGCAGAGCTTGACTGGCTTTAACGCCCATGCTCAGAAATACGGGAGGTGCCCTGACAGCTGTGGACAGCCACTGAGGGCTTTTTTCAGAAGGTAGAGGGCAAGCAGCATTGATGTGTTCCACGCCGTGTTTTAGGGCGATGCGGCAGCGGGTCAAGGGAGGGGTGGCCGTTGGTTCCAGGAATAAGAGGAGAGAGTCCAGTGAAAAGGTGGTACCAACCATCTAGGAAGAAGCTGGTGAGATTTAGTGCCCAGATGACATGCTCAGTCCTCCAAAGGCCTGATGAGACCTTCCCGACACCCAGCAACACCGGCTGCGGCACCATCTCACTCATTCATTCAACAAACACTCTGCTGAGCATGTACTACGTGCCAAGTGCCTCCAGGGAGCAAATCCAGGAGGGGTCTGCCCTCGAGACACCCTATCTCTTGGCAGTGGGGGAAGGGAGATCGCAGGAGCCCAAGGTTGGTGGGAGGCGTGGGGTCAGGGGTCAGGACTAAGACACAAAAGTTTTCTGTTGCCGGCAGCCCCTCCCTGACATTCGGCCCCCACCATTCTGATCCAGTTCACGTGTCTTCCTGGAAGAAAAAGGCAGGCAGGGGATGCCGCCTTGGCCCGTGAAAGGCATCCTTTATAAGACACACAGATATAGGTGTGTGGGGCCGGCGTGTACCAGCTCACAAGTGCAGACTTCAGTTTCCAGGAATTTTGCAGGTTAGTTGTTAGAAACAGCCATTATGAAAAATGGAAACGCACAACTTTACAATTAAAGAAATTATCATAAAAACAATGGTAGTAAGTACTCACAATGCATCCCTTCACCATTACTTGACTCCATTTGGCTGCTACCTGTGCTCCCGTATGCCACTGCGTCCACACTGCAGAAGTAGGGTATGGTCCCGTCCCCCAAGGCGCTATGCACACCCCCTTCCCAATTCCACGTTCAGTGGGTAGCTTGGAATCAGCATGATGGGAGCGTTTACACCATGGTAATCGGCACGCGCTACAGTCGGGGCTTCGCCTCCCGAAAGCTGGTTGTTAGACACTCACCAGCGCTCCACTGCACAGACGTGTCCCCAGAACCTGAGCAATGTTCCGCACCCTCGCCCGTGACGTCTGTTCTGCCTGCAAGGAGATGCCTGCTTGAGGCAGCTAAGGCTTGTTTTAACTGTCAGTCGATCCTGTCCCGCCCCTTGGAATAAAATCAGTGGTCCAGGGCGCAAGGCCAGGCGATCTACCCCCTGCCTACCTCACCCACCTCCCTAATCCCCACCTTCTCCTCCTGCAAGATGCCACACTTGTTCCTGCCTCAGGGCCTTTGCACTCACTGTGTCCTCTGCCTGGGAGACTCTCCCTCCAGCTCTGCCTGACCAGTTCCTTCTTATCGCTGAGGTCGGAGCCCAAAGGATCCCTCCTCTGAGGAGCCTTCAGAGTCGGCTCCCGAAAAGCTGCCCTCTCTCCTGTCAGCCGCCTCCTGACCCCAGCTTACCGTCTGGAACCGTTGCTACCACCTGCAAGAACCACGCTAATTTACTTCTGCACTGTCCCTCTCCCATGTGCACGTGACAGCTCTGGGGACCTCCTCTGTCCTGTTCACTGTGGCATCACCTAGAATGGTGACATTGTGATGGAAGGACCAAACAGACTGGAACTTGGTCACCGTCTGCCCTCCCCCGGGGCCCCCTCCTGTGGTGGCCGGAGCTGGCCCAGGCCGCACGAATGCTGCTCTTCTGGTAACTATTTCCTGATTCTTGGCAGCCGAGCCTGAAACGCTTGGATGGGAGGTCTGTCAGCCCCACACAGCCTCTCACCTCCTGGGGTCTGACTGATTCACACTCACATTTTCCACGTCCTCCTGGCCCTTTGGTGTGGTCCGCCCCAGACGGTGCCGACGGGGAGCTGGGTCTCCCCTGCCGCTGCATCACGGCCCGTGAGAAGGCCGTGTCTCTCGTATCCCAAAACAGCAGCCCAGCTTGCTGGGTCCCTGGGGCCTGGCCTTCCTGAGAACTGCGCCCCCGCCCCCGGGATGTGTCTGGGAGACTGTGGGCCTAGACGAGCCTCCCATAGGTCTCTGCCCACTTAGCACAAAACTGGGCAGGGAATCAGGGACATCTGCTCGCTGGAGCCCTAAATCTGGACACAATCCCGCCCCCAGCGGAGCGGAAGCGGCCGCCTCCCGCAGGCCTGGGCGGCCCGGGGAAAGTCCAACCGACCCCCAAGCTGGAGGCCCACCCGGCCGGGGTGGCGGTTTGGGGCAAGCACGCTTGCGCTCACCCAGCAGGCAGGGACAAGCTCAGCCCAAGCTGGGGCCTGCTATGCGGCCCCTCCGGAGATTTCACCGGCTCAGGGGCGCGGCCAGGGTCTGGGAACCGGCACTGACTGCACGGTGGCTGCCCCTCCCCCCTGGGACTGCACTTGGCCGGCCCTGGCCTGGAACGCCTTCCGGTCACGCTGTCCCCTGTGCAAGCTGCCTGAGGCGCGGGAGTCTCTGGAGTACAGAGCAACTGGGAACAAGGTCACCTGTCCCTCGGCAGGGAGCTGGGAGAGGCGGCGGGGGAGGGGAGGGAAGATGAAGGAGGGTGGGTGCTGGGGACACAGACAGAGACGGGAGAGACGGGGGGTGGGCGGGGAAGGGGGCCTGCAGGCCAGAGGTCGGGGAGGGAGCAGGCCCCACCTCCCTGGACTGCCCCCCATGACCCCCCAGGAGCGGGAGGCTGGACGCCCTGTCCCCGTGCCCATCTCCGTGGGAAGAGAAGACGACAGCCCATGTGGCCTCGAGGAGGAGACCCCGACCGGCACAGCTCCCAGCCGGCCCCCTCCCCTCTGCGGCCGCATCACCCTGGGGGATGGAAGTAGGGGCACCCACCCTCGGGGACAGGCCCCCTCCGCAGCACGGCCCCCCATCGCCAGGAGGAGCACGTGGACGCCCCCGGTCACTGCTGCGGAGCCGGGCCCTGCTGCCTGGGCCGCACTGGCCTCACAGCCTCGGTTCCCCGACAGTTTGCATAGTTAAGCCGACTTCTGACCGCAGCATTCCTGGGCTCCAGCGCTGCAATTAGCTGGGATAATGTGGCCCCTCCATCCATGAATCATGAACTATAAACTGCTGTGCCGTCACCGGTGCTCCGAGCTGGCCCCCGGCTCGGCCGGTGATTCACCTCGAGGAGAGGACGCTGGGGCACCACCCACAAGCTCACCAGCCACTCACAGCCGGATCTCGGGGGCTGGGGTCCAGGAGGTGAGGGCTCGGCCCCCTCCTGCCGAAGCCCAGGTGTGCGCGGCTGGCAGGGGCTAGAATCCCTGCGTCTCCCTCTGTCAGAATACGGGGAAGCTTCTCCCAAGTGGGTGGCATCCTCTCTTAAACAAGAAGGGCATCCTGACACTCCAAATGACCAACACGTGTCCCAGCCACGGCAGGGCCAGGCAGCAGCGCAGAGGACGCCAGGGCGGCCTTGCCCTCTCGGGTCATCGAGGGTCTGAGACCAGACACATCGGACGGCCGATGGTTTTCAAGCAGGAATTTGATATCCCCTTTCCTAACCATCCACGCTTTCGAAAGGCAACCACCGCAACGACGAACAAGGGGCTCGGCACAGGGTGTGGTGAGGCCGGGACGGGGCGTGTGTCACCTGAACACACGAGGTGACGTCTTGCTGCCCGCGCTCTGCTTAAGCATCGGGGCAGGTCAGGACCACCGCAGAGTGTAGTTTGCAAATATTCAAACGTGCAGGATTCGTCCCCAGGACGGACTGGCCAGGTCCCTTTCTAGAAGGGGCCTCAGCCGCTACGAACGCCCTCAGCCTCTACGGCCCCTGGGCTAAGACCTGGCCCTCTCTGCCCGCCTGGGAAGGGCCATTCCAGCTCCAGAGCACCGCCCCCAGGGCTGCTCCAGGCTGCCGTTGAGCCTGTGCCTGCCTCGATTACCCCTTCTGCCACCCTGCTCCCTCGCCCCCCTTCCTTGGCAGGTGGGGACTCCCCAGTAAACACCCCGGAGGCCGAGGTTCTGAGGGGTCCAAGAGCAGCAGCAACACTGCCAGGGCACTTGTTAGAAATGCAGATTCTCAAGCCCCCACTGAGGGGCGCGACCCAGCAATCTGTGTTTTCACAAGTCCTCGTGGTGAAAGTTCAAGAACTTCAGCTGGACGCCAGCTCCATCTCAGGGTCCGTAACTCAGCCTGGGACACATCCCTCCCTGGACCCCAGGAGGGCACAGCCCAAGGACACTGGCCACGGCCAATCTGGAGTGGATGGTGGTATCGGGAGAAGGAAGAAGGCCTACGATCTGGGGAGAGTAACTTCCCACCGTGGGTTCCCCTCCTCCCCAGACTTGGGGGTTTGAGCCTGGAGCCCGAGACAGCCTCCCCTCATCACCATGGCGGGAATGACCGGGGGAGGGGTGCTGGTGGCAGGTGGGTACCCCTCTGTCTCTGGCCCTGGGCCATGTCCAGCCAACTCAGGAAATGCACCTTCTACAAGGCGGCAGCCTGGAGAAGGGCCCCGCTCACTGACACCTCGGAAGTCCCACCTCACGTCTACCTCAGAGGCTCTTAATCGGGACGGGCTGTGAGATGCCGAGACAGCTGGGCTTGGCTGACACCCTCTCTCTAGCTTCCTGAAGGATCGTGGTCTCGTACGGCTCTGAAGGCGAAGCTTTACAGCCCTGGCATGCAGTAGGCACTCAATAATTGCCTGCTGGATGACCGCACGATATCGTGCATCCGACGCCTCTGTGGAGGTGAGTGGGGGTCAACCTTAGAGAAATGAAGCGGGAGGGGCCCAACCGAGGGGCATCTGTCGGGCTGACAAACTGAGCAGTGCCACGTGGCCATCCTCAGCTACGGCGTGGCCAGAGCCACGGGAACCACGTGAGGATCACAGCCTGTCCCAAGGTTCTGAGCTGCCAGAGGCGGGCCAAGGATTGATCGGACACAAGGACGGGACAGCAGAGCTGTCACCTGGGCGACTGCTATGCCTCTGAGGCTGACTGCTCCCCACCCCATGGTGGATCGCTCCCCAGGCTCCTTCCCCCCTGGCTCTTCTGGCTTCACAGAGCAGAGGGTCTCTGCCTGCCTCACGACCAACCGCCATCTGCTCGCAGCATCAGCCCACGGCGGGCCACCACTGCCGGTGCCCATCCATCCATCCACGTGTAGGTGCCCAAGCACATACACCCACACCCACTCCGTGCCAGGCTGGGGAACCCCTACCCGTCTCACTGGGAGATTTATCAGCAGGATCACAGGTTTGATCACATCAGGCCCGCTGCAGCAACTGCACCTTGAATTACCAAGAGGGGTTGCGGGGTCGGTGTGTCTGCCGTTTATTTTGCTGTCACGGGGCAGAGGGAAGAGTTACGGCCACAAAGTCAACACTTGGGTTGACCCATTTATTCCATATTTATGAACAGGGCTGGCAGGCGGTGGTGAGGGCAGCGGATCTGGCTGGCACAGGAGTCCTTCCAGGGTTTGCACGTTAATTTCCGTCCCCGGCAGGGCCCGGGCCACAAGGCACCTCTTTGCGGCCACAGCCGATGAGAGGGAGGGGAGAGCCCCAAAGATATGTCCCATCCCCCAAGGAGACAGGGGCCTCGTGCCCTGCCTTCTTCTCTGTTTCTGCAAGAGGCAGGGCACAGAGGCATCCCGGCTCCATCCTGGGAGCCCCAGCCTGAGACGCCAGCTTGAGCAGACCGTTAAACCTCACCAGACAAGCCCCATGTCTCTCAGCATTGTGGATGCCACAGCTAACCCGGGACAGCTCAGATGAAAATAGGAAGCCAACGCTTCTCCTCTGCTATAAAACACTCCAGGGCCCCCAGTGCCCTGACCCTGGACTCTGTCCCAAGTCACATAATCCTCTCCCTATCTCTTCCCCCAGCCTTACCATACTCCAACCCAGAGGTCTTATACTGAGGGCTGAGGACAGATTTCGAGAGCAAATATGAGTTGTCCAGCCTATCCGGTGCTTTGTTGTTATTGATTCTTACATGACCTAAGATTTAAAAATCAGGCAATTTCACATAATTCCCGATCTCCAGCTCATCATCAAAAATCAGATCTGGCAATACAGGGCCAGGTAGTCAAGAGTCAGCTGGAGCTGATATGAGGCACAAGCTCTCTAGTTAGCCCCAGGCCTCACCACTCCCTATTGCCTCTTATGGGTTCTCCATTCCTTCATTCATGTAAGACCCTGGAAGGTATTGAGACCCCTGCTCCTAAGACTCTAAGTACTGTGTACTCTCTCGTGTCCTGATGCTTTTCCACCTGCTGTTCCCTCTGCCCAGGACACCCTCACCCCTGTCCTCATCCTCCCGAGAGGCTGTTCCTCAACCTCATCTTTGGGGTCCCTTACTCGATGGAGCCTCTCAGGCAGACCACCGACATGCTGACTTGGAACCATCTGTGTACACTGGTCTAGACAATGAGCACAGAGTCCCCTGGGTCAGCACACAAATGTCCGACGGGCAGATGAGTCAGCTAGCAAGGCATTAACACCATGAAGTGGAATGCATGGCAGCCAGGACCAGGGGCAGGGGGCACCAACGACCCCCCACTCCCCAGGACTCATCTGGAGATACCCCCTCCCTAAATGACATCAGCACACAGCCCTTGCCTGCCTCCACACCAATGTGGCTCTCAGCACAGGGTGAGAATGGCCCAATCTCCCCCCATCTGACTCAGAACCATTTCGTCTCCAGAGCCCCCAGCCCGGCCACCAGCAAGGCCCTCATGAGCCCACCCACAGGGCCCCCACAAAGGCAGGGAGTCAGGGGGGAACTGGGAAGACGAGCAAGAGAACTGACACACAGGAGATGCTCAACAAATAGCTGACAACGTTTTTAAAATCAATCCAGAGGCCTTTATCTCCCCCTTTATTTTGCCACAGTCCACGCCACGCCCTCCTTCCTGCCTCTTACGCCGGCACATTTATGCTCCCTGCCCCGGCATTTATTTGAGTTTCTGCATCTCAGTCTATAAAAATTCCTAAATGCGCTTCAATTTCTAACACGCCACAGCTAGGTCTTTACAACTGAATAGCGCCAAGCCAGTAGGCCTCGGTTTTACACATCTGTTAGATGGGCGAGCAGGCTGGCCAACGGTGGCTGCACAAAACTAGAGGAAAACCCTATCCACAAACCAAACGCAGCCACCCTTCAACGATCCAGGCCAACGACAACCAATGCTCAGTCTCAATCATCTTGGCCTGACGTGCAGAATGCAGTGAGGGGTTTACTCTCCCGTCAGCACATTTGCTTCCTTAATTATGTGTGGCTTAGCCAACAGAAAAGTGGGTCTGTACTCCTGAAGCACAGTTCCCAGAAAGCAAGGAGGAGACACGGGATGCAGGCTAGGAAGCTGCGTGGACCAACCCATCGTAGGCTACGGGGCTTGATCACAGAGTGATGGTTTCACAGGGGACACTGGGACCCCACAGGTGATGGCTGGACTTGATGCCCTCAGGGTCCGGCTCTCTCCAGCCTCGGGAAGGGAAGACGGTGGCCCTGGGGTAGGGGTGGGGGTCTGGGCTGGAAGACGCCAATGACAGGGAGCACCCACCTAAGAGAACCTCTGTGTCCTGTCCTCCCAGCACATGCTAATCCCGGCCTTCGTCCCTTAACCCTGTCCGGTCCCCCAGGCCAGAGGCCCAAGGGAAGGGCCTGCCTTAACCCCCTGTAGTCCGGCATCTAAGAGCAGTGCCCAGAGCCTTCTGCAGCTTACGGCCCGCATCCCTCCTCCTGCAGCACAAGCCCACTCCCCCTTTCCCGCCATCTCCCCGACACCAAAACACTCGCGAGCCCCTTTAAAATGTGTGCCACCGACCCCCTTCATCTTTAACATAATTTATGGAATTTTTTTAAACGAATTCCCTTTTCCTCTAACTCAGAGGTCAGCAGACTTTTTCTATAAAGGACCAGATAGTGAATATGTCAGGCTTTGCAGTTTCTGTCAGGACGACTCAACTCTGCTGTTGTAACAGAAAAGCTGCCACAGTAATATGTCAATGAATGGGCATGGCCGGGTGCCAATAAAACTTTATTCACAAAAACAGGCGGCAGGCTGGACTCGCCCGCGAGCCATAGTTTGCCAAGTCCTGCTCTAACTTAAATCATCCTTCAGTCATATCTGAAGCACTGATGTCTGAAAAACGGCGCTCTGAAGTACTGGCTGTTTTTTTCTTTCACATATGCATTACGACAAAACACCAAAAATTCTTTCTAAATTTTAAACGTTAAGTTTGTAGACCAGCCCAAGGCATCCTGGAAGCCCAGCCCTTGCTCTGGGAATGCGACCCTAATCTACCACAGGGACGGTGGGTCACCAAGCCCGGAGTTCTAGAATTTTCCAGGCTGAGGGTGGAAGAGGCCATTTCTCCCAGGTCTCTTCTCTGCTGCTGGGATAGGAGGAACACCCCCAGAGAGGGTCTCCCAGCCGCCACGGAAGGGGCCCAAACTGAGGGACCCGCTGCTGAGAAACACGAGGAGATGTCACCGCACGCTGCCCCTGAGCATGCCGGGAGCCCGCCCAGAAGCCCGCCCCGCCCCCTCCTTACCTGGCCCTTGCCGCGGCGCCGGTAGCTGCGCCTCACCAGGCTCTTGTAGTTCTCATTCTTCTTGGTCAGGTAGTAATAGAGGACACACTCAGCCACCGTCTGCAGGATGGACAGAGAAAAGAACTCTGAGGCGTGTGCAGTGCAGGCGGTCAGAGCAGGAGGCCGGGAGCCAGAGGCCTGGGTTCCAATCCTACCTCCTCCAGGTACCGACTGGGTGACCCTGGCCAGCTTACCTAACCTCTCTGGGCCTCGGTTTTCTCACCTGTGTAGTAGGGGTACTAACACCACATATTTCACAGGGTTGTCATGAAGACAAAGTAAGTTAATACACATACGTGTAAAGGACTTAGGACCACAGATCACACCCTGCAGAGGTGTTAACCTCTTCGTGTTGTGGCTGGTGCTACCGGCAGTCGTAAGGATGAAGCTGTCACCTGCCATGCCAGCCCCAGGGGAACAACGCCTCCGGCTCCCCAGCTCGGGTCCGTTCGCTCACCCTAGCTTCCTCCTCCCTAACATTCAGGGCCCTGAGTGACCTCTTCCAAGCTTCGTGCATCCAGCCTAATGTCGCCACGCAACTCTTCGTCTCTTGGGACGTTTATGTCTTTTCTCTGCTTCGGTCTTTGCCCCGCGGACCGGGGTCTGAATCCTGGCACCGCCACTTGCTGAGCAAATGACTGGCGCTCTCGGAACCCCACCCCCTCCTCGTCCAAATGGGACCAGTAAGAGGGCATCGCCCTCAGAGAGCAGCTGAAGGACAGAACACGACGCTGCCGCCACCTGCGGCCACGGGGCCCGGTCCAGGTGACAGCTCGCCAATGCCAGCAGCTGTGACTGAGATGAGGTGAGATGTTTCTGTGATGCTCGGTGCTGGTGCCAAGCCCGGAACTGGCCTCTGAGGGGCAATCGTGAGGGCTGCTGGGCGCAGAGGACGGCTGGGCCTCAAACCCCTGTGTCCTCATCCACTTCCTAGAATGGACTGTGAACAGAGGCTGCTCCCAAGTTCAACCTGACCACAAGCATGGCCCGCAAAATAGTTAAGAAAAACATTTTATAATCAGATGCCAATATCTGCAGACGGGGGGATGTGGGTGTCTGACTTCCCCTTGAACGATTCAGGAGAGTGCCTTCCCGTGCTGGGTGACCACGGGCTGGCCCTAAGCATCACTTGCCCCTGCAGACAGGCTCGGGCTGGCCAGTCCACCGAGCTCCCACCCTGCTATTGACCTCGCTCACCACCAGGACACGCCAATCCCCAAAGGCACAGCTGGCAGCCCCAGCTCCAGACCCTTCTGGAAGCTCTACTTAAGTCTCAGCTTAGGCTGCCTCTTAGCCAAAGAACACCGTACAGTTTATTCTCCAGCGTAGAGACCTCTGATTCCCTCATTCAAACAGTGCTGCTCGACTGCCAATTCCTGAAACCCCTCTGCTTCGATCTCCGGGAAGCCCCAACCCAGAGCCTCCTGGGCTGTCCACACCCCTGGTAAGAAGCTTTCAGTAACGCAGAGGAGAGGCTATTTATAGGGCTTGCTTCTCCACACTGGTTTTTCAGGCCGGGAGAGATTTCGCTTCCCCACGCCGACCCATCTCCCTCCTTCTATGGGTATCGGCTCATTGAGGGCAGATGCTGAGAACAACTGTTACCCTTTAAAATACCCGCCTGGATCCGGTTCCGACCGCCCTCCCGCAGCGAGGAAGCATGCGGCCTCCAGTAGCATGGTATTTGCAAAGCTGGGAGTGGGCAGACACCCCGTCTGAGAGACGAGATTCGTCGAAACGCTGCTTTAAACACCCAGAACGGCAGCCCCAGAAAGTAAACCTTTTCAGGAAGCTTGTCTGGCTCCGCCCTGAGGATGCTGGGGTCCAGCGGGCGACTCTGACACAGGGCCACGTCCAGACCCCCAAACCAGCTCCCTCCTACCTGCGGCCGCTGCGGCCACTGCCCAGCCTAGCCTCGTGGGTACACAAAAGGGGGCTTTACTGTTTCCTGGGACGCTTTGTGTCCACCTGCCAACAGGGAGCCCGAGCAGAAAGAGGCACCGCTCCAGGCTGGGTTTGGGGGCAAGGTGGAGCTCAAGCCTCAGTTCTACGTAAAGGTTTATCCAAAGGGGATGAGGATAAACCACATGCCAGCCACACGCCTGGCTTCGCATCAGGGGTGTCAGCGTACAGTGACCGTCAGAGGGACCTAGAAAGGTCATTCCATCCAGCGCCCTGGAAGATCGCCACTCTTGCCTATAAAGCCTTAATCAGGATGCCAGGCATGGCACGGCTTCCAGAACCCGTGTCCAGTCTGCCAGGATGCTTGCTGCCACGTCTGAGGAGCTGGTGCACACAGCTCTCCTGGGGTTTCCCAGCCGGGAGCTCCGCCCTGGGAGAAGGGGGCGGGGCCTGCGGTTGCTTCTCCCAGGAGGGAGGAAGGAGGGAAGTGCCGTCAGACACAGCAAGGAGAGCAAGGGGCCAGCAGGCAGGGGCCTCGTGGGTGGGCAGGGAGGGAGGGTCCTTCGGCCCAGCCCAAGCGGCTGCCCCCAGGAGTGGCCGCCAGAGGGGAACGGGGGGGCGGAGGGCGCTGGGCCGGCGGGCAGACTCACCTTCCGCTCCAGGAAAGATGCGATCAGGCCGAAGTTCTTGGGGTGCTGCATGAATCTGCGGGGAGAGAAGGGCGGGCCTGAGACCCGGCCGAGGGGGGCTGCCCAGCTGGGCGGCCGCCGAGCTCCCGGGCGCCTGCCATCTCCGCTGGCCCGGCACCGCCCCGCTCGGAGCAATTAAGCCCAGGGGGGTGTGGGAAGGGCCGGCAGGCGGGACGGAGGGCTAAGAGAGGGCGTTCCTTGGAGTGAGTCACTGGTTTTAGCGCCTTTGAAAATACATTTGTTTGTCCTGCTGGAGGCGGATTCCAGGAAAAATGAGGACACGACATGCAGCCCCTCGGTGGGGCTCCCCCCCTTTTAAACTCTGCCTTTGTTTCTGTCTCCGGCTGGGCCTGGGAAGCTGGGCCTCGCCCGGCCCACGCGGGGCCGCCACGGGCGAGGTCACGGGGCAGGACCCTGAGAGGTGAGAGCAGAGGCTTCGAGTGCCCGCCAGGAGGCAGGCAGGAGGCAAGCCGGCCCGGGAGGCGGAGGGAAGGGACCCAAGCTGGAGGGGTGGCGGGGAGCTGGCACCGCACCAACTGGCTTCCTGCGAAACAGGGAGAATTACTGGGAAAGAGACGGGCCAGACTGAAATGTCAGGGCCACAGGAGCAGGCGGACAGCGGGGGCGGAGATGTGGGTCACGGCTGCTGGGGCCCCGGGGATGCTGGGTGGAGCCTCGGCCCGCCCGTCCCCAAGACGCGCCACCGCCCCGCGGCCTCCCTGGGGAGAGGAGGGGCTGCTGGGGACGCAGGGGCCCCGGGGTCCCCCCACCCCCCCGCCGCCGCCGGAGGGAGCCTGGGCCAGCGCTGGCGATCGTCCTGCCCAGCCCTCCAGATGGCTGGGCAGGAGGCCAGTGGGTCCCTCCGCTGCTCCCCAACCAGACACTGGAGAAGGCAGAGCGGCCTCTTCTCTTTTCCCAGAGGAAGCCGCGAGTCAGAGGCAGCCTTCCCAGCCTGGGATCCTGCCTCGGGCAGTTCGCAAAGCTGGAGGCGGCCTAACGCCCTGATTTTCCAGACAGACAGTCTTCCCTTCCCCTCCCTCTCCCCGCCCCAGTGACACTTCCTTCCCCACAGATCCCTTCCTTGGGGTTTCCCCACGCAGAGATGGGGCCCCAGGAGACCAAGAAGCACACGTGGGAATCTCTTAGGTCACCTGTTCCACCTCCCTCCAACCTACACCTGGGTCCCCTGCCATGTTTCCTGAGAGTTTATTCTGACACTGGGTACCTCCAGACGGCTAAGCGAGGAGGCACTGAGGCTACACCCATTTTACAGACGTGGAGGCTGAGGCTCGGGGAGGGGAAATGGTTGCTCGAAGTCACAAAAACAGTAAGTGATGGAACTCTCCGCCACCGGCACGTGATTCTCCGAGGCCCTGAGCGCTATCAGTTCCGCTGAAAACGAGAGGTCATCCAGGACCTTGAAAGACTCAAGGTGCCAAACTGGGTCTCAGCAGACATCAGCCCAGCCTGGGCCCCCCCATTCTGCAGCTACTGGACAAACAGTGTGAAATCCTTAGGTCGGAACAGCAACATGAAAAATCCAGAAAGGCCAAAACACAGAAAGCGTTCCCAGAAACCTCTTTTTTTTTTTTTAAGAAAGCATAAATAAATAAAATATCAAACACACCAGGGGGAATTTAAATACCTAATGCAACAGTAATTTTTAGCATCCATGACTGTCCTACAGTCACTTCACTGGTTTTTAAATTGTACAACACCAGATACGGGACGACTTGATTTGACGTCTGTTGACCGTGAGGACCTAGAAATGAGCCGCTAACTACCTGCGTTTCCTGTCTCTGAGCAGTAAACCCCAAACACACGGCAGGAATTGCTCCCCAAAGCGCTATTTCCTGTGGAAGGTCGCTGCATCTGTGTTAGGCGTTCGAAGGTGCACTACACCGTCCCTCTGTTTTTATGTATGTTTTAGAATTTCCATAATCAAAAGCCATCTAAACAAACAAACAAAAACTTTCCACACAAGACCCTCTTCAGTCGCTCCTCCTGCATTTCCAAGTCCTGGTGTGTCTGCCCTGGCTGATGCACCCCAGCCTTGCCCACGACCCAGAGCCATCCCCATGCCTGAAGCCCAGTCTAGCACTTTGGGGCCACCCAGCTCTGCAAAGGGCAGAGACAGCCCCAGCCCCTGCGGCCTGGTCCCGCAGTGGGTGGCTGGAGAACGTGGGACACCTCTTTTGAAGAAACTCTGAGGCCTTCTCGGGAGGCGGAGGTGAACGTGGACGCCCCGCAGCTGAGTCCCCCACGCCCTCCTGGCTGAGTGCTGAGGTCTCCGCCTTAGTTTCCCACCCTCTTGCCTTATGGGGGTCCTGGGTCCTGAGGAGGCGCTCTGTGCCCAGGATGTGGTTCCCTGGGACACACATTTTGAGTCTGGTGGGGGAAAGGAGCGCTTTCTCCATCTGGTTCCTCACTCGTCTCCCCAAAACAGACATTTTGCTCTTTCATTTTAGAAGAAGCCCCAAGCTTCACCTCTTAGCATCCAGTTCCTGCCTCTGCTTTCCAAAGACCCCCCGCCCTGCTCCTTGGCTCCATACGCCCCTCTCCCCCGACAAGCCTCTCCATTGCAGCTGAGCCCCTGCCCCGAAGCTGGGGGAGTCTGAATCCTGCCTCCACCATTTGCAAGCTGTGTGACCTTTGTTAAGTGTCTTAACCTCTCTGAGCCTCTGTTTCCTCATGTGTGTAATGGGAATGGCCTGGTAACGCTGTTATGAGGGATTAGAGGGACAAATGCACAAACCCCAGAAAACATCTGTCCAGTGTCTGTGATGAAGGATGTGCTCCACAAATAGCCACCTTCCAAGTAAAATGAAAGCCGAAAAGTCACCGGCCAGCCACATAACCCTGCCCGAGGCTTCAGCCCAGCCTCGAAGGTCCTCCTGCCTTGTTCTTCTGATACACACTGCCCCATTTCACATAAAACTGCCTTGACACTTTGTACTGGTTTGAATAGTGGCCCCCCAAATATCATGTCTTCCCAGCACCTCAGAAGGCGACCTTATTTGGAAATGAGTCCTTTGCGGATATAATTAGTTAAGATGAGGTCATGCTGGAGTAGGGTGGGCCCTGAATCCAATGTGACTGGTGAATTTATAGGAAAAGGAGAAGACACAGAGAGACACACAGGAAACAAGACCCCGTGAAGACACACTGAGACAGTGAGATCCATCTCCAGGCCGAGGGATGACAAAGATCGCCGGCCACCAGCAGGTGCCAGCCAGGTGCGAGACCTGGGACAGACTCTCCCCTGGAGCCTTCAGAAGGAACCACCCCAGACCACACCTTGATCTTGGACTTCCAGCCCCCAGAACTGTGTGAGGATAGATTCTTGTTGTTTAAAATCACACGGCTGGTGGCCATTTGTCGCGGCAGCCCTAGGAAGCCAGCACAAGGCTCAACAGGGCAGGTTTCTCAGGACGGGGGAGGGTGGCCCGGCCAGGCCCGCCCCCCAGTGACGGGGACTCACTTCTCCCGGAAGGTCTCCTTCTCCTGCTCGCTCCACATGTTCATGACCTGACGGTCTTTGTACACCTTCATGGGGTCGTCCATGAGCCCGTTCATGTTGATGAACTTGATTCGCTGCTGGTCGGCGTCGTACAGCATCGGTGGAATCACGGCCAGCTGGCGCATCTGCTTCTCCAGGTTCTGGAGGGAGATGGAGACGGCAGAGGGCTCCGGTTGGAAAGCACAGGACAAGGGGGACAGGGTGGGGAGGGGGAGGGGTGCCTGCGCCCGCACAGGGGACCCAGGTGAGGAGCCGAGGGTAGGGATGCTCCGGACAAGACAGGAAAGACGCAAAACCAGAGAGAGAGCGAATGACGAGTTAAAAAATAATAACAGCCCGTGCAGGGGGAGGGAGAATTTAAAGGCGGCCCCAGAGAGGTTTATGGTGGGCAGGGCTGTTAAATTAAATGCAGAGAGCGGCAGCCACCTTATCTGCAGAAAGAGGGGAGCAATGAATCTTCCGTTTGGAAATGCAAGTGCCATAAAATACCGCAAGAAAGATGTGCAGCCCAGCTGGGCCGGACTAGCTCAGGAGACAGGGCCTGGCCCTCCAGCTTCAGAGGGCACGCGGGGTGGGGCGGGGGGCTGCTGTGCTCTGGGGGGGCCCGGTGAGGCTGCAGAACCACTTCCTCACCCGCCACCCACCCCCAGCCCTGGATCCAGCTCCTTCAAGCGTGCCCGCTGGGGACCAAGCCTGCCCAGCCCCGTGCTCAGCAGGAGTCGGGCGGGCGCGCTCCTAATGCATCAGGATGGCTATTAAGAGGCTCTGAGCCGCCACTCCGCTGGACTCATTTCCCCAAATCTCTGCAGCCAGCCCATTACTGGCGATTAATTACCCATCTCCGGAGGCAGGCAAGGGTCCAGCCCGGCCAAGGTCAGCCGGTTCAAAGGCTCCGCTGCCCAACCTCCCACATCCAAGCTCTCCATTCAGCGCTGGGGATTCCCAACAGGAGCAGGGGAACGCAGCGGGGGCAGGGCCCTGACCCTCGGCTGAGACGGGCCCCCCACAGAGGCCTGACCCTCCCCCAGCACTCGGGCAGCCCTCCAGCACCTTCACCTCGCCGACCTCCTCGGCTGCCCGAGATACACAGCACTGGCAGAGCCCAGGCAGGGTTTCTCCTGGCAGGAACCCCACCCCTGCTCTGCTGCCTCTCCCCAACCGGGCAGGAGGGCTGACTACCGCAAGCTCCCCCCAAGATGGACAGCATCGTTCCTCCCACCCAGTCCCCTCCTCCCCACCCTCCCAGGGAACCTCAGGTCAGCCGGGGCTGGGTGAGGTGAAGTTTCTGCCCTGAATTCCCTTTCCAACCATCACCCGCGAAAGCTGTTCCCTCAGCATCCCTGGGGACACTGGTGGCTGCATTCTTGTGCTGCCAGGACCTGGGGAAGTGGGCCTCCGGCATGAGGGCCGGGGTGGGTGGGAGGGGGACACTGAACCTGCTGGGATGCCAGGCGCCCTGCCTGCATCAGGCAGGGAACACACGGGAAAGGGCCGCCCTCCTCTTGTTCCCATGTGCCCCTGTGGGACGTGCACGTGGCCACAGCATCGGCGGGACAGGAGCTCGAGCGAACCCACAGGCGTGAGGACAAAGGCTTTCCAAGTTCTGCTTGTCTGCAGACTGACGGGTGTTCAAAACGGGGACATAGCACGTGAAGTTTTAAAACGAAGGCTCTTTTTTAACGGCCAGAGAGTCTGAACTACCTGCATCAGGCTCACGTGAACAGCCTGGTGAAAATGCAGATTCCTGAGCTCTGCCCGAGACTGGCTGAATCAGAACTGCTGGGGCAGGGCCCTAGGAACCTGCACTTCAAGCCAGACTCCCCCTCGCCAGGACTCTTAAGTCTGTCCGCAGTGAGAATCAGTGGCCTAAGCAGTGCTACCCAATAGAACGTTCTGCAACGATGCAGGTGTTTACTGCCTGCTCTGTCCAGCATGGGGCCACTAACCACATGTGGCTCTGAGCAACTGAAGTGGGACAGAGGGAGTGAATTTTTCATTTTATGTCATTTGTGTGAATTTCCATTTACATAGCCATGTGCAGCTAGAGCTGACTGCGCTGAGCTGGAGCTGCCATACCTCCCATCTGGACAAAAGTTCTGCCTGGACACAAGGCCCCGGGGAGGAGGAATGTGCCCCCTCCTTTTGTGAGGCTCCCTCTTGTCTACTGTAATGTTGGGAACATGCAGGGTGGGGCGGGGGGACTGGCACATGAGATGCTTGACCTACAAGACTTGGGAGGGGACAAGCCAGCGCCAGCCCTGCCCCAGGAGCAAACGCCTCCTCTTTCTGCTTCCTGGTCATCTCTGGGCTCTGGTGACCACAGCCAGGGTCACCTGGCTGATAGAAGGTCCCCGGCTTGGTGAACAGCTGGTGAGACGGGAATCCCCCTCTGCCCCCAGTTCTGGGCACGGGGAGGCTGACCTAGAAACCACAGCTCTCAGGCACTCGTGCCCTCTGGCTTCTGGTCAGGCTCAACCAATGGGAAGCACTGAAAGTAGACGGGGGCGGGGGTGGGGAGTGAGAGGCGGGGGTACTTATCCCCCGTTTCCTCCCCGCCGTGGCATCATGGATGGGGCCCTTCCTGGCCGTGTCCTACCAGGGGGCCTCCTCTCCTCCACAGCCCCAGGAAGGCCCCTCTCCCGCTTGTCCTTCAGGCTGGGGACGGGCACTGTCTACTCCCCTGGTGCCCCACTATCCCACCTGGGCTCTGCCCACACTGCAGTAACAAGCCCCTTGATTTCAAGCATCCAGGTGAATTCTGCTTCCTGCTGGGAGCTTCTCCACGCGCAGGGGACACAGCGGGTGGAGCTGAGGTCAGGGTCAAGGCCGTGGACTTACCTCCTGCTCCGAGAGGCCATCGATGATCTCGGACACCTCGTGCTCACTGCGGGCGGCTGACATGGAGAGCCCGCTGCCCCGCTGGCCCACCCTGCTGGAGACCAAAGGGACACGCTCAGGACCGGCCCCTCGGCAGCCAGGGACACGCGGCCGGCACAGCAGCACAGACCCGAGCCCGCAGGTTCCCCAGAGGCGGCGGTGTGGCAGTGAGGAGGGGCCAGGCCTCACACCCACACAGACAGCCCTGAGCCCAGGGGTCCAAGGGAGGGCATGGAGCCCCCAGACTCACCCAGCAATGCCAGAACCCTTTTTCTCTCCTAAGATGCCCACCAAAGACCAGATCCCCATACAAATCCCAGCCTGCCTCTTCGGACCTGTCCCTCAATGTCCTCCCCTGTACCACGGGAATGAGGTGGCACGTGGCTCCCAGGACTGGAGAGGCATTCGGTGAGATACGCACCGTGAGTGTCCAGTAAAGGGTGAAATCCAGCATCCCTGCTCACGGCCCACCACCTTATCTGTATGGCAACAGATGTCACAGCTGCATGTCACCGAGCACCTACTCTGCGCTGGGCACTCCTACGCAGGATCCCACCCTGTCCTCACAGCCACCACCTGAGACCAGCATCCTTCTCCTTTGATCCACACCAGGGATCTCAAACTCAGCTGCCTTCAGGGGCCGCATAAATGAACGAAGCTGGGAGGTACCAGCCTGTGGCCCACCGGAAGGAGAACTCACTCCACCAAAATGGATTTAAGCTTCTTTCAATTAAGTATTAAGGCCGGGCAGGCACCAAGTGACACATCCAAGGGCTTGATGCGGCCCCCGGGCTGCCAGTTTGAGATGCTGCTGTGCTTTCTGTTTCACGCCGGCCAGGGCGCCTCTGCAGACAGTGCCTCGAGCTGACCCAGGCCCTGGGAGTCAGGAAAGGAGGAGGGAGGGGGGAGGGGGAGGGAGGGAAAGGGGGGAGGGGGAGGGGAGGGGGAGAGGAGGGGAGGGGGAGGGGAGGGGAAAGGGGGGAGAGGGGGGAGGGGAGGGGGGGAGGGGAGGGGAGGGAGGGGAGGGGGAGGGGAGGAGGGGGAGGGGAGGAGGGGAGGGGAGGAGGGGAGGGGAGGGGAAAGGGGGGAGGAGGGGGGAGGGGAGGGGAGGGGAGGGAGGGGGAGGGGGATGGGATGGGGAGGGAGGGGAGGGGGAGGGGAGGAGGGGGAGGGAGAGGGGATGGGGATGGGAGGGGAGGGGGGAGGGGAGGAGGGGGAGGGGAGGAGGGGGAGGGGAGGAGGGGGAGGGTGAGGGGGAGGAGGGGGAGGGGAGGAGGGGGAGGGGAGGGGAGGGGGAGGGAGGGGAGGGGGAGGGGAGGGGGAGGGGAGGGGAGGTGGGAGGGGGAGGGGAGGGGGAGGGGAGGGGAGGGAGGGGAGAGGGGAGGGGAGGGGAGGGAGGGAGGGGAGGGAGGGAGGGGGAGGGGGGGGGGTGGGGAGGGAGGGGGAGGGAGGGAGGGGGAGGGGAGGGGGTTGGGGAGGGAGGGGGAGGGGACGGGGATGGGGGCCCCCCCCCCCACCGGGCCACCCCCCTGCCGCTCACCTCTGCATGCGCTCCTGCAGCTCCCGCTGCTTGCGGATCTCGGGGAACTGCTTCTCGTAGTACTCGCGCACCTTGCTCTCCTTGGCCCGCCGCCGGGGGTTGTTCTCAATGCGCTCCACCTTCTTCTCCCAGGCCTCCATGAGCTGGTCATAGCGCTGGCAGAACTTCTGCTCCTGCGGGGGTGGGGGGGCCCTGCGGCAGCCGTTCCTCCCGCATCCGACACCCAGCCCCTCCCCGGCTCCCCGCTCTGCCGTGTGCCCGGGCACACGTGGGCAGACACGCGATCACACGCGGGCACGTAGGCAGACACGTGATCACGCAGAGACCTGAGCAGACCCAGGCAGACCCGGGTCCCTGAAGAAAACCCACAGGCTGCCCTAAGGACCCGGCCGCCTCGCTCCCTGGGGAATGGGCCACCCCCTGCCGGCCTCCCTCCAGAAAGGCCTCGTGCTTCCAGCCACATGTGGCTGTGGAGTTTAAATAAGGTAAAATTAAGTGACATTTAAATTCAGGTCTCTGGTCCCTATGCCACATTTCTAATGCTAGTAGCTATGTGAGGCCAGGGCTACCACCCATAGTGGGCAGTGCACACAGACCATTTCATTCATTGTCAGTTGCGTCAGACAGGGCAGCTCTGGGGCGTCCATCAGGCCCGGGACAGCCGCGTGGAAAGCATTCTCTTTCTGAATAGTTCCTCATCCCCCGGCCTCAGGCCAGCCATGCTCCCCACACCCAAGGACTGGGTGTGAAGACTCAAGCTGCCGCCCATCCAAGACAAGGAAGTCCCTCTCCAAGTCTAACCACAGTGCTTCCTGCTGTATGTCCTTCCTTAGAGAAAAGACCCCGGCCCGGCCCAGAGTGTAGCTGCCTGGCTTCTGAGTCTCCAAGGTGACCCAGACCTCAAGCAGGCAGGGAGCATCTGGCTGCCCGTGAGACCCAATCTCCCCGTCTCTAACAGCTGCCATGGACAGATGGCATGGTCTGGGAGTCTCGCTTGAACGCCTCCCCAACACTTCAGCATAATCACAAAACCCGTCTCTGGTCCTCGTGCCCAGGCACCACCCCCCATCCTGAATTTCAGCTTCTGACCAAGGCAGCTTGTGACCTTGGTCCTCAACAAACCCAGCGGCGTGATGGTCCCCAAGTGGCCGTCAGGCCAGCTTTGAGGAGGAGCAGAACTTGACCTCCAGCTCCCGGGGGGTCCCCAGGTATGTGGGCTGCCCCAAGAACCCTTGGGAGGTCAAGTTCAAGTAGCAGACAATAGCCACACATGTTCGTGGCAAGGTGCCGAGAACAGCACCCCTGAGGGTGAGAACCGGCGCGAAGGAAACCCAGCCCAGCCCACCATCAGAGTAGGGGACCCTCCCCACGCTCTCAGCCCTGCCAGAGAGGCCTCGATCTGATGGGCGAGAGCGAGAAAACATGTCAGATGGGGTAAAGGTGAGAACATGTTCACCCAAAACCAGCAGAGGAAAAGAATGCAGTTACCCGTGAAGATAGGCAAGAAACCCGCAGGGCCACCAACCAGCTGCCCAGTGGAGGGGCGAGCAGGGAGGCCAGCAAGACGCCCCAGCCCTGCCTGGGGCCCTCGTGGAGCAAGGGACAGGAACAGCCGTGCAGGCACCCGCAGCCACACTGCCCAGCCCCAAGCACCACACGCAAAGACGTGAGTAGCTCCTGAGGACTGTCCAGGATGAGGAAGTCCCCCTCCACATCTAACCACAGTGCCACCTGCTGTGGCCTGTGCACTGGAGGTGCTCTCCGTCCACTGAGGGCAGAGGGCACGGGGCGCCTCAGGACAGAGCACGGCAGTGGCTGCGGCCCTTCTCTGGGGCAGCAATGACCCTGCCAGGGGGTTTCCACATAGCGGCCCCGCTGGCCAGGGAAGGAAGCAGGTCACACACTCACATACACACATGCACACACTCACATATAACACATGCACACTCCCTTACACATACATGCACTCACATGGACAAATACATACACTTACATTCTCACACTCACACCCACACACTCACTCATAAACTCACATACACACATTCTCACAGTCACACTCACACCTCAGAGGCTGGAGCACTGCTAAGCTAGTCTGCCGGGTGCCAGGAGCAAGAATCTGCAGAGGAAAAGGAGGATGGCCCCTGCGACCACAGTCTGTGTGTGTTATGAAAACAGGTCACTCTCAGTGGGAATTCTTCTTCGTAGCATCATCATCACCATCAGCATCAGCATTGCCGCTGACACTAGCTAAGTGCCACTGTGTCACATGCCAGGCACAGAGCTGAGTCCTTCCCGCGACTGACTCTCCCAAACAACAAAAGGCCATGACCGCCATCCCCTCTGTAGAGGCAGGAGTTCAGAGCTCAGGGCCATCAGCCCGGGATCACACAATTAGGGACGGGAGGTCAGGATCCTTCCTGATGGTTGTTCTGATAAAGTCCAGTGCGTCTACTTTTCCTTTTGCTTCTCATGCTTTTGGTGTCACACCCAAGATCCGCTGCCCAGTCCAGGGTCATGAAGATTCACCCCTATGGGTTGGTTTTCTTTTAGGAATTGTATGGCTTTAGCTCTTGCATTTAGGTCTTGGATTCATTTCGAGTTACTGTTTGTGTTAATTCTGTGAGGTGGGATCCAACTCCATTCCTGTGAGTGTGGCAGTCCTATTGTCCCAGCACCATTTGTTGAAAGAGACGGTCCTGTCTCATTGAATGGACATGGCCACCTGTCAAAAATCCAGCAGCCAGAGATGTGAGGGCTTGTTTCCGGCCTCTCTATTCTGTTCCATTGGTCTCCATATCTGTCCTTAGGCTAGAACCATGCTGTTTTGATTATTGTAGCTTTGTGAGATGTTTTGAAATCAGGAAGTGACTCTTCCAACCTGGTTGTTCTTTTTCAAGATTGTTTTGTCTCTTTGGGGTCCCCATGAATTTTAGAGTCAGCTTGCGGCTGACGGTTCTGAGCACCCACTGCAGTCTGGACGTTGCTGTGAGCACACTGCTTGCAGCCTTTCACTCAGTGGCCTGATGAGGTGCATGTTACTATAATCCCCACCAAACAGAACAGGAACCTGAGAGCAGGAATTAAATGATTTGCCCCGGTCACTGAGCAGGGCCAGGATTTGAACCCCTCCTACCCTGCCAGGTGTGTCAGGATGGAGCTCTACACTTAGGGAAACGATGAGAGATGGGGTGACCAGGAGGTACCCCCAAAACTGAGGAAGACAGCCTCAGGCCAACGAACAGGGTGCAAGGAGGGAAGTGTTAGGGAGGTGGCTGGAGCCGGCTGGCCAGGGGAACTGGCCTCTGTGGTCACCTGGTGACCCGGCGTCCTCCAGACCTCCAGGGAGCCTGCAGCCTCATGCAAAGGCCTTCTGCTGGGCTCAGCGGCCCAGGCACCACAGACTCGGAGAATGCTCCCCTGCTGGCTGTCCTGCGTGTTCAGCGATGCGTGACGGTGACGAGGTGGAACTCTCCCAGCCCCTGTCCTGCTGCCTGTAACTCAGCCTGCAGAAGCAAGTCACGGATGCCAGGGCAGGTCAGGAAAAAGCCCAGAAGTGAAAAATAAGAGGTGCAAGGGATATGAGAGGAGTGAGCAAAACTTTAGCCGTCTCTAAAAAAGAAGTAGATAAAAAAGGAGAGTGGGGAGAAGCCAGGAGAAAGAGAAAAGGCAGATTATGCTGAAAATATGCCAGTGCCCACTGTAGTAGGTTCAATGGTGACACCCCCCCAAAAGATGTGCCCGCATCCTAACCCCCAGGTTAGGGGGTTTGAATCTTCAAATGTGACCTTATTTGAAAAAAGGTGTTTTCAGATGCCATTAAGGATCTTGAGATGAGGTCATCCTGGATTAGGGTGACCTCTAGATCCAGTGACAGGCGTCCGTGTGAGAGAAGAGAGGGGAAAGGCCAGTTGAGGATGTAGGCAGAGATGGGAGTCATGTGGCCACAGCTAGGAACTGTCTGGGGCCACCAGGAGCTGGAAGAGGCAGGGAGGAGCTTCCCCTAGCACCTCTGGAGGGAGCACAGCCCTGCCCCCATCTTGATCTTGAACTTCTGGCGTCTAGAGCCAGAAGTGAGAGGATACATTTCTATTGTTTTAAGGCACCTAGTTTGTAGTCATTAGTTACAGCGGCCCCAGGAAATGAATACACCCACCGTCCAGGCTGAGCTCAACCCCTGACTAACCCATCCTGCCAGGCCATCAGTCACACACACTACCCCCGCCAGGCACTGCGCTAACTCTTCCTGAAGCCCCACCATGACCCCATTTCACAGATGAGGAAAAGCAAGGCTTAGGGCAAGACGGCTGTCCCAAGATCACTCACAGCGGGTATGGTGGGTAGGGTTTGAATCTGCGCATCTCAGCCTTACAGTGCCCCCGCTTATACCCCCTTCCCCCAACACCACACACACACACACACACACACACACACACACACACACACACACACACACAATCTGGCTTCAGGGGGCGTGGGGCGGGCAAGCTCAGCTTCCCGGGGAGGACAGGGCAGGCCTGGTGGAGGCTCCTGTTGGGGTTGGGTGCCCCTCTGGGGAAGAGCCTCAGCTCTCTGGGCAGAGCAGGAGTGTAGGGCAGCGTGGGTCCCAGGAACCTCTGAGGAGTGAGGGCCCTACAGAAGGGAAGGTGACTGACGTGGGGAGGGGGGCGGGCGGGGAGCATGCAGATCTGAGGGGGCCCGTCTTGGCCAAGCGCCCTCCCAGTCCTTGCTGATGACGATGCATGGGGCTTTGGGCTCATTTATATAAGAACAAGAATGAGATCATTCCAGACGCCCTCCCATCGTAGCTTCTGTGGTTTAGGAATTCGTTTTCACATGGGCCTCTCTTAAGATGGGCTCAGCTTGGCCACAAAGCGAACCCAGAATTTCTTAGAAGACTCTCCAGTTCCTTTATCTTTAAATAAGCCCATTTCCCCTCCATCCCCTCAAGGGACCCCTCCACAGGGAGCCCTGGGAGATTTCTGAACAACTTACACCCACCCAACTCCACCCCCCAGCAGCCACTGGGATCCTTTTAAAATGTAAATCAGATCTCCTTCTTCCAGCCCCAAAGGAACCCCAACCCTGGGCAGGACTACAGGGGAAAAGCTGTGCATCAGGAAAAACTGTGAATCGTTAGGTGCGATAAAGAGAGAATTTCCTTCCTCCAGGAAGTGTTCCGGGTGAGGGCCTGGGTGTCTGCACCTACGTTCTAACAGCTCAACACAAAAACATTCATACACACACACACACACACACACACACACACACACACACACACAAAGCGAATATAAAAGAAATGTTAACCACGATGGATTCTAGATAGCGGGCTTATAGGTGTTCACTGTTACTCTTCTGTCAGATTTCCTGTATCACTGTCAAATTTTCCGAATAACTAAAAATTCTTAAAGGTTTTGTATTCTTTATTAAGAATACATTAAGAATAAGTGTCCAACTGTATTTAGAGTAAAATCTAGACATTCCATTTCCAGGTGACCTGGCGCCCAGGATTTTCGACCACAGCCCCCCACGCATGCCCTGTACTTCAGGCTTGCCTGCTACATGCTGTCCTGTGCTACCTCCCAGGCCGGTTCCTGCCTCAAGGCCTCTGCACTTGCTGAGCCCTCTCCTTGACACTCACACCCTCAGATATTCACACGTGTGGTCATTTCTGGTCATTCCTCTCTCAGTACTGTGGTCTGGTATCCAGGCTGTCCCCGACCCCATCCCTCTGCAGGGCACTTATCACTGCGTCTCCTCCACTCAGGCGCACAGCAGGTGCTCAGTAAATATTTCTTAACTCGATGAATGAGATGGGATGCCCCGTTTCATGAACCCCATCTATCCAGCCAGGCGCCTCTGGTCACCATCCAGTCAATCTGGGAGTCTGAGGAGGTTGGAAAGAAAAGGGAAGCCCACCACTTCTCACCCCGTGGGGCCCTGGGGTCTAGGGTGCCGCCCAACCAGCTTCCCAGTCGCCCAGCATCTGGGCCAGAAATGTATCCCTTCTCCAAGGGCCCAGTCGAGGTCTAAGGCCAGAGCAGGGTGGGTTCAGAAACTGGTTCAGAGGGACCGAGGCCCTCGAGTGGTGAAATCAGAGCTTTTGTGAGGTGGTCTGAGAAAGAGCAGCTCTCTCTCTGGCTCTAAAAGACTCAAACCTGCTGTAGCAATTCAGGTCCCAAAGGAAAACCAGCTTGTCAATGTACTAATATGCAGACTTGAAGAAAAAAGGCATAGAAATGAAGGTGCAACCTGATCAAACCACTCCTGAACTCCATATCAGCTACACAAATTCCTTTACTGTTTAAGCCCATCTGAGCCAGTGCTTCTTCCTCTCACAGCTGAAAGAATACTAATGGGTAACTCCCTCTCCATCACTCAGTGAATCAGTGACGTAAACGCCCACCCTAAACCACAACTAAAGGTGTTCTTTCACATGTGCTCCCCCTGCCTTGGGCATGCCTCCCAGCTGAGACGGCAGAGTGTGCGGTGGGTTGAAGGAGTCCGTACCACTTTCTAAGCAAGGGGGGCCTCACTGCTTCTCTAGGCCTGGATTTTCCTGAGCCCGGAATGGGCACAGCGGGCTGGGCAAAGCTCATTTCTCAGGGAGCCCCCTGCAGTCACCGCCACCCAGCACACAGCCCACCCCAGTCTTCCACCTCTGCCAACAAACTTCTCTCTTTCTGCCTAAAATAGCCACAGTAGGGCCTCCGACAAGGAACCAATTTTCCCGGCCAACATTTTGCTTTCTCCCCTTCCAGGCTGGAAAAGGAGGGGCACAGTTCCCAGCCTCCCCACCCACTCACACCCCAGCTTCCCTGAGGCAGCCGAGCCCTGAGCCCCCAGCTTCACGGAAGCAGCTGCTGTCCTTTCCCATTTCTCTCACTGCCCTTGGCTTTTCTTGACACCCTGGACACGCAGGAATGAGCTGCAGAACCCAGGGATCCCGGTGGGTGTGGCCCGAGTGGCCTGGACGGTCTCGGCTCTCAAGGAAGCCTGGTCCGTGGAGGGGAGGAGGCAGCAGAAGAGATTCCAGGGGTGGGGGACGCGGTGGTGACTTACCCATTGTTTCCGGGCGTGATTCCTCCTCTTGAAGTACAAGATTAACTTTTTCCGCATCGCCTGGTTTCTAAGGAGGATGGAAACGGCCAACCGGGCAGGTCAGAAATGCGGGCTTTCAGGAATTCTGTCCCGTGCTGAAGTTTGCCCCTACTTGCCCCTATTGGCTCCCGGTGAGCTAAGACACATCCGTAGCCCCCCAGGGTGAGCCACGAACTGCCCATGTGTGCCCTTCCCCCGTCACGTACAAGGTGTCCCCACGCACACCTAGGCTGAGCGTGGTCTGCAGGAAAGAAGGTTCCGAAGCGGGGCGAGGTCTTGTGGCTTCCTGCCCTCCCCGGAGCTGCCATCACCCTACACGCACCCAGCCTCTCCTCTCCCGTCAGCCACACCCGCCACGGGAAACCGGCCACAGAGAAACTGCCACAGCCTTAGAAACGCAGGCCGGGGAGACCAAGCCCCCGAGACCTGCAGCTGCACAGAGGCAGGGTCTTGGGGTCTGGCCTCTGCGACCCCAAGCCACCTCCAACCAAGCCCCTGCCCTGCCCCCTTGGGGAGGGGGTGCCATGGACAAGCCAGCGACAGGCTGGTGGGAGCCAGCGCAGCAGGAAGCCCAGGAAGCACCCGAGGGGTCTCATGCCTCAGTTCAGGGAAGCCAGACCCCTCTCGCCATCAAAGCCCTCAACCAAGGAGGCCACACACAGCACTGGGGGCTCAGAGGGCAGCGGGCGCTTCCCCGGGGAGATGCGGGCTGTTCAGAGAGAAAGAGAGGCAGGCACAGGAGAGAGACACCAGACCAGGAATGAGGGAGAAGGAACGAGAGCAGAAAGACAGACAGACAGAGCCCCAGAGGAGGGCAGGGAGACAGAGGGAGAGGGAGCGACGGAGAGGTGGATGAGATCAGATCCCAAATGAGGACAGAGGGAGAGGGGCCTGGGGCCTGGCAGAGAGCGAGATGGAGACAGAGACAGAGACAGAGACAGAGACAGAGAGAGACAGAGGGGAGCAGGCCGAAAGGCAGAGGAAGACAAGATCCAGGGAAGGGGGGCGACGGATGGACAAGGTCCTGCTGTACAGCACAGGGAGCTCTATTCAACATCCTGTGATAAATCATACTGAAAATTAAAAAAGAACGTACATATATGGATAACTGAATCACCCTGCTGTAGAGCAGTAGTTAATACAATGCTATAAACCAACCATACGTCAATAAAATAAAAAACAAATCAAGGGGGATGGAGGCCCAGAAGGAGGCAGGGGGAGACTCAGAGATGCGGACCGATACGGAAGAGGACGGAAGGCTCACCCCCAAGCACCCCCTTCCCCTCGGCCCTTTCCCCACAACTCCCAACGCACAGCAGCGTGTAGCAGCTGGGGCCTGCGGGGGTCACAGACAGGCCCCGGAGAGCCCATCAGGCCCGTGCACTTGCTTGCCCCCCAGCCGGGTGTACAGCAAGATCAACTTTTCTGGGGAGGGGTCCCCCGACTTGCTCGTATTCTCAGCCGCATCCAAACTCTTACCAAAAGCTTACACACTGATGACTGGGAGCCCCGCCCCATCCAGCCTCCAGGAGGTGTGGTACCTGTGGGCCACCAGGACCCCAACCTCAGGAAAAAGACAAAGAGGAGGGCACTCCAGGCCCTGATGGACGAGGAAGCTCCCCCAACACACGCCTCCCAGGGGCTGAAGGGCCTGAAATCAACCTGCCCTGGGGACCCCATGGGGAGTCACTCTCTGCTCCCTAACCCCCCGCAAACAGACACCACTGCCTCAGAGACCCACCTCCCAGCGGCTGTCGGAGTCTGCCAGCACACCTCATCCCCAGGTGGACCAGGGTCCCCAGGCCTTGCAGTGATTTCCAGCAGGAGGTCGGCATCCCCACTACCTGGTCTCAAGTCGGAGATGCTGATGGGCCTGCATGGTCCCTCTTCACCTGTGGACCCCAGCCAAGCTCAGCCCTGTCTCCACCCATCTCCTGACAAGGAAAGGCCACGCCCACTTCCAGGAGGGTCAGTGAGGGGACCCTCGGCTCCCTGGGTCATTCTGGTCTCGCCTCCCATCGGCCAGGCCTCCCGCCTCGAGGTCTCGATACTTAACATCAGTCTCCCCCCTCCCCAGCAGGACGGGTGCTGGGGGTCCTCAGTCACACAGGCTGAGACCACAACCCCTCATTCCACAGCAAGGTGTCTCTGAACAAATCTCAGATGGTCTCAGCCTCAGTTTCCTCATCCGAATAATGGGAGCAGTAGCATTGTGCTTTATCTCCTCAGTCATTCAGCAAATGTTTACTGAGCACCTACTATGCGCTGGGCACTGTTTTGGGCCCTGGGGACATAGAGGTGAGCAAGACAAAGTCCCCAGCCCTCATGGAGGTGACGCTTAGAGGGGCCACTCTGACAATAAGCAAGATAATCAAGATAATCCTGGAGTCAGGAACGTACATGGAGGGGGGGATAGTGACTGGAGGAGGGGAGGGTGTGGCTATTTTAGATTCAAGGGTGCAGACAAGTCTCTCAGAGATGGCCGCGAGCTGATACCTTGATCACCAGGAGGACCCAGCTGTGGGCGATCCAGAGGGAGATGCACTCCTGGCAGAGGGCACTGGGAGTGCAAAGGCCCTAAGGTGGGAACAAACTCAGAGTGTCTGAACAACAGACAGAAGACCCATGTGGCTGGAGAGTGCTGGGCAGGGACAGAGGGGAGCAACAGGGAGGAGGAGGGCAGCTGAGAGGTTGGCAGGGCCGGCTGTACAGGGCCTTGTGGGTCGGGGCAATGGAGGGGGTTTGGACTTGGAGACGGCAGCCGAGAAGGCCAAGAAGCAATGACAGCCCAGAGCAATGAACCCACTAGCACTGAGGTCTTGGTCTCTAACACCATTCTCCAATAAAAGGAGCCATTTCTCAGGACTTCCCTGGCAGTCTGGTGGTTAAGACTCCGTGCTTCCAGTACAGGCAGCGCGGGTTCGATCCCTGGTCGGGGAACTAGAATCCCACATGCTGCACGTGCAGCACGGACAAAGGAAAACAAAAAAAAGAGCCATTTCTCCCTGGAGGAATGGCTGCATCCAGAGCTGCGGCAGGAAATATACAAGATGAGCCCAGAACATTTTTAAGTAAAGAAAGAGTTTCCGAGGGCCAAAGCTGGAACAATTTGAGAGGCAAAATAAATAACGCTAGTACTAGATTATAGCCCGAAGAATAAAATAAATAACCACGCATCCACACGGATATAAATAAATGACCGAATAAATAAATAAAGGAGGGAGAAGGGACAAATGTTCCTTACAGAATTCCAATTAATGAACGTAGAAGGACTGAGGGAAGTTGAAAATCACTATTAGAGAGCACGGTGCTAATTACTGCAGGCTAGACCCTTGCGTGAACGTTAAATCAGCTGGCAAAACTTTGAGGAGAGCGAGGAAATTTGCATAGCCTCGAAGCATTTCCCCCAAATATTTACTAATCATTGTGGCAGTTTAACTTGTGTCCACAAATTCTTTGATATTCCCCCTCCAGGAGGTGTAGCTGGACTCCCCTCCCCTTGACAGTAGGCTGGATGGTGACTTGCTTCTAAAGCACAGAGTAGGGAAGCAAAACACAGCAACTCAACGGTGGAGACACGGCTAACACCTCCCTGAGCAAGGGGGCAAGGTCAACGCCACCTGTAGTGACACAAACACCTCCAGTCAGGGTGTCGGGTGCTCTTACCAAAGTGTTGTGATGGGAAGGGCACTCCCTTACCTCTGTGGGACTCTTCCCCCAAATCCACAAGCCCAGCAGCCTCCTGAGAAAATATCAGACACACCCAAATTGTGGGACATTCTGCAGAATCCCTGACCAGTCCTCTTCAAAAGGGTCAGGGTCAGGAAGATTGAGGAAGACTGAGAAATTATCACAGACTGGAGACCAAGGGGACATGAGGACGCAATGCACAGCAGGAACCTGGGTCAGATCTTGGACCAGAAAAAGGACATTAGTGGGAAAATTGGGAAAATCCAAAGGAAGTCTGTGGTTTAGCTAATAGGACTGTACCGCTGTCCCTTTCGCAGTTTTGATAAATGTACCTTGTTCGTGTCACATATTCGCATTGGGGGATGCTGGGTGGAGGGTATACGGGGAATTCTTAGTACGGTCCATGGGTTCCACGTCCCCAGATATGGGGCCGACTGCACTGTGCCATTTTATATAAGGAACTTGAGCATCGCGGATTTTGGTATCCACGGGGTTCCTGCAACCAACCCCCCTCACTGTACTACCTTGGCAACTCTTCTGTACATCTAGCTATTTTAAAATAAAGACTTGAAAAAAAAAAAAAGAGGGACAAGACCTATGTTGAAATGCCATAGTGAGATCAAAGACAATTTACTTTAGAGCTTGCAGGGGGCTTGGTGTATGTTATGAATTGAAATGTGCCCCCCCAAAAAAAGATGTTGGGGTCCTGACCCCCCACCCCCAATACCTTAGAATGTGGCCGCATCAGGAAATCAGGTCATTTCAGAGGTCATCAAGTTAGCAGGAGGTCAAGAGGGTGGCCCTGATCCCGTATGACTGGTGTCCTTATAAAAAGGAGAAATTTGGACAGAGAGGCAGATACACACAGAGGGAAGATGACATGAAAAGACACAGTGAGAAGGCCACATGAAGACGGAGGACTGGAGTGAAGTGTCTACAGGCCAAGGATCGCCAAGGAAGCCAGCAAACACCAGAAGCTGGAAGACACACGGAAGGATCCTCCCCTAGCGTCTGCAAGAGATCAAGGCCCTGCCGATACCTGGATTCCCGACTTCTGGCCTCCAGAGCTGAGAGAAAATGAATTGCTCTAGTTTTTAGGCACCCAGGTTGTTGTGACAGGTTCTGGCAGCCCGAGGAAACTTGCACAGCCTGTAACAGCTTCAACAAGCACGGTGCTGTGGCTTCGAGCTGAAGAGGCCTCGGTGAGGGCAAAGACTCGTGCGGGCAGAGGTGATGCACGGAGCCGCCTCTGTTCCCCACAGCTACCAGAGGGCACGAATTCTCCCTTGCTGATCCGGGTTTCCTTCCAAAGCAAGCACCGTGACTGGCACCCAGAAGCATCCGCTTACTGCCAAAGAGGACAAATGTCAAGTCCACAGGTTGCAAATGGGCGCAGTCCACCAAGCGGAGCCAGCTCGTGAGACTGTTGTGTTTGGACTGCGGTGCTGTCTAAAAAATCTGAATTTGTTGCCAGTATTGAGAATCAGAAGCTGCTGCATAAAAAGCTCAACATAAAGCTTCTCTTTAAAAAAAAATCAGGCAGTCTGGCCACGCTCCCTCGTGGCTACAGACAAGGAACCAAGAACTAACTGCCCCTTTAAAAGCGTGAGGAGCTCACCACTCACCCCGGTCCTCACCACTCCCTACCGCCTCCCACCAGCCCTTTCCCCTCTAATTTTGTTCCCGCCCCGGAGGCATGCATCTGGGTGGTTCGCAGGCCCCTAGACATCTGGTTTGGGGTGACCACTTGTCCAACATTCTTCTGGCAAACACTTTTTGAGTGTTTATTTTGTTCCAAGAAGTGTTTAGGTATTGCAGCTGCTAACGGCATACTGCAGACAAATCTTCTCTGCTGAGATTGTCCAAAAATAGGGAACAGAGTCCAGAGGGCTCTGGAAGGACCGACAGACCAGCAATGTGACGAGTTTGCCGGTGGAGGCATTTATAGGGTGCAAAGGATATCTCAATCTCCTGGAGAAGGCAGGGTTTAAAAAAGCACAGCCTGTCAAGAAATATAGGCCTTGTCGGCTGACACTGAACTAAAGGGAGAAATGAGAACCAGAAAGGAGGAAAAAGGAGATGGAGAGTCTGTGGATGTTCGAGGAGAGTCTGGCCAGGCCCTGGGTAGGACTGGCCCTGGGGTCTATGGAGTTCTGAAAAAGGAAAGTGTGGGGGCAACCAGGGGAGGCTTCCTGGAGGAGGTGAGGTTTGAGATGAAGCTTGGGAGAAGTAAAGGAATGGGGTGGGCAGAGGGAAATGAGGCGAATACTGGGTTCTGGGGGAGTAAGGGTGACAGTGAATTTGGAGGGAGTGAGGAGGGGCGTTCAGGGAGAGCCAGACCCCCGACTGTGGGGGAAGCAGCCCACGCAGGGCCCTGAATGCTTTGGGAAAAGCCTGTCAGACCGGGGTGACCGATGGTCCAACACATGCTTACCAGGGGCCAAGCACTTTTCCCATGCAAAATGACTCCAGGGAGATCAACTTACTGACAAGCTAAGTGATGTGACTTGCCCGAGGTCACCGGGCTAGCGACGGGCAGAGTCCGGACTGCAGACCCGGGAGAGGGAAGCAGCGTGGGTGTGCAGATCGGGCTGGTCTAGGAGTTTGGCTGTGAGGCCCTGGGGAAGTTATTTCACATCTCTGAACCTCCAGAGCAAGACCACAAGGACCTGTTCACAGTAACCTGGGGCCTGAGCACCCTTTCCCTCTGCACGGCCCCAGGGCATCAGCCAGCCCTCAACGAGGGCTGAGGAGGGGAACAATCAGTCTGAAGACAAGAAAATCGGGAAGGAAGAGCTACCAGGAGCTAGCAGGCTTCCAGGCCCCGAGGGCACGAGAGGACACCAGGTGAAGGGGTGGCCACGGCAGAACACACAGGAGCCTGAACCATCACCACTGCGTCAATCCCATGTCCTTTCACCGAATCACCTGTGGGTTCCCCAACCCAGTGAATTCAGCTCCGAGCTCTCCCGGCAGGTCCGGCCTGCAGAGAGGGGGCCAGTCCCTCCACGGAGCACGGGCTGATGCAGCTCTGGGGTTGCCCACCCCATCTCCTGCCCTTTCCCCTGCTTCCCAAAGCCTGGGAGGTCTGAAGAGCCAGCCCCGAGGCCTGGGGCTAAGACCCCACAGCGAGTCACCCGCCTCCCCCATCCCCGACCCCGCCGGGAGCAGGGGTGGCCATCCCCACACCTCCCGAAGAGGCAGGTGGCAGAGGACAGCAGTTGAGGTGGGTACAGGTGACTTCAACACATCAGCAATTGCCAGTGCAGCAGGAAGTCAAGCGTGAAATTAACTTTAACTCCGCGGCCCCAGCGCGCAAACACTGAGAAATTAAAGTGACAGGGCAAGGTCCCTTGGGGAGGGGATAACCTTCCACCTGGCGGCAATTACAGCAGCCAGAGAGAGGCTGGGAGGCGCGGCTGGGGTGACCTGGTGAAGCTCTGCACCCTGAGAAGCAGCCCCAGCCTGTTCTGTCTTATTGTCCTCATCAAGCTGTCTTTCTATCACAGGCGTATTTATTTATTGTCTGTCTGCAGCACCAGAATGGCAGGCCTCGTCCACTGCTGTCTCCCCAGGGCCCAAACAGCAGCTGGCACAGAGCAGGTGCTCATAAATATTTGAATATTTGAATGAATGACTGAGGGATACCTCTTGGTCTCTGTTGATAAAGTAAAAAGAACAAAAATCACTGAACACTTCCTACACGCATGACACCAAGCTCAGCACTTCAGGGCTAGTAATTCATTGAATCTTCAGCAACCCATCTCACAGATGGGGCAACCGAGGCACTGGTAGTAAGTGACTGGCCACACGAGCCAGATGCTTGGGGCTCTCAACATGCCCCCGGCCCATCGGCTCCCCCAAATCCAATCAAATCACTTCTCAGCATAAACTTCATCGTTGGCCTCCCTTCTCACAAATAATAAAACCCAAACTCCTCACCAGCTCTGGGTGATCTGGCTAGCACCTTCCTCTCCCTCACCAACCCCCTCGGGACATACCCGCCTGCTCTGTCCAGCCCCAGGGCCTTTGCACTGCCTCTTCTACCTCCCTGGGGGGCCTACACTCCAGCTGCTGCACAGTCCCCGAATGTTCCCTCAACTGTTAGGTCCTGCCCTGATCTCCCTGGCTAAAGTCCCCCCTTACTTTCTCTCCCATCACCCTGTTTGCCATTTTCACAGCATTTTTTAAAGTAAATGACTGCACTAACTTAATGATGACCACACTGAAATTAAAATTACAGAAGTGATTATGATTTCAGAGGCAAACTATGAAAAAAAATTAAAAGTTCTAAGAAGAAATCAGTTCAAATAACTTGCTTACAGATACATTTTTCTAACATAAAGCTGACCACTTATAACAGGAAAAAAATCTTAAAATTATTTACCTCTATGTTTTACACTTAAACATCTGTTCATCCGTGACTTAGATTTGGAACAAATTTCACTAGGCGGTTATTTACATAGCCAAAATGTACTCTAGTAGACCAGAGCCATCCTCTGATGAAGATTACAGGATATAAAAATAGGGCGTTGGTTCAATAAGCTTATAGTTGTATTCTACTTAGAGATGTAGCAGTATCTTGTTTGCTAGTATTATTTGTATGGATAACTTTTTCCTTTGTTGTTTGGATTCTATGGCCGTTTTTATAGCCTGAAATCATCCACATTATTCAGCTTAAAATATTACTCATTTTTAGTTTAGTGAAAAAACTTATGTAAAAGTTTCAGTGTAATAATATTGCTATCAAAATTGTTATGCTGAAAGGAAAAATAAAACTAGGTATATTAAAGCATAAAGAGCTTAAGATAGCTATGTGACCACAGTATTTTTTATTAGCTGATGTTGTCTTATTAACTCACTTGTTTTCTGTCTCCCCTGCTAGATAAAACTTAATGAAAGTATGGGTAACTTCGTCTTGTTCACAGCTGAACCCTAAGGTCCCTAGAACAGGGCCTGGCACATAGTAAGTGTAGTAAGCGTGTATTGAACGAATGAATGTTCCCAGCAGGTTTGCCCAGATGAGAACACCTCACCCCCATCCCCTAAACCAGCTGTGACAGGCCCGAAAGGCCCCCTGGTCCTCACCTAACATCCATCTGGGCCTCCCCCACCCCCAGCAGTTGTCCCCACGATGAGGCAGGTCCCAGGAAGCTTATAAAGACTACGGTGGCCTGATTGGAAAATAAACCATGTAAAGTTGAGAGGGATTTGGTACCTGAGCAGCGAACACACTCTAAGGCCAGACAAAAGCACAGGCCACAGCGGACACAGAAAGCCTAGCACTACACCAGCGCTCCCAGTACAGGACACTCCGCAGCCCCTGCCAGCCACAGGCTGAGTGACGGCCGGCAATACAGGTGAAGCATCCTCACAGGCAGGTGCTCTCGAGCCCAGATGGGCCAAGGACCTTGCTGGCAACACGGGATTGTCTAGGTTGCTCCATCAGCGACTCGAGGGTGGGTGGCCGTGTTGGTCACCAGAGCCTAGACTAGTCACTCGAGTCCAGAAACTGCACCAGAAGGGACCTCCGCAACAACTAGTCCAGCGCCAGGGGAGCTTGAAAACCATCGGGGGGTTTGCATGCCTCCAGGGATGGGGAGCTCACTGTTGCACGTCCACCCTGCAGTTCCACCCCAAGGAAGCTCAGACAATCAGACCAAACTGGACTGCCCGCTGGACCAGCTAAGCCCCGCCCTCCTGAGGTCACACAAAAATGAACCTTGAACAGTTCAATGACTGTGATCCCGAAGGGTCTGCCTCTAAGCTAACAGTCCCGGAGTGCTCGCAGCCACATGTTCCTCAAGGGGCAAGACCCCTTTTACCTTTGGGGCTCCTGGAAAACAACATGAGGTAATATCCCCTCCTCAGCCAAGGAGGCTATGCTCCCACTAATGCATCCCAAGAGAAAAGCCAGCCCCCTTCCGGCAGCCACACCTGGCTCCCAGCTTTACCACATAAAGTCACTGGTCTCCAGCACAGTCCGGCTGTCCCTCTACCAGCTCTGCCAGCTCGGCCCACACCAACTGTGGGGGGCACTTCACTGATAGTTTTTCGCTTCTAGCATCCATCTGGGAAAAGGCGCCCCCTCACTGGGATACGTCATGTTGGCCACTCCAAAGCCTCTGGGTCTGGATTAGTGCTCCCAGCTGCTCCACGCTGGGCTGCGCCACAGATGGACACCCTGTGCAGACCACAGGACGGTCCCGAATATGCATACATCAGAGGCCAAACCATGGGCCCTGCTTGCTCCATGGCCGCCCCCGTCACCTTGAGCTCACTTTCCTCCGCCCGGCAACATCCTCCTGCTCAAACAGCCCTCCTCCTCTATCTCTCCAGAGCTGTGCGTGCAGCTTACCCACCCTCCCCGACCCCAGGTCTGTTTCCCAAAGCTTCACGGGGCCACTCCCTCTGCCCCTCCCCTGGCCTCGCAGGCCTCACCATCCTAGGCCCAGAACTCTCGCCCAGATTGCCCCCTTCCATTCCCTCCTCCAGCACCTGGCCCTGGCTGGGAGCCTACTGGGAACTGAGAACCCACATCCCACCCGAGGCCCCCACCCCGCTGTGCATCTGCACGGCTGCCCACAGGTACTCACATTTTGATGTTCTCATGATACTGCCTGGTGTCGGAGGGCTGGTTGTACAATGGCTGCAAGGAAAGAGACAGGGAGGCACGTCGGAGCCGGGCCTGGGCTGTGGGCAGCCGGTGCGAGCTGGGCCGGCTACTACCCCACTGCAGAGCCCTGGGACCCCTCAGCCACAGCGCTCCAGGCCCTGGCACCAGTGAGCCATCCACTGGTGTGGGAACCAGCTGCCGGCAGGCATGAAACGGAACACGGGGACCCAGCCCTCAGCCCCGCCGAGGAACAGGCTGTAACGCTCTGGGCACAGCTGTGGGTACCATGAGCCCTCACCGCAGTGGCTGCCATGGCTGCTCTGCGGGGCACGGGGCAGGGATGGCCTGAGCACCCAGGGACAAGCACACACATCCCAGGGAAGCTGAGATCAGCAATGGTCTTGAACAGGGAAGACCGCCAAAGCACTGTGAGATGCCCGTCACCACCGCTGACCGGCAGAAGACAAAACAGCCAAATAGTGCCAGGGGTTGGTGAAGACGTGAGGAGACTGGAAGGCGTGCACATGGCTGATAGAAATGTACACAGGTACACGTGCGCCGGAGATGGGAAAAGATGAAGATGCGTGTGCCCTACGACCCCCTTCCCCTACCACAGAAGCCCTGGAAGCAGTCGGGCACTGTGTCCCGCCAGGGGATGGACGCCGGAATGCCCGGACCGCGTTGTTCATAACAGTAACGCATTAGAAGCAAGTGTCCACCTCCAGAAAGAGGAAGAAATAAGTTAGGACGCGTTTACGCCTCGAAGACGACACAGCAGTGAGAAATGAATGGACTGGGCGCACGTGCAGCAACAAATCTGCAAATGAAAAGGAGGAAGTTGCTGCTGTGTCTGCGATGGGGCAAGAGCTGAGCTGGATGTCGTGTGAGCTCCCGGCTGGACGGCAGCGCCGCCGTTAGGGGCTAACCCCGGGGTTCGCATCCCGGCTCTGCCACTGTCCAGCTGTGTGTCTCTGGGTGAGCTACTTAAGCCATCTGTGCCCCAGGTTTTCATCTGTAAATGGGGTTAAACTCAGAGAGTTGTTGTGAAGATCAAAGGAGGTAATGCGTGCAAAGCCCTCAGCCCAGCGCCTGGCCGACTGAGAGGTCCAAGACGTCTCAGGGTCATTATCACCATCAGGGTGCAGTGACTGCATTCATGGAAGCCATTTTTCCTGTCCCTCCCACCGTACCCACACACGCCCTTGCTTTGGCCAATGGGACAGATGCAAACGTCATGAAAGCAGACGAGGCGTTTCTGCTCTTTCTTCCTCTCTTGTTCGCCTGCCCCTTCCAACCCCCGTCAAGAGACCACGTGTAGCCTGGCAGAGAGCTGCATGGAGGACAGCAGCACCATCCCAGCAAAACCGTGAGCCGCCAGCTGACCTCCCAGCTGCCCACGGATGTGAGTGAGCTGAGCCCAGTCGAGAGAAACTGCTCAGCTGACTTCTACACTCGTGGAAAACAGCAAAAGGTTGTTGTTTCAAACCACTGTATTTGGGGCTGGTTTGTTACACAGCAGTCGCTGACTGATACAATTACCATCCCCATTTTACAGGTGAGAAAATCTAGTCCCTGAGAGGTTAAAACATTTGCCTCTGGCTGGTAAGAGATGAGGCATCCCGCCTCTCAGCTCCAGCCCTGGAGGAAGGAGTTGGCCCTTTCTCTGCTTGCTCCCTTCTCTGCATGTCCCCCTCTTTATGGCTCCGTGTGTCTCTTTTTGTGTTGCCCTCTCTTCCCTTCCCTCTCCCCGCCTTCCCTCTCTCTGTCTCACACACCCACACAGGTAGCAGGAGCCTCCCAGACAGCCAAGGATGACTGTGGTACAAAAACCAGGTACAGAGTGTGACGGGTCAGGCCGGGCAGGTGAAGATGGAGACGTGGTGTCCTGAAGCCTCAGGGCAGGGCCCCGGGGTGAGGGAAGGGGGCATGTCAGGCCCCACCCTTGAACTTCTCCCTGAGCATGGACCTGAATACACCTCCTGACATCATCCCAGCCGATGGGGACCGCCCACAAGCAGCATGGCCACAGGTCCAACCTGCCGTGTCCCCAGGGACAGGCCTCCTGCTCTCTGTGGACAGGGCGGGGTCCTCAAGGAGGGGCCTCTGCTGCCCTGGGAATCGCAGGCAGCCTTGGCTGAGGACAATGGCACCTCTCTCCCGGTGTCCCCCAGGTTCCCTCCATGACAATTCACCATTACTCAGGCAATTGCAGGCCCCAAGTCCAGCTGCTCCCCCTGGGATCGAGATGCCGCCTCGTGGCTAGCACAGGCCATGTCCCACCACACTGGGTCAGATGCCCTTCCAAGGTGCTTGGCTCAAAATGGGGAGGTTTCCCCACCCCCACTCCGGGTGTCTGAACAGGAAGGCAGCAGGAGAGACCACCGTCAGACTGACTGCAAAACTTCCCAGCCAGAGAGGGGCAAGACGTTACTGCACATGGTGGAGAGCCCACATCTCAGGACAGCAAGGAGCCCTACAAAGACGCCTGTGCTGAATTCCAGGGCATCAAATGCCCGTGTTTAACCCCAGGTGACTCTGCGTCTGGTCCTTTACGTTCCTCACAAGCCAATAAAACACAGGCCGGGCGGGAATGAGTATGGCTTAAAGGTTCAGTTTCTAGGAACAGATGCACCCCAATTTCACTAGCTGTGAGACCTTGGACACGTGCCTTCAACACTCCAGGACTCGGTTTTCTCATATGGAAAATGGGTATAGAGCAAATAGGACCTACCTCACTGGGCTTTCGAGTGGCCCAGGAAATGTCAGACTTGGTGACTCAACTGCTTTTTTTTGCTTTTAAAGATGGCAAAGTCTCCACGGTCTAAGGAGGCCAGGAGGGGCTGAAGGACCACATAGAGGGACCCCGGGTGCCAGTGATGGGCGGGGGGCGGGTGGGGCGTCCCGTTTCTACAACATGGGATGGGCCAGAACAGGGGAGACTGGCTTCTGGGAGGGCAGCGGGGTCCCAGCCCGCCTCTGACCCGCTAAACTCGCAGGGGAAGGAATCACTTTCACCCTCCAGCCCCGCTGGGTAAGAGGAAGACACAGCACCCTGCCCCTCCAGGTGGCCTTCAGCAAAAGGCCAGGAAGAAGTCAGAGAACACTGTGGGGTGTGCTGCCTCTGACCAGAGGGGCTGTCCCCCAAGGAGGCACTCGCTGGGCATTCTTCGAGGTGCACTGAGACCTGGGCGGGAAGGGAAGGCTCTGGGCCCAGGGCGGCCTTGGCTGGCTGTTTGTTGCCATGGTGACGGGCTGGGTGAGGAAGGATCATGACACCTCCTTGGCTGGTGCACTGCTGAGGGCAGGGCAGGGCCAGAGGGCGTCCCCCGTAACGCCCCTCCTCGCTACCTGCAGGCAGGGGAACGCCCAGGGCCAGGCAACGCCTAGGCGTGTCCCCAGTTAGTGGCCACGCGCCCACCTTGGCCTTCACACCCACAGCAGCTTTCTCTGCTACCTCCCAGGTCTCCAGCCCCTGCCAAGGGGACACGAGACCTAAGAGGGAAAGTCCCTGCCGCCGACCCCACAGGAGTGAGGCTGGGGGGCCTAGGGTACCTGCAGGAAGGCCCGCCCCCTCCATGCCTCCATTTCCTCCTCTAGAAATGGGGGCGCAGCCAAATAATCGGAGGGAGAAAGAGAGCACAAAGGGGAGGATGTGCCAGCTTGTAGGGCCCCAGACAGAAATGACTAAGAAAGAGAAGCTGGGTCTCGGGGAGAAGGAAGGAGGGTCCCCTCCAGACCTGACGGCAGGCAGCCGGCGGGGGGCCGAGAAGAACCAGGTGGACGAACTGCTAGAAACGGAGTGTCTGCGCTGGCCCTCAGCCCTCTGGTGACACGGCGTTCTTAAAATAACACCTCTGAACAGGAAGGAAACCAGTACTCAAAGCGGCAGGGCGAGGAGGTGGGGGATGGGGCTGCCCACACCCTCCCCCCGCTGCTCGCTCGGGGCCAGGCCTGGTCCCCAGGGCGCAGGGATGGAGGGCCGGGCTGCGCAGAGCCCCGCCTGGAGCCGTCCGCGCTGTTCATCACCTTCCTCTCCCACGCGGGTTTCTCCTGGGCCCAGGCCTCCCCCCGAGCGAGGTCACAGAGCGCCCATCACTGTCTTCCTCGGCTGGCTGTTCCCTGGGCTGCAGGTGGGAGAGACCTCCAGGGAACTGGATTCCCCGGGGTGCAGCCCAGTGACCCGAGACCCGGCGTGAGCAGCACCAGGCCCTTCCTCCCGGCCTGAGCTCAGACTCCTGGGTGGCACGAAGCAGGCCCTGCTGAGGGCGCGCCTCAGGGCTGCCTCTGCTTGGAGGACGCCTCTGGTCCGTCGGGCCTTGTGGTAACCAAGACAGAGGGCAGACCAGTGCAGAAGTGGTCAGCCACAACCCCATGGGCTCAGCACACCTCCCCGCTTCATCTCGTGCTGTGTGACCCTGGGCAAGGCCCTGCCCTCTCTGAGCCTCTCCTAGGACATGGATGGTGACACTTCCACAAGGCCTGACACACAGCAGGTGCCCTGTCAGTGTGAGGCCCCTCTCCAGCCCCACTGAAGGCCACCAAGCCAAGAGCCTACCGACTTCTAGAGTACTCCGGTGACAGCTACGCAGCGCCCCCAGACCTCGGCCTCCTGCGCCACCAGCCTTGAGGAAGCCTCTACTGTGAGACCACCAAGCAGAGGACAGCCTGCTCGCCCCCGAAGACCCAGGAAAGAATCACTGAAATTGTGAGCCCAGCAGACGCCCTGCTGTTCTCAGCGGCTCCCTTCACACTCCAACCCCCTACTCAGGAGCCTCCAGGACTACTTAGGTCAGGAAATGGGAGAGGGAGAGCCTCCAGGTCTGGAAATGGTTGGGTGACGCCTCTAGTCCTGCCAGCCCCACTGGCAAGAAAGGGAAACCGAGGTGAGCAGCAGCTTACTGGTGGGAATGGAAAACAGTGGAGCGACTCTGGAAAACCGTCTGGCAATTAATTCCTCAAGAGACTAAACACAGAATTAACATGATCCAGCAGGTCCAGGCCGAGGTATCTACCCAAGAGAAAGGGAAACACACATCCACATGGAAACCTGTACATGAACGTTCGCAGCCACTTCCTTTGTAATGTCCGAAAGCTAAACCAACATAACGCCCACCAATGAATAAACAGATAAACTAAATGGGGTCCATCCGTACAGTGGAATACGATTCAGCCATAAAAAGGAATGAAACACCAACACAGGCTACCTCATGGATGAACCTTAAGAACAGGATGCTGAGTGAGAGAAACCAGACACAAAAGGCCACGTATTGTATGATTACACTGATACGAAATGTCCAGAATAGGCAAAAACCCATAGAGACAGAAAGCAGATTAGTGGTTGGTTGGGAGGGAGGGGGAGAGGAAGGAGCGGGGTGGGAGGTGGGGGGATGGGAGATAAGGAGGTGATAGTTCAGGGAACAAAGTTCTTTTTGAGATGGTGAAATGTTCTCCAATCGATTGTGGAGATGGCTGTGCGCATCTGTGAATATACAAAAACCCACTAACTTGTACTCTTTAAATGGGTGAATTGTATGGCATGTGGATTACATCTCAATAAAGCTACTTAAATTTTTTTTAAAAGAGGCTGCTAGAGACATCCCAGAAAGCATGCCCAAAGGGAAGCAAGGCCGCAGGCTGGGAGCCTGTCACCCATCCCAGGAGAGGCACTGGGCCCCGCCCCTGAGCCGTAGGAGCCCCCCCACTCCCTGTCTGGCTCTGCCGCCTGAGAGGACCTGGGAGCAATAAGAGGCCAGCTGCTCACAGCTCCTCAGCGGCCTAAGCAGACGGACCCCAGGCTGAGGAGCAGCTGTCACTGCAGAAGAAACTCCGGAGCAAACAGCTCTGCCTTCCCAAGGGTCCACGACACTGAGCGCTCACCACAGGCCAAGTGCCGCGTCAGTGAGCCTTTTCCCCGCACCAGTTCATCGCTCCCTCATCAAGATCCTCGGCTTCCCCATTTCACAGATGAGAAAACCGAGTGCCTTTCCCAAGGCCACTCGGCAAACACATGGTGAAGCCAAGTTTAAAATGAGGCTCCAGACGCGTCAGATTTTTTCCCACCCCGCAGCCTGCACATGCACACACGCACGGGGATCCCTCGCTTCCATCCTATGTGCGTGTCCCCACGCGCTGCCCCCGTGGCTCTGCACCGCCCCGCTCAGTGGGACAGTGACAGTCCCAGGCAGGTGGGCACTCTGGCCATTTCTCCCAGGACTCCAAGGCCACCAGCCGGGAGTTCCGGTGCTCCCTTGTTTCCTATCTCTGGTGACACGTAGGGTGACGGGTGCCTGAGAGAGAAAAGGCCCGAGTCTGCTTCCCAGCTCTGCTGCTGACATGGCAGCTTCCCATCAGTAAAATGATACCGACAACAGTAATAATAACAACAAGGGCAAGTGCTAACACTCAGCACTTACTCTCCATCAGGCTTTCCAAAACTCAGCATGGTTAGTCTTCACTACAACCCAGTGGGATGTGTGTTATTATTAGTCCCAGTTTACAGATGAGGAAACTGAGGCACAGAGAGGTTAAGACACCTGCTATTAAGTAGCAGATCTGAGAGCCGAACTCAGAGGATCGGGCCCAGAGTATGGGCTTTCCACGATAAACTACAGGCCAAATGGGTTGGATTCCAGCTGGTGAATCTTGCAGCCCGACTGGCTGGGCTTGGGAGCACAGCTGGAGCGCCGACGCACCCCTCCTCACCCCCAGTGCGGCCTGCCCGTCGCTACCTGCCCGCCCCTCTCATCCGAAGGGTGGATCTCCTGCCCCCTTCCAGGGACAGGGCTTCTCCTTCCCTTCACCCCCACCTGCCACCCTGCCCACCCCCTCCCAGAGCGCCCCACCCTGTTCCCCAGCTCACCAGCTCCACCTGGGGCCCCAGGCCTTCCAGAATCCGATGTGCAGCCTCGGCCTTCTTCTGCAGGGTGACGGAGAAGAGGAGGAATTAAAAAAAAAAAAACACCAGCAGACACACACACACACACACACACACACACAGAACAGCAGGCAGCTGCCCAGCCCAGCATGCCCATCCAGGCCCAGGGGCGGAGACGGGGCTGGGGAAGGGTCCCCCTACAAGCCCTCCCGGGGCTGGAGACAAACACAGAGGGCCTCAGCATCCCCGCAGTGGCCCTGGCAAGCCCGCCAAGTTTCGGTTCGAACAAACGCACCCTGTTCTCTGGCGCCGGGCCCCTGAAGCCCCCAGCCTGACGCCCCCCAGGGCCCGGGGCGGGCACAGCTCCTGCCAGGCCTGAGATGCCTTCCTCCGCCTTGGAAGCCGGCTGGGTGTCTACAATTACCTCCGCAGCGAGGGGGGAGGGTGGGGGAGGCAGGACGAGATAGAGGCGCGGGGAGATACCCTTTCTAGGATTCTTGTATTTCACAATCATGTGACTATTTCTGAGCTGCCCTGGGGCCTCCCCGCCTCCCCACTCACAACCCGAACTTATTAGGAAAACAGGAACATATGGCAGAAAGGGCTTAGCGGCTGCGAATTCAACAGGCTGGACCCCCGGGGCCCCTGGCCGTGAAGGCGGACATTGTGTCTGGTCCAGGCTCCCAGGCAGGGACCACAGGGCCCGCTCGGCCGGGCCAGCCTGAGGACGGGGTGGGCAGAGAGCTGTGGAAGGTGATGACTTCAGGGCGGGTCTCTGTCAGATGGAAAGCGGGATGCTCACGGCACAGATGTGGGAGACCTGAGCCCCTCCTGCGACCCAGGAAAGGCTGGGTGCTCCTGACTCAGCCAAACTCGGGAAGACCATCCAGGACTCAGCGTGGGCTGGCAGGACACGCCAAGCGAGACACCATCAACAGGTCGAAACCGTCTCTCAATGATCCCCAAATCCAGACCCACTAAACGCGGGTGACCCAGAGCCCTGCTCACAGCAGAATTCGAGGCCCAGGCTTCGGGTGTCGTAGCAGGGAGGAGGGGTGCTGAGGGCCAGCCTCACCCCCTCCCCCAGCCCCCATGACAGAGGGTAGGTATGTAGGTGGGCTCAAGCTGGCACCTAGAACTAGCTCCGCCTAGAGCCCTGGGCCCAGCCCACCCAAGAACAAGCCATGATCTCGGCCGCCTCTGTGCAAAGCCAAAACCCTGAGAGCAGCAGCCTCAGAGTGTAGCTGGGGGCCGGAAAATCAGAGGGCAAATTATTATTGTAATGATTGCCATTTTATTGAGAACCTACTATGAGTCAAGCACTGAGCACATGGCATGCATTATTAATATCTGAATCACACACAACACGAAGTCAGGCAGATATAAGGAGTATCCCCATTTTACAGCTGATGAAACTGAGGCACAGAAAGATGATGTAAGGAAAAGTCCTTTTTCTGATCTCCAAGCTCCAAGAGGGGAGAAAGATAAGGGCTCGTCCCATCCAGGGCCTCCACTAGGCATGGGTCCAGAGTCTTCTATTGGGGGGAGGGGTGCAGACTGGGGGAGGTTCCAGCCTGACCACCCCAGCCCTGGCCACACCTGAAAGCCAGAAAGTGTCAGCCATGGGGTACCAAAGATGGAAGAACTCCCTAGCTGGACCAAGTGAAGGACGAGGTATAGGGTGAGGAGGGAACAGGGTAACTTCCCAAACATTTGAGCACTCACTCTGTAGTAAGCACCAGGGCATGAAACAAAATGAATGATATCGGCCTCTGCCTACAATGAACCCAGTCTAGTGGGCAGTTGGTCATGAGCAGTGATGGCAGATTAATATGCTCAGGCAGGAAAAGTATGTGTGGTATACGGGGGAGGTATTAAGCGGGTCAGAGTCACTCTCTCCAGAAAGGTAACAGGCTGGGTTTCGAGGGACGAATAGGAGTTTGTGTGCATTTATGAGGCTCTGTCGGGATCAGCAGCAACTGCCCATCTAGATAAAGGAATGATGCCAAACACAGGAAGGGCAGGGCTGGAGCAACTGGGCCACTGGAAGCTGCCACATCACACGACTGGGCCTGGGTCTCAGATCTGGGACCCGTATAGGGCCTCTAGAAGCCTGTGTGTGCCGTATGAACCGGAGTGGATTCCATCTTCAACCACACCTTCGCTGTCTCAGGAACACAGGCACCTGGGGAGGGGGCTTCCTGTAGCCCCTGGAGAAGAGACCAGGGAGGAGCCCCTTCCTTACCTGCCAAAGCCACGGGGAGCCCAGGCGACCAGGTGTGCCCTGAGCACCAGCTCTCCGTCATACACCTGGTGTGAGAGTTCCTTCGCTCCCTAACAGACCCTCCCCCAAGCTCTGCTCTTAAGCCCTGAGCGGCCCTGGGGCCTTTTAAGACAACTCAGTTTCCAAAAGGCGGCACACCTACGATTCACCCAGAAGAAACCTGCCATGGAACAGTCCTAAAGATGCCTCAACACTGGAACACGGGACAGCGGGGCGGCCAAAGGAAAGGCTACATGGCCAGCGCCTGGGCTCTGATCCACTTGCCAACTGCGTGGTCTTGGGCAAGTCCCTTCACCACCCCCGAGCCTCAGCTTCCTCATCTACGAAACGGGGATAACATCAGCACCACCCCATGCAGCTGCTAAGAGAATTAAATGAGCTGACACACGTACCGCGGGAAACTCAGGATCTGGCACACGGTGGGAGCTAGGTATGGGCTGGCTGTTATTATTATTGCTGTCAACAATCACGACAAGGCCACGGCTCACACCAGGTGACCCCCTACACATGCCAGGGCTGGATCCTCTAGAAGCCCCATCTGTGTGGATTCCTGCAGGAACCCTCTGCGGAAGGTTCTAGCATCAGCCCCATTTACACACAAGGAAGCTGAGGCTGGGGTCACACAGCCGACCCAAAGTATGCAGCTCAAGTGGCAGCTAAAGGCTGGGACAGGCAGGCCCTGAACCGGCACCCCACCTCTTCACGTCGTCGTGGGGACACTTCTTCCACCTCGTGCTACCACACTCCCGCTCCCAGCTTCACCGGTCCAGCTTGTATGGGTGTGGGGTGGGTACGAAATCTGCTGTCAGCTCCCGGGGAGCTGGCGGGGATGTCCTGCCTACTGGGCGCCCCCACTCAGACAGGCAGGCCTTTCAAGAAACACACATCTGTCCAGCAGGGGCCCGCGTCTGGGAGTCCACTCTGCTCTAACCCTCGGCAAGTCGCTTCACCCGCCTGGACCTTGGTCTCCCCATCCGCACGACAGCCGCGCTCACCCCGGGTACCAAACTCCCAGGACTTTTACAAGGAAGTTCTACGAGGAACAAAGTGTATGCTGTCACTTCTTTCTTAATGTCCCTCTTCAAATGGAGGGGAGGCTCCCCTCAACACCCTGGAATGGAGCACGGCCACAGATTCAGACCCACACTAGAAACTCCCTCCCACCCGCTCGGCTGACGGCTTCTCGCCACCACGAGAACCAAAGCCAAACTCTTCGCCAAGGCCCAGCGGGTCTCCCACAGCACCTAGCCTTTGGGAAGTCACTGCCTGAGGTCACCCTGCTCAGCTGCAGGGAACAAACCAGGAGCACAAGCCAACAGGAGGGGACAGTCCTCCCCCCCGGCTTCGACCCACCGCCAGGGCTCTTGCCTGACACTGGGGGTTCGGGCTGGGATCTCACTAGGGAGATGGCACTCCTCCTGCTGGGGACCCCAGGGTCCGAGCGGCCTGGCCTCCCGGGGGCCGGAGCACCTGGGGCACGAAAGACCTTAGTCACCTGTGCAGACAGTCGCACGCAAGCCCCGTGGACCCATAGGACAACATTCTATGTCTACATCTATAAAAGCACAAACATAGACACACATGTGCCACACCAGGCGACTCACGCACACACGCCTTCACACACGCGTGCGTACAGCATGCACAAGTACAACTGTGTACCCAAGCGGACACATGCACGTGCACAAAGTATAAACACAGTCACACACGTGCCCCACGCAAGCCACTTTGCGTACACGTGCGTACAGCCACTCATGTGCCTCTACACATGCCACATAGCTAACGAGTGTACCCACAAATGCCCGGGCGTATCCATGCACACATAACCACAGCTGTGCCCCACACGTGCTGACCCAAACACACGTGTATCCACATATATAGGTACATGGATGCATAAATGCATAGAAGTCACGGGCTCTACCCGTGCTGAGCCATGCACACACATGAGCACAGCTTTCCAGTTACACACGAACCCACACACATGCGCACGCGTACCCCCCCAAACACACACACACACACACACACACACACATACACACACTATCCCAGCTCCTCTTGGGCAGCGGGGCCGGACCTCACCCTGACCAGCCCCCTGGCCGGCACCCCGCCCCTTGGAGCCCCAATTCTAGCTCGTCAGTTGCCTATTCCAGCCTGAGCTCCAGGCCTCACCCTCCTCTTCTGCAGAGTGAAGGCAGCACCCACTCACCCAGGAAGCCCAGGAGCCCAGCCCCATCTCCCTCTAGGCCCCGCTGCCCAGCCCTCCACACCGCGTCCATCTGCCAAGCGCTACAGCGTTTCGGGGAGCAGTCACCCCCGAGGCTCGGCATCCTCGTCTGTACCAGCAGCCGGAAGACCCCTTCCAGAGCCCTCCCGGGTGCGTGACGGAGACGACTGAGTGAGTGAGGCGGAATTCACGGACTCCTGTTCACAAGTCCGCTAGGACAACGCTCCCTGTAGGCGGAGGAATTTGGAGGAAGCCCTGGACTCCAGGAGCAGTTAGGATGGCCAGACGCAGAGGCAGAGGCAAGGGCCCGGCTCGGGACGGGGCCTGAGCCGCTGTTCTGCAAGCCCCGAATCACGACTCGGGTGGGAAGGGAGTCTGAAGCTGAGCATCAGGGTGCCTGGACCCCCAAAATGCTCTACAAAATGCTCTACAAAATGCTCAGTCTTGGTTCGTACCAAGAGAATTGTTCATCTCTGTCCTGCTTAGTCATCATCACACTGGATAAAAAAACTTTACTAGTAAGATGCTTAAAATCGAAGACAAAAAAGGACCTGGGTGGGGCTTCCCTGGTGGCGCAGTGGTTGAGAGTCCGCCTGCCGATGCAGGGGATGCGGGTTCGTGCCCCGGTCTGGGAAGATCCCACATGCCGCGGAGCGGCTGGGTCCGTGCGCCATGGCCGCTGAGCCTGCGCATCCAGGAGCCTGTGCTCCGCAATGGGAGAGGCCACAGCAGTGAGAAGCCCGCGTAACGCAAAAAAAAAAAAAAAAAAAAAAAAAAGGACCTGGGTCCTACACTCTGATTTCCTTCTCACCCCTCAGCAATCAGAGGGCTTCCATGAGTTCTGCTTCCTCACCATCTTTGGACAGGCCACAGTCCTCTCCACTGCAAATATCCTGCTACCTTTTCCCCACAGAGCCCATCGTGCAGATCTAGCTCAAATCTCCCCCAGGACATCTACCTGGATCGCCCACTGCCCTAAATTCCTAGAGTACCAGCGCTGTGCCAGCTGTCCCTTATTTACACATCCTTCGCTAGTGCTGACCAGTGCTGCTTGTGTTTGTTTTACCCAAACTCCAAGTGTGAGCATCCTCCCAGACCCACCAGACCTCCACCTCCCACCCCCGACACATTCCCTTTGAAGATCAATGGAGACCCTGTCCCCTCTGTGAGCCTTCGCCTGAGCTGTGACCCCCGCGCCTGAATGCCCTCCTCGGGGCGACGGCCCACCCACTGCTTCCAAGGGGCCTTTCCCAGTCCTGGCCCTGCAGTGCCCGTTCCTGCCCCGCCAGCTGTGTGCACCTGCCCGGCCCCGCCCACTCAGACAGCCACGCCCCCTCCCCACCCTGTGCGCACTGACGCCTCGGCCTTGTGCCCCGAAGGGATAATGCACCAGAGACCAGTCTGCAGAACAGCCAGGCAGGCCCTGCCCGGCGGGAAGCTGCGTTTTCCAGCCGGTGGGGCATTTAGAGACAGACCCTTGTGTCCGCCTCTCAGAGGAACCAGCAGGAAAGGGAGGAGGATTAAAATTTAATCCGATTGATCTCCCAAGGGACAGTCAGTCCTGGCTGCTCCCGCCCACTCCGCTTCCGGCCCCTGAGGCTCAGCCCAGGAGGGGGACCCCCGCCAACCTTCACTGGGGGCAGAGGCCAGTCCCCACAGCCCCCAAACCAGAGGACTCTTCCAGAGGAAGAGTCTCCCTACCCTCTGCCATTCATTCATTTGTTGAGCAGACACTGAGTAAGCACCTACTGTGTGCCAGGCACTGTTCTAGGTGCTAGAGATACAGCTGGGAGAGAAAGACAGAGATCCCTGTCCTCACAGAGCCTCTGTTCACAATAAACACAATAAACAAGAAAATGTGAATTATGTCCAGTGGGAACAAGGGCAAAGGACAAAATGAAAGACAGGGAGAGGAGGTGTTGACGGTTTTCAGGATGAAACAGAGGGTCAAAATGGGCCTTGGCTGAAAAGGGGACATTTGAACAAACAGCTGAAAGTGAGAGAGTGAGCCCAGTGGGAAAAAGGAGCTGCGGGCAGAGGGTGCAGCCAGTGCAAAGGCCCTGAGGCAAGAGCACGCCTGCATAGTCAAGGAAGTACAAGGGTCAACGGGGGCTGGGGCAAAGTGAGGCAGCAGATGAAAGGAAAGAAAGGGGGATCGGGACAATGAGGGGCAAATTCCTCAGGTCCTCGTGTGCCTGCATGTGGTGGCTTGAGTGTGACTATGTCTCCCCCCATCAGAAAGCCAACGTGAATGGGCTGGGGCCGAGGTCGCCACTGCGTTCCCAGTGCCTGGAACAGCGGCAGGCCCAGAGCAGGTGTTCAGCTACATGGCTGCTGAATGAATGAATGAATGGACAGGATAAGTGTGACGCGCCCTGCGCACCTGAACTTACCAGGCAGAGGCCTGCTCTCAGAATCCCAGGAACCAGGGTTGGAGTCCTAGCCCGCCACTCACTAGCTGAAAGGCCGTGGGGAAATTACCCAGGGCTTCTATTTCCTCATCTGAAAATATGGAGTAGAGGTGCTGAGGGAAGGCCAGTGACTCCCACTGTCAGAAGCCCCTCGGGATGAAATCAGCATAAACGGGCATAAAGCCCCCAGCCTGAGGCGCCGGAGGGGAGAGAGGACAATGCCTGTGCTCTGGGACCCCAACTTGGTAAGCACCAGCCCAGGCTCGGGGGCACAGGCTGCGTAGGCCCGGCCAGCCTCCGCTCCACTGCCTCTGACCTCCTCTTGGGAGAAGCCCCCTCCTCTATCTATTCCCTGGGGCAGGGTGGGGATGGGGCTCACTCCACCCCCAGACTCCAGAGGTTGGCCTAAGATCCAGCCCTGACCAATCAGCGTACTCAAATCCACTGGCCTCCACTGGCTGAGAAGTGAGCTTGTGACGCCAGCCAGCCAATGAGAACCAACCCTGGGACTGTTGCTGAGACGTCTGGGAAGTTTCCCACCTGGCCTGGGAGGGGTCAGTGGGCCTAGAGGTGCGGCAGTCCTTTCTCCATGTCCTGGGAAACCCCGCCTGGGAATGACACTGGCACAGAGAGAGCAGAGGTGGGGACGGAGCGCTCCCAAACATCTTCGTTTGAGCACCTGAGTCCACACATACTTGAAGTAAACTAACACCAACTTTCATTACGAGACTCAATAACCCCTCTTTAGCCTCAACCAGCCTGAGTTTTTGCCTCTTGTACCCAAGAATCTTGACTTCCTGGACCCTTCCTGGCCCAGCACTTCACAGTTTACAAAGCCCTTCCAGTCACCGTCTCAGCCACATCAACTCTGTGGCCTCAAGAATGTGGCCCCGGGGACTTCCCTGGTGGCACAGTGGATAAGAGTCCGCCTGCCAACGCAGGGGACATGGGTTCAAGCCCTGGTCCGGGAAGATCCCACATGCCGCGGAGCAACTAAGCCTGTGCGCCACAACTACTGAGCCTGCGCTCTGCAGCCCGCGAGCCACAACTACTGAGCCTGCGCGCCACAACTACTGAAGCCCGTGTGCCTAGAGACCGTGCTCTGCAACGAGAGAAGCCACCGCAATGAGAAGCCCGCACACCACAATGAAGGGTAGCCACAGTTCACTGCAACTAGAGAAAAGCCCACGTGCAGCAACGAAGACCAATGCAGCCAAAAATGAAATAAATAAATTTATTTTAAAAAAAGAAAAAAAAAGACTGTGGCCAGGGCCTGGGACGATGGAAGGCCTGGAAGTGAAATAAACCACCCAGCTCATGAGGGCACAGGCTGGACTGGAATCCAGGCCCACCCATCACCCTCCCTCACACAGAGCTGCAGAAAATCAGGGCAGGAGGAAGCGGGAATTCTGGCAGGGAGACCACCCAGGGTAAGACCTGGGAAGGGGTGTCTTAACTGCTCTTGGGGGAGGGGGAGTGCTGAGGCCAAGGAGCCAAAGACCAATCAGATCTGTAGCTATAGCTCTTTGGGGAGAACTGGTGAGACCCGGAGGGGACCCCCCAAATTACTGCTTAGGCAAACCCCCAGGGAAGTGGGGACGAGTGGCTGGCATGGAACGTGGAACAAATTTCCCACAGGGGGCACCAAAGGCCTGTGCCTTCGAGTCTGGCTGGGGAGGGCTGAGGGCTCCAGCCTGCTAGAGTCTGCCGGCCCCCAAAAGACTGAGCCCCCCAAAAGGGCCAAGGGCACTGTGGTGACATCCTGGGCAAAGCCATCAACTTGCCACCACAGCTGCTGTAAGGACCTGTGCCTGCTCTCCCACCCAAGGATCAGGGAGGGCAGGCAGGGGGGCTGCCTGGAGTGACAGATCCAGGAGCTCTGCCTTTGTGCCCCCTACCACAGGCTCCTGGAGCCAACTCAACCCTGGCTCCGATCCCCAGCCTCAAAGCTCACTTGCTGCACAGTCTCAGGTAGGTCACCCTCCCTCTCTGAGCCATGGCTTCTTTATGAGTGAAAATGGAGAGAATAATAGTACCTATCTTATACGGGTCTGGAGAGGAATAAATGAAATCATGCAAAATATAAACAATAACAAGAAGAAAAGAATAACAAAGACTACAACGATGACAACAATTAATAGTGCCAGCTAGCACCTACATGGTGCCAGGCATTGTTCTAAGGGCACTACATAATGAACTCATTTAATCCCCACACCGTGGTATAAGGTAGGTGCTTTAATTATCATCATTTTACCGGTGAGGAACGTGGGTTGCAGGGAGACTTAATTAATTTGCCCAAAGGTCACAGAGCCAGGAAGTGGTAGAGACGGGATTTGAACCCAGGACATGTGGCTAAAGCACACGTGGCCCCTTAGTTCTCCTATCACTGTGACTGTTATTAGTGTTACTTGGGGTAGGGGCCCAGGGCATGGAAGGGCGACCAGCCCTGCGAGGCCCAGCACACCGTTCCCAGGCCTCCAGCAGGTTCAGTCTCATCCTGCATCTGTTGCAGCTTCAAGAGGTGGAGGCAGAGCCTAACCAGTTGATCCAACAGCTTCCTGCCTGGAGCTAGAGCCCCAGGCACCCGTCACATGTTCCCAGGCTCTAGAGCAGCTCAAGCCTTGGGGTTCAGCCCCTGGGAGACACTCTGCTCTGGGTACCCTGAGCCCCTCCCCCTCCAGACGCCCAGCAGCTGTCCTCCACAGATCTCTATGAGCTCCCACCATCTGCTACAGACCCTGCGTTCAACCATCCAACAGCCCTTTCCAGGGCTAAATGTAAGCAGAGGCCAGTGCTGACGAATCGGGCCCTGGGATCTGATGGCCCATGGGTTCAAATCCCAGGTCCAACGCTTCCCAGCTGTGTGACTTTGGACACGTCACTTAACCTCTCTGGGCCTCAATTTCTCCCTGTGTTAAATGGAAACAATCACCATACCTACCCTCTGAGGACTGCTATGTAAAAAACCTGGCCCATCGCCTGGAGGAGCTGTTCAACTAATGTTTGCTGTTGTGATGAATAATGTTACTATTGTTTTCTGCATTACAGGAATTTCTTCTGCGTGAGTACCTAAGTGATTGCCCGTTCCCCCGCTGATCAACTGGCCCCTGAAGCTCTCCTAGGACCTAATGCCTGCATTTTCATTTGCATCCCACAGGCCAGCCACGGTCCACACCAGTCGGCATGTCTGAGCAGAACAAACCACAGCCACACCAAGATGGGTCTCCACTGGCCACCCTTTTCCCCTCCCACACACAAACCCAGGTTTGCGGGGGTGGGGGTGGGGGGGTCATACAGGTTCCCATTTCACAGATGGGAACACCAAGGCCCCGGGAGAGAGCCAGGCCCTTCACAGCGACACCTGCATCCCACCTGGTGGCCGGCACAGGGGCTCTGCGGGGCAGGTCAGGGCGTACCCGGTTCTCGTCGTAGATGATCTGCACCAGACTGCGATGCTTCGACTCGATGGGTGGTGGCGACACGGGCTTCTCAGGCTCCGGTGGCTTGGCGGCCTCCTCCTCCAGCTGTTGCTGTGGGGAGCGAGCGGGGAGAGTGGAGTGGTGAGCACGCCAGCAGGCGGAAGGAGAGACAGCGCCCCCTGCCCCTAGGCGGGAGGGCGGCACCCCTGGGCGGGAGGGCGGCACCTCTGCGCAGCAGGGCTGGTGGCCCCACACAGGAAGTCAGGCTGCTAACCATTTCCCCTGAGTCACCCGCAGGGACTCCGAGTCCCGGAGAGGCCCTAGCTCCCAAAGGGGAGGGCCCAACCAGGGCCAACTCCGGGCTCTGCAGACAGCCTTCCTGGGTTCAAGTCCAACCTTGGTGATTTATCAGCTAGGTGAGCATCAGCAAGCAGCTTAACTCCGCTGTGCGCCTCAGTTTCCTCATCTGTAAAGTGGGGCTCGTGGCTGTGCCTCCCTGATGAGTTAATGTATGTACTGTGCAGACTGGGGGCTCGCTGAAGGCCAGCCGTTATCCATTATTTCCACCATCAGTACTGTCATCCTCAGGAAAGGCTGTGGAGACTCTGGACCCAAACTGTCCAGACCGGAACACTATTTCTACTACTTACTTGCTATGTAAACTTGGGAGCTTGCTAAACTCCTGAGCTTCACTTTCCTCATCTGGAAAGTGGGGATAATTAAAGTGTCTATCCTAGAGAGCTGATATGAGAATTAAACGAGCTGATGCACGCAAAGCACTCAGCACCTAAAAAGCAGCTTCTCATCATCGTTATTGTCATCTGCCCTGGGGTCTTCATACTGGACCCTCCTCCTCCAAACACCATAAAGGACTTCCCTTCATGCTGCTGTCTGCTTTATACCAAAAAGGCAAAGCAAAGACCAGAGAGCTTAAGACACTGGCCCAAGGTCACACAGGAGGCCAGTGCCCAGGTGTACAACCTGACAGGGCACCTTGAGTGAGATGAGAACACTGTTCTTTGCTCACAAGGCTCACATATCCTGCCCATGACCATGGAGCAAGCCATTATGAACTCAAAAACACGGCCAAGAGGAGAGCAACGCAGAAAGAGCCAGAAAATCCAGTTTTGGCTTCTGGGGGCACAGAGGCCTGGAGGGTTGAGCCGAGCTGCCTCAGTCCCACAGTGACCCCTGTTGGTAGCTTTCAGAAGGGCAGCCAGCACCTGCCAAAACACTGACATCCCTCCCAACAGCGCAAAACAAACTAAGCCAGGAAATGGAAGGAAACATAGCCAGAAAGGAGATTCTCGCCTGTCAGTGAAGGTGGCCCTCCCTGAGGCACCAAACGTTAAACACAGAGTTACCATGGGACCCAGCAATTCCATCCCTAGGTACAGACCCAAAGAACTGAAAACAGGTGCTCAAAAACATGAACACAAAAGTTCACAGCGTGGCTCACGATAGTCAAAAGGTGGAGATAACCCAAGCGTCCATCAACTGATGCGTGGATAAACAAATGTGGTCCATCCATCCATACAGTGGAATATTACTTGGCCAAAAAAGGGATGAAGCACTGGCACAGGCTGCAACATGGACGAACCTTGAAAACATGATGCTGAGTGAAAGATGCCAGACACAAAGTGCCACACAGTGTTTGATCCCATTTATAGAAAATGTCCAGACAAATCCATAGAGACAGAAAGCAGATTAGTGGCTGGTGGGGAAGGGAAAATGGAAGTGACTGTGAATGTGTACGGGGTCTCCTTTTGGGGTCATGAAAATGTCATGGAACTAGAGCTAGATAGAATGGGGTGGTTGCACAACGCTGTGAATGTACTAAATGCTGCTGGGTTGTTCCCCTTAAAATGAGTCATTCTATGTTTTGTGAATTTTAGTTAAAAAAGAAAAATGCCAAAGTGGAATTAAAAACCAAAAATCTATCAAGGGCTGCCCTGAGCCACATGGCTTCTGGCTGCAGTCACAAACGTGTGCACATGGCCTGTGGCTTCAGCCTGGGCCCAAAGCCAGGCACAGGGGGACTAAAGGTCCCAGCACTCCACTGGCTTTGGCAATGCCTGCCTGACTCCAACCGGGGCCCGGCCTCCCTGCATGCTGAGCTGCCATCCTGGAAACCCATCTACCACTCCCAGCTGGCAGAGCCTCACTGACCAGTCCAGCTTCTGGACCATCCTCAGGTCCCCCCAGGCGAATGACAGCCCTGAGGCCTCTTGGAATCAATGCTCCCTCCCACTGCACATCTTTCCAATTCCACTCTCATAGCCCTGAACTGGCTTCCGGGAAGCATCTCTCACCAGCCTTCCCCCTACTGCCCATGGTGGCCAGAGTGGGTCCTTGATCCTCCATGGAGCCCATACATCCTTACCTGGAGGGGATCAGGTGTGACCCTGCTTCCCCCAGGGTCAACACATGTGTCACACTATCTCAATCCACAGTTTTTAAGGAGCACCTACTACGTGCTGGCATTGCTAGGAGCACAGCAGGGAACAGGAGACAAGAACTCTGCTTTTACACCATTGTTGTGAGATGACCACAATGTCACAAAGCAAGATATGTATTAGTTCAAATGGTGACACCATCAGGCAAGATAACGGGCTAGAGCAGGGGTGGCAAACTTTTTCTGTAAAGGACCAGGGAGTAAAGATCTTAGGCTTTGTTGGCCACACAGCCTCTGTCGTGACCACCCAGCTCTGCGGCTGTATCATAAAAGCAGCCACAGATGATGTGTGAACAAATGGACGTGGCTGTGTGCCAATAAAACTTTATTTACAAAAACAGGCATCGAGCTGGATCTGACTGGATTTGCTGACCCCCAGGGTAGAGGATGGCTGGGGATGAGGACTCCTGTAAAGGCTAGGGGGGGTCCCTCTGTGGAGGGGACATGTGAGCAGACACCTGAAGATGCCACAGAGGGAAGCAGGAGAAGACCCAGGAAAAGGCAGATTATCAACTAACTTTCTATCAATTAATATTAAAAATAAAATCATAAAGTTAATTATTATTAATCTTTAGGTTAACTTTTCTTTGGCTTCGACAGTGACAATGGGGACTTCTTTTCACCACACGACCCTGTTCCCTCACAACCTCATGAGGTGGTGTCATATCTGTGCCCATCTTACAGACAAGAAACCGAGGCTCAGAGAGGTGAATGTTGCAAGGCAGAGTTAGGAGGCCCAGCTCATACAGATTCCAGAGCCAGGGTCAGAGTCACGTGATACTTCTCCCCACATTATGGATGAGGAAAGTGAGGCACAGAGAAGTAACTGCCCACCCCACATGTCTGGACAGCCTGGCTGTAAATGCTGACCTCCCACCCATCATTCCTGTGTCGTCCCAGTACAGCAGCCACATGTGGCTATTCAAGTGTAAATTTCATTTCAATTCAAATTAAACTACATTAAAAATTCAGTTCCTCAGCTGCACTAGGCACATTTCAAGGGCTCAACAGTCACATATGCGTAGTGGCTACCACTGTGGACAGTGCAGATCTAGAACATTTCCGTCACTGCAGAAAGCTCCCTCGGACAGCACCACACAAAACAGCTCTCTTGTCCAATAAACGTAAAGGGCATAAAAATGAGCCAGTACATGGGCAGTGCTCAGCACACGTTCACAACTGCTATAACTACTAGTGTTGTTTTCTCAGCGGCAGCTGCTGCTGAATCGGGAGCTGAGAGCCGCCATTGCCCCACCCACCCGCACCTGCTTCTTCTTCAGCTTGGAGATCTGCTGCTCCACCATGGTGATCTCGCGGTCCACCCGATCCATATTCTGGATCAGCTCCTCCTTGGAGAGCCGTGGAGGTACCAGCTCCAACTCAGGGTCAGCATGTGGGGGGCTGGGAGGAGACACTGGCTCCAGCTTGCCTGTCAGGCTGCGGTCCTGCAGTGGAGGAAAAACAGGTGTGGAATCAGCGCAGGGGGCACCCCCATCCCCCCAATAAACCGCAAGTTTCCAGCCATGACTTCAGGCACCAACACACCGGGCATCTGTTGTGCCAGCCCCCGTGTGCCAAATACAAGGTTGCTTACTGATCCCACCTCTCTGCCTTTGCCTTTGCTGGTCCTCCTGCCAGGTGTTCCCTCCCCAGCCTTTTCCAAAGTGCAGATCCTTTTTATCCTCGTACATGCAAGTTTCCCCAACCGTCCCTCAAGTCGTGAAGCCCTCCCTCTTTCCTTTCCCCATAACACACCTCTCTTACCCCACTTACCCCGTCTGTGCCCTCCCACCAGACCAAACTCCTCGAGAACCGGCACCAAGACCCACAACCTCCAGACTGACGCTCCGTGAACACTTATTCACGATGCTCAGTCCAAACCAGCAAGTTACAGAATATCATACACAGTGCAAACCCAGTTTTGTAGACAATATACACAAACACACAGGAAAACTATGAGAACGGGATACAGAGATGTCAAAAGGAGTTATCGGGGCAGCGGGGGAGAAGGCGGGTATTTTCACTTTCTTCTTTCTAATTTACCAGTGTTTTTCTGATTTTCCCTCACTGAGTATTACTCTTTGTGTAATGAAGTTGTTTTCAAAAATGTGTTAAACAAACAAGGGAATCCTTCATTGAGTTATTCGGCGACTCCTTCATTCCACCAACAAAAGTTTATTGAGCATCCAAGCTGTGCTGGATGCTCAATAAAAAAATAAAACCCAGTCCTTGTCCCGGAGCACTCACCTGTACAGCCCCGGGTTCAAATCCCCACCCACTCTGCCACCTCCCAGCATCATCCTGACCACAAGCAGATCATCGGCCTCCGTTTCCTCATCTGTACAATGGGACAATGCCCACCTCCTGCCTGCTGTGAGGCTTGAATGAGTTACTCTGTGCCGAGCACTCAGCTCAGAGCCTGGCACACCGTCAGAGCTCCACAGGCATTGGCTGGGGTTGTCCTGCCCCCAAACCCAGCCCCGCCCTGTGCCATGCTCAAGGCCAAGCCAGCAGCTGCTGGCAGAGGAGGCCCCAGGAGGCGCTCCAGGCCGCTGCCTCCCCACCCCCAAGGCAGCTGCAGCCGGAGGACAGAGGACACATTATTCCCCGGGACAACTGCAGCCCCAGGGCTGCCAAGTGCCACCCCACCCCCACAACTCAAGTTGAGCAGAGGCTGTGCCATTCTAAGTCCACCCCTCCTGGCCTCGGGGTCTTGGTCCTACACACACACACACACACACACACACACACACACACACACACACACCACCGAAGCCCACGGGGCCCCAGTGTCTGGCGATCACCCTGGCCTCATCATTGCCATCTGAGACGTGGGAGAGTTGGCGTCGAGACTCCCAGGCCCTCCACACACCCAGAGCCCTGGGGGCAAAGGCAGAAAAGATCTCAAGCCCTTCAACAGCTCTGATGTGGCCCTGCCCCATGGCTCTGAGGTGGGCCTCCACTCTCCTCAGGGACGCCTAGGAAACCAAACCAGGCACCGTCCCATTCCTCGGCACACCCCACACCCTGGCCCCGGCTGCGGCTCTCCCAGGGGGCTGCCACTGCATCCCCATTGCACAGATAAGGGTACGGGGAACCTGCAGGCACAGGCCTGGCACAGCTCTAAGCCAGCGGTCGGCACACTTTCTGTAAAGGGCCAGGTGGAAAAACACTTCAGTCTTTTTAGGTCAGATGGCCTCTGTCCCAACTACTCACCCACCATTGTAGTGGGAATGCAGCCACAGACAGGACACAAAAGAATGGGCATGGCTGAGTGCCAATAAAACTTTATTTACAGACCCACGCTGAGGGCCAGGTTGGAGCTTGCCGAGTTTGCCAACCTGTGCTCTTAACTCACGTAACTGTCACAGCCCAACCTGGAAGTGAAAATATGGTTTTCCCCATTTTCCAGATGAGGAAACTAAGGTCCAGTGAGATTCAATGACATGCCCGAGGTCACCAGCCACAAAGCGACGGAGCCTTGGCTTGGAGGGCACAGGACGGGAGAGACCAGGCCTCACTCAGAACTCTCCAAAAGCAGGCAGAGCGTGCAACCAGGTTGCTGGGGGTCCCACAGCAGAAATGGGATCGCCACCATGCATTCATTCATCCCTCAGAACCATGTGTCTGGGCAGAAAAGCAAGAGCAAGATCCCTTCCAGGTCTAGGACACCCTGAAATTAGAGGCAAAACTGTGCACAGAAGACAGATCCCCTAGAGAAATACTCAGAAGGTGTGTATGTGTGTGTGTGTGCACACGTGCATGCGTGTGTTTGGCCCTAACTGCTCCCAGATAGGAGGGCGGAGGGCAGACACAGGGGCTGTAGGCACCTGACCCCACACACGCCAGACCAGAAGCAGCCTGCGCACCGTGGCATCTCCGGGCCTTTGCACCAGCCATTCCCTCTCCTAACTGCACCTTTGTGCCACCTGAAATCAGACCCCCCATCCACGCCCCCTCCCCCAGCCCTTAACTGAGATCCGCCCCTTCCCTCTGTGCCCCAGGGCGCTTGGCTGGTCTCCTCCGACAGCCTCAATCATTTCTCAGGGTTCTTTTTTTTGCTGGGGGTGGCTGCGTTGGGTCTTCGTTGCGGTGCGCGGGCTTCTCATTGCAGTGGCTTCTCTTGTTGTGGAGCACGGGCTCTAGGCTCGCGGGCTTCCGTAGTTGTGGCACGCAGGCTCAGTAGTTGTGGCGTGTGGGCTCTAGAGCGCAGGCTCAGTAGTTGTGGCGCACGGGCTTAGTGGCTCCACAGCACGTGGGATCTTCCCGGACCAGGGCTCGAACCTGCGTCCCCGGCATTGGCAGGCATATTGTTAACCACCGTGCCACCAGGGAAGTCCCATTTCTCAGGCTTCTTGAGACAAAAGGTTTTGGCGATATGGTTCCTGGTGCCCAGTCCTGCTACCTGCTGCAGGAGACCACTCTTCTGCCCACCTCTGATCTTCCACCAGGACTGAGAAGGGACGGAGAGGAGCACAGCAAGAACAAGGGCTGTGGACAGAAGGCTTTCGGGGCCAGGACACCCTGAAACAGTTCATTCAACCCAGGGATAATTCTCAAAATGACATGAGCAAAAAGAAGGTTTCCATCCCCAAACCCGACAGGAGCAGCGCAGGGGTGAGACGAAGCAGTTGGCAACCGCTAGGAACTGTTGGAAAAGTCACTGGAAACTTTTTCTTAAATTCTTGACGGGGAAAATCCGTCTTCTTCAATGACTTCTTCCTTAAGGTTCAGGCTTAGCTTTTACTCTAAGCAAAACCACACAGGCAGATCCATCAACTGACAAATAAAGTGTGGTCTCTCCATACAATGGAATATGATTCAGAGTGACGTACAGACGCATGGTAAAACACAGATGAACCTTAAGAACATGATGCTGAGTGAGAGAAGCCAGACGTAAAAAGCCACATATCGCGTGATCCCATTGATACGAAGTGTCCAGAACAGGCAAATCCATGGAGACAGAAAGCAGATCAGTGGTTGCCAGGGGCTGCGAGGAGGAAGTGACTGTTTAATGGGTACCAGGTTTACTTCTGGGGTGATGAAAATGCTCTGGAACTAGACAGAGGTGGTGGCCCACACCGTGACTCTACTAAATGCCACTGAACTGTTCACTTCAAAGTGGTTAATTTCATGGTATGTGAATTTCACCTCAATCTGAATAGAAGATGATGCAAGCCTGAAGGGCGAAGGGTGCTTTCTGCAGTGCTGAGTTTTCCAGGAATGGGACCGAGGGAGCCCGGCGACTGGGCCTCCAGATGGTTCTCCCAATGGCTGCTGGGCTTCATTTAGGCCCAAAGCCACAGGAGGAAAACAACAGTCCTATATCCTCACCAGTCACCGCTAGGTAGCAGTCGGCACCATTTTCCCCACCAGATGCCCTTGGTGTAAAAATTCAGGCCAACGTGGAACAGAAAAACTCATTACGTAAAATTACAGACACAGAGGCAGCAAAAGCCTTGGGGGCTGGAGAGGACCCACTGGGGCTCCCCCTGTCTCAGACCCAGAAAAGGGCAGGGCCAGCCTCAGGCACCCACAGTCCTCTCCCCCAGTCACAATGATGGGTTGCAGGACAGGCACGGGCCTCACTCAAAGGCAGGGAGATAAACAGCTTTGGCCTGGAAATGTGGAGACAGAGGGAAAGTTCTTTTTTTGGCCTTGAATGTGGGAAGAAGAAGGCCTGGAAACTCAAACTTTCTCCTTGTTAATACAACAAGACCACGTGCAAGATGGCAGAGCCAGGAAATGGACAGAGATAGGGACCTCGTAACCTGTCACCTGGATCAAACTGTGCCTGAAGCCAACGACCCCTCGATTTCAGTTATATGAGCCAGGACTCCTGCCTAAACCAGTCTGACATGGGTTTTCTGTCCCTTTCAGCCAACGGGGCCCCAACAGACAAAGAGATTTTCAGAAATGGTGCTGTTTGTGATGATTCTAAAGTCCCGGAACAAAGTTTGGTGAATTCCAAAGGAAGCCTCTGATGCCACAGGACTCCAGAGGCTGAAGGCCACAGAAGCATTATAAAACAGGACATTTTTCTATTTTATATTTTTATAGGAAAAAGGAACACAGCCGGGGCCGGTGGGGAGGGAGGCGCTGTTAAAAAAAAAAAAAAAAATCCCCTCACATTCCCATCTCACGTACCCAGCTGAATTCGACACAGCAGATGCAGAAAACATCTGAATCCCTCAGAGCTGTGTTTCTCCCCTGGCTTCTTCCGTTGCCCAGCATTTGCTCATACCTTCCAAATGTTCTTAACAGCCTGCAGCAATTACCGTAGTTGGTCCAGCCAGGCCCCAACACTGGGCCCATCACTCCCCCACACCCGTGGGGTCCAGGAAGAGAAGAGAGAGAAAGACAGCCAGATAGACACAGAGACAGAGATAGAGAGAAACAGAGATACGGAGACAGACAGACATAGACACACACACACACACACACCCCAGGCAGAGAAAGACAGAGACACAGGGACAGAGAGACAGAGACATACAGAGACAGAAGCAAAGACTGAGAAAGACCCACAGAGGGAGAGGGAGCACCCCCAGGGAGCCCTAAGAGCAGAAGGACTCCCAGAGCCACTGTCAGGCCTGGAGACCCTCAGATGGACCCACAGGTCTGAGGACTCAGAGCCCAGCTCTGGAGAGATGCGCGGCAGGCAGCAGAGGCCCGACAGGGCTGTCCAGAGACACCCGCCAGCCTGTTCTCCGGGTAGAACCAGACATGAGCACAGGGATATGGCGCACTCGGGGCTCTGGTCCGTCACGGGGGGTGGACATCAAGCATCCCTGCTGTGGCCCTGTGCCCCCCTTCGCATGCACCCCATGCCCCTACTGCCCAAGACCCACTTCAGGGAATAGCTTTTCCACTGGCAACATCCCTCCCAGGAGGCCGAGCAGTGAAGGAATCTATGAGGAGGAGGCTAACGCAGGGATGGCAGGATGGCAGGCACGGGGGACCAGAGGGGAAGCCCGAGGCGGGACAGCCTGGTGGGCAGATCTGGGCTACAGACCTGGGCTGGCTGGGCTTCAGTGCCCGCTCCCCACTTCCCAGTGACCGTGGGTGAGGCCCTTAGCCTGGGGCCCCGTCTTAGCCTGGGGCCCGGTCTATAATAGGTGATCGCAGACCAGGCTTCATCAGGCTGGGAAGGCACCATGGAAGGACACTCATGCTCAGCACAGTAGCTGGCACACAGTCAGGGCCTCCGTGTTAGCTTGTCATCATCATCGTGACCACCCCGGGAAACCCCTTTCCTGTCAGCCCCCCAGTAAAGAACTGGCCTCAGCCTGAAATCCCACCAATCCAGTGTCAGGCAGAGAAGAGGATCCAGCAGGCCCAAGTGGGCCACTTCCCTCCCCGGTCCTGGCTCCCAGGCCCCACCCACCCCCACTGGTGCTGCAGTGAGATGAGCACTGACCTCACCCAGCAGCTGGGCGGCCATTAATGAGCTAATGTGCATCCTCATGGCCAAGAAGGAGCATAAAGGCGCTGCTCCAGCACGTGCGGAAAGGACATCCATCACGCAGCCGGCCAAGGATGAGCATGTCATCCGGCCATAGTCCCGGCCCCACCCTAGGCACTGACAGTGAAATGACAGCCTCTGAGGCAGCTGGGGGACCCTAGGGGACAGACGCATCTGGGCCACTGGCTGTGATTCCTCCGTTTAGATAGAGAGCAAATGAGCTTCTAGCGTGGACGGTCCTGAGGTTCGCTGAAATAGCAGAAAAACCTCTCTCAGCAGCAAACCATGAGCGCTTAATCTGTGCCCATTCTCCCCCTCCATCTCAGCTCGACTTTCTGCTTAAAGAAGAGTAAAATGCAGGCGCCCTCCAGGGCACAGTGGTCCCCACGGGCTGGACACACTCCGGCAGCTGGAGGGGGCAGTGGGGGAAGCTGTCCCTCTCCAGCCAAGAAATGGCCCACGGAGCCAAGCTCATCCCTGGACCCTCCTCTGGCTGCCCAGCCTCTGCACGCCCCGGGCTCAGCCCTTCTCCCAGCCTTCGCCCAAGCCATCCCCCCAGCCCAGCACGCCTACCCTCCCTCCCTTGTTCCCCGCCCAATCGCAGCAGCACCCAAACCCTCAGAGGAGCTCCTGGCTGAGGCCAGGCCTTACCTTGGACAGGTCCTCGGAGCCCCCGGGCTGGCCAGTGGCCAACAGGGGGGAGGGCCGCAGCAGGGGGTCAGGCAGCAGCTCCAGGCGGGGGCGCTTGCTCTCCAGGAATTCCATCTCCGACTTGCCCAGCTCAGGCAGGTATGAGTGCGACTCGGGTCGCAGGTGAAGCTCCTGGGACCTGTGGGGGGGTCAAGGGCACACGGCATCACGTCTGCTGCCCGTCCTGCGGGAGGAGTGCCCATCTGCTCAAGGGCGCACAGAGAGGCAGGACTCAAATACAGCTCTGTCTTCCCCCGAGTCGGCATTCACTAACTACGTTTACGGCGAGAGAATGTACTGGTGATTGATTCCCCTGCCCCCTCACTGAGTGTGGCCCCCAGACCAGCAGCCTCAGCCCCTCCTGAGGCTGGTTACAAATGCAGAATCTTGAATCCCACCCCAGACCTACTGAATCTGACTCTGCATTGAAACAAGATCCCTGGTGATTCAAGGGGAAGGTCTGAAAAACACTGTGGGTCTAACAGACAATAACACACATGATGCTGTTTGCAAATCACTCACCCAAAGCAGACATCACTAGCTGATCACAGCACTCTGGCTGCTCAACCTGGCCTTGCCTCCTTTTTGAGTCAGCCCAGCAGCCTTATGCAGAGATAGGAGCTGTCCAGCCTAATCACTCCCAACTAACTCTCCTTAACCCTCCTCCCCAGTTTGCAGAGGAGGAGACTGGCCCAGAGAGGCCATGGCCTTGCCTGAGCACACACAGCTGAGCCACGACTCCCAGCCTCCACCTCCAGCTCCTGCCCAAATACTGCCCCTGCTGAAATGCTTTTCCAGTTGATGTTTTTTGCCCAATAAACTTAGAATAGAATCCAAACGCATTCCCCCCACCCTCAGGCCCTGCCTGGTCTGGCCCTTGTTCACCGTGCCCACTGCATTCCTGCCTCAGGGGCTGTGCACTGGCTAGGCTGGAACACTTCCACACCAGCTCCTTCCATGCTGCCTCTTCTCCTGTCCCAGTGAATGGGGCGTCTCCTCCTAACAGCAGTCTCCCTGCCCACCAGACATACCCCATCTCACCCCATCTCGTTTTCTCTTTCTTTATTTGCAGCCATCACCACTTGCTTGTTGGTTCACGCATGTTTGGTGGCTGCCTCCCCCATCCCAGAATGGCTGCTCTGCAGGGCAGGGACATTCATCTGTCTAGTGCCTGGCATACAGCAGGCATTCCATCAGTGCATGTAGGCTGAATGAATGTTACTGACTGCAGTGTGGGCTGAGGCTATGCCGCTGTCCTCTCCTCCCTGGGGGCCCGTCTCTCGCCAAAGCCAGGTCACAAGGTGCCCCTCCTGCCCACCTGAGAACCAACAGCTTCACAATTACAAGATGCCCTGCAGGAAGCAGGTGGCGTCTACATTTAAACATGAAAAGGGCACCATAATAGGTTAGTGTCCCCCCAGAATTCACGTCACCTCAGAACATCAGAATGTGACCTTCTTTGGAGGTAGGGTCTTTGCAGATGTAATTGACTGAGATGAGGTCATACTGGATTAAGGAGGGACCTGAACTCAATGACAAGTGTCCTCCTAAGAAGGGCCGAGGACACAGACACAGAGGGGGGCAGAGACTGGGGTGATGCAGCAGCAGGCCAAGGAACACCTTGGGCTTCCAGAAGCTGGAAGAGGCCAGGAACAGGTCCTCTCCTAGAGCCTTCAGAGGGAGTGCAGCCCTGCTGCCATCTGGGTTTCAGACTTCTAACCCCCAGGAACTGGGAGAGAACACGTTTCTGCTGTTTTAAGCCACCCGGTGCAGAGAGACTAAAGCCATGGCCCGCAGCAGCAGCGGCCTCCCCGCGCGGCCCTGGATGCCTCCATGCAGTTGTGGCAGCACAAAAGGCCCAGGCCAGCTCTCCGGAATTCTGGTCCCACCTAGGCCATCCCTCAACCTCGCAGCCTCAGCAAGGTGACAAAGGAAGAGACGATGGGACAGGGCCCCTGGGCCAGCCCAGCCTCAGTGGTCCCTGCTTGCCCCTAGAATCACTGCACATGGCAGGAAGGATCTGAGGGTGGAAGTTATATCCTGGCCCTCCAAAGCTCCAAACCCTCCCATGGTCCCCAAGAAGTTCACCCTCCTGGCCCCCAGCCACCTGGCTCAGCCCAGCCACCCGGCCTCCTCGCCTTTCTGGAACACTCCATGCACATTCCCACCTCCAGGCCTTTGCACGTGTTGCTTCCTCTACCTGGAAGGTCTTCACCCCGCTCTCTGAGCGGCTGGCTACTTAGTGGCCAAGTATCTCTCCCCTGAGAGGCCTTCCACGGCCTCTCCAGCCAAATAGTAGCCTTTCCCTGCCTTGCAGGAAACAGGTCACCTGCCTCATTCTGGAGTCACCTTGTGTGTTTGTTGCATCTCCCCTGCTAGACTGTGGGCTTCCTGCAGGCAGGGCTGCCTGTCTAGTGCCCGCAGCCTACAGTAGGCCATCGCATGTTAGAAGCTCAGAATTCTCAAGAGTGCCCTGGTGGCCTAGTGGTGAGGATTCCAGGCTTTCAGTGCCATGGCCTGGGTTCAATCCCTGGTCGGGGAACTGAGATCCCACAAGCCACGTGGTGTGACAAAAAGAAGCAGCAGACCACCTAGAGTGGGGGGATAGGGAGGGTGGGAGGCAGGGAGACGCAAGAGGGAGGAGATATGGGAACATATGTATATGTATAACTGATTCACTTTGTTATAAAGCAGAAACTAACACACCATTGTAAAGCAATTATACTCCAATAAAGATGTTAAAAAAATTTATATACATAATTTTGTCACAAAGAAGTATGATAGTGTGATCAATAAAAGATTTTCAAGCATTAAAAAAAAAAAAAAAGAAGAAGCAGGGGCTTCCCTTGTGGCTCAGTGGTTGAGAGTCCGCCTGCCAATGCAGGGGACGCAGGTTCATGCCCCAGTCCGGGAGGATCCCACATGCCGCGGAGCGGCTGGGCCCATGAGCCATGGCCGCTGAGCCTGCGCGTCTGGAGCCTGTGGTCCGCAGCGGGAGAGGCCACAGCAGTGAGAGGCCCGCGTACCGCAAAGAAAGAAAAAAAAAGAAGCAGCAGCAGCAGCTCATGACTCTCAGCAATTAGTGCTGTTACTGTCTCAGGCACCTTGGGGCCCTGCTCTGGCCTTGGCCCTCCCCTCACTTGGGTCCCCACCTGCCGTATGGCTTGCTCTCTCCCACCTGGATTTAAGGAAGGCAAGGCAGGCCCACAGGCCCAGTCTGCCAGCTGAGGGATGGCAGAGGACTCAGAGAAAAGGGGATGACAAAGGGATGGGAGGAAGGGGGCTCCCCACGTGCACCCAGCTGTGGACACGTCACTCCCAACCAGCAACCCAGCCCCACTCCCCTACTTCTTGGTGGTCACCCCCTCCTGCCTGGGCCACACACCCAGAGGCCACTGCAGGCTCACAGCGGGAAGTCCAAGGGCCACGTGGATCTTCCCTGCCCATCCCCATCCCTGTCCCAGTCACAGCCGCACCAGAACACGGGCACAGCCTGACACCCCTTCGTTTAACACCGACCCTGCAAGCTCTTCGTGAGCACAGGCCTCCACTTCCCCGTCTGAGCAATGGACGCGCAAACCCCTCCTCACCTTTCATTCCCGGGCTGAAATTCAGACAGCAGGGAGGGCCTCCTCCGCTGGGGCTGGATGATGGAGCCAGGCGACAGGTGTGAGGTGTAGTCACGGGGGTGGTGCTGGTATTCAAGCAGCCCGACGTCCTGCAGCAGAGGACACAGACCAGTGAGCACCCATCCCGCTGCAGTGCAGCCCACACAGCAAGGCAGGGCCAGAGCCCCCTGCCCGGTGCTGCTCCTGTACCCGGGGACCCTCCCACGTCCTTTCCCAGCCCTCCGATCTAGTCCAGCCAGAGGACATTCCTGGGGCCAATCGCCAAGGAGAAGTGACACATTCAGCTAAAGGACACCTGGTCCTGCCCTCTGTCCAGATGAGACAACCGAGCCCACGTGTTAACAGAGACAAATGGAAAAAGGCATAACCTGCACGTCTGCGATGGGTGCAAGTGACACAGCAAGACACGGGCATCCACACCAGGGGACAGTGGATGACACGGCAAATGCTGATGGTCTGCAAGGCTCGAAGACCAGATTCCAAAACAAAGCCCCAACGTGGGAGTCCCCCGTCTTACAGAGGGAAAACCTACACACGTGTGTCACATAGGCAAGTACAGCTCAAAGTCAGAAGGATAAATCCAGGCAAAACATGCCTTCTTCAGTAATATGCCATCTATTACCCACTGCCATCTGTGGAAAAACTAAACACTAACAAATTAGATGCACCCCGATTAGCAACTACACCCTGATTTGAGACACGTTAAAATGTTTAAAAAAAAAAAAAAAAGATAGAAAAGAGAAGCCTTTCAAAGGAGAAAACAGGACAGGCTTCCTATGTGTACCAATCCAAATCGATTAGTTGTGCCTGCAGAGAACACCCAGTTAAACTGTGGGGTGGCAATCAATTAGTGATGTCTGACACGAGTAAGGCTTGGGAAAGCGTGGGATTGTAGGTGATTTGTTTTCTTCTTGGCACCCTTCTTAATTCTCCCAATTTTCCAAAAAAATCTAGTCATTCTTTTGCTGTCTGGCTTTTTTTTTTTTTAAGCAGTTATTTCTGCAAAGAGAATTAGATGATACCACGTAGGTGTGTTGGAAATGTATGTGTTTCAGACCCTCCAAAACAAACACATGTAAGAGGCTGGGAGGCTGGAGGCGAGAGAGGATGAGTAACTAGAATCAAGAGGGATCCTATCAACCTCAGAGGCTGGAAATGAGGGAAGGGCCTTCCTGGGCAGCCCGATGTGGAAGCAAGAAGCTGCACGGCCTCTTGCACGGGGTTGAGGTATCTGTCCATCCCTTAAACTCTCTGAGCCTCTGTTTCCTCATCAGTGAAATGGATGCCTGAATTCCCTGGCAGTCTAGTGGTTGGGACTCCGCGCTTCCACTGAAGAGGGCACGGGTTCAATCCCTGGTCGGGGAGCTAAGATCCCGCATGCCGCGCGGTGCGGCCAAAAAAAAAAGAAAGAAAGAAAACTGAAATGGATGCCTGACCCAGATGGAAGGAGGCCTCTGTGTCTCCAACCGAACATCTCCCTTAACTCTCCAAGGGCTTCCCTTAAGACTGAGGGCAGCTTCCAGAAGGCAGAGGACTCAGCCTCCCCGCTCCCCCACACTCCACGATGTCGTGCACGAGGCACCAGGTGCTAATGAAGGAACAAGAAGAAAGGGCTGGAGGGAGGGGGCGGCAGCTCCTGGGATCATGCCGGCGAGGCTGCCAGGCACAGATCCGGGGTGCACACGCACGCAGAGGTGTGAGAAGAAATCGGCAAGCACTGCAGTCTGCTGGGAGGAAAATTCCCTCTCACACAAAAGCAAAATGAACAAAGCGGCAGAGAGGCAGACGGTCCAATCCCTTGGGAGTGGGCCCCGGCAGGACGGCGCCTACCACTGCCAACCGAGGCGGGAGAAGGCACACGGCCCCCAGGGCTCCCGAGGCAGGGGCGTGGGGCGGCCACTGCATGAACCCTTCTGGCCTCAGTTTCTCAGTTTGGGAACCAAGCAGGATGACCTCATTAGCACGGTCTCTCCAAGGAACACCTTGGGGGCCATCTCTGTGGTATCCACACTGATCTCCACCCCAGGGCTCTGAGTGCAGGGCCCACCGACGGTGCCTGCATCTCTACAGGAAGCCAAGAACTAGGGGGATCCCAAGAGAGACCGAAGGTGGGGCTCACTGTGGTCACAGGAGCCTGAAGACACCAGGCACTCAGGCTGGAAACCTCCAGCCACGTCTCAGGACACGAGAACCCTCCACGTGTTAACAAAGCATTCCAGCCCCACCTGCTGCCCTCACACGTGTACGTGGCCCAAGCAGGCTCCTGTGTCCGTGACCCTTGGTCTGGGGGGAGCGCTGAAGACGAGAGGATTCAGATCCTACTTGAAAGCCTGTTGACGGGACCGCGGCATCTGAGCGCACGGCCAACCACAGGCCTGCTGGCCTCGGCCTAGACCCGCCCCCGGGCCCGCGAACTGGGTCACGTGCGGAAGGACCATGTATCCATTTGTGACAAACTGGAAATGAAACAGACTGGTCCTTCCCACAGAGAGCCTGATAAGCACTGATCTAGGGCAGGAGTCAGCAAACGGGGCCCAAGGCCAAAGCCAGGCTCTGCCTTTTTCGTCAGGTGTCACTGGCACGTGGCCATGGCCATTCCTGTACGTGTTGGCTGAGCTGCTTTAACGCTAGGACGGCAACAGTGCCGGAGTAGTTGTGACCGAGACCGAGCGCCCGGAAAAGCCTGAAATATTTACAGAGAAGGTTTGCCAATCCCTCCTCTAGAGGAAAAGCCCACAGTGTACCTGGGGGCCGTTCGGAAAAGGATACTAGCGGGCACGTTGTCGTCATGACAGCAGCAGCCTCAAAGTCATCAACACTGCACTGTATCAGTCACGTTTACTCAGCCCAGGCGTTGTGCAGAGGCCTCTGCACATGTCAACTAACTTGATCCTCAGGGTCTTAGAACTACCCTCGCTCAACTGATGGGGAAACTGAGGAACAGGGCGGTAAGGCCACTCGTCCAAAGTTTCACATCTAGGAAGTCACTGAGGCAGGACATGAATGCCAGCGGTCTGGCTCCAGAGTCTGTGCTCTGAAAAGCCCTTCTAACACTAAGGCACAGAGAGGCTAAGTAACTTGCCTAAGGCCACACAGCAGGCAGGAGTGGCGCTGGGATTGACTCCCGTATCTTTGGACTTTAACGCATTCATTTAGTGCAAAGCTTGCAGGAACTCGAGAGAGAGCTCAGGGGGTCCCGCAGGGCTTGGGAGAGAAGGCAGAATCGAGCTGAGCTCTAGAAAGCTGGAAAGGAGACAAGGATGGGAGGATGTGTTGGGACCCTCAATCCTGGGAGACCCTCAGTGCCAGGAGCCCGCCAGGACCCTCAGGGAAAGATGTGGGGTCCTGATACTGTGGGGGAGGGAAGCCAAGACCACAGAGAAGGAGAGAACAGGGCTCAGAGAGGCTCTGAGGGTGGAGCGGGTGGGACTGAACGAGCCGAGCGCACCGTCACCGTGAAGAGAGGCTCTGAGGGTGCCTGAGGCCGGGTCAGGGGAAGCACACCTGGAATTAAGCCCTCCATCTGCGCTGGCGTAACACACCAGGCAGCCTGGACATGACGCAGGCTGAGGCACAGGCCAGCAGAGAAGGCGGCTCCCACCGCCCCTCTCAGAGTGCAGAGCCTCTTTGGTCTCCTGCCACCCCGCCAGGAGGAAAGAGGTGGCTGCCACATTCAGACACTGCCCCGGGCACCTCGCAAACATCCGCCAGTGGTGCTCAGGCCCACAACACCCATATTGCAGATGGGAAAACTGAGGCTGCCCCCACAGGGTTGAGTGAGCAGCCGAATGTCACTCAGTGAGTTGGGAGGAACAGGGATTCAAAGCCACATCTGGAGGTTCTTCCGGGCTCCGGGGTGGGGGGACTCACCATCAAAGCAGCCCTATGCCCAGACACACTGGAAGAAGCCTCCAGGGCCAGGAGGTGCCACCCTGGATGCAAGCCTGTTGGGAGCAGGTATGGGAGTGAGCTGAGTCCCAGGAAGGTCACAGGTCATGGGGTCCAGGCCCCGCCCCCTCAGCCCAGCAGACCTGCCTCAACTACTGTACAAGGAGCTGGGACCCCTGGGTTCCCACCTGGCCCTTGGATGGGGCATTTGCCTTCCACGCCTTTTCCCCTTTTCCTCCGCCCTCTGTCTTCCAAAAACCCTCTGCCCCCCAAAAGGGGGGCATCTCACAAACCCTGCTTGTACAGTGGGCTGGCGGTAAGGGGTTAGGGGGCACAGGGCTGCAGGGGGACCTCCAGATTACAGTCCCAACACTCACCTCCCACCAGCCAAAGAAAAGTGGCTCCAGCCCCGGACACATGCCCAGGAGAGCAGGACCCCCCCAGGATGCCTAGAATTCTTGTTCCTGACTTCCCAGTAACAAGCAGGGGCCCCCAGCTGGGTCGCCCCAGCATGAGGCAGGGTGATCAGGAAGTGGGGCCCCACTGGTGCCACCACACAGGATAAGGATGCCCCGCCTCGTAGCTACCGAGGGCCCCTGCTCACCCCCTGCGTCAGCCTCCTGCCCGGAGGAAGTGACCACTGGGTCCTACCCAGCCGCATCCTGCGTCACTGAAGGCCCAGTGGGAAAAGTGCGGGCGGTGTCTGAGATCAGCTGGTGACTCCAAGTGACTTCGAGAGGGCCCAGCTGGGGCGGGGGTTGCAGGATGGCAGGGGCCAGAGGGACTCAAGGACTATCCGAGTCTGGGCCCTTGGGGAGGGAGTGAGAGAGGGGTAGGAATCTGGCAGGAGGGGACGAGAAAGAAGAGAAACCAGACGCAACGGCCAGGAGCCCCCAGGGGAGGCAGCCCCTCCAAGCAGCTGTAGTGACAGTGACAATATTGCAAGTAGACACAGCTGGCTGAGTGTCTGCCAGGCCCTGTCATAAGGACCTTCCACAGATCATCACGTTTAATCCCCAGGAGAATCTAGGAGACAGATGCTCTCATTACTCCATTTTATGGATGAACAACCGAGGCTTAGAATCATTAAGCGACTTGTCCTGTTTCCTCACCTGCAAAATGTTCCCCAGCTACAAAGTGCAGAGCGTAAGAGTACCCTCACTTCAGTGGTAAAGAGAAGCAAGTGCAACTGTATACATAAAGGGCATAAACAAAACGCTCACCCTGTAGTAAGCACTCCGACGACAATGCTTAATTTTGTTATTGTGATTATGATAAAGGTGATGACCACACATAATAGTAAATGACCCCCAGGAGCACAATCCTCGGCCCTGGGCACACAGTAGGTGACCAATAAATAGTCATCCATTTCACAGGGGCTCAAAGTCCTGAAGCTGAAGCCGACTGCCTTCTCATGGTGATTTAACCCGAGGCCTATTATTTAACCTCCCAGCCTCAGTCTCCTTATCTGCAAAATGGGATGATAATGCAAGGTGCTCTTTCATTGGGTTGTTTGCGAGAATTCGACGACCTCATCCAGAATGTGCCCGTTTACCACAGCTAGCTCTCAAAAGCATCTTGGGGGCCCAAGTCCTCAAGAGGCCACTGTTTTCGGGACACCCCCGGGCTGGTCCAGTGGGCTCATATGCAAAAACATCTCGCTCATGGAAGATAGAAAAGCCCTCCCACGCCACTTCCTCTCTGCATCTCAGGAGGGCCCACACCAGCCAAGCAGGACAGACACAGGTGTGTTCACATAGGGGCCAGCACAGCAAGCTTTGACCCCAGCTGCAACTGCAAACCCTCGCAGTCCCTCACCAAGCAGCCAGGAGGTCAAATGGGGGAGGCACAGGACCCTGAGAGCCCTCTGGCAAGCCCCTGAGGATATAGAACAGAACCAAGCCTCATCCTCAGGGCCACATGCAACTAGAGATGAAGTCAGGAAAGGGGGTCCCCACTAGAAGGTGGACAGAGTGGGGTGCGGCTCGAAAGAGCTGACCAACGGGACTTCCCTGGAGGTCCAATGTTTAAGACTCCACGCTTCCACTTCAGGGGGCACGGGTTCGATCCCTGGTCGGGGAACTAAGATCTCACAGGCCATGCGGTGCAGCAAAACATTTTTTTTTTAAAAAAAAGAGCTGACCAAGTGCACGCCCGCTCCCTCGCCAGCAGGCCACCCCCCCACACTCACACAACGATGGGGAGACTCCCCTGTGAGCAGAACTAACCCATGGGACCCCCGTGTCGGGGATTCAGAGAATGACACGCACTGGACCTCATTGTCTCAGAGCGCTAAGCATCACTGCAGTGAATAGGCTCCAGGCCCTGAGGATTGGGGAGAGGAGGGTCTGCGAGCCACGGCCCCTAGGAAGCCACCCCAATCCTAAAGCAGGGGAGCCCGGCTGAGGCTGGGCTGACAGTGTATACAGCAGGAGCTCCACGTCTGCATGCAAACCCCACAGCCGACTCAGAGGCAGAGATCCCAGCTCAGCCTGGCCCTGGGCCCCAGCTTCCTAGCTTTAAAATGGGAGCTAAGGGCTTCCCTGGTGGCGCAGTGGTTGAGAGCCCGCCTGCCGATGCAGGGGACGCGGGTTGGTGCCCCGGTCCGGGAAGATCCCACATGCCGCGGAGCGGCTGGGCCCGTGAGCCATGGCCGCTGAGCCTGCGCGTCCGGAGCCTGTGCTCCGCAACGGGAGAGGCCACAACAGTGAGAGGCCCGCGTACCGCAAAAAAAAAAAAAAAAAAAAAAGGGAGCTAAGAGATTTTACCAGCTGTCCCAGGGCCTGGTAAGGCCACAGATGCCAGTGGTCTCTGCCAAAGCACCCCACCTCCCCGCGGGGGACAGCGAGCCCTGGCAGGACACTGTTGGAGCCACTCTAGCCTCAACTCCAAGGAGAAATAGGAACCCGGGGACAAGAGAAGGCCCCAAAGGTGACCCCAGGCGCACATTCGTGCCCCTTACCGTGTGTGGCCGGGCGATCTGCACAGGGTAGGAAACGCCGTGGGGCGGGTAACGGGGCTCGGTGGCCCTCCACGTCTGTGCCACGGGCTGCGTGGACCCCGACATGGTGGTGGTCGTCCAGGGGGGCTCGTGGGCCCCTATAAGCTCCCTCTCAATGGTCTCCAAGGATTAAAAGCCAGTCTTCGTCATCTGCTCGAGGGCCACCCTGTCCCAGGCACCTGTGAGGAGACCAGAAAAGCAAGCAAGATCAGTCACAGGGCTGTTCCTTGCGGACCCTGGCGGGGCCCCAATTCCTTCCTGTGGCCCCTGTGAGGAAGAGAGGGGTCCTCCGGGACCCTCCTCCACGCCACTGGCAAGCTCCGTGCCCACTGACAGCAGTGGGAGACGCCACGTGGTGTCTGAGGCCTCTCCAAGCCACAGGCCAGCAGCTGTGGCACAAGCCACATCGGTGACAGCCGTGTCCTCCTCCGCTGCTAAGGCCCTCGCTCAGCAGGCATGGGAGCTCTAACTCTGCGGGCATTGCCCCCACGACCCCACCATGGCTCCCAAGCACACTCAGCCCACCCCACCCCACCCCAAGTCCTCTGCCAGTTTGAGTCACCAGGGCAAGGTTCCCCGAAAGCACCTGGCAGCTCAGGCAGGCAACTGCTGTCCCAGGAGGGGCAAAGTCCGTACAACCGTCCAGGGTGATGGTGGTGAACAGGGTCGGCTCGAGCAGAACACAGGTCACAGTGTAACCCCGGGCAAGGTCGGGCCTGCCTGGGCCTCCCAGTGACCCTCTGGGGAGGGTGAGTGACACTACGACGGGGAAGCAGGACAGACGTGAGGTTGGCCCAGACGCGAGCTGCGAGCGAAGCGACTGGGAGCCCGAGGGCCACACCGGGGAAACAGCCGAGGACACGGAGGAGAGCCGGCTGGGCCCCCTGTGGCTCCCGGAGGGACAGGCAGAGGATGCTGTCCACGGGGAAGAAAGCACTCATGTGTCCATGATGGAAGGAATCCACTGGCTTTACAGATGGGGAAACTGAGGCCCAGGAAGAAGAAAGGACTCAAGTCAAGAGAGCAAGAGAGCCCCTGGTCAGAAGGGGCCTTTGCCCAGAAACCTCCGGGGGCCCCCGACCTCCCCAGGACCCTTCTCTCCCTCTCCGCCAGCCACTGCTCCATGCAGCCTGCCCAAGGTTATAACTGGCTCCGCCGCCCAGGCCCGGGCTGAAAGCCTGGCAGGTCTCGGGCCTCCTCCACACTCAGCCACTCAGAAGAGGGGTGTCCATCAGGCCCCTGCCATGTGCAAACCCCCCACTCACACCCGCCACCCAGGAGCTAAGGAGAATCCAAGGTGGCGCAGGGGCCCAGCACCTGGAAGCCCCCATGTGATGTCCCCTCTCGGGCTGCATCTCATGTGTATCCCCAGCTCCCTGTAATTTCATCACAACATCCCTCATCGCCCGGCCCTCCACTGACAGCTGTCTTTCAAGGGCGTGGACGCCCTAAACCTCCGCCCTTTGGAGGTCTGATGTGGACGGATACTGGGAGGGAAGATTGAGATCATGGTGGTCAAAGGAAGAACAAGACCCCCCTCCCTCCCATCTGGGGGCCGTGGCTGCATCCCACTTCCCACCCCCATCTCCTGCCACAGTAGACTCGACTTTCTTTTTAGGAACCATCTTCCCTCCCCAGATGCCAGGAGTGATCATGTGATCTGGGCCTGGCCAATCAGATTCTTGCTTCCCCTGGGCCAGCGATTGGTTCAGGGATGGGCATCTGACCCAATCTGAGCCAATGAGAGTCAGTCTTGAGACTCTGAGAAGGAACCAGAAACAGACACTATCCACTGGCGCTGTAAGCCAGGAGGATGAAAGCCTGGAGCTCTCGGGGGGCCACCACTTGGCAGAGACCTACCCGAGACCATACCCCCAGGAAGGCAGATCTGAAGGGGAGAGAGAGCACAGCTAGGTCCTGATACAGCCATGCCTGAAGGCAGATCAAATCTACTTCTTCATTTAGGGAAGCCAAGGCACTCCTTCTGTGTGTTTTGCCTTTGCCAGCCCAACCCAGCTTTCTGTCATTGGCCATCAAAAGTTCTGACTCACCCAGAGAAGGAGGGAGTCACAAAGGAGGCAACCTTTCCATTGGGTGCTGTCAATCCTCCCAACACTGCAAAGCCAAAGAATTCCAGAGCCCAAACTGCCACACCTATGACCACCTCAGGAAAAAAGCCCACGTGGACTTTTCCCAGACACCGAGACAGGAGGCACTGTGTAATTCTTTTTTTTTTATTTTCTTTGCCGTATGCGGGCCTCTCACTGCCGTGGCCTCTCCCGTTGCGGAGCACAGGCTCCGGACGCGCAGGCTCAGCGGCCATGGCTCACGGGCCCAGCCGCTCCGCGGCATGTGGGATCTTCCCGGACCGGGGCACGAACCCGTGTCCCCTGCATCGGCAGGCGGACTCTCAACCACTGCGCCGCCAGGGAAGCCCGGCACTGTGTAATTCTTATGAACGAGGGAACAGTCCTGCTCAGCAAATGGGAGCTACTATTATTACAGTCACTAGTACTGTCACTGCAGTAGTTGCAGCCCGGTCACAGCGATGCTGTGGCCATGGAAGGGAAGCAGAGCTGCCCCCGCCGGTCCCCACCAAGAGCAACGCGGCAGCCCTCCTGCAGCCCAGAGACAAGAGACTGGCCTTGGGAGAGGGGGCAGTTGTGGCCACCAGTGCTGGGCCCTGTCCCAGAATTCCCTGTGTCCCACCCAGCTCATCACAAAGCTCAGCAGACCCTGGTGGTCTGATGCAGCAAAGCCAGTTCTATTCCGGCCTCTCTCTGGGTTTTAAACGGTTGCCCGCTCTCTGCAAGAGGAAGAGGGCAGCACCTGGCCAGAGAGAAGCTCAATCTGCTTGCCTTTCCAAGAGCACCACGCGCAACTTCCAAGTCGCTATGTGACTTTGCATTGCATGAGACGGTGAGAAGTCTAATTTACCAGTAGATTTCTAATCTCCTTTGCCTAATGAAATGCCAACTGGGGATGGCAGCCCCGGAAAGATGCTCACGGCGTGCACTGCATGTGGGCTCCAGAAGCCAGAGAAGTGATACCTTTCCAAACCAGCCCTGGAGAATCCTCGGCCACTTCCCCACCCTCCTTGTGCCAAGGCCTGGCTTCCCACGACCTCAACGTTCACAGAGTGTCCACCGCCGAGCTTGGGGTTCATGCCCCCACCACCCACCTGTCAAAGGATCACTCCACCGGCTCCATGGCCCAGCATCCTCATGTGCAGGTTGTCCCCAAAGCCAGGGGACTCTGGGGATATTGCACCTCCTGCATTCACCACGAGCTTATTTTAATAAGCTCCATTTCTATCTCCCCCAACCTTAGCCACATTTTTTGCCAACTTGAAAAAAAAATTTATTTTTAGGAAAATAGTTTGACAGTTTCTAAAAATGTTAAACATAGAACTACCGTAGGACCCAGCAATTCCACTCCTAGGCATATACCCAAAAGAATGGAAAACAGAGACAAACAAATCAAGGTATTCACAGCAGCAGTATTCACTATAGCCAAAGGTGGAAACAACCCAAGTGCCTATCAACCAAGGAGTGGCGAAATAAACAGAATGTGGTCTATCTGTACAACGGAATATGATTCAGCTATAAAAAAGAACCAAGCCCTGACACATGTCACAACGTGGATGAACCCTGCAAACATGATGCTAAGTGAAAGAAGCCAGACATGAAAGGACAGATACCATACGATTCCACTTATAGGAAATGTCCAGAATGATAAATCCACAGAGACAGAAAGCTGACTGGTGGTTGCCAAGGGCCGGGGGTGGGATGGAGGGAGGGGTGTGGAGCGACTCATGGGTATGGGGGTTACCATGCAATGATGGAAGTGTTTCGAAACTAGATAAAAGTGGTGTTTGCGTAACACTGTGAACGGCGGGGCAGGGGCGGGGATTAAGCTTTGACTTCATCAGCAACATTCGGAGGTGCATGCCAAGAAAAAATATGACATTACTTCATCAAAGCCAAGGGTAGGAGAGGATGAGAGCAATCCACGGGGCAACGTGGGGTCTCCTGGATCTGGTCTTGGCTGAAAAGGGTTCTGAGAGATGGATCCAGGTTACAGCAGGAATGTGATACAGTGGCCCCAATATCACTGGGAGCTTTGGGGTCAGGAGAGGGTGGTGGACATCCATTATCTCCAGACTCTTTGGGGTCCCCGCTGTGAGCTGAGCTCCAGGCTAGTGAATGAGGCAGGGTCCAGGCCACAGAGGGTCTCGGTGCCCCGGCAGAGTGCAGACAAGCAGCAAATAGTGACTCTGAGAGCAGGCTGGGGGCTCTGGAAGCCTTGGGGAGGGCGAGGAGGTGGCAAGGAGAATTTTCTGGAGCGTGAGCCAGACAGCCGGGGGAGGGGGAAGTGGAGGGGGCTCCAGGCAGAGGCCACCACCTGAGCAAGAACCCGGAGGTGAGACCAGGCATGTCGTGCTTGAGAAATTCATCAAGTCATTCAAGGCCCACGGACCATGGAAAGGATGGATTTTGTTCAAAGGGCAATGGGGAGCCACAGAAGGTGGTTGAGGGAGAGAGGAAAGGATCGGGGTGTTTGACAAGCAGGCGCCGTGAAGAGCGAGCGTGGAACCCAGAGGCCTGGGGGGCTCTCGCAAGCGTCCCTGCACGAGATGACACCGGTGGGACCGGGACAGCAGGAACGGAGAAGCAACAGCAGACGGCGTGCAAGTCGAGAAGGAGCCTGCCAGCCAAAGACACGTCTTGCTCTGGGGGTGAGGGAGGCCGAGCGGCCCCCCAGGGACAGGGGCCTGTCATTCCCCCCTCAGGCAAGTTGCCTCGGGGCTCTGTCCTCAGCTTCCTCCACTGTAGACAGGGAACATGCGTGTCCCTGCTCCACGGACCCAGGAGGACAGCACACTTGTGAAGGGTGCCTGGTAAACAGCAGGTGCTCAATAAGGCAAACGCAGCCAAGTCAGGGCTTCACAGGGAAGAGACAGCGCTCTGGCGAGGTTAAGGACTGGGTTTGCCAGGCGGCGTGGGATGCTCCCGAGCCCCATAGCACGGGGACACCACAAGCCCCACCGGGCCTCGCATATCCAAACCAAAAACCACGGGCCCACAGAGCCGGCTGGAGGAGGGCTGCAAACTGCAGGCCCAGCCCATGCTGGGAGCACCCGTGCACACGGCCAGGGCCACGCAGCCACCCTGGGAGAGCCACATAGGCTGTAGGTCTGATGCGGCAGCGCCCCAAAAGGCTGCCAAGCCCGTGTTCCATCCACGGAGAAAGCTCACTGCCTGTGATTCTGTGTCTGCCTTGCAGGGCCTAGCATTGCGCTGGGCACACAGCAGGTGCTCAACGAACGAAACTGTCAGGCGGAGGTGAGCGCCAGTAACACGAGGTGAGGCTGGAGCCCGCCACACCTGCATCTCCCTGACCCTGCTGGGCAGAGGCCTCTTTCCGGGGGGGAAGTTTCTGTCCTGCCCGGACATCCCCTCTCGGGCCCCAGGCAAGACTGCCAGGGAAGCCACACCAAGACACAGACTGCCAGGGAAGCCACACCAAGACACATTCCACAGATTTTCCAAGTTCGAGCAGCCAGGCTCAGATCCGGGAGGGTGGGGTTATAGCCACTGGGGCTGGGATGTCTCTGAGGGCACAGGGAGGTGGAGGGGGTGTTTGTTAAGGGGCCGGAACGGAAGCTGAAATGTGCCTGGGAGCCTTCAGACCTGAGCCCAGGAAGATGAAAGGGGAGCTGTCTGCACCGCACACGCCTGACATTTTCTTAGAACTAACGGGACCGACGCTGGGACTTGTGGCAGGTGGGGAAGCTTCAGAATTTCAAATCAGCTGCCAGGCAGGAGAGAGGCCCCCGGCCCCGGCGCTGACCCACGTGCTCGTCAGAACCCCCCGTGGCACTCGAGTGGCCGCCAGTCCCACAGAGGGGACACGGTCTATGACACCCCACCCCAGCCAGCCTGTCTCGGGCCAGGGACACACACATGTGCTGGGAGCCTGTGGGCAGGGACCCTGCCAGTCTCCTCAGTGTCTGACATATAGTAGCTGCTCCATAAATGTTTGTTTTAATTGCCTGCTGACTCCCCCATGAGGGGCATGGTGCCTGGCACACAGTAGGTGTGTTATTTTCCTGGAGCTGCCATAACAAACTGCCACGAAGTGGATGGCTAAAAACAACGGAGATGGATCCTCTCACTGATCTGGGGGCCAGAAGTCCAAAATCAAGGTGTCAGCAGGGCCACACTCCCTCCAGAGGCTCCAGGGGAGGATCCTTCCTTGTCCCTTCCAGCTCCTGGCGGCTCCAGGTTTCCTTGACTTGTGGCCCCACTGCTCCAATCTCTGCCCACCTTTGCATGGCCTGTTTTCCCGTGTGCCTGTGCTTGCTCTTCTTATAAGGACTCCGATTATATTTAAGGCCCACCCTCTCCAGCATGACGTCATCTTAACTAATTACATCTGCAGAGAACCTCTCTCCCAATCAAATCACACTCATAGGTTCCGGGTGGACATGAACTTGGGGAGGACGTCATTTAACCCAATACAATAGGTGCTCAATAAATATTTGCTTTGTTCACTGCTATATCCCAGAGCCTGGCACAAAGTAGGCATCCAATAAATATCTACTAAACAAAAAGGTGCCAGGCAGCCTGGCCCGAGGAGAATGGAGACCCGGAAGCCAGCACTGGGGCAGTGGAAGGGGGATGGGACAGGACTTGAGGACAGAAGCAGTTCTGGGGTGTGAGGCTAAGCTGCTATGGAAACACCAGCTAGAATGAAGCTGACTGTTCCCACCTTGTGTTTCTAGCTTCTGGCATGCTGTAAACATCGGGGACCGGCCAAGCATTTGATGGCCACCTTCAGCAGGGGCTCATGGCACAGAACAGATGCCCAGGAATCCAGCTCTGAACTAAGTCATAAGATGAAGATGGGAAGTGGCACGGGTGAGCCTCACCCGGCCTGGCTCACAGGAGCCTGTATGGCCCACGTGGACAGGGGCAAAGGCAAAGTTCCTGCCCCCTGCCCTGGCTGCTGCCCACTGTCAACCACGCTTTATAGGCGCCTCCTGTGGGACAGGTGCCGGGACGCAGCAGCGAATAACAGACCCAAACTCCCCGCCCTCGCGGAGCTGACATTCCACTGGGTGAGACGGGAGTAATTATAGGGTGGTGGACAGTATCTGTGCTACGGAGAAAAATAGAAGCGTGAGGTGGGTAGGCAGGGGATGGGGGGTGAGGTGCAGTTTTAAAGTGGGTGGTCCAGGACAGCCTCACCGGAAGGCATCTTTAAGCAAAGATGTGGAGGAGGGGAGAGAGGGAACCAGCAGATGTCTTGGAAGGGTGTTCCAGGCAGACGGAACAGCAAGTGCAAAGGCCCTGAGGTGGGAGAGGAACAGCAGGGAGACCCGAACGGTGAGAGTGGAGGTCACATGGGGCTTTCACTCCCAGTGAGATGAGAAGGATGCCACACCTCTGGGCACGGGTGATGTGAAGGGTCTCCTATATCAAACCTGCCCCTGGCATCTCTGGGCTCAAGGAAACTTCAGCTGTGCCCCCTGTCCAGGAGCCACGGGTGCAGGCCTCTGTGCATAAAAGGGCTGACCCACCTGTAATCCTAAGTCTATTAAAGGAGGAAGACCAGCTTCCTTGCCCCGTACCTGGCAAAGAGGTCACTGGGCTCCGTAAGGAGGAGCCAGGACCCCAATCACAGCCTGTCCTTGGCCCTGCCCGAGGGGCGGTGGTCTGGAGTAGCTGAGGGTCACCATACTCAGAGCCAACTCAGGCTGCTGCCCACAGAGGTGCCACCTGCCCCCCGCAAACTGGGACCAAACTAAACAAACCCATGCTCCCAAACTCCACACATTCTGGCCAATCAGGAAATTATTTGGGTATCTACAAGGTGCAGGCACCGTTGCAAACACTAGAGCTACAGCAGTGAACCAGTCAGACCAAAAGGCTTGCCACTCAGAGCTGACATCCAGTGACAGGTCTGTCCCAACCGGGAAAGCTCCCAGCCAGGTGTTCACGGGGAGATGGATGGATGGACGGACAAAGGGAGAATGGATGGATGGATGAAGGATTGATGCTAAGATGAATGAGAGATGGATGGATAAAGGAGAGATAAAGGGAAGGGAGAGGGAGGATGGATGGATGGATGGATGGATGGATGGATGGATGGATGGATGGATGGATGGTTGGATGGACTAATCAACCAACGAGTATCAATTTAACTGTCCCATTTTCCAGGGGTTTTCTGGTCTTACTTTTTTAACCAACCCCCAGAGCCAAGCGTGTCTTTATTCTACTAATATCCCCCCACATCAGGCTCCCTGCAAGCCACCATGGGGGACACAGATAAGCATCATCCTCCCCATGGCCCAAGCCCATACAAGTGCTCCCCAAGCCCCAGACTGCTGGGCACAGAACCCCTGGGGAAAACTGTCTCTGGTCCCGAACTCCAGAAGCGCAATGGGAGGGTCTGAAGGCCCACCCTCCCCTGGGCACCGCTTCTCCTCCTCAAGCCATAGCCAGCACCCCTCCCTCCTGGGGAAAAGGAAAAAAGAAAAGCCAGCCCACTGCAGCCTCAGAAACATCTCCCCTGTGGCCAGCGGGGTTTACAGCCCTGGGTAACACGATCCATCACGCCACACGCATGCGCCAAGCAACAGCCAGGAAAACAGCTTCCCGTGGGCCCAGACTGTGGCACAGACCCCAGATCTGCTCCCGCCGGGCAGTCTTCCAGGGACCTGCTTCCCCCTCCCCATCCAGCTCAGCCAGGCCCCAGCGACCAGCTCAGCACGAGGCGTTATAAAGAGGATTTCACAGAAAAACCCCAATTTCTGGTTTCCCTGAAAACCAGGGACTCTCACATATTGCCAGTGGGGACGTAAAATGGTGCAATCACTGCAGAAACCAGTCTGGCAGCGCCTCCCTAAGCTAAACACAGAGACACCATATGACCCAGCGATTCCACTCCCAGGCATACAGCCCAAGAAATGAAAACAGGTGATGAGACAAAACGAACATGAATGTTCACAGCAGCACTATTCACAACAGCCAGAAAGTATCAATAGAAACAACCCAAATATCCATCAACTGATGAGTAGATAAATAGAATGTGGTCCATCCAGTCACTGGAATATTATTTAGCCATAAAAAGGGACATATAAACCATGAAAACATTATGCCAAGCCACATGCTGAATGATGCCATTTGTGTGCCATGCCCAGAAGAGGCAAATCCATTGAGTCAGATGCAGGCTGGTGGCTGCCAGGGGCTGGGGGAGGGGAGGAAGGGGAGAGACTATTAATGGGTATTAGGTTTCCCTTGGGGCGGTGAACATGCTGTAGCACGAGATAGTGGTGACGGTGACACACCACTCACTCTACTAAATGCCCACGAACCGTACACTTTAATATAGTTCAAATGGTAAATCGTATGTGCATTTTCCCACAGCAAAATCACTTAGGGGCATGACCGGCTGGAGGCGGGCAGGAGCTACCCACATGGGATGGACACACCCTCTCCTGGTCAGCTATGTTCGTTTCTATCCCCAGCCTGGCCAGCGGTGCTCAAAGGCCAAGGGCTCAGTTCCCCTTCTCCGTCCGGCCTGGCTGGCTGGCTGGAGCTTTCACCTCCACCATCACTTCCCGAGAACCCGACCCCAACTCCAACCTGCCAGCCTGGGCTCCCGCGAGCCTCTCCCTTTCTGCCGCTCCCGTGGGCCCAACACCATGCACGACCACCGTCTGTTTACCCGCTGTCTCCCCACCCCGAGACTGAGCTCCTGACCTGCAGTTGGAGCCCCACCTGGTATCACATACATAATAGGAGCCCTGGAGGCTGTGAGCTGTCACAGCCCCTCAGTCACTAAGGAAAGGTGGTGCCCTCCAGCAGGCCGCCCTAATCCTAGAGATGTACCCTCTCCACCAAGCCACCTCCTGCCCGCGCATTGCTACGTGTGGAAAGTGACCAAATGGGTTCAAATCCCAACTCTGCCACGATGTAGCTGTGTGACCTTGGGCACAGTCCCGACTTCTCTGGGCTTTATTGTCCCATCTGTAAAACTCTCTTCCAAGGGCCAGTGGAAAGAGGATGCATTGGGAAAAGATCTATGGGAAGTTCAACACCCATAAATGAGTCCCCAAAACAAGAGCTGTGGCTGTTACTACCCTGCGCTGCTCCAAAAACTGGGACGAGGGAGGGAGGCAGGCAAGGTAACGGCCACGCTAGTGATGATGCTACTGGCAGAGGTAGTTACCTTGACTATCCCCACTTTGCAGATGAGCCAACTGAGGCTGGGGGAGGTGAACCGACCAAATGGTAGAGTGAGTTCCTAATTAGGAGGTGAGACCAGGGACGCCCACACCTGAAAACAGAAAAAGCAGAGGGTGCTTCCCGGGGTGAGCAGGCCCTCGCAGTCTGGAAACAAGGAGAAGGGGGGGCTGCTCTTCTCAGCCCTGAGACCTTGTCTACACGACATCTCACTCATTGCCCTCTTGTTACAGATGGGAAACTGAGGCCCAAAGAGGGTCAGCAGGCTGGTGCTGCATGGCCAGACTCCACGCTCCTCAGCTGGATCGCTTGGCCCACGTGGTCCAGGCGTCTGAGGAGGTGGGCACAGTGGCCTGCGCTGAGCCCCGGGGCCACGCGGGGACGGGCTCCAGCTGCACCAGGACAGCCAGGTCCCGCGACAGACATGCCGCTGCAGCCTGGCTGGGAGGCCATGGAGGAGAGACCCCCAAACGCCACATCCTGCATCAAACCTTCCAGGGAAGGGGCTTCCCTGGCGGTCCAGTAGTTAGGACTCTGCGCTTCCACTGTAGGGGGTACGGGTTCGATCCCTGGTCGGGGAACGAAGATCCTGCAAGCTGCACAGCTCGGCCAATTAAAAAAGAAGAAGGAGAAAGAAAAAAAAGAACCTTCCGGGGAAAAACATGCCCCCAGCACCCGCCCCACCTCTTACCTCCCTGAAAAAGGATCCCCAGCCACTGGGAGAACCTCTCCCCACCCCCTGCCACTGATTCTGCTTCGGGAAGCCCTCCCAGGTCCCTCATACCCGCCCCTTGCTACCGGCAGGTTCTACCTCATCCACAGGCACCCACTCACCAGAAGAATCTGATTTCCCTCACCAAACATGATTGATTGTCCCCATTCAACAGATCAGGAAACCGAGGCTCAGAGAGGTGAACTCACTTGCCCAAGGTCACACAGCCAGAAAGCAGCCAGGCGTCATTCTGATCTCCAAAACCGCCAGCCCAGGCCCCGCACACCCCACGGCCCCTCCCAAAGCAAGCAGGGATGAGGCGCTGGTTGGAGCTGTCAAGGAGGCCAGTTTCTGTTTCCAATTTAATTGGTACGTTTGTGTCCGCTGGGCTGTGGCCAGCTCAGCCGCCCGGCCCTGCTTCCCCGCCAGGGCAAGTTCTGCTCAAAATCACTTCCTCTGCGACTCTTTTTCTTTTTTCCCCTTTTAATTTTAAAAGGAAGAGAGAGAGAGGTTGAGAGAGAAACCACAGCCCTGACAAACCTCCTGGCACACCAGGTCACAGGGTTCCGCACGAGAACCCTTGCCTGGCAACGCGACCTCCCTCTGGGGTATTTCACAAACATGACGCCGGATTTTTCCTGGCTCTTCCTCATTAAGTCCTGGGCACCCCGGGAGGGACGTGGTTTCCATTAGACCCGGCTCCTCCATCTGGCCTTCCAAACGGCAATTTTCTCTGCAGAGGGAAGCGGGGGCGGGGGACACAGAGAAGAGGCTGGTGTCTGGGCGGCGGCTGTGTGACCTGGGCAAACCGATTAACCCCCTGCCCTGAGGCTGGGATGGGGGGTGCACCTATGAAGGGGGTCCCCAGGAGGACCCTGGGATTCTAAAGGATGAGGGGCTTGGGGTCCTGGGTCCGTCCACTTGGCTGCCTGGGTGGGACTGAACCAACAACCGAAGAGAAAAGAGGCCACAGAACCCAGCGCTTGACATTCTGCTAAGTGAAATAAGCCAGACACAAAAGGGCAAACACTGTAGATTCCGCCCAAATGAGGTGCCCAGAGGAGTCAGAGTCACAGAAGGTAAAAGGGTGGGTGCCAGGGCCTGGGGGAGGCATAGGGGGAGTTCGTGTTTAATGGGCACAGAGCTGCTGTTTTGCAAGATAAAAAAAGTTCTGGAGAGGATGGTGAGGATGGTTGCACAACAGTGTTAAGCGTACTGAACACTACTGAACTGTACATTTAAAAATGGTCGAGACGGTCAGCTTTCTGTTATGTGTGTTGTGTCACAGTTTAAGATTTTTTTCTTTAAATTTTGAACACACACACACACACACCTCCTCCAGGGAGGACTCCCTGACTGCTAGCTAAGAGCACCCAGCTGCTCTGTGGTGGTTCCCACTGTCAGAGCAGCCCCCATGAAAAAAGACAGCGTGGCCAAGGGTGCTGCCTAGCACTCAGCAGCCCCTCACAGCCAAGGGCTGAGAGGGACCACAGTCAAAGGCCGGTCTCAGCCCACCTCACCTCAGCACCCCATGGCCACGGGGCACAACTGGGCCTGCAGACCGGCGCCTCACAGCTCTGGTCCCTCAGAAGTCTCCACTGACCAGCCGCCTCCAACCAGATGGCCTGGACCCAGGGAAGGGCTGACCAGAAACTCTCTGCCCCTTGAGATGGGCCCCTGGACCCTGAAACCCGAGGCCAGGCCCAAAGCAGCTCTCTCAATGCCCGCTGGACTGCGGCCTCCACCCCATGGCTCACAGCCAGTGCAGAGACCCCGAGGGTGAGGGCAGCAGCCCCTGGGTTCCCACCAACTCCCCTACAGCAACATCTGGCAAACGTGTCCGCAGCTGTGCAGCGGCCGGAAACGCCGCCTCCACACACACAAGCCCTCAAGGACGGCTTTCCAAAGAATTTATGGGGTCATCCCTAATATTTCAGGGCAGATCTCTGGGGGACGTCCTCCGCCACATGTGAACAAGGACAAATGTTTCTGCTGCTAAGAATAGCTGCTCTAGGCCGGGAGCCCACCCACTCACCTACCTCCCTCCCATGCAGCCCCCGGTCCCAGACCCCCAGCAAACCACCAGTCTGGACCCCTGCAGGCCCACCTCCCACAGGCCTGGCTGGGAGGCCCCTACTGCCACCCAGACGCCCAGGCCGAGGGAAAAAGGATCCACTTTGATCAGCTCTGTCCAAATGTGGACACGACCAGGCCACTGAATTAGCCCAAGGGCATTCGTTGCTGAGTGTCTGATGACGGAGGAGTGATCAGGAATCCAAAAGGTCCTCCAGCCTTGCAGCCAGGAGTTCCAGACAGTGAACGGCTTCCCTGCCCAGGAGCGGCAGTTGATTATCAGTTCAGGGAGGGAGGAGAATCAAAAAGGCTCCAGGGCGGAGGGTCCCAGGCCGGAAGTAGGGAGGCGGAAAGAGAAGGGAGGACTATGCACATCCACCAGGCTGGCCTGCAATACCCTCAGGCCAGGCTGGGACCGTGACAAGGAGGGGCAGTGGGCTGCGTGTGTGTGTGTGTGTGTGTGTGTGTGTGTGTGTGTGTGTGTGTGAGAGAGAGAGAGAGAGAGAGAGAGAGAGAGAGAGAGAGAGAGAGAGAGAAAGGGCACAGGAAGGGGGTGGCCCAGGGGATCACAGCTTCCAGTTCTTTCAGGAGAAGAAAGTCTGATTTTGAGACATCCCTCAATTTGCAATTTTTATTTAAAAAACACTGATTCGGGGACTTCCCTGGTGGCCTAGTGGTTAAGACTTCGCCTTCCAATGCAGGGGGTGTGGGGTCGATCCCTGGTCGGGGAGCTAAGGTCCTGCATGCCGTGCAGCCAAAAAACAAAAACATAAAACAGAAGCAATACTGTAACAAATTCCATCAAGACTTTAAAAATGGTCCACATCAAGAAAAAAATCTTTAAAAGAAAAACAAAAACACTGACTATAAACCCAATGCAATAAATCAGTCTGACATCCATATCCAGCCCTCACACTGCCAGGATGTGACCTGTGGCTTCTGACATGTGGTCAGCTGGGAGCCACAAGAGAGGGTCCAGCAAAGCCCGGGGAGCTTCAGGGAGGGGGGATGGCGAGTGTCCAACCTGGGCAAAGGCTGGAGGAGGGGCCCGGGAGGCCCCTAATGACAACAGGGAATGGGAGGGGCTGGGCCACTTACCCATCAGCGACACCACCCTAACCCCAACAGGACACACACTGGCTGTGAAAGGGGGGCTGGCTCATCTCCAACACATGGAGCTGTCCATGGCAAACCAAACCCCATTGTCCTTGGTCCACCAACCCTCCTGCAGCCCTCAGTCCTGGCCTTGGGGGAGGCTGACCCCGCCTCCCAGGTCTGCCCAATCAGCACCGGTCACAGCAGCACCAGCTGCAGTGATTGATTTGGGAGGGGCTTAACTCTCAAGCTGAGCTGATAAAAGTTCATTCCCAAGACTTGCTGGAATACCGGGAACAACAGGCTTACCTTCCACTGGGGCTGCTGAGCTGGGATGAGGCTGTGCCACCAGGGACTGGACAAGGAAAAACACCTCGTCACCTGAGCCCCTAGATCCAACCGTGCCTGAAGCTTACCTACCTGAGCCTTTTGTGTTAAATACAGGAGAAGCAGGGAGTCTGACAATTGCAACCAAGAGACCTACGACAGCAACGCCCTAAAGCCCAGCTTCAAAGCCCCATGAAATCTCTCCCCAGAATCAGATCTCCTCCACCCTCTGGTCTCCTCACCTGTACAGGTAGGGAGAGGTCTAAAGCCAGCCAGAAGGAGACAAGGAGAACTGAGATGGAGCCCGGGCCAGACTCAACGTAGGAGGAAGGAGCCTGGGACACGCCTGCCCTGTCTCTCACCCAGAAGAAGTGGCGTCTCCCAGCCCAGTCCCGAGCCGTCCGTGGCTCTAATGGGGATACAGCAGACAGCAGCTTTGCAGATAAAGGTGCCCCTCCTGGCTGACTCAGATCTGGGTCACTCCTCAGCCACAGGCACACCCCACCCACACTGCCCTGCGCAGTAAATTTAGCCTCCAGCCTCAGTTTCTGGAGTAACATCCCGAGCGCACTTGTCTCCCTCTCTCTCCCTCTCTCTCTCTCTGAACATCTGCTGTCCTGAACTGAACGTGCTGATAAACAGAGGCCGGCTTGAGCAGGTCCCAGCAGCCCCAGTCAGGCCAGAAGGCAGGCATTGTCTGCAGCCAGGAGGCCAAGCGGGCTGCACCCACCTACCGGCGTGCCATGGGTCCCATTCCCACTGGGGCCTCAGTTCCCTGGGCTGTAAAACGGGCAGCTGCTCCTGGCCTGGAAGGTGGCCAAGGCTTGAACCAGCAGGTGGAGATCCTGACCCCACCCCCCTCAACCCCATAAATGCTAACTTCCACCATCCCTTTCCTCCCGGCCTCCATGCGGCCCCAGACTTGTGCCGGCTCCCATTTCAAAGACAGAGAGACTGAGGGTCTGGGAGCGAAGAAGCCTGTCCAATGTCCCACAGATAGGAACGCGGCCAGGGAAAGATGAAAAAACACGGCTTCTAGCTCCCAGGTTCTAAGCGGTCACTGTATCAGATCCAAGGTGAGCACCTGGCCCTCATGATCACAGCCAATCCCCAGCACGCTGCTCGCTGGCATCAGTTCATCTGATCGTCCCAACATCCCTGAGAGGCAAGAGCCAGCCCCCAAAGCTTGCCGCAAACCACCGACCCCAGGCCGCAGAAGGGGAAGGCAGACAGCATCCTTGCCTCCAGCCCAGCCCCGGGCCCTTATCAGGACCTGGAACCCTCGTTGCCAAAGTCCTGCTGCTTTATTTCCCATCCCCCCAGAAGCCCAAATACAAGGTCCATGAAAGCAGGAACCACATCTGTTTTGTCCATCGCTGAGTCCCAGCATGCTGCACACAGCAGGCGCTCAATAAATGCTTGTTAAATCTACAAACACTCTAAGAGCAAAATTCCAGGCTCTGAGCTGAAGCTCAAAGACCACTTTGTAAACAGAGAAACTGAGGCCAAGACAGGATCTACGTAAAGCCAGATTTCAGCGTGTCATCTACACTGGGCCAACGTGTCCCAGAAACTGATCCACATCTATACCGCCTGCTCCATTTTCAAGGTGGCCCAGGACTCTGATCCCTCCCCTCCTGGGAGCTGCAATGCCAGCCCATCCATTAGCCATGACTGGGACTCTGAAGGCCGTCACCACCACCGAGGGGCTGTGTGGCCTTCTCCAGGTAGCCTGCCCTTGCTGAGCCTTGGTGTATCCATTTCTCAAGGGCACCTGGCAAATGAGGCAGCTTGCTGGGGAATGGCTGCCATCCGGGTGCTAGGTGAGCTGCCAGGCATGTGGGGAATGGGCATTCTGGGCTTGGGGAGGGGTCCAGCATGGAACCAGGGAGCCTCCTGGTCCTGGGCCTCATCGTTAGGGGCGGGAGAGGTAGCAGCAGGCAATGGGTGGGTTCCGGAATCTGTGGATTTGGCTTCTGAGTGAGGGAGGCGGACTCCAGGCTCCTCAGATGGGGCTCCCCACACCGCTGGGCACCCGACCACCTCACTTTGTCCTGGGCCCTCAGGCTTCGGTGGGGAAAGGCACCACGCAAACCCCTCCCAGGGAGAGCTCTCCCAACCTCCAAAGACGGGGGATCACCGGCGGTATTAGTTTCCCTAGATCCACTGTAAACAAATAATCACAATCCGGGTGGCTTAAAACCACTGAAATTTATTCTCTAACTGCTCTGGAGGCCAGAAGTCCGAGATCAAGGTGTCTGTAGAGCCACACCCTCCAGAGCCTCTAGGGAAGGATTCTTCCTGGCCTCGTCCAGCTCCTGGTGGCTCCAGGCATTCCTTGGCTTGTAGCCCCATCCCTCCAGTTTCTGCCCATCTTCACACGGCCATCCCTCTGTGTGTCTTCTGCCTCTTTCTGTCTCTCATAAGGACACTGGTCACTGAATTTAGGGCTCACCCAGGTAACCCAGGATCACCTCATCTCAAGACACATCTGCAAAGAGCCTTTTTCCAAAGCAGGCCACATTCAGATGGGCTGGGTATTAACAGGTGCACATGTGTTTTGGGGGCCTCCATTCACCCCACTACACTGGCCTCAGCTTTTTTCTGATCGCCCACCTACTGAGAGCTCACTCCCTGCTCGGTCCGAAGGCCAAGGCCCAGCACAACCCGCATTAAGAAGATGAGAAAACTGAGGCGCAGACAGTTAAGCCACATGCCCAGGGTCTGAACCCATTTTCTCTGAGCAGGGCACACGGGCCTCCCTCCCGTTTAGAGGAAGCAAAAGGCTCTCACACCCACGCCTCCAGGAGAGGGCCCACCGCTGATGACTCACTCCCACTTCACAGGCCAAGAAGTGGTTCCGCATGGTTGGGGGCGGGGGACGGGGAAGGACACAAACCCCAGAGTCTCAGTTTGCTCCTGCGTCAAATGGGAGCAAATCCCACCTCCTGAAGGGTGAAAGGGGGTCCTGGAAGGCGAGAGCCTCTGCCCCCTGATCATCACCACCCCTGCTGATGCTCACACAGCTGCCCACCCAGCCTCCCACCTCAGCACAGAAAGGGCCATTATGACATCACAGGCCTGGAATTATGTTATTAGCCTGGGAAGGAGGCAGGACCCAGGCACAAAGGGCTCACTGTCATGTAAATCCACACTGGGGGTGGGGGGCGGGGGTAGGAGGCAGCCCCTCCTGCCTTCCAGCTTCAGAGCTGGGCCGAGAAACCGACTCCCAGCCTTCCAGAAGAGTTTGGGCATCTCCAGGCCTCGGAGGTTCTCTCAGACTGGGAAGCGGGCCCTTTCCCAGGTCTGAGCCAGATCCCTGGAAAATAGCAGCTGCTCTGAGGAGGGTCCCCAACAGAACCTGGGTTCCAATCCTGCCTTCTCTACAGCTGTGCCACTGTCCTCTGAGACAGGGATGGCCAAAGGGACTCTGAGGGTGAAATAAAATCATCTCAAAGAGCTGAGCGGCACCCTGCGCACAGAAACAACTGCACAGGAAACGCCACTACCTACTTTTTTAAACTTTTTATTTTATATTGGAGTAGCTGTTGTGTTAGTTTCAGGTGTACAACAAAGTGCTTCAGTTACACATATACATGTATCTGTTCTTCTTCAAATTCTTTTCCCAATTAGGTTATTACAGAGTATTGAGCAGGGTTCCCTGTGCTGTACAGTAGGTCCTTGTGGGTTATCTATTTTAAATACGGCAGTGGGTACATGCACCGCGACCTATTACGCCTCTGAGTACTGAGTGCCTGCGGCTGTGTGTCTTTAGGCAAGCTGCTTACCCTCTCTGTGCCTCATCTGGAAAGGGTGGTTCAGGGCCCCCATCACAGGGGTGTTGGAAGGACTCAATACGCTAAGCTGTGCAGAATGCCCGCCCCACCTGGTCAGTGTTCAGCACATGAAGCAGATGCTGTCAGCACCCCTCTGCTGCACCCTGGATCCCTCAAGGCCCCCCATTGCCATGTTCCTTGCTCACCAGCCCTACCTCTCTGACTATCCAGGAGGTGCAGACTTTCTGGGGATGCTTGGTGGGTTCCTACAGGGCATTCCTGAGCAAACATACAATTACTGCTTTTCCAAGGACTCTAGTTTTCCAAGAATGCCCCCAAATGCATACTCAACCCCTGGGAGCAGAACGTCTGGAGCGCAGGGAGGTGAGCTCACCATGAATTCCAGCTCGAGGGACATGGGTCTCCCCTAGCCGGAGCCCTCGCAGGTGTGCATATCTGTCCCCATTCACCTTGAGAGGACAGGCCCAGGCCCACAGCTTGTGGGGGACACTGAGTCAGGAACAACTGTTTGCTAAGCACCTATGTGCCCAGTGCCAGGGACACAGTGGTTACCAAGATGAACAAAATCCCACGTGGAGGGTTTGGGGGGGACACGGCTGATGGATGGATGTAAATCCCAGGTGATGACAGTGGCAAGGTGGCAGGAGTGATGATGGGGAGATGGAGGCCTCTCTCAGGAGGTGACATTTGAGCAGAGGCTCAATGAGAGGAAGCTGTGAAGATCTCACAGAACGGCGTCTCAAGAAGAGCACAGCAAGTACAAAGGTCCTGAGGCAGGACCATGATCGGGGCTTCTAAGAAACAGCAGAGAGGCTCATGGGGCTGGAACGCCCCTAACCCCCCCACCCAACTCCCCGCCCCTCCAGGCTCTGCCCAGCAAAGCCAGAACCTGAGACGCTCAGCTGTGACTGAGCTGTGACTCCCTGCCAACACAAGCCTCCATTACTCCAACATGACGGTGGAACCCCTCTCGGCAGCTCAGACCCCCGCCCCGGGTCCTACAGGCACCCACGTGTCTCCAGCCTGGGATGCTCTGAAAGCCTCCAGAATCCTGAGGCACAAAACGTGCCCTTCCTGGACCTCTTGGGATGCCCGAGGGCCCATGCTCAGTTACTAGCCGGCTATAAGGGGCACAGCCATCTGCTGACCCTCTCCCAGGAGCCCCTGGAGAAGCGTCTACCCTCGGATCAGCTTTGGCCGGACAGAAATGCTCTTCCCACGCTGAGTGCCAACGGAGATAACCCAGCTCACTCTGGGGTTAGCTGGTTACACCCCAAAGGCCTTCTCACCACTGCTAGAGGCAGGAAGGAGTCCGAGGGAAACCAGTACCTACCACAGGGAACAGCAGGAGGTACGGCTGCGCCCACAGGGCAGAGCAAGCAGGTCAAAGTGCTCAGAGTAAAGGTGAGGTCAGCCGCCCCAGGAGGGAGCCCACAGACGGAGCTGAGAACAAGTCCCACCTTGGGGGCTGCAAAGACAGGCCTCGGAGAAGGTGACTGAGACGCGTGAGCTCTGGGTGGGCCCAGGAAGTGAGAGAAGGGGCCCAGGGTCTAGGCTTTCTGGCTTTCACAGGTCATGAGCCCAGCGCCCTGTCCAGCTGACAAGTGGGGAGAGAATAAGGAGGGGACCGAGGCTCAGAGAGGGCGAACAACCTCCCCAGGGTCACCCAGCCAAAGAACCTCCACACACAGGCTCTGGCTTGGGGTTTGAGTCCCAGCTCCGGTCCTTACAAACTGTGTGCCCTTGGGTGGGTCACCTGACCCGAGCCTCGGTGTCATCCTCTGAGAAGTGGGGCTCATACGGCACGCTCCCTTCCCGTGGCTGATTTAGGTATGAAATGAGATAGTGCGGGGCAAACCACAGCCATCACATCAGGGTTAGAATAGTACCAATGACAGCACCCCTCCCCCCTCAGCACGTGCCAGCACCTTCCTCAGCACTTAGTATGAATCAACACATCTCATCTTCGTGCCAACACTGTGAGGTACCAAACACTACCCGCCTTTTACAGATGAGGAAGACTGAGGCACCTGCTGTAATTCACACAGCTACAAAGGAGCACACTGGGATCAAACCCAGGACAGCCAGGCCCCAGAGCCTGCGCTCTCTTTCTTTTTAGATCACTGTAGATTCACATGCAGCTGTAAGAAATAATACAGCTGGATCCCGTGGACCCTTTAGCCAGCTCCCCACAATGGTATCATCCTTATAATAGCTGCAACCAGGAAACTGACATTGATGCAACTGGCCTTATTCAGATCTTGGGGGTTTACATGTGCTCACTTGTGAGTGAGTGTGTGTGTGTGTGTGTGTGTGTGTGTGTGTGTGTGTGTGTAGATCTATGCACTGTTATCTCAGTGTAGATTCGTGTGGCCACCACCAACGATGCGGGACAGTCCCACCGCAAGGGTCTCTGCGACCTCTGGTCTGAGCCACCACATGTGACTGTCTTTCTCAGTGGATGGGGGATCGAGTCCCCAAGACCCTCAGGGCAGGGCAGTGGTGGCAACCACACAGCTCTGTGGCTGACCCAGGTGGGCACTGAGGGCTTGGGGGCAGCAAAGGGACATTCGTGGGATCCTCTGCCGCACAGGCCTTTCCCGAGGTCCCCAGGAGAGGCCTGCGGACAGTGGGACAGCGGGCAGCTGGAGTGGGCAGCCTGGACACCAGGGAATTCCCCACTGGCTCCTGCTGGCCTCAGAGGAGAGGCCCCGAGCCAGCCACTGGCCCAGCATCCGGTGTCACTTACAAACACAGGACAGTTGCCACCCTCGGCGGGAGAGCCAGCCCTGTGCCCCCGGCCCCCAGCCACGCCAGGCACTGTCGGGGTGCCTGGCCCAGGCTTGGTGAGGGACAGGGCAGAAACAGGCACGCACTGGGGAAGCCCCAGGGACCGCAGCCCGGGTCCAAATGCAGACCGAGGCTGGGGCTGGGGAGGGACCCTTCTCACCTCGCTGGGGTTTCACTTCTATAAAGTGGGAGGGCTCTCAACAGGGAAGAAAAGAAAAACCGATGGAGACCAAGATGTAGCTAACTTAATGCCAGCTTGTGGTCCACACTGACGGAGCCTCCCCACACCTGCCCGCTTGAGGCCCCTGCGGGTGTGTCTCGGCTTTCCCCAAGGCAATGTGTGGGCTGACCTCCCTGAATGGACAGGAGAACTGAGGCTCCACGGGGCCCCACGGCCTGTCCAAGGTCATCCCGTCTGGGAAGGGTGGGGCAGGAACCATTCCTGAGCCCCCTTAACGCCATTCAACAACTCAGGGGTGGAGACAGATGAAGTACCCATTTGCCAGATGGGGAAACCGAGGGTCAGAGCTGTGAAGTGACTTGTTCAAGGTCACACAGCCGGGATGTGAACCCAGGCAGTCTGGCCACACAGCGAACCAGGAGGTTGCATCCCTCCCCCCACCTCATCCTCCCGCCTGTGTGGCCCCTATTACTGCCCCATTTGACAGGCAAGGAAACTGAGGTTCGCACAGGGGAGGCCCGGTGTACAAAGGGACAGAACCAGGATTCAAACCCAGGTCCGTGGCAACCAAGCCACGCCGTCTGGGAACCCAGCCCTCCCCGGCCTGTGCTCACACGCCCCACGAGACGTCCCGCTGCCTCCCAACGGCCCCGGCGCACCCAGACCTCAGGACAAATCACGCCCTCATCCCCTCCGCTTGCAACTGAGGGCTCCTTGTGAGCTCGGGAAGCCCTTCCAACTTTCCAGTGTTTATCCCAGCTCCTCGCTGCCAGGTCCCTGGGCAAGCCTGGGCCAGTGGCGCTGATTTCAAACCAGACACGGGCGCCCAGCCAAGAGCCACCGCGGTGGGAGCCGGGCGCCGGGGCAGTCGCAGCGCTGCCTGCACCTGGCCCCCTCCCCTGGTCCATGGCCACTGAGGCACCCGCCCCCCAAATCCCCAGGCCCCCAACCCACCCCCCGGGGCCAACACCGATGAACAGACGCCAGGAGCACCACATCCCTGGTCCTGCCCGCTCCCCCGCAGGGACGCGCACGGTACGGGGGCTCCAGAAAAGCAGCACCGTACCCCCCACGCATCACTCCCATCCTCCCGGGCCACCTGCCTGCCCAGCACCCTTTCTGGGGCTTCAGCAACTCTGACAAGGCGTCAGGGACCGCTGTGCCCCAGCCATCGCCCGCCTGCCGGGGCACAACTGGGGCGTCAGAGCACAAGCCCGTCGGCCACCAAATGCGGTCTCCGGCGCAGGTCCCGGTCCTCCTGCGATCTGTGGCCCCCAATCTCTGCCCCCTCTCCCCCCGCCGGGCGGCCGGGTCACACCGCATCTCCCTGCCCACTGCCAAGCCCGGAAACTTCTCTTACCCGAGCACATGACCGGCCTCTCGCTCACGTCAGCTCCAAACACAACTTGAAGGAACTCTCCCACAAAAACAGAAAAAACAAAACGAAAAGAAAAAGAAAGAGAAGTAGAAGGTGCCAGCAAGTGGGTCAGCGGAGTCCACACACACACACTGTTCTGCTGGCTTCCAGAGGACACGCCGCGTCCAACCTCAAACCCATCCTTCCTCCAGGGCTGACCCGGGAGAGGGGCGGCCCCTCCGAGCAGCCGTGCCGCCTTCCCGCGAGACTGCGGGCTCCCGCCCCGGCTGGCGGGGGGGCCCTGCAGCCGGCCCGGCCCCCAGGCCCCCGGCCCGATGCCCCCCTTAGACGGGGTGGGCAGAGGTCCCCCAGGGACCACCCACGGGACCACCCGACCCACAGCAGGGTGAAAGCGCGGCGTCGGGCCCCAGGATCCCTGCTTGCCTCCTGCGCCTCCGGGCCTATAAACACGGGGAATTACATAAGTCCACTCCTCTCGTTGGGAAGCCAAAAGTACGAGCTTTTTCTCCTAGCCTTGGCAGTAAGTAATAATTCCTCATCGCCATGGTAACCCTGGCGGGCTTCCAGCCGACACTCCGGGAGCTGAAACACGGGGAGGCCTTTTTATAGCTCGGTAGAAAAACCTCACTGTTCACCGCTCGCAGGCGAAAGCGAGCTCCAGGCCAGCGTCTCCTCCTTAACCCGTCTCCTCCCAGCCGGACCGTCCACCCAGAGGGCAGCATGGCCGGCCCGGCCCCGGCGCGAACCGAAGCCGCTGCGCCTGTCCTTTCCCGGCCCTCCCGTCTCCAGGGTGACATGGCCACTGGGCAGGCTCTGTCTTTAAAATATTTGTCCTTGTCATCTCAGGAAAAGCAAACATGACCCCCTCACATTGGTATTCTGAACCAGGGTCGTAACAGTGACAGGCCCAGAGGGTGAAAACAGACAAGTCACAAACACACACGCACACACACACACGCACGCACACAGTCCAAAATGGACGGCTCGGTGGTCAGCCAGGGGTCTGAACCTTGGCTGCAGCTAGCTGTGCGACTCAGAGACAGGTCTGAGCTCCTCTGGGTGTCAGCTTCCCGTCTGCAGCCGGGCAGGCTCTGTTCTGCTTCCCCAGCGCTCCGAGCAGCAGTGCTGAGGTGTCAGGGGAAGCTCCAGAGGGATCTCCAGACTCGCCCCCCTGCCCCCAGCACCCAGGAGTTGGGCCCAGTGCTGCCTGCCTGAGATGGCATCCTGAGAGATGCCGAGGGGTCCCACGGGGTACGGATGCAGGGACAGGCCGCACGGCAGGAGGCACAGCAACTGCAAAAGTCTGGAGGCCGGATCGAGTTCGGTGTGTTGCAAAAGCACAGAGAAAAATGGTGTGGCCGAGTGCAGTGGTGAAGCGGGGAGAGCAGTAGAGGTCAAGGTCAGGGAGTGATGGGAGAGGGCTGGGGGAGGAACGGCATGAGAACTCCGGGCAAATCACGTAACTCCGGGGCTTCCCTGGTGGCGCAGTGGTCGAGAGTCTGCCTGCTAATGCAGGGGACACGGGTTCGAGCCCTGGCTGGGAGGATCCCACATGCCGCGGAGCAACTAGGCCCGTGAGCCACAGCTACTGAGCCTGCGCATCTGGAGCCTGTGCTCCGCAACAAGAGAGGCCGCCGATAGTGAGAAGCCCGCGCACCGCGATGAAGAGTGGCCCCCGCTCGCCACAACTGGAGAAAGCCCTCGCACAGAAACGAAGACCCAACACAGCAAAAATAAATAAATTAATTAATAAACTCCTACCCCCAACATTAAAAAAAAAAAAAAATCACGTAACTCTGTGGACTGGAGACCCTCCCAAGAATAATAATGACAACGATAGTTAACGGTAGCACGTACCGTGTGTCCAGTGCTGTGTAAGCGCTTCACATGTTAACCCCTCTGTCCTCAGGACAGCACAACAAAAGGCAGGGGCACCCAATATACAAAGAAGGAAACAGGCCCAGAGAGGTCAAGTGGCTTGCCCAAGGTCACACAGCTGGCAAGTGGCTGAGCTGAGGTTTGAACCAGGCAAATCTGGCTTGCATCAACCCTGCCATTGGGTACAGTCAGCAGGGATTCAGAGAGTGTTAGGGGCAGATCACATTTGTATGTGATCTGAACTGGCCGGGGGACTGGAATGGCCACTAGGTGACCTGTGAAGAGGCCCACGTGGAGGCCACATGTGTGCTGACTTTCATCAGCTCACCCTCCAGCCTCTCCCAGAGTATTGTGGAAGAATTCTACAGATCTGCCTTCTTTTATAGGTGGGGAAAACGAGGCACAGAAAGACGTGAGCGACCAAAAGCTATATATTTTTTTTTTTTTTTTTTTTTTTTTTTTTTTTTGTGGTACGCGGGCCTCTCACTGTTGTGGCCTCTCCCGTTGCGGAGCACAGGCTCCGGATGCGCAGGCTCAGCAGCCATGGCTCACGGGCCCAGCCGCTCCGCGGCATATGGGATCCTCCCAGACCGGGGCACGAACCCGTATCCCCTGCATCGGCAGGCGGACTCTCAACCACTGCGCCACCAGGGAGGCCCCAAAAGCTATATTTTTAGACCAAAGATCCCGCCCATCGACTTTCACCCTGACTGCCAGGAGGCCATGAAACTCAGGAATGGGCCAAACCAGCCCCACCAAAACACCGGCAGGCAGGCGGTGGGGGCCCAAAGCATCAGGCTCAGAACGCACGTGTTCCTTTTGTTCTTTTCTGTTTCTTTTGACACAGACCTGCACCCAGACTTTCTCAGAGGCTGGCCCTGGAATCAGGAGTAACACATCCACAACCCCACCAGAGCTATTTATGCTTCGGGCAGGTTTGACGCTGGGCTGTGTCATCCCGGGGTCACTTTTTGTGCCTCTCTTCTCCAAGAAGCTGGGGAACAGATGGTTTGCTGAGTGACTCTATGAAGATGGCAAACCATCACAAACCAGAAACAGCCCCTGGCAGCCCCCTCTAGGCAGAGCCAGTCACCAAACCCAAGTTTACATTCAGAATAAGTTAGCGTGTGGTCGTCTGCTTAGCAAAAGAAGGCCTCATCCCCCAAGCCTCTGAGGGTGAGTATCCCTCGGTGCTCTGAAAAAAACCAAGATTCACCAACATGTACTTCTAGGAACCTGGCTTCGGGCAAAGCTTTGGACGGTGGAAAAGATAAGTGAAGACGTTACAGGATACACTGTGATGGGGGCCACAGAAGCATGGGGTCCCCAAAAAGAGGCAGGAGGGGTCCCTAGACCAAGTGGCCCTGGGTAAGACCCCCAGCCTCTGCAGACATCAGTCTGCTCAGCTCTGAAATGGGGCACACCTGCCTGTTGTCTCTGTCAGGGTTAAGAGAAACTACACCTCTGGGGGGGCTCAAGGGACCAGAGGAGACCCACAGTCACCGCTCCTGCTCAGCATCCAGCTCCAAGTGGAAGGGATCCCCACTGACTCCCTCCCCACGTGGCTGCCTCCTGACCCAGCCAGTCTCCAAGATAAGGTTGGAAGCAGGGGGACTTCCCTGGTGGCGCAGTGGTTAAGAATCCGCCTGCCAGTGCAGAGGACACAGGTTCGAGCCCTGGTCCGTGAAGATCCCACATGCCCCGGAGCAACTAAGCTCGTGCGCCACAACTACTGAGCCTGCGCTCTAGAGCCGGCGAGCCAGAACTACTGAGCCCGCGTGCTGCAACTACTGAGGCCCACGTGCCTAGAGCCTGTGAAGCCCACGCACCGCAACGAAGAGTAGCCCCCGCTCACTGCGACTAGAGAAAGCCCGCACGCAGCAACCAAGACCCAACGCAGCCAAAATTTAATTAATTAATTAATTTTTAAAAAAAGGTTGGGAGCAGGGTGGGGGCTGGGGGATGAGAAAGAGAGAACGAGCTAGAAACGTCCAGCTGTGTTTTTACCTCTTCCTCTCCTTTACTGAACCCCAGTGCTCCCAGATGTGGGCGGGTGACTACCCCCTCCCTGGGCAGCCTAGGTTTCCTCATCTGAAAAGCCACTTACAAGATGATTTTGTGGATGTCCATCCGCACAATGAGGGATTCGTCAGCCATAAGAAGGAATGAAGCACTGATTCATGCCACCACATGGACGAACCTCAGAAACATCATGGCAAGTGCAAGAGGTCAGACACAAAAGGTCACATTTTGTATGATCCCATTTATATGAAATGTCCAGAACAGGCAAATCCAAAGAGACAAAGCCAACTGGTGGCTGCCAGGGGCTGCAAGGAGGCAGGATGGGCAGTGAGTGCTATTGGGTTCAGAGTCCCCTTTTGGGGTGATGGAGATATTTTAGAAGTAGACAGAGGGGTTGGTTTACAGCATTGTTTTTTGGGGGGGTTTTTTGGTTGCACCATGCGCATGGCATGCAGGATCTTAGTTCCCTGACCAGGGATTGAACCCGTGCCCCCTGCAGTGGAAGCACAGTCTTAACCACTGGACCACCAGGGAAGTCCCTGTACAATGTCTGTCTGTTTGTTTGTTTGTTTGTTTATTTATTTATTTATGGCTGTGTTGGGTCTTCGTTGCTGTGCACGGGCTTTCCCTAGTTGCGGCGAGCGGGGACTACTCTTCATTGCAGTGCTCGGGCTTCACTGCAATTGTTGCGGAGCACGGGCTCTAGGCACACGGGCTTCAGTAGTTGCAGCATGCGGGCTCAGTAGTTGTGGCGCACATACAATCTTCCCGGACCAGGGATCGAACCCGTGTCTCCTGCATTGGCAGGTGGATTCTTAACCACTGCGCCACCAGGGAAGTCCCAACATTGTTTACATACTAAAAAAGACCAATGAACTGTGCACTTTCAAATGGTTAATTTTACGTGATGTGCATTTCGCCTCAATTCAAAATAAATAAAGCGGTGGTTTGGTTGAATGGACACCATTCCAGTCCAGTTTACTGATCTTCTGAAAGCCGTGTCCACCTTTAAGAGTCCCTGACCTCAGGCCTGGAGACATCAGACATTCAACAAACACTTATGGAGTGCCAGCGACATGCATTGGGCACGAAGAATAATCAGGAACAGGACGAAGATCCCTGCCCTCGTGGGGGTAACTTGGGGAAAGGTGAGGACGTCGGCCACAGATAAAGATGTGATGAAATTCAAGGAATGACAGTAGCTATGGACTGGTGGTTTCTGAGGTGGTGACAGCTCAACAGGGGCCTGGGTGGAGTAAGAGAGACAGGTGTGGAAACGTCTCAGAGAATAGTATCCGAGCCAAGGAAACAGCCAGGGCAAAGGCCCTCAGGTAAGGCTGCATCGCACTTGGGGAGCTCCAGGAGCAGCCAGGCGCCAGTGCAGCACGGCAGGGAAGGTCAGCCTACAGGGATCGTGTCGGTCTTCAGAGTCCACCAACAGATCTTTAAGTGTGATTAAAATGAAATTCACAACTGCATTAGTTTCCTACCGCTGCTGAAACAAATTCCTACAGACTGGACGGCTTGAAGCCAGAGCAGGGTGCTCTTCACAGTGCGGGAGGCCAGCTGCCCCACATCAAGGGGTCAGCAGAGCTGTGCTCCCCCCGAAGGCTCCTGGGGAGGATCCTTCCTTGCATCTTCCAGGTGGAGCCAGGCTTCCTTGGCTTGTGGCCACATCACTCCCTTCTCTGCCTCTATCTTCACACAGCCTGCTCCCCGGTGTGTCTTCTCTTATAAGGACTTTGGTCATCAGATTTAGGGCCCACCCGAATCTAGGATGATCTCATCTTAGACCATCAACTTGATCACATCTGCAAAGACCCTTTGTCCAAATGAGGTCACATTCACACGTTCCAAGTGGATATTTCTTTGGGGGACCACAGCTCAACCCACTGCCACAATCAAGACTCACCATTCAGCAGCATCAAATGCCCGGAAACATCCCTCATCTCCCCTCTCCTTTCCACACTGATTCCAGGGGACCAGGCTGGAGGCTGCAGGGGCAAATGCTTGAGCATCTTGAGGAAATCCTCCATCCCGTCTCCCAGGGGGCCCCCTGCAGCTGGCCCTCTCCCGGCCTGAGCCAGACAAGAACAGACCCCAAAGAACCCAGACCCCCTTCCCTGAAAGACGTACCCATGAGCCACTCACAGGCAGCTGGCAGGAAAGGGGCCACCCTGATGGGGAGCCTTTGCCCCTGAACGGAGACTTCCCCAGACCAAATTCACTGCACTTCATTACTTCTTCCAGGCACGGAAGCATCACAGTTAACCCCTGGGCCGTTTTGGCTAAAGGTAGTGAACTGTCCCTTAGGGCTGGTTTCCTGTGTGCTGTTTTTATTTATTTATTTTTTATTGATTTATGGCTGCGCGCAGGCTTTCTCTAGTTGCGGCGAGCGGGGGCTACTCTTCCGTTGCGGTGTGTAGGCTTCTCATCGTGGTGGCTTCTCTTGTTGCGGAGCACGGGCTCTAGGTGCGTGGGCTTCAGCAGTTGTGGCACGTGGGCTCAGTAGTTGTGGCTCACTGGCTCTAGAGCGCAGGCTCAGTAGTTGTGGCGCACGGGCTTAGCTGCTCCGCGGCACATGGGATCCTCCCAGACCAGGGCTCGAACCCATGTTCTCTGCATTGGCAGGAGGATTCTTAACCACTGCGCCAGCAGGGAAGTCCCTCTTTTTATTTTAAAAAGGTGCCGCTCCCACCCACAGCAGCTGTGAGCTGGCCGCAGGCAGGGCTAATTGCTCACATCGAAGCGCAGTGCCATCCTGCAGCCAAGGGCACAGAGCAACGGGCAACGATGGCTGGGGCAGGGAAGCCCACGCCTGGGCAGCAGAGGAAGGAGGAGGTGTCCAGAGAAGCTCCTGGCCACCACCAGCCAGATGCCGGAACCCAACCCAGGAAGAACAAATTACGCCAGACCAGGGACACACACTCCCAATGTGCCAGGCACTGGGGAGAACAGGTTTCACACCTGTGTGCTCCCTGATGCCTCACAACAATCCTACGGGGTGTTATCATCCCCATTTTACAGATGGGGAAACGAAGGAACAGAGAGGTGCAGTGACTTGCCCGAGGGCACACAGCTAGTAGTGGCAAAGTCAGGATCTGAACACGGGGGGTGTGATGCCCAAATCTACATCACTAACCACTAGGGTTTACTATCTCTCAGAACAGGTTGAGCTCCTCTGGAGGGCTCTGGGAGAAGCTCTGCAGCCTCAGGCCTCCACGTTTGGAAATGGTATCTCTCTGGAAGCATTAAACGTGAATTCTCAAGTCTTGGGACCCTCTGTGACATTCCCTGGACCGGTCTGCCCAGATCACGGAGGACAAAATACTTTGAGATGAAAGTCACAGCTAAGAGCAGAGGCCACAGAAGGATGACAGCCAGCTGTGGCCACCAGGGAAGCTCTTTCTGGCACACACAGTGTTTTTTTAAAAATTAGGACATTGCTTATAAAATCCAGATTTCCAGCTTCTCTTGGGAAAAAAATCAGAATATCCAGCATGCCAGTTAGCCACAATCCCCACCCCTCCCTTTTGCCTCATTCCTTTCCTTGACTGCGTCTGAGTTTGGGACACTCCTTTCCCTTACCTTGGCCACCTCCCCCCAGTGTTGAAAATAGCTGAACAAGCACTGAAGGCTTCACTGGGCAAGGAAATGGCAAAGAGAAAGGAGTGCCCTTCTTGGGGCTGCAGGTGACTCTCCCTCCCCCCTGGCTTGCTGTGCTGGTGGCATGAACCTGCCTGAGAAGAAGGCCCACACAGAAGGAAGCAGCGCTGAGACAGAGCCAGCTCTCCAAGGTGTGCTTTGAGCCCCTGGATCCAGCCATGCCTGAACGTGTCCTACCCTGGACTTTGCCATTAGGAGTGCCCATCAAGTCCTCCTCGTGGCCTAAACCTCAGTGTGTCTGCACCACAACTCAGGAGTCCTAACTAATCACCTCAGGTCTCGCCTCAACTGATACTTGTCCAAAGAAGCCTGTCCTGACCACAGGCAAATTCGAAACTTGTTACGCTCCAGTGATACAGCCTGAACTCTGTCCACATGACCCTTACTGTTTAACTGACCCTCTCCCTCTGGACCCTAAACTCCTCAAAGGCACGAACCATGCCTGACTTCCATCATTCTGACCTCAGTGGCCTACAAATATCCAGAACATTCCAAGTGCCCAATAAATGTAAATTAATCAACCAGCAAAAGAAAAAAAGGGAGAAGCAAAAGCCATTAAACTTGATTTCTGCCTTAAATGTGGTAAAGGACCCAAACCCTGAGGTCTACAGAACAGCCTCAGATCCAGAGAAGTACTCCTGCTGCCCCTGGCTCTCAACATTCCTGAAATATCATGACCCCAGGGCCTTTGCACATGCTGTTCCCCCACCCCCCCACACCTAGCTGGCTCATCCCTCTTCCTTGCATAGGTCTGGTTCCTTCTCATGGTCCAGGTGTCAGTTCAACTGCCACCTCCTCAGAGACCACCCTTGATTCCTCTACCTAAAACGAGTCCCCCAGAAAGCAGAGTTGCCCCACCCTGCGTCTTTCCACAACCAGCATTTCCCTGCCTTGCAATAGCATGTTTGTTTATTGTACTGCCCATCTCCCCATCAGTCTATGGGATCCACAAGGCAAGGCCCTGGTGTCTTGTTTGCTGTGTATCACACCCCACCCCACTCCCAGGAGGCCATGGGGACACCAGGCTGGCTGCAAGGAGGCAGGAAGCAGACCCTCATGTCCTGACCAGTCCTGCCCAGCCCAGAGCAGCTGCTGCATACCTGAGGGCCCTATGTTACACGGGGAGGCTGGCCCACCGCCGGTGCAGCCCTGCCAAGGGATTCATTTTGGCTCCAGGCTCAGGGAGGGCTGCAGGTGGTGCCTGCACAGTGCCCATAATCAACAGCAGGTGCTGTGGAGTCAAGCTTCCTGGGTTCAAATCCCAGTTCTGCCAGCTGCCAGCTGTGTGACCTTGGGGAAGTCATTTAACCTCTCTGTGCCCGCAGCATCCTTACATATAAAATGGGGATGATAATACTAGCCCCTACCTTGTAGGGCTGCCTCAGGAAGTACATTAGTGAATGTACATGATACATTTAGAACACAGCCTGGCATAAAGTAAATGTGCAGGAATCAGTAGAAATTATAGGGTTAATAAAAATGATAATGGCAAACTGTCACATAGCATTAAGGCAAGCAAAAAGTCAGGAAATGTTGGCTTGGGTAATAAATGCAGTATTTGCTCTGTGCCTGGTCCTGTTTGAAGTGCTTTACACAGGAGTTCCTACAAGGTATGCTTGTTATTATTCATTCAACGTGTTTGTTTCAGCTCTTCCAGGCAGCCTCGCCAGATTGCTCCAACCCTCAGGAGCAACATGGACACACACAATTCCTCATGTGAGTCTGTCCTCAACTCCCCTCTCCGTCCTAGGCTACAGGGAGGGGCAGGAGGGCCCCCAAACCCCATGAGACTGAAGTCAACACAAGGGCGTACATGCCCCACACCAGCCCAAGCTGCAGCCCCTGCTGGACTCCCAAAAATGCAGGCCCCATCGGGCACCCCAGAAAGTGAAACATGCTCCCTCACTGCAGTCTGCAGTGGGGCAACTCTTGGTGGAGGCCTGGGCATCCCAAGGGCATCCCAAGGGCTCAGGCCCCACTGCCCCTGACAGGGTCAGATGTCTGAGACACAGGGCACACCGTGAAAGAGGCAGTGACTTTGGCTGGGGGTCTGGGGTCTGCGTAGACGGCGTGTGAGAACAATACTGTCCCTCCAGCCACTGCCATCCTTTCTGTCCCCCAAATGATATGGGTGCAGCTGGTCTCCTGGCCACCCAGCACAGCAAGGACCCCAGCGAAGCTAGCCTTTGGCGTGCACAGGCCCTTCACTTCTCGGACAGGAGAGGCAGACCCCTCCATGCCAGGGACCTGATGTGGCCCCAAACCAGGTGGTAAGAGCTGGTTAGAATGCCGGCCAAAGCACCCACCTGCTGTGTGACCTCACTCAAGTCCCTCCACCTCACTGAGCCTCAGTTTGCTCATCTGGAAAATGGGTCTAATGATCATTATCACAGGCAGGACAACGAGTGTCCAAAGAGCCAGCAAATCAAAGCCACAAAAAAAGAAACAGAAGATCTAGAAAGAGGCTATTTTAATTTCTGCAAATGGGCTTGCTTTGTCATTAAATGAAACAACATTTTATTTCATGGTTCAGAATGGTTTCTGTATGGATTTACGGCAGTCCTGGAAGGAATGAGTTGATCTTTTCAGCATTTAAGCCTCTGGGTGCCTTGAGCCACCCTAAGTTAGCATCTGCCTCAAAGGGCACACGCTCAGCAGAGACAGCACTCCAGGTAACCCACACAACAGGACCTGGAGGCTAAGTCAGGAGACCTGGAGGGATGCGGGCTCTGGGGCAGACAGCCTGGGTTCGAATCTCACTGGTTGTGTGACCTCAGGCAAGTCACTTAACCTCTTTGTTCCTCAGTTTCTTCATCTGTAAAGTAGGGATGACAACAATCCCTACTTCACAGGGGGGCTGGAAGATTAATAAACTGTAACAGGTAAAGTGCAACACGATTACTATGATAAACCCTGTTACTGTTATTGCTGTCATTTGCTGCAATTTCAAAAGGTTTAGAAACCCAACTGCAGGATAAAGACAAGTCCACCAGGATCCCTGGTGTCTGGGGGACCAGCACCACCCAGCTTACTGGGATCCCAGAAAGGCAGCACCTCCCTCCTCCCTCCAGCTGGGGGCAGGGATTCCTATCAGACGGAAGGAGATACATGTCAGAGCTGAAGATTAAAAACAAGTACAATTATCGGGCAGGCATCCATCCATAATTATGAATTTGATGTAATTAGGCACCCCACTAAGTTCATTACTTATTTATTTACGGGATTGCTTATTTAATTTACAGGCCTCCTTCTCTGAAAAGTCATCTTGGCTAACACCCCTCGGGCGAGGGAGGAGGGGACCCCCTCCTCTGTCCCCACCCCAACTCCCCAGGCCCCTGCCTCGCCCCACAATATCTCCCCAGAAGACCTCCGTGACTGAAACGCAAAGCCTGACATTCACTCAGCAGTGCTCAGTGCCAACCTAGAAGGCGGAAGCTGCAAAACATCCTTTACACCTTCATCTCTCCAGCAGAGGAAACCCAGGGGGAAGAAGGGTGATTCTAGGTACCGCCACCCTGTCACCAATTCCTGACGTGACCCTCTGGACCAGCAAGCACATTGGTGCAGCCAATGGGGCTGGTACTTCCCAGCTTGGAGAAGGAGAAAGAGCACCCAGCTCTCGCCAAATGACCTTCGATAAGTCACCTGACTTCTCAGAGCCTCAGTTCCCGCAACTGTCAAATGGGATTATTAAGAACAACACTCACAAGCTAGCTAACCCTAAAACCCCCAACTGCTGCTAGTCATTGTTACCTTGTGGCCTCAGCCAATGCAACAAGGCAAGAAAAAGCAAAGTGGTTTAAAGACTTTCTAGCTTCATTCATTAATAGCCAAGAACTAGAAGCAACCTAAAGGTCCATCAACTCATGCATTGATAAACAAATGGAATCATATATGCACACAATGACAAGTGAATCTCAAAAACTTCACGCAGAGTGAAAGAACCCAAACACCAAAAAGTACACACTTTATGATAATTATATTATGAAAACCTAGAAGATTCTGTAACCTCTATGACAGCAGATCAGTGGTTGCTTCTGGTGCAGGGTGGGTGGAGATTCTTTTGGGGGTGATGGAAATGCTCTACAACCTGATGGTGGTGGTTATATGCATGTTTACATTTGTTAAAACTCGTGGAGCTGAACCCTTAAAATGGGTGTATCTTATTACAGGTTAATTACATCTCAATAGGCTTATTTTTTTTTTAACTGTAACAGAAGAATATATACATATATTATTAACACCACTAACTCCAAGCCCCATGCCCAGGGACTATATCCCCATTTCCAGGTCAGGTCTGCTGGTTCCTTCACTGCCCCTCAAGTTCCCCCAAAGCCCCTGATTTATGAGCCCTGGACAAGTCAGGTAAGGACTGAATCCCAGATTTATCCCTTCCTTCCTGGGTCATTTAGGGCAAATCACTTTGCCTCTCTGCCTGTCAGCTACAAAAGCAGGGTTATAAATAGCATGATCCTTGGAGAGTTATTGTACACTAAAATGAACCAAGGTAAAAGTACCTGCTGCAGGCCCTGGCATACATCAGGGGCCTCGTTACTGCTGCTGCTAAATGATGAACGGGCAAGCTCCAGGCCCAGTGTGGACAGGGCTGGCCAGTATTCTTGTCCCCCCCGCCATACATAAGCCCCCGGCCACAAGACTCCCAGCCTGGGTAGCTGCCTCCACCACTGAAGGGTCCAGGGTTCCAGCATTTAACTGATGCCTGCTGTCCGGGACAGGACACGTCTCCTTGACTCCACCCAACTCACTCCTCCCAGGAGAGGGGACACAAAAGGATGAGGGCCCTGTGGGGAGGAGCTGGCCCTGAGGGCGGGGCAGTATGCCCTAGAGGTCACTTGGGGACAGGAGCTGGCCGGCAGAGAAGACATCCTGACGGAGAAGGGGCGTCCTGGCAGTCAGGCCATCACATATACACCAACTGGGGCAGGACAGGGTCACCCCAGAGCCCACCCATTTACGTAAGAAAAAAGACAATAGGAAAAGGACGGCAGGGAGGGGGCTTCAGGGACCGAGGGGCTCTGTGCCAGCTCCCAGGTGCCTGTCTGAAGGCGGCTCCTGCTGCCCTGGGAGTGACGGAGCAGGCAGGCAGCGCCTGGCAGCCATGGCAGGAGGGGTGTCCCCCGGGCCCGATTAGAGGGCCAGCCGCAGACAGACACGCGCAACTGTCAGCCTCGTCCTCCCAGCCCGCCTTCAGAGGCACCATTAATTGCTGTCATTTGAGGGTGGCCTGTGGGGAGGAGGAGGCGGGCTGCGGGAAGGGGAGGGGAAGGAAAAAGGAGGAGGAGGGAGAGGTGGGGGAAGGACGGCTTGCCCAGGGCTGAGCAGCCTGAGCTGGAAGGAGAGAGAACCACCCATGCATCCTCCTCCTCCACCCAATGAAGGGACCAGTGTCCCCCCACCTAGGGGCAGAGCTCGTCGACCCACTGCCCAGGTGGGGCAAAGAGAGTCCAGAGAGGTGTGCTTCTGCCCATCCCAGCCCTGTGAACCTCCCCTGCCGCCCCACGCACACCTGGCCACTTGTCTGCCTGCGGGTTGGTTGGTCCTGATCTTCCTCCCCAGGGGATCCAGCAAGCCTGGCCGCTCCCCTCCCATCCACCTTCAGCCTCCACCCACCCCCAACCCCTCCCCCCTCCTCTCTTCGCTACCAGGCACCACGCTGGGAGAGGTTCAAGGCTGGGGCAAACCCCACTGTCCCACCGTGCCCCGCACTCACGCAGCCTTCCCGCCCAGGATGCCCCGCGTTCCCCTCCACCACCCCCACCACCGCAGGGTCAGAGCCTACACGCCACCTCCTCCCAGGACCGCCACCCTCACAAAAGACTCTGGAGCTGGGCTCCCTCTGCCCCTTGCACACAGGGGACGTCACATCACCTCCCTGTGCCTCAGTTTCCTCATCTGTAGAATGGGGATAAGGACAGTGCGGTGTTGAAGCGTTTGCTGCTGTTACATGATCATCCAGGACTTCTGTCTGCCTCGACCCACACACGTCTCCCCTTCTGCCTCTTATTGTGGCTCTTTCTCAGAAGTGCCTGCTACCCTGCCCCTGACTCCGAGCCCACCAGACCCAGCCCACCCTCCCCCCCAAGATGAGGAGGGTCTCAAAAGGCCTCCCAAGCTGGAACATCTGGGTGTGGGGTCCATATTGTGCCTCTGTCTTCAGGAGGGGAACCCAAAGCATCTGCCCGGCCTCCATGCCCCCCGGCGGCCCCCGTGCCAGACGCCCCTGCCCGTCCCCAGACAGGCCTTGTCTCTGGGCTGAGGAGCCCCTTGGGTCCTACCAGGGGGCTCTCCCAGGAGCACTGGCTTCCTCGGCAGGGGGAGGGACCCCCGCCGCCCCCTCCCCCGTCTGTCTGCCTCGGCCTCCCTCAGACGTGATGGATCGCCCCAGAGGAGGAAGCTAAGTGCCTGCAGACAAAAAGCCCTTTTATCGTCCTCGGGTGGGCCACTGGAGTGACAAGCAGATAACTCAGCCACAGGAGGAAGGCTCTCCATTAGGTCTGTGGTGCAGATGGATGGAGGACCAAGAGGCAGAGGAGGAGAAGGAGGGAAGATCACCCCAGGCAAGGCCGCCTTCCTTCCAACTTCCAAGGCACCGAGAACGCCAGGTAGAAAACCCGGCTGGGCTGATCACTTTGGGTGGACCACCACCGGTGTCCCCCATGTTCCAAGATAAAACCCATCTCTGTGGGGCCCAGGGCCTGGCTCAGGAAGCAGGCAACCTCCAAGGCTGTCCCTCCCTCCTGCCTACTGGGGGCCCCCAAAGGCTCAGGAACAAAGGAGCAAGGCCTGACTCATGCAGACTCCTGCAAACCAGGAGGCCCATTCCACACAGCCTCAGGGCCTTTGCATGGGCTGTTCCCTCTGCCTGGGAAGCCCTTCCTCCAGAGACCTGCAGCCTCCCTTGCCTCCTCCTGCAGGTCTTTGCTCCTTCTCAGGGAGGCCCACACTGACACCCCCCCATTTGAAACTGCAACCCCCCAGACCACCCACAGACTCCCCAAACCCCCTCTCTGCTGGTTCTTCACCCCAGCGCTCCCCACCGAAGGGCACACTACGTATCTGACTTGTGAACTGTCTGCCTCACCCAGGGAGGACGGGATTCTTGTCCAGCTTATTCCCAGCTCTATCTCCAGCACCCAGAAAAGGGCCCAGCACACAGTAGGTGCTTTAGAAAGAATCGTTCAATGAATGAAGAAAAATAAAATCTCCCAATAGCAGCCAGTCCTGAGCCAGGACGTGCCCAGCAGTGCCCTCAGCAATCCTTGGAGGACAACCATTTGACAGATGAGGAAACCAAGGCACAGAAGTGTCTCAGCTCCCTGGGATTTGCACCCAGGTCGGCAGGAGGCCCGCCCACTGCAGAACCACCCCCAGAGACCCAGGACGCCAGTCCAGGGCTGGGTGTCACAGACAAGGACTGAAACCCGCCCCCAACCTGCTTCTCGGCGCTGCAGCCTCAGGGAGGCCCCTTCCTATCTCTCGGCCTCAGTTTGCCCCTCTGCAGAATGGGGTTGCACAGGTAACCACCTCCCCCCACTGTCCCTCCCAGGACACTGCCCTCCAGTCCCTACTGCACTGGTGTGGTCCTGATGAGGGAACAGCAGTCAGAAGTGCTGAGCAGAAAGTGCCAGAACTTGACCCCATCGTGGACGCCAAGGGTTGGGCTGGGGGCTCCTCAGACCCTCCTCCGGCCCTCCTTGGGGCCAGGCCCGGCTGACAACCCTTCCCAGCCCTAGAAGAACAGCTCAGTCGGTAAGGGGTAAAGAAAGATGCTGGGAGCGCTGAGTGAGCACTTCCTACCTACTAAGCACTGGTGCTCGCAGCAGCCAACGCCCCACGTCCCGAGCCCCAGCAGCTGCACAGTGCTCGGTGACACAGAGCCAGGAAAGGGTCAAGCTGTCATTTGCGGGGGGCCAGTGCCTGCGCCCCAGCAGCTGCACCCACTGACCAGCCCTTCCTCACTGGCACGGACAGGGGCTAGGCACCCCACATGCCCTCCAGACGTGTTTCCACTGCTTCCCCAAATTGCCTGACTCTCCAGAAGGCTGGGGGGTGGGGGGGTGCGGCATTTCCTCACCACGCCCACAGGGGTCTCTGGCCACATGACTGCCTCTCCCAGGCCTGGGTCAGCTGGTCACCCTGTCCCCGGGGGACAAGGACAAGACACAGGGAGGGGACCCGCAGATTCAGCTCCCTCCTCTGCCAGGGCTCCCAGCTGCTTCAACAAAAATACAGAAACCAAAAACCTTAGCAACAATCGCCAGCTCTGTGGGGGATTTGATTCCATCCCCATTTTACAGATGGGGAAACTGAGGCACTGGGTGGCTCGGGACCCTGCCCAAGGTCACGCAAATAACAAGCGGCAGAGAGAAATATGCACTCAGGCAGCCAGGCTCCAGGGTCCCTGCCTGGGACCACTTGCCTCTCCTGGTTGAAAAGAATATAAAATAAAAGATGCCTCCCTCTACCACCAGCCAGGCCGGTACCTGAATCCCCTCCTCCAAGCCTGTGCTGGGAATTCCATGGCACTTTCACTGCTGGGGCCCGGGTTTGATCCCTGGTCGGGGAACTAAGATTCCACAAGCTGCACCGCGTGGCCAAAAAAACAAACAAACAAAAAACAAACAAGCCTGTGCCCACCCCACTGACCCTCAGCTGGACTGCCTTCCCTCTCCCTGATACCCCAAACTCTGCCAGTACCCCTAGGACCGCTCTCCACTCCCCCTGATGGAGAAGCTTTCTGGGGAGGTCCCTGCCGTCAGATGTACCAGGTCGGCGGGGGGACAGGGAGGGCAGTGGGCACAGACCAGCCCCACATGGGCCTCGGTCTGCTTGGCTGTAAAATGGGTGCACTGGGGAGGAATCTGCCAGGTTCCCTGGGAGAGTCAAAGAATTAGCCCCAGCTCTTTGCTTCCAGCTGAGACATGGCACAGGTGACCCATCTGTGCTTCGGTTTCCCCATTTATAAAATGAGGATAACAGCCCATTTTGGAGCATCACCGTGAGGGTCACAAAACACGGTGACATGAAAAGCACTGTGGTGATGGGCTTTTGAGCAGCTCCTCTGTGCCAGGCGCTGCTCCATATCAGCTCATTTAATTGTCACAGCAACCCTATGAGGGGACACTCATTACCCCAGTTTACAGACAGGGAAATGGAGGCACAGGGAGATGAGTGATTTGTCCTGGGCACCCGGCATGAAAGTGGCAGTGCCGGGACTGGAACCCCGGCTCTCCCGCTGGGCACGGCGACCACGGTGGCACACAGGTGTCCAGCCCGAGGGCCTCCTCCAATGTCCAACGTCCCAACTCGAGGGCCAACACACAGGCTCCGGAGCTCTCCGAGCCTGCAGCCCACCATCAGGGCACAGAAGCAATGTGGCCATGAACCTCAGAGACAGAGAAAACCCACCATCACACAGCTGCACTGTTGGAACAACCCCTTCTCCCAGGCACCATCTGCACATCAGTGCACTCAGCCAGAAAATACCCCGTCCCAGGGGAGCCCACAACCTCCACCCTGGGAAACACTGCTGCCCAGACCCCACCCCACAAGGCCACACAGAGCCCACCACCACATCCGCCAGCAGAACCTGGCACCCCGGCAACTGCCGACCCCCTGCCCACGAGAAGGTCCCAGCAATATGAATCCGCTGGAGACAGCAAGGAGGGATAGATGTGAACCTACCAGAAACAGCCACCAGCAACACTGTGTCCTCAAAGACTCTGGGGGACCTGCAGGGGAAAACACAGGTCTTGTTAGCAAGGATCGCAGCATCCCCATGAATGGGCTACGGTATGACCACATCAATGTGCAGGTAGAGACAGCAAGGCCCACTGGCCTGGACCTGGGGCACTGTGTACATCAGGCCAAGTGTTTCTCCACGACAACCCTATGAGGTGGTACTGCTACCCCATTTGACAGAGGGGGAAACTGAGGTTCAGAGAACCAAAGTCTCACGCCCCAGGTCCCACAGCTAGGAAGTCACAGAGCTGGGATTCCAATCCGAATTATGTGGTTATAAAGGCAGCCCACACCCCAGCAAAGCCCCCAAGGGACCCCGGGCCCAGATCACACTGTTGCTATGAAAATTCCCCATTAACTTCCCAGAGGACCCTATGAAAAGTCAGTAAGTGACACCTGACGGAGGGGTGGGCCTATGACTCTCATTCAAGAACTTCTGAGTCACCATTCAAAGTCAAAACCAGCACAATAAAAACTAGTGTCCAGAATATAAAAAGCATGCTCACAAATAAATAAGAGCCAATCAACCCAATAGAAAAATGGACAAAAAGACCTGATAGAACTTCACAGAAGTGGATATAGAAATGGCCAATAAGCACTTGAAAAGATGCTCAATATCATCAGTCATCAGGAAAGTGCAAACTAAGAGACCACTACACACCCACCTGGGTGGCTAAAATAAGACAGACAATGCCAAGTGTTGATGAGAATGCAGAGCAACTGGAATTCTCAGACATCACTACTTCAATGCAAAATGGTGCAACTACTTTGCAAAACAGTTTGGCAGTTTCTTACAAAGTTAAACATACATTTGGGTGACCATATGACCCAGCAACTCTACTGCTGGGTATTTACCCAAGAAAAATGAAAACATATGCTCATACAAAGATGTGTACATGAACGTTCATAACAGCTTTATTCATAGTCACAAAAAACTGAACACAGTCCATCCATAGATGAAGGGATAAACAAACAGCGGTACATACATACTATGGACTACTACCCCACAATAAAATGGAACAAACTACAGACACACAACCACATGGAGGGAAGTCAGACTCAGATGCTAAGCACACGCGAGGATTCCATTTATAAGATTCTGGGAATGGCAAGACGCTACTTTCACGAGTAGAGGGGGCAGTCTGCAGGGGCAGTCACACTAGAACAAAAAGATGATTCCCACAAAAGTTAGGATGTTAATCACCTCTGGAGAGAAGAGCGCACGTGACTCCTTAACAATTATTCATTAATATGCAGCCACGTGTTTATGCATTTTTTTTTTTTTTTTTTTTTTTTGCTGTGCTGTGTGGCACGCAGGATCTTAGTTCCCCGACCAGGGATTGAACCCCTGCCCCCTGCATTGGGAGTGTGGAGTCTTAACCACTGGACAGCCAGGGAAGTCCCTATGCATTCTTTATTGTGTTAGCTTCTGCAAGAAAAAGAACAAGTAAACAAATAGCAATGGGCAGACCACTAGAGAGAGATCAAAACCCTGGCTGTGGTCCCAGCTCCTCTACTGACAGCTGGGACCTTGGAGTCTCTGACCTTGGTTTTCCCATCCAGAAAATGGGCCCACTCCCCACGGCTGTCTCCAAGACCCGTCCGTTCGCAAACATCTCAGCCTCGAGTGGACATTTAGGGAACCCCTTCTGCACCCCTTGCCCCCATCCAGGGATCAAAGGCGAGTGGAGTTGCGGCTTCCGGCTCTCACAAGGCTGAGGCAGCTGCATGCAGGGCTCAGGCTCTGGGCCCAGGCTCCCTGGGTTCAAATCTGGGCTCTGCCCTTCCTAGCTGTGCACCCTGGGACAAGTAGCTTCACCTCTCTGAGCCTCAGTTTCTTCATCTCTAAAATGGAAACGAGGGGGACTTCCCTGGTGATCTAGTGGTTAGGACTCCGTGCTTTCACTACCGAGGACCCGGTTTGATACCTGGTTGGGGAACTGAGATCCCGCAAGTCATATGGCGTGGCCAAAAAATTTTTTTTTAATTTTTTTTTTTTTTTTTTTTTTTTTTTTTTTTTTTGCTGTATGTGGGCCTCTCACTGTTGTGGCCTCTCCCGTTGCGGAGCACAGGCTCCGGACGCACAGGCTCAACGGCCGTGGCTCACAGGCCCAGCCGCTCTGCGGCATGTGGGATCTTCCCGGACCAGGGCACAAACCCGTGTCCCCTGCATCGGCAGGCGGACTCTCAACCACTGCGCCACCAGGGAAGCCCCTTTTTTTTAATTTTTAAAAATGGGAACGATGATACATTAAAAACACCGACCTTACAGGGATGCCGTGGAGGTAAAGTGCTTGCAGAGCCAGCGTGGGCTCACTAGCAGCACTCAGTTCCTGTGAGGCGTTATATTACCCCAAGGCAGGGGCTGGCAGCTAAGCTCCAAGACCCCAAGGAGCCCTAAAAGGGGCTGCTGCAGGCGGCTCATGGGGAAGGACCCTGCCCCTACCTTCCTGTCCTTTTAAGGTTTTTTTTGCTACAATGCCTCCAGGCTTGACACTTGTCCTGCCATCTGCGGCAGCTCGAGAGACAGGGCCCCGCAGGAAGGCTGGAAACAGGGAGGCCCAGGCATGTCTCTGTAGCCATCCCAGCCTCCCAGAAGCCTCTGTGGCCAGCCCCCTGCAGCAGGTCCTGCAAAGGGCTCAGGCAGGGTCAGGGTGGCTGGGCGCTCTCCCCAGGCACCACTGTGGAAGGCTTGGGAGATCAGACCCCACCCGCTTCCCACCTTCTCCCAGCCCCAGCCAGTGCCCCCTGCAGTCCCCCAGTGGACGCAGAGCCCCTGATGGCGTGAGGTCAAGACCGGCCTGGGCCGGCCCCACGGGGCCATACAGAGCATCTCCCAGCAATGCCGACGACACGCAGGTCCAGAGAGCAGTTCCCAGCCTAGAAGACTTGGGGACTTCCAGGGAGAAGCGACAGCCATGCTGTGCCCCACAGAGGGAAGTGAAAGGTGCGCTTGGCGCTTGGCGAGAGGATGGAGGATGGGGAATGCGGGCAGAGAACAGCTGATGCACAGCATGGAGGCTGGAAGGAAACGGAGCGGAGTGAGTGTGTGTGTGAATGCCGGGTAGGCAGGGCTGATCGCCGCAGGGCCCCTTGGATTGGGATTTTATTCCCAGGGGCAGGGAGACCCTTAGGAGGGTTTCGCATGCAGAGAAACGACAAGTCCCACCAGAATTTGGAGAGTGCGTGCGGGCTGTGGAGTGGAGGATGGGTGAGGGTGGAAGCGGACAAGTGGATGGGATGGAGAGCATTTTGCAAGTAGAATTCAGGCGGGCAGGCGAGGGATGGAAGAGGAGCCTTGGCGGCTGTGCTGGGCTCCCGGCTTGGACAGCGACAGCTCGGGGGGTGGGGGGGTGGGGGGGCGAGGAGAACCACATGCACTTCCTGTGGCCTTTCTGTGCTCCGGCTGCTTCCCCGGTACCTCATGTAATCCTCACAACCATCCCGGGAGGGAGGGAGGTACGGGGGCTTCTGTTTCCAGGCCAGGAAGCCGATGTTGAGCAGTAACTCACTCAAAGTCAGGAAGGGAAGGGAAAGAACCAGGATTTGAACCAAGTCTTTAAGCCTCGGGAGCCGGGGCACTGGTGGGGGGACCCTCCTTGGGCGTGAACAAGGAGAGCGGGAGTGGGGAGGTGGCCGCTCCCAGGCTGACCCCAGGCGCCCCCAGCAGGGAGGGGGCCCAACCTCTCCCTGAGCAGAGCTGCACCCAGTGGGACCTCCGTGGGCCCAGAAGGTCCCCGGGTCCCTGGGCCTCCTAGGAGGGGGGCGGCTCTGACCCCTGTGCCAGGGGCTCAAGCCAGGGGGCAGAGCCTCTCGTTCAAGGTCTCAGTCACGCTCGTGCTCACACGGCTGCACGTCCTCAGTCACACACGCACATACTCACGGCCTCATTCACTCACTTGTTCACGCTCACGCATGCTTGCGCACACTGTGCTTCCACACACTCCCACACACGCGCGCTTGGCCCAGGAAGGCTCCGCAGGGGAGCCTGCCCCCCGCACCGTGTTTCCAGCCACGGTCCGGTCGTGGCCCGGCCCAACTGCTGAATCCCAGCCCCATCCTCCTCTCCCCCCACCCCTGGGGGAGAGAGTGGGGGAGGGAAGGGAACGGGGGGGGTGCTGACCAGACTGGTTTCCCAGCAAAGCAGATACAGGAAAGAGGACGGTTTCCAAGGGTTCCCCTCCCCCAGGTCCTCAGTAACCCTCCCTTAAGCACTTCAACAGCTCCCCAGGGCCCACATGGCACCAGGCCCCCAAACAAGCCCCATCAGGCCCCCCTCGGAGCTTTGGCCCTCAACTCTGCCATTTGCCCTCCCACCTCTCCTCTGCCTTCCCAGCACCAGCATAACACTGCCTTTTTCCTCCTCCAGGAAGTCCACCCAGATTACCCCAGCCACAGAAGTTGACCCAAAGTGTCCATCCACCCTGCTCAGAGACAGGAAGCTAGCAGTCCAAGGCCACACAGGGGCAGGAGGGCAGAGCCAGCTGGGTTCAAACCCAGAGAGAGCTGTCCAGCTTTGACTGGGATACCAGCATCAACCTTCGGCCAGTTGACAAGCTTGACAGAACCCCTGCACAGGGATGGGGCCATGAATACGAAAGACAAGGGTCCTCGGGGGACACGGTCACACCTACCCACACTCAAACACCACACAGATACATCAAGAAAAGAGCAAGATGGGGAATTCCCTGATGGTCCAGTAGGTAGGACTCCAAGCTTTCACTGCCAAGGGCACAGGGTTCGATCCCTGGTCCGGGAACTACGATCCCACAGCTGTGTGGCGAGGCCAAAAATAAAAAAATAAAATAAAAAGAAAGAAAAGAGCAGGACGGCGTCACAGGGCAGTGATTGAAGTAACAGACATAAACCAGCATAAACCTGCAATGAATGACAGGCGGGATGGGGGATAGGGGGAGGACTAGAAGACAGGTAGGGTCTCCCAGGAGGTGACACTGGAGCCCAGGGCTGAAGACATAAGGAGGAAGGCACAGCAAATGCAGAGGCCTGGAGATGGGACCCAGCTAAACTGGAAGCAGTGGTGGACGGGGCGAGGCGGGGGGCGATACTGGCCTGGGTTTTATTTCCAGGGCGAGGCCACGGGAGGGGAGGGGCACATTCGGATCTAACACATAACCAAGTAGAACAGTGTGAGGCATGGCCAGGGAGGACGCTTCCGTGTCAATCCCTGTCGGCTCCATGGAGGTGGTGTCCTCTTCCCCAGGCCAAGCCTCAGCCTCTCTCTGCACTGGAGTCTCTCCTAAGGTCAGAACCTGAGGGCTGAAGTCTCAGTGCCAGGCAAGTGCTTGGTAGCTGAACCTCAGTACCTCCAAACCTTTCCCACCAGGCTGTGCCGTAGCCACCCAGAGGCAAGGCCCCGACCCCGCTGGCCCCCTGAGGCCCTAGCAACACCAGGCCTTTGCCTCCACCTGTTCCCTGGGCAGGTTGCTAAAAGTGATTGCACAAGCCAGGGCTCAGAACAAATCCTCCCTCCCAGCCCAGCCTCCTCTGGGCCTCCAGCCACGTGGGCCGTACCCTCGGCAGGGCCCCAGGAGGCACACTTTCCACGTGTGAGAAGGAGAGGGGTGTTGAGGGAGCCCCTGCAGTGCCTGCAGATGATGGGCGAGGCAGTGACGGAGGCTGCCGGGGTGCCAGTCCTAGCTCGGCCAGTCCTGCACTGGGCACCCAAGTCACTGCATCTCCCCGTGCCTCTATTTCGCTGTCTATAAACTGAGGGGTGGTAACAGTGTCCCTTCGAAGGGCTGCTGTGACCATTAAATGAGTTAATACAGCAGAGCCCCTCAGAGCAGTGCCTGGCACGGCGTAGACCTCAACAAGCTTATTAATCACAGTAAGCACTTTCTGCATCTCCCCACTTCAGGACCCTCACAGCAACACTCCAAGAGAAATGGGGAAACAGAGAAACTGAGGCACGGAATGGTCACCTGTCCCAAGTCTCTCAGCTGGAAGCAAAAGAAAAAAGCTGGGACATGAACCCTTTCTTGAATCCCCCACTCCCAGGGACCCTGGCAAATTCCTCCCCAGTGTGCTCATTTCACAGCCAAACAGACTGATCCGTATCAGACAGGTCTGTGCCCACAACTTGCCCTGGTATAAGTGACAGCAAGTTGTCTCTCCAAAGAACTCCTACACATCCCTCAAAGCCCAGCTTATGATGTCCCCTCCCCTCCCCTCGATGAATAAGCCTTTCCAGTTAGTCCAGTCACATCCTGGCCCTCACCGCCACCTCATCCAAAAACTCTGCCTGGCCTTGAGCCTTCCAGGAAAGGGCCTGCCTTATCCCTCACTGAGGCCACAAGGCCTGACGCAAAGGCAGGTGCACAGTGGGAACAGCAGGGTGAGGTTCAGAGTAAAAGAGACTGCATACAGGGGAGGGTTCAGCACAGTAGAGCCAACGCTGTGAGGTGCAGCTGACAGCAGGGCTGAGAGAAGGCCTGGCACACAGTGGGCCCAGACGACTCACAAGAGACCTAACACAGTGCCCGGCGCACAGTGGGGCCAGGATCACAGAAGGCACTGGGGGAGGCCTGGACCTGCCTGCCGTCTTTCACCCAATCCCCGCACTCCCCACCGCTGAAAAGCCCCCCATGCACCTCCCATACCCATGTGAGTCCCACCCACACTCACAAGCCCAATGGCCTCCTCCTCCAGGCAGCCCACACTCGCTCATACTCAGCTACATGCAATCTGGCTGCAGTCACAAAACCAACAACAACGGCAATAATAACAGTGGCCATAACTAGCGTTTAGTTACTCCCGTGAGGACACCAAGCCGAGCCTTTACATACTCACTTAACTCCCGACAACCTTTCAAGTAGGCTTGCTTATTTGCTTATTTGCTCGCTTGCTTGCTTGCTTATCTATCTGTCTGTCTATCTATCTATCTATCTATCTATCTATCTATTTATTTTGCTGTACGAGGGCCTCTCACTGTTGTGGCCTCTCCCGTTGCGCAGGCTCCGGACACGCAGGCTCAGCGGCCATGGCTCACGGGCCCAGCTGCTCCGCGGCATGTGGGATCCTCCCAGACCGGTGCACGAACCCGCGCCCCCTGCATCGGCAGGCGGACCCCCAACCACTGCGCCACCAGGGAAGCCCTATTTTTTTTTTAAAGTCTACAGAGCATTTTTTTTTTTTGGCCGCGCCACATGGCATGCGGTATCTTAGTTCCCTGACCAGGGATCGAACCTGTGCCCCCTGCTGTAGAAGCGTGGAGTGTTAACCACTGGACTGCCAGGGAAGTCCCCAGGTAGGTTATTTTATTATCCCCATTTTAAAGATGAGGAAACTGAGGCTTGGGGAGGTTGAGTCACTTGTCCCAGGGGTTATACAGCCGAAGAGAGAAGTCAGGACGGGCACCCAGGCGGCCTTAACCGTGCACACGGGGCTGAGCGCTGTTACTGTTAGTGGTACCCTTGCCCTGTGTTCTCAGACCCTGAGCCAGGCAGCAGTAACCCGACTTAACCCTCCCTGCAGCCTCCTGAGCTGCTGCTACCCATTTTCCAGATGGACAGACTGAGGCTCCAAGAGGGGAATCGCACAGCCAGGCTGCCGCCCACTTCAGTGGTTCCCCACCTCACCCCCGGGGGGCGGGTTCTCCACGATTCTCTCCCCAGTCAGTGCAGAGGCCAGAAGCCAGCACCTGACAAGAAGCAGGAGCCCCAAATAACCCACAATATCCCTACGCGGTCATCACCTCCTCCCAGGGCAGGATCCCCTGCCAGGCTCTGCCGTGCCAGCCCAGGAGCCTTGGCGCCGGCCCTCAGAGAGGAGACGCTCCACCTGCAGCTCCCGCTGTCCCATCTCAACCCCCTCAGTGGGCACAGGTCAAGTTCAACCAATCTGCCAATGAGCCCAGGAGGCTGGGACAAGGTCCCTGCCCGGGACCCTCAGGGCTGGAACCAGGTCCCCGAGCCACCCTTGGAGAAAAGATGCTCCTCCACCTGCAGCCCCTGCCTTCCCATCTCAAACCCCCTCAGTGGGCACAGGTCAAGTTCTACAAAATCACCCAGGCCCCGGGGGCTGCTGCAATGCCCGCCACTTTGAGGAGAGGGAAGTGATGCCCACGTGAGCCTCCATGTGGCAGTGTGAACCCTACAAGGCCAACATGAGCAAGCCACGAAACGTGCTCTACAGACGCCCTAAACGCGATCCCGCAGACCCGGGCATTGCCCCCAGTGGGCAGGCATAACTTCCAGAAGCCACCTCTGCAGGCTGGATTTGGGGACTTCAGGTACAGTGTGACCCAGGCACCCAGGGCAGAAGCAGCCCAGGGCCCTGAGGCGTTAGGGTGTGGGGGACCTAACACCCCTCCCAGAGCTGCCTGGGTCTGCCAGACACGTCTCTTCACACCCGATGAACCGGGACGTCTCCCCTGTCCCCTGGGACCGGGTGTCGCCCTTGCCTGTCACTGTCGTAGCAAGCAGCCCAGACAGCCAGAGCGGGAGGGAGGCAGCTCTTCCACTTAGAAGCCACTGGGATATTTTATTTTCCTTCTCAAGTGACAGCTGAGGCCGGCTCTCCTTGAAGCTGCGGAGAGGCAATCATGGAGAGTTCACCCAGGTCTCTGATTCCCCACCAGACTGCGGCAGCCAGCAACTGCCAGGGCATGGGGGCAGGGCAGTGGCGCAGCCAAGCCAAGGCCACAGCCAGCGTGGATGTGAGTGGACAGGGCCTGGGGGAGGACAAAAGGGGAGGAGGGGCTGTGGCCCAACGGAGGGGGACACGTGGTCCCACCCAAAGGGGGCACAGCATATCCAACCATGGGGGGCACAGCCCCAGTCCAGGGGGCTCAGGTCCATCCAAGGGGGGCACACAGTCAGGAGGAGAATGAGGATCAGTACTGATCCTGCCCACAAGCCCCCCAGCCCCCAGGTCCACCTATCCGGGCTCCCAAAAGAGACCTGCGCTGATCACAGGCAAAACAACCACAATGGTTGCCACAGCAATAATAATAGCCCCTCCTGCACGCACAGTCACCCTGTGCCAGGTCCTGGGCCGTCTATCCTGACCCCATTTCACAGATGGGGAAACTGAGGCCCGAAGAAGTCCAGCAACCTGCCCGAGATGGCACAGCCAGGGAGGGGCAGGGAGATGGGGCCCCGGGCGTCCTCCCTCGGCTGCCCCATCCTCCCCCCGGCTCCACCCTCAGTGTGGCCCCAGAACACACTGCTCAGAAACCTCCCGCCCGCCTCCTCGCTACGGGGCGTGGGGCCATCTGTGGAGACAGCGGCCGACAAGAGCAATTAGACGCCAGGAAGGAGCCAGGATACCGACCGTTTCTGGAGGAAAGGGGGGTAGACGGGGGCTCAGGCCACACGGGTGTCGGCAGCCTGGCTCCCGGCCCAGCACAGGCCGAGTCAGGGCAGGCAGCGCAGATCAGGCCGGGAGGGCCAGGGGCTTCGCTCCGCGGCCTGCGGAGGCCCCAGACGGCAGCACGGAGAAGCCATTTGTCTGTCTACCTGTCTGTCCACCACCGGCATCGCCAGCTGCAGACACCTGGAGCTCCCCTGAGGCTTTCGCTGCGTGGGCACCGTGCTAAGTAAGCCCTGTAAATTACTAACTGGTTTAATTCTTACAACCACCGTACACATGAGTTACTATGACTCTCCCCATTTTACAGATGGGGGCAATGAGGCAGAGAGGCAAGAAAGTGTACCCAGGGTTCCCACAGCTAAGATTTGCATCCAGGCATCCACTTTAACCACACATCACCTCCGCCTGGGAGTCCCCTGAGGGGTGGGAGATAAGAAAGTGGGCTTTCTGGGAATGGGGCACAGGGGACTGCATGGGGTGGAAACTTCCAGAAGCCTCTGGAAGTCCCTCAGAGGCCCCATCGTAGGCTCTCTGTAAAGCTAATTCAGTTTCCACCCTGTCGGAGCACAGGCCAAGGGCCCTACAATGCCAGCTGCTGGGTTCCCCCAGGAGGACGCTGCCTGATGGTCAGCCGGAAGGGAAAACCACTGCATAGCCTCCCACCCTGCCCCAAGCTTCCCTGCCCAAGAGCAGGGTCTGGGCCATTAGTGGCTGCAGGGCAGGGCTGGGGGCTGCCTGGGAGAGCAGGGGTGTCATGGAACCAGCGATTGATCCCCAGAAGCAATTAACTGTCTGGGTCAAGAGATGGTGAAAGAGATTTGTCACTGGGGTGCCCAGGGGATATTCCAATGAGTCCAGCAACCCAGGCGGGAGGGGTGGTTCCCGCTGACCTCGTCTCTGCACACTTCTGGAGCACCCCACTCCTCCCCAACCCCGAGAGAACTACCTCTGCACACGCCCGCTCCCCAAGACCAGCCCCGACCCACCCCCGCATCTGTGACCCGTGCACCAGGGGGACCAGCCCATCCTGCACAGATGGGGACAGAGAGGCCCAGCAAGGGAGTCCATACACAGAGTCCCAGAAGCCCTGGATCTGGCCCTAGACCCGGACCCAATCCCAGCTGCACCAGGTTCTAGCTGGGCAACCCCACGCCGGTGCCTAAATTCTGAGGCTGTTTCCTCTGCTACAAGGTGGAGGTGATAAGCAGGGGAGTTAAAACCAGAACGGCTCAGGCACAAATCCCAGCTCTACCATTTTGTTAAGCCTGAGGCCGTCACCTTGCTCCTCCGAGCCTTGGTTTCCCCATCTGTAAAATGGGGGTGATGCCAAGGGCTACTTTGTGTGGAAATATGCAGTCTGGCACACAGCAGGTGCTCAGTGCAAGCTCGCCATCAGGGTTCACCAGCCCACCTCCCCAGTGACGCAAGCCCAGCCCCTCAGCACCTAGGACACCAGGCGCAAGCCCTGAGCCGGGTCATGATGAGAATACCTGGGGCACAGACCCCCCCACCCCAGCCTCTGAAGCATGACCAAGTGAGAGACGTAGGCCACCATCCCCAACCGGGCTTGGCGACTGCCTGTCTGGAGAACAGAATCCCCTGGACACACGGCCCTCCACCCAGATCCTCCACGGACAGAGCTGGAGGAGATACAGGGCATGGGCCTCCCCTGTGTGAGAGTCCCCCAGTGAGCCTCCCAGCTTTCACCCCCTCGTGTCTGCATCATTTCCCTCCATGCACACCCTGGGCACATGCGGCCCCTGGGATCCACTGTTTGACGACAGTAAACACCCATAACAGCTCCCTCGCTGTTCCCACTACACAGATGAGAAAACTGAGGCCCAAAGCACCCAGCAAAGGGCAGCCTCAAAGCCAGCTCTTTGTGATGTCCCACAGGAGCTCAGCAGGTGCTCAGAAGCCCGGGTCACCGGGCCAGGGGGCAACACTGAGTCACAGTGAGAAACTTGGTAGAAACTGAAAACAGCCCCAGAGGCCCCACGTACTGCCCAGAGTGAGTCGCGCTGATTCACAGCCGGGCTCTGTGTTGGAAAGTTCCTGCTTCTGTGGTGGAGTGGAGGTGGGGGACACGGGGCACAGAACAGCCACTAGGCGCGAGCTGTGAACTGGCCCCAGGGCCTCTAGATCACATCCAGCCTCGTCCACCACCCAGCGCCCCATCAGCCCCATTAGGGGAGTGCCTGCGGGGGAGGGGAGGGGAGAGCATGCTCTGGGCCACAGAAATACGGACACAGCATGAAAAGGGGGTCTAGGTGTTCCTGCCCTCCCCTGCCCAGGGCACAATCAAGACGTGAGCTCCTAAGGCCCAATGCCCGGCCTTCAGGCTAAAGACACTTGGGCCTGATCATTCGTCATTGTGGGGCTGCTCTGTGCACTGGAAGATGTTCACAGCATCTCTGGCGTCAAACCGCTATGCCTGTGACACCTCCTCCAGGCTGGGATAAACGAAATGTCTTCAGACACTGCCAAAAGAATCCTGGGGGGCTTCCCTGGTGGCGCAGTGGTTGAGAGTCCACCTGCCGATGCAGGGACATGGGTTCGTGCCCCGCTCCGGGAAGATCCCACATGCCGCGGAGCAGCTGGGCCTGCGCGTCCGGAGCCTGTGCTCCGCAACGGGAGAGGCCACAACAGTGAGAGGCCCGCGTACCGCAAAAAAAAAAAAGAATCCTGGGGGCTATGTCGCTGCACTGACCCCACCCCTACCCTGACCCTTAAGGGCCTCTATTCCTGGGCAGGAAATAGCAGTCAGTGGCACCCACCCTCCCCTGGGCCGGCCCCTTGGTCTGGTCAGTTCCAGACAGGGTAGAACCCACTTGAGGGACAAGGGACCTGTGTCCAGGACCCATCCTCCCCCCCCTCCAGGTCAGGCCAGGGCTGGTCTCGCTGCCAAGGGACCCATCAGCCATCAACACTAACTGACCAAGCCCCTATTACGTCCTGACACCATTCCAGGGACTGGGGGCCTAGCAGTGGACAAGACAGAGGCAGCTCCTGCTTCCTCGGAAGTGACCTGATGTGGGAAGGCGGACAACACACCACGGGAAGGAATCAACCAAGAAACTTCATCGATCAACAACTACAGACCTAAGTGGGGGGCTGGGACAGTGGCTGCAGGGGGTGCGGGTGCTGCTTGATTGGGCAGCCAGGAGGTCCTCCCGAGGGTGACCTCTGAGCTGAGACCTGATGGCAGCCGCCATGCCGATCGCAGGGAACAGCATCCCTGGTGGGGGAACAGCAAGTGCAGCGGCTGAGTGCAGAGGCTGGGGTGGGGAGGGATGTGGCTGGAGCGAGAGCCAGGAGATGGGTCAGTGAGGGTGAGCAGCTCCCCGGCACCCTTGGGGCCTCTGGGTTTATTCTCAGAGGAGGAGGAAAAAGGGAAGGGAGAGTGTGAGACAAGGAGCTGAAGATTCTCATTCTCCTTCGGACAGGATCCCTTTGCCTGCAGCATGGAGAGCACAGCAGGGGCAAGAGAGGATGGATTCAGGGGCCAGGAGGAGGCTGTGTGGGTGCCAAGCCAGACAGTGGATGGGGGGAGGGGACCACAGGGTCTGGTCTGCCCTTATGAAAGCAGGGAGGGCCTCGACCACAGGGGTCCCACCCCCCACTAACAGCATATCGTTGTTTTTGTGCTATCAGGGCCGAGGGGGTCTCCAAGGCAGGGTCCCCACTCTGGAACATCTCAGAAACCGGCAGGGATGTTTTTGGCTGTCCTGTGACTGGCACTCAGCCAGTGGGACAGTCCCACGCCACGAAAGTCACCCTCTCCACACGATTTTCAAATAACCTAGCCGTTAAAAAAAAAAACCTGCCAGAACCGATCCAGACACCAGCTTCTTCTTTAGCATCACTTTCATGTGTTTCCAGAACCGAAACGCTTCTGATCTCACTTGCGTCGCATCGACACTTACTCCTTCTGAGTGGGAGCCAGCAGCACTTCCTCCCACTTCCTTTTATACTACAGTGTACACTGATTGTTGTTACTGTCGTTGTTAATTCTGTGCAAAGTCAAGACCGTATGCAGGAGGAATTTCAGTGCCAAGGAGTAAAGGGGATTTTCCAAGTATATGCTCTAAATATAGTCAGGGGCTGTCGGGATGCTGTGTGGCTCTGGGTAAGTTAGCCGACCTTTCTGAGCCTTAGCTGTTTGCCTGTAACACAGGGAAAGCCATGATGCGATCGTTGCTAGCTCGCGAGATTGAGAGGATCAAACGAATTAACGCGGCAAGTGCCTGCCGCTATGAGACCCGGAAAAGCACCTGGCCCTCGGTCCATCATCGCATGTGGCTGAAGGGGCTGGAGGCGGGTGGGGGTAAAAGACCCCAGCGCAGGCCCCGGCTGGGCAGGGGGTGGAGGAGAAAATCCCGCACTCCCTGCGTGGGCCAGGTGGCTCCCCGCCAGCCGGGCTTTCATCTCCAGGAGATAAGCCGCCTGCTCAAGTTCACGTTCCGGATCAAATGAACCCACTTAATCGCCTTAGGGATCTCCACTGAGCCGGCTCCTCGGGGACCCGGGGAGGAGGGCAGCTGAGCCCCTCCAGCCAAGACCCCCACCTTCGCAGCCAGGCATGGAGAGGACACCCTGCCCACCCTCAGCCCCAGCCCGGCAAGGACCGCTGCAGCGCCCCCCCAAGGGCAGGTGTGTGCACACTGGCCTTCCGAGTCTGTGCACACAGGTCACCTGCTCACCGTCACAAAGCACCTACTGTGCGCCCCGTGCCCGGGCAAAGAGGCTCTTAATCCCCACAGCCTCCCAGAAGGCAAGTGCTACCACGAATGCCACTCTCCAGATGGGGAAACTGAGGCCGGGAAAGGAAACAGCCAGCCCACGAAGGCGACAGAGCTCCTTGCGGGATCACCGGCAACCCTCAGGGCAACACCTCCCCCACTTCACAGATGAGGAGACTGAGGCAGGAACGGGCCTTAAGTCACCACCATATGCCAATGCCAAGCCGGGGCAGGTGGGCAGTGCCCGTCTATGCCTGTTGGGGGGTTGGGTGGGGTTGCTCATGCCTGGCGTGGTCCCAGCCACATCCTCGCACTTGGGACAGCTCCTGGCACACAGTAGGGACCCAGTGAGCACATCTGAATGAACAAAATCTACATGCTGGACACAGACACCAAGGAAAACTCCCTCACGGGACCTCTCTGCCCTCCTAACAGCCCTCATGTACCACAGGCGTCCTGGGGAGTGTCTGTGCCCCCCAGAGGACCCTGGGCAATGTCTGCAGTCATTCCTGGTTGTCACAATGGGTGGCGGGTACCACTGGTAGAGACCAGGGATGCTGCTAAACATTCTACAGTGCGCAGGACAGCCGCCAAAACAGAAGTATCCAGCCCAAATGTCAGCAATGCCCAGGTTGAGAAATCCTGCTTAATTGAGCACCTACAGTGTGCAGAGCTGCACAAAACCCTGCAAGGGGACGAGATCACAGGGGTGAGGTTTTCGTGTCCAATGTCACACAACAACTGCAGGGCTGAGGACGGTCCCGGGTCCAACTGACTCAAAGCCCCACCCCAGAGCCGGCAATTACCTGCCCCATTCCTGAGGATTCCGACCCACCAGGTCTAGAAGTGCGGGCTGCAGAATCTAGATAGCTTCCCGTTCCCGAACTCTCCCCACTTCCAGGCAGCAACAGTCTGAGCTGTTCCTTTCCATCAAAACCCACAGACACCAGGATGCCAACAGTCTGTCTCTCGGGCGGGGGGGGTGGGGGGTGGTGGTGAGAACATGGTTGTATTTTTTTCTTTTTTGTGTGTGTGCAGGATTTTTTTGTGTCTTAATTTTCCAATTTCTAGAGAACACAGGGACTTGCCTGGCGGTCCAACGGTTAAGACCCTTGCCACGTGGTATGGCCAAAAATAAATAAAATAAGATAAAATAAAATGAAATAAAAGAAAAGAAAAATACAGAGAACAGGTTGGTTCTGCTTCTGAAAATCAAGAAAGTCTTTTTCATAAAGCAGCTGTCGAGCCACACGCCCTACCCAAGGCCTTGGCCATGGGGAGATCTCACACCCCACCACAGAGGGCCAGCCAGGGGAGCCCCCTGCAGAACCTGCCAGCATCGGCTGGAAGAGCCACAAGCCAGCAGTCCCACTCCCAGGAATACGTGGAGGAGGAGAGCACGTGAGCACCTGGAGGCACTCAGAGAAGCTCCAAACACGGCAATCAACCCAAGCGGCGTCTAGGGAATACACCAATCACATGGCCTGTATCCCCATGACGAGATACTATCTCTACAGAACTTAAAATTCATCAACTAGATCTAACTGCACCAACACGTCGCAAAATCCTATTTTCTTTTTTTTTTTTTTTCTCTTTTCTGGCCACACCACGCAGCTCGAGGGATTTTAGTTCCCGACCAGGGATGGAACCCAGGCCCTCGGCAGTGAGGGCACGGGGTCCTAACCGCTGGACCGCCAGGGAATTTTTAAAAATAACAATAATAGGTACACGATTCGCCTTGTGTATTACACTTCGAATCCTCAAAACGATCCTAGAAAATAGGTACTATTTCAGTCCCTATTTTACATATAGGGCAACTGAGGCACAGAGTGACACCTCACAGCTGGAAAGAGGCCAGGAGGGATGGGGACCCACGCCATCAGAATCCCTGCTCGGGACCACTCCAGTCTGCTTGCCTGTCTCAACGTGGAGAGGAAATTACTAGGCTGAGTTATATAAAAGCTGTCAATATTCGACCACTTTTGACCTACAAAACTGGCAGAGTCCTGTGGCTCATTCTAATAGCAAATTGCAGAGCGGCAAACACAGAAAGACACGGCCACGTGCATCTTTCCAGCCTGGAGATGAGACGGGGGCCCCAGGCCGTGCAGGAAACCATGCAGAGGCCCTTGCAAGTGTGACAACATTTTTAGACGAGCACATGTCCAGTGGAGAAGTGGCAGTCTCTGGGGAGGAAACTCAAATGACCAGAAAGTCACCTGTAATTTTTATTATTATTTTTTTTAATAAAAGGCAGCCGCCACTTTAGCCGGTGGCCCAGAGCCCAGCCTCCTGGACTCAGGCTGGCTAGAACATTCCCACCGTCTCCCCGTGGCAGCCTTTCTGCCCCCCAGACCCCATAGAGCCTATCCACGAGCAGTGGTTCCCCAGGGCCTGGTCTCCAGAGCCTCCTCTTCAGGCGAGAGAAGCTCTCCCCACCTAAGGATCCAGTTTCATTTAATTGCAGGCTTCAGGTTTCTGGACGCCGGCCCAGAGGGCCTTCGGCCGAAGGCGTGGGCCATTTTCTTTCTCTTTTCAATAAAGCCGGGAAGGAAGCAGCATGTGGCATCGCCCGTCTGCTCCGAGAATGTGGAGCACTTGCCCCCTGGGAGACCCCACCCAGAAGAATCATCTGTGGCTCGTCACAGCTGGGCGGACAGGCTGGGGACACAGTTTTTTCCCCCCTGGCCCTTCATTGGAGCCAGGTACCCCCACCGGATTTGAAGGAAAAAAGAAAAAATGAACACACAAACATCCCTACTTCACACCACTCCCTCCCCGCTCCAAAACCTCCAAATGGTCATCTCTCTGCTTCTAGATTTTTTTTCTTGCATTTCTTTTTTTTTTTTTTTGCGGTACGCGGGCCTCTCACTGTTGTGGCCTCTCCCGTTGCGGAGCACAGGCTCCGGACGCTCAGGCTCAGCGGCCATGGCTCACGGGCCCAGCCGCTCCACGGCATGTGGGATCTTCCCGGACTGGGGCACGAACCCGCGTCCCCTGCATCGGCAGGCGGACTCTCAACCACTGCGCCACCAGGGAAGCCCTTGCATTTCATTTTTTTTCTCCAGCACAGCCCTGTACAGTTTGCAGGTCCTTCTGTTCGCTCCGTGTCCTTCACCCATAGCCCCAGGGCAAGGGCAAGACACGGAGCGGTCACCTGATTCCAAGGTCACTGGCTGCAGGGACACACACGGTCTAAATGACCAGGTGGCACCTGGCTGCTAGGGGTCTCAGGGAAGATGAGGGCTCTTGTTTGAGTTTCCTCTTGCTGCTGTAACAAGTGATCACAAACGCGGTGGCCTGAAACAGCACAGATTTCTTATCTCACAGTTCTGGAGGTCAGAAGTCTGAAATGGATCGAACAAGGCGAAAATCAGGGTGTCAGCTGGGCTGTGTCCCTGCAGCGGGCTCTCGGCGAGCCCGCATTCCTTGTTTTTTCCAGCTTCTAGAGGCTGCCTGCACTCCTTGGCTCCTTGCCCCTTCCTCCATCCTCAAAGCCAGTAGCACAGCATCTTCAAATCTCTTGGACTAACCTCCTGCCTCCTCCATATAAGGACCTCTGTGAGACCACCAGGATCATCCAGGATAACTTCCTCCACCTCAGGGTCAAATGACTGGCATCCTTAATTCCATCTGCAAGCTTAATTCCCCTTTGCCATGTAACACAGCACAGTCACAGGTTCTGGGGTTCAGGGGCACGCACATCTTTGCAGGAGACCATTAGCCTCCTTCCCACAGGCTCCAAAAATCTCTGGGCCTCGAGGGAACTGCTCCAAAGGCCCATCTCACAAACCCTGAGCTCCAGCAGGCAAGTATCGAGTCCACGTGACTCGGTCTCTCCACTCCTACAGAGCAGGCATACCCCGTTCCGTCATCTGTATGGTGAACACATACCCCAAGGGTGCCCAGTCTAGCCTTTGATGGAAATGTGAATCAGGCAGAGCCCATGTGGCTCATCACTAGAGACTTCCCTAAGATGACAACAAATAACTCATCAATCAATTTTCTTGGGCAACTTTTGTGGGTTTTGGGGACCAGTCACAAATCGCCCTATTGTTCATCCCCCACACCAGCAAGATCCATAACAGGGAAGACGCCCTGTTGAAACCTTCACGGCCCTGCTGAAACCTTCACGGCCCTGCATTCTAGGTCAAGAATGCCACTGGCACCAACAAAGCACACAACCTCTGGGAAAATGGAAGGCTTTGCAAGGTTCAACTGACCGGCAGCACGACTCATGCTTGGAAGACCACCCAAAGGACCAAGCCCTCACTACACAGCTGATGGGTGGTGAGCAGGGACTGGGGAAGCAGAGGCCACCCAATGTGCCCAGCAGCACGGCCACTAGGGGCATCCCTGGTGTGAGTCAGCACCCTCCCCCCATGGCTGCTGATGACCACACCTCACTGACCCCTGCCCAAGAGCCGGGTCTCCAAGGACCTGGCAGTATGGACAGGGACAAGGTGAAACCTGCCCCGTGACAACGTAATGATATTAACAATAGTAGCCATCGCAACGCGAAAGATGATAGAGGACATGATGTAATACTCTCCTTGCTTCAAAACCCTTGTGCGTCTCTTTCCTGCCAGGAAATCTGGGAGGAGGGTGCCAAGGCCCAGAGAGGTTGTACAAAAATTACACAGCAACCCAGTAAACAAGATGGGTCTCAAATGCCCGGCGCCCACCCCATGGCCTGCCTCCCAGTCCAGGACCCTCCAGGCAGCTCCACCTCATCCTCCCCCACATCCCTTCCACCCTGCATCTGGAAAGGGCCCACCTCCCCTCCCCAGGCTCCCTCAATGCCCCCTCTCACTTACCTCCCCTCCAAGGAAAACACTACCCGTCCCCCCAGTGTCAGAGCACCCACCAAACCCTCCACACCTCCCTGGCTGCCATCCAAACACCGTGGAGGCGCTCTTTACAGCACGGGGAGCTCAGAGGCATCCCGGACACATGGCCCCGGGCTTAGGGGCACAGAGAGGGCAACGGGGTCCCAAAGGTCACACAGCAAACCTGCAGAGCAGTGCCTGGGGTGCACATACTCTTCCGCCTCGGCATTCCCACTGGGAGAAGCACAGTTCCAGGAGGCGATGCAGCAAGGGGGCAGCAGCCAGAGCCCAGGTGCCATGAGATGCAGCTTCCTGCCCGCCGCTGCGGCTGCTGTTTATAGTCTAGACAGCGGGGTCAGCTTCCTGCAAGGCAGAGCCCAGGAGCCTGCGGGGAGCCTGGGAGTGTGACCTCGAGGGAAACAGGCCAGGCCAGGGCAGAGAGGTGAGCTGAGGTGTCCAGGGCTGGGCACATGGTGGACCCAGGCCGACCCCCCTGCCCGGGGATCCACAGTCCCCGGGAAAGGGAGACAGGAGGAAAGGCCAGGTCCTGCCTGTGACGGCCACCCACCAAGGAAAGCGCTTACAAGCCATGTGCCCTGGACCGATGACATCAACACTCTGTGCCTTGATTCTCCCATCATTAAACAGGGAAATTAACAGTTCTGGCCACAGCTGTCACTGTGGTCATTGTGGGGCTCTGGTTATTGTGGGGCTTAAATGAGCTAACATACAACAACACGGAGTGAGCTCGCCCATAAAACCTCTGTCAGCTCAGCCCCCAGCCCTGCCCAGAGACCAGACAAGGAAGGTGGGGAGGAAGATGGCATGCACACAACCTGTCCACGGCAGGTCACCATCATAGAGGCCACCCCAGGTGCCCTAATCCAGCCCACTCCCCTAGGAGGCAGGGAAGACATTTATCCCCATTTTACAGATGCAGAAACTGAGGCACAGAGTGACAGAAGAACCCAGCCCAAGAAAGGGAGAAGGGTTCCTCCTGCCCCTGGGTTTCGTGAAGTTACCTGGGGTCTTCTCTCTCAGCCAACAACAGACAGGCCTCACAGGCCCTGGGAATGCCCCCCCTCAGACCCTGCAGAGCTTACCTTCCTGTGATGGAGGGGACGGGCACATGGGGCCAAGAAGGAGACGCCTCAGGCCACAAGAGCAGACAGAGGCCACCTGCCTAAGGGAACACGGGCTTAAAGTCCCCCAGGCACCTGGAGTCATCCGGCTATGATGTCTCATCCTTCCTCTAAAAACCAGCACAGCAAACTGACACCACCGCCACCAAGCACCAATCGGATTGAAGTCTTTCTCTGTGCTCTCAGTGTCAGGCAGCAAGCCCCTTCCTGTGTGACCTCACTTAACGCTCCCAACAGCCTCGAGAGATGAGCCATCTGATTGTGCCCATTTCGTGGATGGGAAAACTGAGGCCTGAAGTAGCCAGGACCTTATTATCTCAAACCTCAGCCACTCCAGAGCTCAGGAATCAGCTCTGCTCTGCAGGGGACTGTCATGACCACCCACAGGAAAGACAGGGAGGGAGCAGCTGAAGGCCCAGTGACCGCCGGGGGTCTGAGGAGGGCCACAGGTGAGGGAAAAGATATCAGATGCAGGGAAAGGCAGACAACTTGGGACCCCAAGACATCCTGCATTGGGATGCCAGGTCAGGCCATGCCCAGCCAGAACCTGACATTCGACACATTTATTGGGCACCTACTGTGTGTCCAGAGCTGTTCTAGAATGGCGATGCAGCAGGGAATGTGGACCAAAGTCCCTGCCCTTCTGGAACATGCATTCCAGCAGGGACGACAGACAACAGCAAGTTAAACAGATAAAACCATAGTTCATCAGAAGGAGACACGTGAAGGAGGGAAGGAGAGGGCTTGAGGAGGAGAGGGTACAATTTTAATTAAGACCAGAGAAGGACCCACAGAAAAGGTGACATCTGAGCAAAGAGGGCAAAGAAATGACGCAAGCCGCACGGACACCTGGGGGAAGAGTGTTGCAGGCAGAACAAGTGCAAAGATCCTGAGGCAGACACATGTCAGGTAAATTTCAACAAGGAGGTTAGTGTGGCTGGTACAGAGTGGGAACAAGGGGAACAGATCAGAAGGGGAATTGGTGGGGGGTGGGGGGGCGGGGCACAGACTGTGCAGGGACTTGTAAGCAAGATAAAGAGCTGGCTGTTATGCTGTCTGAGATGGGAGGGCTCTGAGCACAGGAGGGATAGGCCTAAAAGAAAACCCTCCGGCTGCCATGTGGGGAACAGACGGTCAGGCTGACTGGTGAGGAGGCTACCGCAACAGTCCAAGCAAGTGATGATGAGCGCTGTATTAGGATCCTGGAGCTGCTGTAACAACTCATCACAAACTAGGGGGCTTAAAACAATACAAATTTATTCTCTCATAGCTATGGAGGTCCGAAGTCTGACAGCAAGGTGTCGGGTGGAGTGGTCCCTTCTGGAGGCTCCGAGGGAGTCTGTTCCATGGACCTAGCCAGCAATCCTCGGCTTGTAGACGCATCACTCCATTCTCTGCCTCCGTCTTCACACGACGTTCTATCCTTATAAGGACACCGGTCCTACTGGATTTAAGGCCACCCTACTCCAGCACGACCTCATCTTAACTAATTACATCTGCAGCGACCCTATTTCCAAGTAAGGTCTCCTTCTGAGGTTCTGGGAAGCACATGAATTGGGGGAGGGGACACTATTCCACCCAGTACGGTGGCCTAGATGGAGTGCAGGCAGCAGAAGTGGGCAGAAGTGAAAATGGTTAAGAATACTTAGGAGGGTGGCAGACGGTGTCGGTGCGTGTTGGGGGCAGGGAAAAGTGGGCGCCTCCCAATCTCTCCCCCCGCTTTCATCCTCCCCTAGTTTAACTGGTCACAGGAGTTACCCAGGAGTCACCACCACACATAATTCCCACCAGAACCCCACCCTGCAAACCTGGCCCAAGCCCCCAGGACCCTGGCGACCCCTGACTCCCGCTGGCCTCTGCAGCATCCCTCCAGGGCCCCCGCTCCGCTCCTGGCCTGGTGGCCGGTGGCTTGGCAGACAAGCCCCACTGAGCCCCAGGGCAGCACATCCCCGGCCCCCCACCTTGGCCCAGCAGGCTCGCCTCGTTAGCCTAACGAGCAGGGCCTCGGTGCCAGGCAGTTGCCATGGCCACGGAGACAGCAGCACTGGGCGATGCTCCCGGAGGGTCTGCGGCGGGCACCAGAGTTCAGCGTGAGGACAAGCAGGGACCCCCGAGGCACCCCCTCCCCACGGGGCCCCCTGCTGTGTGCACCCTCGGGCCTGGCCTCAGGGACTTCTGACTGCCAGCATCTCTCAGAGAGGCCCCCTGGGCCACAAAGAAAAATCCACTCCCCGCCCACCCACCCCTCCTGACCTCCTGGCCAGAAGTCCCCCCTCCCCCCCCAATACAGCACACAGTTATTGCAGGGGTGACCGTCAAGGGGAGGTCGGAGGTCAGCAGACGCTGGGGCAGACAGGCCTCCAAGGCAGTGAGAAGGGCCTGGATTTCATGCAAGAAGTGCCGGGAGGCCCTGAGGGCTCATGGGGCTCTGAGTCAGGTCAGGGCACTCACCCACAGGGTCCACCCAGCAGCTCTGCACAGAACAGACTGGGGGCAGGATGGAGGCTTCTGCAGGCGCTGGGCGGGTGAGAGGGCAGCTGGGGTGACCCCCAGCTCTCTGGCTCGGCCCCACACTCAGGGAGGAAGCCCAGGCTGGGGGGTCGGGGGACGAGGGGGGACCGCGGGTCCGTTTTGGGACAGCTCGGGCCTGAAGCCCCTTTGGGACAAAGGGAAGGAGGCTGCTGGATCTACCTGCCCGGCCCCAGGGTGGGCTCCGAGGGTTTACGAGCCGCAGACAGGAAGGAGAGGGACTAAGACTCGGCCTGAAGGACGGACTCACGCCTCAAATGGCCCCTCAGCTCCCTTTGCCTCACCAGACCCTCTGAGGTCGTGTGTCATTCATCACCCCATTTCACTGGTGAGTAAACTGAGAAGCTCTGCACAGAGGCTCCATTACTTGTCCTAGGCTGCATCGCACAGCCAGTAAGAGGCAGACACCGGACTCCGCCCCGTGGCTCATTTGAGCTCTGTTCACAAGCCCTAAAACACAAACACACGTCACCAAAAACCAAGCCAACCCCAGGAGACAGGAGGCAGAGAGCCTGGGCCCCCGGGTCTCCGGGAGACGCACCCACACATGCCCTCCAGTGGGTGGCCAGTTGCCGGTCTCATCTGATTCCACCCGTCGGTTACTTTTCCCCCCACTTCCTTTCCAGCTCAGAGGAATATCCCAGGGTCAACAGAAGGAAGCAGAAACACTGGAAAGCATCCACAGAGCACCAAGGCTGGAACCGGAGCCCAGAGGCCCCTCCATGCGGACACACCAGCAGCACTGCCACCGCAACAATTCCAAGATCCCTGGGCCCCGGATACGGAACAGACAGGAGTGACCCTCCACCCAGGAGTGGTAAGCTCGTCACCTACCCCACTGCAGGGTCTTCCCTCAGGCCAAGTGGCCCCCAAGGGCCCCGGGGCCTCCAATAGGGATCCTGCACCTTCCAACCCACTCACTGTCACCTTCCCAAGCCTGACCCAGGATGGACACCCAAAGACCCTGGTTCTTGCCCAGGGTATGACCTTGGTTAAGACACTCCCTGGGGCCTTGATTTCCTTCTGGAATCATCTGTTAGGAGACCACCCACCCACCACCCCGCAGGCACGCAGGGGGAACAAACCTGGAAACATCTCGCAAGTGTTTTCCTCTTCCTTACTCCTGTCTGCTCCAGCCCACCCCTCAAGAACTGAGACAACTGTCAGGAATGCATAGGATAAGGTAAAATCAGAGAGCAAGGGGCTTCCCTGGTGGCACAGTGGTTAAGAATCCGCCTCCCGGGGCTTCCCTGGTGGCGCAGTGGTTGAGAGTCCGCCTGCCGATGCAGGGGACACGGGTTCGTGCCCCGGTCCGGGAGGATCCCACATGCCGGGGAGCGGCTGGGCCCATGGCCGCTGAGCCTGTGCGTCCGGAGCCTGTGCTCCGCAACGGGAGAGGCCACAGCAGTGAGAGGCCCGCGTACCGCAAAAAAAAAAAAAAAAAAAAAGACTGTGGGAGCTCTCTATCAGGGGTCGGCAAACGTCTTCTGTAAAGGGCAGTAGAATCAATATTCTAGCCTTTGGAGGCCTTCCGGCCTCTGTCACAACTCCTCAGTTTTGCTGCTATAGCCTGAAAACCACCACAGACTACACATGAATGAATGGGCATGGCTGCGTTCCAATAAAACTTTACTTCCAGACACTGAAATTTGAATTTCACTTAATTTCACATGTCACGAAATACTCTTCTCCTGTTTATTTGTTTCAACCACCAAAAAATGTAAAAACCGGGCTTCCCTGGTGGCGCAGTGGTTGAGAGTCCACCTGCCGATGCAGGGGACGCGGGTTCGTGCCGTGGTCCGGGAAGATCCCACATGCCGCGGAGCGGCTGGGCCCGCGAGCCATGGCTGCTGAGTCTGCGTGTCCGGAGCCTGTGCTCCGCAATGGGAGAGGCCACAGCAGTGAGAGGCCCGTGTAACGCAAAAAAAAAAAAAACCCAAAAAACAAAGACTGTTAAAAAATGTAAAAACCATTCTTAGCTTGCGCACCATATAAAAAAGTGGAGGTGGTCTGGATTTGGCCCGCGGGCCGTAGGTTGCCAACCCCTGCTCTCTATATATTCCAGAATAAGCTCCTAAGATGTATTATAATTTAAAGGAGGAAAGTAAGATGTGAATAGGGTGTGATATCATTTGTGTGCTTGTTTTTAAACGGAGCACACACATCCAAGTCCCTGTCAGGCGGACATATGGCCAGAGTATCTCTGAGACGAAACTTTTCCCACGTGTATCTGCCTTGGGGGACAGAAATGGAAGGGTAGGAACAGGAATGAGACTTACTTCGACACCTCTGGGCTCTGTTTTAATTTTTTAACAGGCCCATGCTTTTTCTTGTAGTAAAACACATTTTTATAAAGCCCGAGGCAAGTAGCAGGGTTTCAGTGCGTTACTTTTTGGTTTTCTGTATTTTTCAAATGAAAAATAAAAGTAACGTTATCCCCTGCGCCAAAAAAAAAGTTAATCTAGTTGTTATCTACATGGAAAGACATCCATAATGTGTTAATTCATAGCAGAAAAACATATGGACCATGGCGGCCCCTATGGGAAGCAGGCCTTCCTGATGTATCTGCAGGTGCAGAAACAGACAAGGCGGGGGCTGGACCATCATCTCTACGAACCGGGATTCCTCTGAGCCTGAGTCCAAGACCCATGGACCTGAGCTCAGCTCACAGTGGGAGCTGCCCACACTTTGCACAGACCTGGGGCTGTCTCCTGTGCTCGAGAAATGACAGCCAGGGAAGGAAGTGGGGGACACGGAGCCAGCTCTCCAGTCTCAGGGACAGCGGCCTGGTAGGACCAAGAAGGGTGAGAACACCCAGCCGGTGGCCTGAATACAGGCGTCTGGTCCTGAGTCAACAGAGAAAGCAAGGCTCTAAGGTCAAGCTGCCCAAGAGGGACGGTGCCCACTACTCACATTTTAAATGTATTAAAATCATGTAGCAGGGTTTCCCTGGTGGCGCAGTGGTTGAGAATCTGCCTGCCAATGCAGGGGACATGGGTTCGAGCCCTGGTCTGGGAGGATCCCACATGCCGCGGAGCGACTGGGCCCGTGAGCCACAACTACTGAGCCTGCGCGTTTGGAGCCTGTGCTCCGCAACAGTGAGAGGCCCGCGCAGCGCGATGAAGAGTGGCCCCCGCTCGCCGCAACTAGAGAAAGCCCTCGCACAGAGACGAAGACCCAATGCAGCCAAATAAATAAATAACATAAATTTTAAAAAAAATCATGTAGCAAATAACATTCGGATCCTAGATGGCACTAGCATCTCTTCAGGTGCTCAGTGCCACCTGAAGAGTGGAGAGTGGCTAAGGTGTTGGGCAGATGGGGCAGGTCCGGAACGTTTGCACCATCACAGAAAGGTCTCCTGGTCAGAGCTGCCCCAGAGGCTGGTGGGACAGGAGGGGGTGGGGACATTAGGAACGGGGGCAAGAGGAGGTGGACGGAGGGCACAGGAGCCTGGGCCAGCACCCAGGAGAGCCTCAGGCTTTGCTGGGAAACAGGACCACAGAAGGGGGTGTGTCCTTCCAAGATGACAGGGATACAGTGGCACCAGGCAGAGAAAAAACACACAAAAGAAGGAAAACACTCAGCTGCTAAGAGCCAGGCCCCGCTCCCATACACAGAATCTTGTCTCATCATCCAGTCCTGGGCCTTCGGATCAGGCACAGCCACATGTGGCTTTTTAAATTTAAGTTAATTAACATGGAATAAAATTACCAGTTCCGACAGCGCTAGCCACATTTCAAGCGCTCAAGAGCCACACACACCTAGTGGCTACGGGACAGCAAAGATCTAGAACAGTTCCCACCATCGCTGGGAGCGACTGGGCAGTGCAGCTGTGGACGGTCCTCTGAGGGGGCGTTATTTTCCACCCCTCCCCCACTTAAGGATAAGGAAACTGAGGCCGCAAGTTCAGAGACTTCGCTGAGTTTTTAACTGAGGGAAGCAGGATTTGAATCAGGTCTGACTTCAAAGGAGCCCTTTCTAGAACCATCCCCGCCCCCCGCTGCCAGGTGAAGGGGAAGCTCGGCCCTCCCCCAGGAGGCTCCCTGTGTCCTCCCCATCAGGCTTCCCCCCACTTTCCAGGCAGCCCAAGCGCTCCAAGTTCAGTGCCTGACAGGCGCTGGGGGATTAAAGGCGGAATGGAAAACCTCAGCCTTCAAGGGGCCAGGGAGAGAGCTGGACACATCTGTGAATCACCAACCAGCCCGACAGGAGAGGAGCCTGCCGCCTCCAGAGAGCAACAAGCCCAGGCCTGGGGCTCAGGTGAAGAGGCTATGCCATGAGAGGATCCCTCCCAGCAGCCCTTTAGAGGGAGGAAGGGGTTGTGTCCAACCAGCCTGTCAGTGAGGACCTGGGGTGAACAATAAATTCTACAGCGGGAAGCCTTTCCTCTCCAATGGTTGGTGGGGGGCAAAGTAGCAACAGCTCCTGTGATATATCATGACATCCATCGGGTCCTCACAACAATAAAATCAGAAGTAGCATCATCATCATCATCATCATCCCCATCTTAGAGATGAGCAAACTGAGGCTCAGAGAAGTTAGGTAACCAGTCCAGAGTCACACAGCTTGAAACTGTAGGGCTGAACATCAAACTCAGCGCTCTCACTTTCAGCCCCTTAATCCTCTCCCTTACCCCCAGTGGGCCCTGTGCCCAGTGTACAGGCCAGGGCACCCCAACTTTCAGAGGGGCAGGGACCAGCCCCAGGGCACTCTGCTTGCATATCGATAAGCCGGGACTTCAACTCACCAGAACTTGAAATGATCAGAGGTGCGGATCTCGGACAAAACACTCCCAGACTGTCCTCTACTGTTGGTTTAGGATGATTCTTTATGGATCTTTAAACCGAAAGTTCCTTCCCCCAGGGCTAGCCTGAGCCCAGCTGGGCGTGGTGGTATGGAAGTGCCCAGGCAGAAAAGCCTCACTTTGGTCTAAAAGAAAGATAATGATGGTGATTTTGATCATCATAAGCAAAAGTCACACAACCGTGCGACCTTGGGCTGGCCTGGCACCTCTGACCTGCGCCCTCATCTGGAAAATAGGAAAAAGCTGTCATCTGCCCCAGGACCTCTCAAGGTCTCCAGCTACAAAGTACCCCAGGGCTGCCCGCCAGCGTACAGGCACTCATCTGATGCAGCTTTCTGGAGTCTCGTTATATGCCATGCTAAATAATTCAAAACCATGTTTTCATTTCAAAATAAACACAGCCCCATCGCCAGAGCGAATGCCAAATTTGCATGAATGTTTAAGATAAAAGGAGACTTCAAAGAAACTTCAGACCTGCCTCTGGCACTGCCCCTCCCCAAATCCTAGAAAGAACAAGTTCTCAGTCTCCTGCCCCCTGGGGCAAAGATCTGCAGGTGCTGCTCAAATAAGAAACATAATTTCTTTTTTCCTATCCTCTATGGCAGCTCCACAGAGCAGGTCTGCAGTATGTTCATTCTTGCTGCACCAAAGCGACCATGAGTAATGCCAGGTCTTAATTCTTGGTTCCGCATCCAAACTGTGTGACCTTGGGCAAGTCATTTAACCTCTCCGTGTTTCAATTTCACCATCTATAAAATGGGATAATAATAGCCCTGACTTCACAGGATGGTAATGAAGAGTAAAGGGGTAGATTCCTGTTGAGGGCAGATCCTGGCACATAGTAAGTGCTTTCTATGTGTCGGCTGTTATTACTATTGCATTATACATAGTATTTTCCAGCTCCTAGGCCAAAAGTTCACTTGACAGGTCGTAAAGTCCCTTCCCCCCCTCTCCAAGGATCACTTCTCTGGGGGCTCCACATACCCACCCATGGGACAAGCCTTTTAAGATGACACCCCTGGCCTGACCCTGGGCAGCTTGGCCCTCCCCAAGCAGCAGCCCAGGCTCAGGTCCCCTCCTGGCCCCCTTTCCTGGGTGCCTGGGGCAGGAATGACCAGTTCCCGCAAGCTGTTCCCCTTGCAGGGAGTCCAGTCTCGGAGGTGGCACCTGGGGAGGCTGCCGTTGGCATTAGAGAGATGAAGAGGAAACAGAGGAGGAGGGAAAAACACACACAAATAAAAGCTCTCAACCCCCTACTGTCAGAGGCAGCATTTGATGTGGGGGACTTTCTGTTCTCAGAGCTGCTGGAAGGAAGCGGTGAGAGTCCCAGCTCTCCTGCCTGTGCATCTCTGCTTCTTAAGAAGGGAGCCCCCTCCAACTTCTCCACCCACAGGCCTCAGGTCTGGGTGGGAACACAGCACAAGGTACCTCCCCCCTGCAACTCGCAGTCGGGGGTGGGGGTGGGGGGATCCGGACCAGGCGGCCTCCACATCCAGCCTGAATGGCAAGACGCTGGGGGCCGGGACTCCTGGGGCCTCCTTCCATCGCCAGCCAGCGGGCAAGCCGGCCAATCCTCCCACCCCCATGCCCTGGGAACAATCAAGCCTTCCCAGATCGGGCCTTTCACGCAGCTAAATTCGTGTTTGCAGAGCTCTCAGAAATCTTTAGGAGGTGGTATGAGTATTATTAATTGGGTGAAAAGAACGGATTATGCCAAAAAAATCCTTCCCACGTAGCCAAACCCTCGCTGAGGGAGGGGGGTGGGGGCGCGCAGCCCCACGAGGGGTCTCCATCCCTCAGCGGGGCCTGACAGCCACATTACCATTTACATGGATTTATCAATAGTATTGATCCCGGAGCAAGCGTAAATAGCTCGGTGGGAAGAGGCCGGGGCTGGAGCCCGCTGCGTTCCCGCCCCCACGTCTGGGTACCGCAGACTCCCCGGGCACCCAGCGGCGGCGGCGGTGGTTAAGTTTCCAAGCAGGGACAAGGCAGCCGGCGCGGGGAAGCCAGACAGCGCCCGGGATGCCCTGGCAGCCGCCCCACCGCCGCCGCCGCCGCCGCTTCCCAGCTCACCGCCGGCTCCGGGCCAGCCGGACTCGGTCTGTGCATCTGTTCAATGGGCTGAAGGCGCCACCTGCCCTTCTCGGTCCTCACCGGGAAAAGCAAAGGGAGGTGCAAAGAAGGCCCCTTCCCTTCCCCAGATCTCCAGGCAAAATGCAAGGCAGCCCCTTCTCACAAAATGTCCAGGCCATTGGATTAAAGGCCAAGTTTTAGAACCCAGGAATCATAATAGCAACAGTGGTTGTAGTAACACATATACAAATACCTTGTATGTATTACCACCTCACTTCTCACAACAACCTTCTGAACTCGGTACTATTTTTACCCCACTTTACAGACGAGAAGCCTGAGGCACAGAGAAGTTGAGTAATGTGTCCAGGGTCACACTGCCAGTAAAGTGGCAAAAGTATGATTCCAACCCAAGGCGTTGAGTTGCAGAGTCGGCGGTGAAAGGCTCAGCTATCCCAGCTCACATCTCTTCCTTTCTCTGAGGGCTCTCCCTGCACCCACCAATCCAAAAAAAAAAAAAAAAAGAAAGAAAGAAAAAGAAAAAAAAAGGCCACCCACGACGAGGTACACAACAATGCCCTGGGACGCCCTCCCAGCTCACTCCTGGCCCGGAGAGCCCCTTCTATCAAAGCAGCCGCGGGGACCCAGATCTGGTTTTAAAAGGGCAAAGTCAAGGCCACCGATAACACAACCCAACGAGCCCAGAACTCCACAGGGATCCTCTCCCCTTCCCTCCTCCCTGCCTCCCTCACACATCCTTCCTCCAAATCTGCAAAAGGGAAAAAAAAAAAATCATAATAAAACCAGTTCTCACCAACAGGGGTGGAGGAGGAGGGGGAGGAAGGGAGGAGGCTGAGCCGACAGAACAGATCCGCCTCCGCTGCCTGCACCAGACCCTCGGAGCGCAGGAGCGCACGACAGGCGGCGGGAGGGCCCTCGCTGCCAAAAAAATAAACCTACAATGTAAAAATAACGCCGGGCGCCCCACGCTAATTGGGCCCGGGCGACAGCAGCTCACAGGTACAGCGTGTCTCTCCCGCCCGCCCGCCTGCCTAGCCCTCTCTCCCTCCCTCGGGCTTTTTCCTGCAAGCGTCCGGGGTAGGGAAGGCGCGCCCCACGGGTCCCTCCCACTCCCCTCCAAGTCTCTGGGGGTGCTACCCCAGCACCAGGGCCTGGGGCCTCCGGGTCCAGCCCAAGTGGGATCAGCTCCGAATTCCAACTTCCCAAACTAGTGGCATCCCAAGTATCCGCACAGCCTGGGGGAGGGACCAGGAGGCGGCCCAATGAGGCGTCACCAGCCGCGGGAGGCAGGCCCAGACACCAGGAACACCAGCCCACGGGGGAGGGGGGAGCAAGGGGTGCCTCTCCCCGGAGACCCCCATCCAGAGCCCTCCGGTCCCTCGCCCAGGAGCGCCACCGCCAACACCACCACCCCCGGTGGCGGGAACCCCCCAGGCGCCTTCCGCAGCAGCCAGGCCGGGGAGCCGAGGGTGCCATCTCCAGGGGTTCTCCAAAGCCGCACTGCCCGCTGGAAAATAAGGCGCAGTGTCACCCCCCCAAGTCCTAGGCCGCTTGGGGAGGAGGGAGGCGCATGGCGGCCATGCCCCCAGGGCCGTGGCACACGGTGGGGGGCTGCCCTACGCAGTTCCAGGGCGCCCCCCGCCCGCCCACCCCCACGCCACTTCCCTCCTGCCCGCCACCTCACTGGGGAGCTGGAGTTCCCCTAAGTTCCCCGGCACCTCCACGCACGCGGGCCGCAGTGTCTACGAGGCGCCTCACTCCCCAGCAGGCCACCCCCGAGAGCGCCAACTCGGGAGTGCAGGGGCCCCGCCAACTCCGCCGCGTGCGCCGCCCGATCTTCCCCGATTCCCCCGGAAGCGCGCCCTGCGCCTCACCCCGGCCCTTCGCGGGGACCCCCGGCCCCAACTCACCTCACGGAGGTGGAGGCGGCGGCGCCCGAGCACGGGGCGCGCTCGGGCTGCCCGGGCGCTCAGGCAAGTGGCGGTGCCGATCGGGCTGGGGGCGCGCAGCAGGCCCGGCCTCCAGCCGGGGCGCGATCCTCCCGCCGCCGCCTCCTAGGGCGCCAGCCCCGCGTCCCTGGTCCGCAACTTGGCGCGCATCGCGGGGCGCAGGGCGCGGGCGCACGGCTCGGGCGGGGCGCGGGCGGACGCGGGGCTCCGGTGCGGCCCGGCCTGCCCGCGGCTCCGCTCCGCGGCGGCGGCGGCGGCGGCGGCGGCGGCGGCGGTGGCGGCGGCGGTGGCGGCGGCGGCGGCGGCGGCGGGAGGGGGAGGAGGGGGCGGGGCAGGAGCCCGGGAGGCGGCGGCTCGGCCTCCCGGCTCCTGGCTCCCCGCCCGCACAGACGCGCCCCGGCCCGGCCCCCTCGGGCTCCTTAAAGGGCCCGCGTCGCCACCCCTGGGCCTGCGCTCACCCACTCGCGCGTGCACAGGCTGCCACACAGATACACACACACTTGGGCGCGACGCCGAGTTTCTTTTTAGCAGCTCCGCGAAGGAGGAAGGAGGGGGAAAGCGCCTCCCCATCCCGCCCCCTCCGCCTCCTGCGGGCCGTACGCCTTCCTCCTCCCCAGCCGCAGATACTTCTCTGGAATAGCGTTTCAGCTATTAAATTATGACTCAGGAGCGGCCAGTGGATGGGGAGGGGTCATATGGGGAGGGCCACACACAGGGCCTTTAAGGGACCCACACAGCTGTGCAGCGACACCCACGGTGGAGCTCGCTCTTGGGGCTCTGGCACACAGTAGGGCGCAGAACTCTCACCAGTGGACATTCACACACTGGGCCTCAGCAGAGAGAACATCTAACCCAGGTGAACACGTGGGGAAACTCACAAACCCCCGCAGACGTGAGCATAGCCTAGGACTTAGACTCATAAGACATAAGGTCACCCACAGATAAACGCCGGACACAGACAGGAGTTCACACACGCAGGCATACACACACACACACACACACACGAATGTCCGTTTCTAGAGGGCGAGGATTTCTGCCCTTTCACAGTAGGGACGCAGTGCGTTGCGTGAACTCCCATGTGGGGACTTTCAGGGACACAAATGCACAGACACGATGCTGCAAGCTTGTGGTCGGGCACACACAGCACGAGTAGGCAGGGTCACAGACGAGCACACATGTGGACACTCGCCCGCGCACACGCAGGCGCTCACCGCTCCAACAGGAGCCCCACTGGCTGCCCTGACAACGGTGTGTCCTCATTTACCCTCCTCCTGCCCCTCCCAGACAGCCCTCTCAAGCCCGGGGAGATCTTTTAAACAGCAGAGGGCACTGGGAGCCCCAGACCGGGACCCTCCCTCCTCCTCTGCTTTCCCCTAAGATGTACGAGAGTTTGATTTTTTTTTTTTTTTTTCAGTTCAACTTTCCTTTTTTGGAGCGACGTCTCAGCAGATTCAGTTCTGCCATCTGCCAACATCTGAGAACCCCCAGGGGGAGTGGGGTATGGCTGCGGTGGGGAGGCGGCCATGCGGTTTCCAGGGGCTGGGCGTGCCTCTGCCTCCAGCCGGCCTGCAGGGGTTGCCAGCTGCCCTGGCAGCAATGTGTCCCTCTCGGCCTCAGGATTCTCGGGTCCTTTTTTCCTGGGGAGGGTCGGGGGGAGCACCTGAGGCTGAGGAAATCTGGAAAAAGGGAAGTGTCTGTGGAGGGGCAGTTTGCAGTTTGGAACAGAAAGTGGGGGGGGGTCTCAGGTCAACGGCCCCTCCCTTCCCGTCCTCGTCCCACCAGCTCCAGAGCTGCCCGACCAGAGCGTGGGAACCCGCAGGTCAAAAGCCAGACCTAAGGAAGGAAGGACTAGCCTTCCAGAGGGGTCTGGGGGAGGGAAGGGAGGGCAGGAACTGGGAAGCCCTCCTCAGCCCTCCCACCAGGCAGGCTCCTGAGCCCTCACCCTCAACCCCTGGTCACCTGAGAACACTCCCCAGGATTTGCATTTCAATGAGATTCCGCTCTGGGATTTGGCACTGAAGAGAAGGGTTTGGGGTAAATTCAGGGGTTCCTTCTTCCAGCTTCTGCCTCCCAAGGGTTGCCGTGGGGCTCTGGCTGAGTCTAGGGGCATAGGAGGGGGTCAGGCAGGCAGGGGGACTGTCAGCTTTGTAATGTCCCAGGGGTCACATGGAAACCCCTCGAAGAGCCAAGTAGAGACTCAACCGTCGGTGTCCTCTGGACCAACCCCGTGACAGATGGAAACGCCCAGGCCAGGAGAAGGGGCGGCATTTTTCTGCAGATGACTGGCTTCTTGCCCACTCCTGTCTCTCTGGTTATTAATCTCATCCTCATGGGCTGCAGGGAGCAACACAAGTGCATGTCCTCAGAGCTCATGAATTCCCTCCAGAAACCCTCAGATGGGGGCTTGGGGGCTCCTGAGATGGGTCCCACAATACAGATGGGGAAACTGAGGCCCTGGGAGGTTAAGAAGCTAGCTTGCTGGACTCACTCAGCTAGCAATTCCAGATGGGTGCTCTGAACCCTGACTCTGGAAGGATGAGGTGGAAGAGGTCTCAGCTGAGCCCCTATACCCAGCCCCCCACAGATTGCATCCCATGCCCTGAGTGCTCCTCTGTGTTCTGCATCTTTCGCTACTGGGCTCTGAGCAGCAACCCCAGGGATCCACATGTAACTAATGGGAACAGCAGCTTTGAAAAATTGCCGAACACTCTGGCCCACAAACAGCCTCTCTGGAGGGCCCCTACACCCCTCGGGAATGAGTGTTAGCTAAGAGCTTCTAATGTATGCATCCAAGGGGTTCTGGCCTGAATGGAGCCAAATTCTGCCTTAGGTTCAGATCCCACTGTCCCCCTTCCAATCATTCAACCTTTTCCTCCTAAATACCTGGCATACTATTAAGCTCATCCCTGCCTCAGGACCTTTGCACTTGCTGTTCCCTCTGCCTGAGACAGCAATCTTCTAACTTCAAGTCCCAGGTCAATATCACCTCCTTAGAAAGGCCCTCACTGAACCTCTATCTAAAACCCCCAAGGCACTCTCTAACCCATCCCCTTATTCCTTTTCCTCACCATTTTTCGCCATCTAAAATTATCTTGGGCATGTTGCTTATATACTGTCTTTTGTCATCAGAATGTCAGCTCTATGAGAGCAGAGACCTCATCTGTCTGGCTCACTGCTGTATCCCCAGCACATAGTAGGCACTCAGTTAAAATGTATTGAGGGACTTCTCTTGTGGCGCAGTGGATAAGACTCTGTGCTCCCAATGCAGGGGGCCCGGGTTCGATCTAGATCCCACATGCATGCCACAACTAAGAGTTCGCATGCCACAACTAAGGAGCCCACGTGCCGCAACTAAGGAGCCCGCCTGCCACAACTAAGACCCAGCACAACCAAATAAATAGAAAAATATATTTTTGAAATGTATTGAAAATGAGGGAACAAATGAATAAATGAATACAACACAGGGGAGAAGGGGGCTGGCTGGGGGTCAGGCTTGGCCCTGGAGAATCCAGAAACAAGGGGGGATGGCTGGCCTGTTTTCTAGCACTCACTCCTCTGGGATATTTCAGAGTCGAGCCTTTACTTCCCTCCATCTCTCATCCTCTAGGTAGAGGGAGGCGGGGGGTGGGGGGGGAGTTGCTCCCCGAGCACAGCCCAGGGTCTGACACCCAGAAGATGCCCATTCAGGGTCACTGAGTCCATATAGAAAGCCACGGTGTCAGATCAAACTTCCAGCCACTCCAGTGGCTGGAAAAAAGCCCCCCTGGCCAACCCTGGAGAAACCAGGCATTTAAAGGGTAAGAACACAGGCTGCAGGGCATGGTGCCCTAAGCCTCCTTGACCCCAGTGGCCCCAAGAGCTTCCCAGGCTGGCTGGTCGGAGCACCCACAAAGGAAGCCCCTCACTCTCAGGACCTCTATCAGCGACAAGCCAAAAGATGCTCAGATGAGCATCACAGGGGCAAGCCTCACATGCACATCAGAACAGTGTAGACACAGGAGATCTTACATATACTTTTCATACTTTTGATGTGCTTTAAAATGGGAAGGGCAGGGACTTCCCTGGCGGTCCAGTGGTTAGGACTTCACACTTCCACTGCAGGGGGCCCAGGTTCGATCCCTAGGCAGGGAACTGGGATCCCGCAAGCCATGCTGCACAGAGCACGGCCAAAATAAATAAATTAATTAATTTAATATAATATAATATATAATATAATATAATATAATGGGGAGGGCAAACGCAAAAGCCCACAGGGCTTGGCAGAAACAGCAGGTCTGTGAGTGGAGGAGAGGTGAGTAATTGGCACACCCCATGCCTGTCCCCAGACACTCAGAGCCACCCTCTGTTTAAAACACAAGCATGGCCAAGCCAAACAGCAAATGCCTGGGTGGGCCACAGTCTGCAGGGGCCAGCTTGTTTGTGACCCTGCAAAGCCTTCGCTCCCCAGGCTGGTTTTCTACTCAGTGACCCATGCTTCCCACCCCTAGTGGAGGGGCCGGGTACGGGCGGGAAGTGGAAACTTCTAAGTGGACAGGGAACCCTTTTCCAGAAGTATGGGCAGGAGGAGGGAAAGCCTGGTTTCAATGAATGCATCCCAGCTTTGGTCATTCAGTATGTATTTTAGTAAGCGCCTACTGTATGCCAGGGGCTGTGAGAGGGAAGAGCAAAGGAGATCAAGCCCAGCCTCAGGGACGGGCATACGGCGGGGAGTCGACACTCAAAATCAAAGTTATGTCAATGCCTGTGTGCTAAAAGTCCGTTAAAGGGAAAGAAAAATATGCTGGTGTTTGAAGGATATTTAAATTTCACGACACAGAGGATTTTGGAAAGGACAGGATTTCCCCAAATCCCCGTCCTTTCCTGCACAGGGGAGTCCAGGGTGCCCCTCCAATCTCACAGTCCTGCAAAAATATCACTGAGAATGTCATTCAGAGCCACCAGCCACCCCCCACTTCACTGCAAGAAACTGCCGTGTCACCCCCGGCTTCCTCTGAGGTCTGTGCCTTTATTTATGACACTGTGTTCATTTCAGAAAGAAGGAAGCAGGGAACAAGATCAAGCCCCTGTCTGATAGGCCTGATTATATCTGAAGATAAACAACTCATTTTCTCCCAGGGCTGCACTTCTGGGGTGTTCCCCCGCCCATCTGCTTGAGTCTTTGCACTTAGGGGCCAGTGGGATACGAAGAGAGACATCCAGGGAGGAAGATGGTCCCCGTAGGGCTGCTCGTGGTGGCCAGAGGTCAGGGCTGCCAGAATGGACGTCAACGGGGCAGGCTGTGTGGAGCCTGGGCGTTCCTCCAATGAAACATTCGGCAGCCGTGGACAAGCACAGAACAGGCTGTGCATTCTGATGGGGGCAGAGCTCCAAGATACATTGTTTAGCACAAAAGCAGGTACAGACCTGGGCGTGCAGTGGGGTACCTCATGCACAAAATAGAAAGGGGAATAAGTGTGCAGCTACATGCTCGTCTGTGCATGGCTACTTCCGGAAGGGTATTTATTAATTCAGGAGTACCTGCTGTGTGGTAGTCACCATGTGAACTAGGCTCAGGGAATTCTGCCGTGACTGAAATAGGCAAAGTCCCTGCCCTCCTGGAGCTGACATTCTGAAGGTCGAGATGCATAAGGAAAACGAAACAAATGTATCATACGCTGTATTAGGAGGTGGTATCTGCTCTGAGAAAAAGTAAGTCAGGAAAGAAAGACACAGTAGAGGTGAGGGAGGGAACCATGCGTGCAGTATCTAGGCAAAAGCCCAATGTGCAGAGGGCACAGCCAGTTCAAAGGCCCTGGGGTGGGAATGTGCCTGGTGTATTCAGGGAACAAGAGTGAGGCCAGTAGGAGAAGAATGAATGAGTGCACAGTGAGGATGGAGGGATGCTGTGGGAGCTTGGATGGTAAAAGGACGCACAAGAGACTGATACTAGGCGTTGCCTCTGGGTGGAGGGGGCGCGCCTGGGAGTTGGGGTTCGGATGCGGGGTGGGGTGGGGGGACAGCAATTTGCTTTGACCACATCCCGAGTGGACTGTATAAAGATGCATATTGAAAGTTCTTTTTTATTTTTTTTTAAGCTTGGACATCTGGTTTTGGACATCCCTGCATGCGCTTCTGGATTTTTTCTTGAGATTCAAGGAGGTCTCCTTTCTGGCATCTTTGCACCACATTTGCTGTTTTCCAGCCTCCCAGAGAATGTTAGGAATTAGCCCCTGGGTGGCCTGACCTCCCGGTTGGGCCTTGGAAACCAGCAAAAGCCCCAGCCTTCCCAGGGTGGCGGCTGTGCGTGGACGTCCAGACAGTGTAAGAATCCACATTGCAGGGGTTACCACATGCGGTTCTCAGAGCAGCTCTGCCTTGAACCTCCCTGCATATGGGCCTAGAGCACAGGCCCCTGGTCAAGTCAAGATCAGAACTCAGAGGCCTGTCCACAGCCGGAGAGGCTGGAAGTCTTGGAGCTGGGCATGTGTGTCTTTCCTGGGTCCCCTCTGGCTTTTACCCAACAGAACCAATAATAACTCTCATTTTAAAAATATCAATGTGGCAGGTTCAACTGACTCAGAAGGGCCCTCCAGGCCTCTCAGCGCCCTCGGGAATTACTGAAGACCCAGCACTGCGTGTGCAAAGTGTGCAGAACCCTAAAATCCCAAGGGAGGGTCCATCTAGCAAGCAAGAGCAAGTTGAAATGGAAAGGATTCATGGTTTTGAATCAGACAGATCTGGGTTCTACTCCCAACTCTGACACCTCATTAAGTCACTCAACAAACATGTATTAGGCTGGCCCCAGGACCCAGCAGTGAACGGGACTCACATGGAGCTAGCTTTCTGCCAGGGCAGTGTCTTTTCCTCCCTCCTCCTGGCGTGCCTTCCTGGACAGCAGAAGCCAACACTTACGTTTTCCAGACTCCCTTGCAGAGAGAGTTCTGTGTGGATTCTGGTTCCAGCAATCCACAGGTAGCTCTAGAATTCAGGACAGTTATCCACGGGGTAGAGAGAGAGTCCAGCCATTGGACTAGGTGCACTGTAGTGGGGCAGGTTCTGGAACTGGCATCTGAGGGCAGCACCTCATTCAGAGGGTGGCTTCCCGAGGGCAGCAGCTCCCCTGGCAGTCCAGCTCTGCAGTGTGTCTCTGAGTGTCATTGTCTGGAAGCTTTGCCTCAAGTACAGAGGCCACTTAATACCCTGAATGGCATTAACACCCTTAATATCCTTCAACCACCAGAGCCCGTTCTCTTCCATGTGAGATTTAGGGACTCAGAAAACAAACAAGTGGGACTTTCCTGGCAGTCCAGTGGTTAAGAATTCACCTTCCAGCGCAGGGGTGCAGGTTCCATCCCTGGTCGCAGAGCTAAGATCGCACATGCCTCGTGGCCAAAAAACCAAAACATAAAACAGAAGCTATATTGAAACAAATTCAATAAAGACTTTAAAAATGGTCCACATCAAAAAAAACTTAAAAAAAAAAAAGAAAAGAAAACAAGCAAAGAAAGAAAGAATAAGGTTAAAAATGGTGGTGATTGCCAAAAGGAAGCTACCCAGGGACCAAGAAACCTGGAGGGAAGAAGGGAGAAGGACAGGCTTGAGGTTAGGTAATCAGGGAGGAAAGGCCTCCCTAAGGAGGTGACATCTAAGGTGGCATGCAGAGGTTGAGAAGGAGGCAGGTATGCAAAGGCCATACCGTGGGAAGTGACTCGCTGTGTTCAAAGAATGGATAGAAGCCCAGAGTGGCTGGAGTGTTAGGAGCGGCAACCCATTTTACTTCCCTGGGCCTCAGTTTTCCTCATCTGTAAAATGACTCACTGCCTGGCCAGCCTTAACAGGTGGTTTCAGGAATTCAGTGAGCAAAGACAGCCGAACACCCTTCAGAACTCCAAAGAGCTGGGGCACTTCAAAATCTTAAAGATCTTTCTTCAAGAGCTCTTTCTATCATGAGCCCTGAGCTAGCTCAGCATTTCCCAGGGTTTATTGACCTACAAGAGCTGCATAGCATAATGGTTAGACACACATACCCTGGAACCATACTGCCCGGCTATGTTACCTTGGGCAAGTCACTCAACCTCTCTGAGCCTGTTTCCTAATCTGTAAAATGGGGAACAATAACAGACCATCCCTCATAGGATTACTGTGAAAATTAAATGAATCAATGTGTGTAGATCAGGCAATGTCTGGCACATAGTCTTTTATAAGCATAAACCCTTTATGGTATTTCACTGAGCCTCATAACCTGGTAAGATTGGAACTGCTACCATCCCCCCTATACAGATGGGAAAATTAAGGCACAGATGACGAAACTAAGGCTCAGAGAGGTAAATCACCAGCTCAAAGCCATCAATGGGAAGCAATTCACCTTTAACCCCAGCTCTATCTGACTCCTGAGCCTTCCCTGCACCATCCCACAAGATCCAGTTGGGTCATTGCTTTGACTGTAATTTCCACTGCTCAGAGGAGGCATTCATACCAGTGATCGAATGGGGGTGCAGGATTGATGTCCCCGTGCCCAAAAATATGGCTCACTGTCCCCACCTTGGTCCCCTGTGCATTAGAACATTACTCAGAATCTGGTTGGTATGACTCATCATTGTCATAGCACCTGCCATGCCAGAACAATCAGTTTCACTAGACTATGTTGAACAGGCAAGAAAGCAAGAGGGACAGCAGCAGGGGAGGGAAAGAGCCTGGGGGAGACTACCCTGACTCTCATCCCCACCCTCCCCGTCTCTGACTCTGCTCCAACACACTGGCCACCTCAAACACACCCAGAATGCTGCCTAAGGACCTTTGCACTAACTGTTCCCTCTACCTGGAATGTTTTTTCCCAGATGGCCATGACTTGCTGTCTCACCTCCTACATGTCTTTGATGAAATGGTGTCTTCCTACTCTTTCTAAAACAAGCCCCTCCCCAAAGCTCTCAATCCTCCTCTCCTGCTTAACTTTCCTCCTGGTACTTATCACCTGGAGACCTGAGACACACTCCCTGATCTCACAGGGACCCTCTTCTGGTGAGAGGCATCAGACAAATAAACAAATCAATACACAATGGCATGTTGTAATATCAGCTAGTATTGAAGGAAGAAGAATAAAGCAGAGGGTGACAGAAGGTGGTCAGGAAAGGCCTCTTTGAAAGGAGAGAGCCAGCCATGAGGATATCCATGGAAAAGGCATTTTAGGCAGGGGGTACAGCAAGTGCAAAGGTCCTGAGGTAGAATAGATGAGCCTGGCAAATATGAATGTCCTTGTACACCACACAAGGAGTCCAGACTTCCCCTATCAGCACTGGGGAGACCCTGAAGGGTTTTCAGTAGGACTGTGGTCAGGTCTGGGTCATGTTTCAGAACAGTTATCCTTTTGAGCAGCACGAGGTGGGAGGCCTTGCAGTGAGAAATGATGTGTCAGGTCAGGGGCAGTGAAGTGGGGAAGAGGAAACAGATGTCGGGGAGGTTCAGAAGGCAGGATGTAGATGACCCATCCCCCCGGCATCCAAGCACAGGGGGAGACCTGCAGGGCTGGGCGTGGAGACAAGTCTGGGCCAGGCGAAGGGAGTGGAGCCCGTTTGTACCTGTAAAACTGTTTGCTTTGGCAGCTGCGTGGAGGAAAAATTTCAGTTTATGTTCCCTGTGATTCCTTTGAAGCTATTTATGGAAAGGCTTACACTGAGGGTGCAAGGCCCATCTTGTTCTCAAGGTCATCGGAGTCCAAGCCAAGCCGGTGAAGGGTGTCTGATGCAGGTGGATCAGGCCTCCTCTCATCCCATCTCATTATCATTCTTAATTTCTCCTTGCCTCAGTTTCCTCCTCTGTGAAATGGGTATCATATAAGCCCTTTGCTCTTCGAGTGGGCCTGAAAATTTTTTTTTTTTTTTGGCTGCATTGGGTCTTCATTGCTGCTCTCAGGCTTCTCATTGCAGGCTTCTCTTGTTGCAGAGCACGGGCTCCAGGGGCATAGGCTTCAGTAGCTGCAGCACGTGGGCTCAGTAGTTGTGGCATGTGGGTCCTAGAGCGCAGGGGCTTCAGTAGTTGCAGTGCCTGGGCTCAGTAGTTGTGGCTTGTGGGCTCTAGAGTGAAGGCTCAGTAGTTGTGGCACACGGGCTTAGTTGCTCCGTGGCATGTGGGATCTTCCCACACCAGGGATCGAACCTGTGTCCCCTGCATTGGCAGGTGGATTCTTAACCACTGTGCCACCAGGGAAGTCCCGGGCCTGAAAATTAGATGAGATGCTGATGTAAAGTCTTTAGCACAGTGTTGGGGCCACATAAATGTCAATCTTACTCATTTTATTAGTGGTTACCAGGAAGGGGAGAGGTGGGCGTGGGCTGGAGGAATCAGGGATGACTTCCTGGCAGAGGCATGACTAGTGCTGGGACTGGTTAATAACAGCTAGGGCTGGCTGGGCTCTTACAACATGCCAAGTTCATGCTTGAACTTCCTGAATCCGTGTAAGAACCCTTAGAGGTAAACACAATTATCAGCTTCTTGTTATAAATCTCCTGTAGCTGCTATAACAAATTATCACAAACATCGTAGCTTAAAACAACACAAACCTATTACTTACAGTTCTGGAATCAGAAGTCTGAAATGAGTCTCATAGGGCTAAAATCAAGATGTCTGCAAGGCTGTGTTCTTTTCGAGGCTTTGAGAAGAATCCATTTCCCTGCTTTTACCAGCTTTTAGAAATTGGTGGCCCTGCATCACTCCAACCCCTGCTTCAGCGTCACATCTGCTTCTCTGACTCTGACTCTCCTGCCTCCCTCTTATAGGGACCCTTGTGATTACATTGGGCCCCTGGATAATCTCCCTTTTCTGAGATCCTTAACGGAATCACATCTGCAAAGTCCCTTTGTCATGTAAAGTCACATATTCACAGGTTCCGGGGATTAGGATGTGGACATCTTTGAGGAGGTCATTATCCTGCCTATCACACCCATCTTATACACCAGAAAACCAAGGTGAGAGAATCAGCCCAAGGTCACCTGGCTCAAGAGTAGAGCGCTGGCCTTGAACCAGGTCTCTCAGACGGCAGAGCTGACAGTCACCACCCTTTTGGGATTCTGGCTTTGCTGTGTTTATTATTTGAACCTGCATCTGGGTGCTCCAGCCACTCTGCTTCACCAATTATTTAACAAATATTCACTGAACACTTATTTTGTTCCAGGCACTGGAGATACAGCAGCAACCAAGACAGGAGAACATTCCTATCTGCATGAAGCTGACGGTCACTCAGTTGTATCCATTACAATCCAAGTAACAAAGCCCAGCACACAGCAGCTTGAACAATGAGATCATCTGTTATTTCACAGAGCAGGAAATCAGGAGGAGGAGGTAGTTCGGAGTTTGGTTTATTAAGTGCCACTGTCATGGACCCCCAGTTTCTTTCCATCTTTTTTGTTTCCCATCCTCAGCTTTGTTCTCTTCTCAAATTCCCTTATGATCACAAAATGGCTGCCAGCTAATACATCCAGACACAACAGCCAGTAGTACCTGGAGAACAAGAAACCTTTCCCCAAAGCCCGCTGCCGCCTTTTGCTTGTGTATCATTGGCTAGAACTGGATGCCATGCCCATGGCTTAACCAATCTCTGGAAAAGGAACTGTGATCAGATAAATTGCCTGAGACCAATCTGGCTCCTCCCCAGAGCTGGGGATGTGTCGCACTGTGTCACATGAAGAGGCATGGGCCTTTAAATAAAACCAGGCTCCCACAGCAAGAAAGAAGGGGATAATTACTCACTCATCCAATCGCCTGAGTTCATATCCTGGCTCTGCCATGCTCCCTCTGAATAACTCTCTAGGCCTCAGTTTTCTTATCTGTAAAATGGGTATAATAATGGGACCTAATTCATAGGATTGTTATGAGAATAAAAGGAGTCAATGCCTGCAAAGCCTAGCTCTCAACATACCTCAGCTACTATTACTTTTCCTTCAACCTACTCCTCAGGGTGGGGCTCAGAATATCAATTCTTATTCCATTGCCTTGACTCTAGAAGATGTTTTTCTCGTTTCTCCCCAAATTAAAATGGAAAGCTGCCCCAAATGACTGTACTTCAAGACCCCATCCTAGAAGCCAGTGGGGAAAGGACTCACGTGAGCCCTCTTCCCAGAACCAACAATAATTTGAGAGGTACTCACTAAGAGCTGGGTGCTGGCTAAGTGTCTGGCACACAGGACCTCTCTCAACTTCACCTTTATCAGCTGCCAGTAACAGGTGAGGCCCAGAGACACAGAGCAACTTGGCTCAGGTTACCAAGAGCAGAAGCAGAGAAGTAGGATCTGAACGCAGGTTTGATGGGCCCTGAGGTCCAGCCTGCAGACGCATCACTGTGCCCTGTGCAATGTTTTAAACATCTTATTGGCCAGAATTGGGTCACATGCCCATTCCTGAACCATCCCAGGCAAAGCGGATTGGCTCACTCTCACACTAATCAGAGTCTTGCCTGGAGCTGGGGGCGGGGCTCAGCTGCCCCTGAGGTCTTACAGCTGGTGGAGAAGCCCCATAAAATCAAGGTCCCTCCTGCTGGGTAAAAACCAGCAATACTGCCTACGCCAGTCTTTCCAGAAGTGTGACATCTGTACTGCTTGATGGCACGTGTGGTGATTTTAGGTGATGAAATTTTTAACAGATTTTAGATAAACAATTTTAATAGTTATTAGGTTTTTGTTTTGTTTTGTTTTTGTTTTTTTGCGGTACGCGGGCCTCTCACTGCTGTGGCCTCTCCCGTTGCGGAGCACAGGCTCCGGACGCGCAGGCTCAGCGGCCGTGGCTCACCGGCCTAGCCGCTCTGCGGCATGTGGGATCTTCCCGGACCGGGGCACGAACCCGTGTCCCCTGCATCGGCAGGCGGACTCTCAACCACTGCGCCACCAGGGAAGCCCCCAGTTATTAGTTTTTATAGTAGTTATTATTACCTTTTATTTGTGGCAAGTGATACTGAGTTTTCTTTTATGATAGCTATAGAATTGCCTTTAAAAATAAGTTTAGGTCCCACCATTAATTAAAAATAAATAAATAAATACAAGTTTAGCCAAATTTTCATACACTCGGGTGGGAGTGTCAAATGGTTCAAGTACTTTGGAAACTCTATCTACTATGTCTGAACATACACACACCTTATGACCCCAGCACTTTCTATCCCAGGTATATACCCTTTAGAAATGTGTCCGTGTGTTCATAAAAACACACACAGGAGGATGTCTACACAGGGTATATTCATTACATCCCAGGATAAAAACTCCCCCCCAATACCCATCAACCTAGAATGGATAAATACATTGTGATATATTTACACCATGGAAGGCTACACCATAGTTACACATGACAACGTGGATGAAACCAGACACAAAGGAGTCCAAACTGTAAGATTCTATTGACTTGAAGTTCCAAGTGAGGCAAAACTAATCTGTGGTTAAAAGTCAGGATAGTGGTCACCCTTGGGGGTTAGTGACTGAAGAGGTCTGGGTAGGGGAGTCCTGTGACGGTTAGGGAAGGTGGTTTTTCTTGAAGTGAGTGCTGGTTACACCAGTGTGCTCATTTGATGAAAATTCTTTAAGCTGTACATTTGAGACCTGTGACTTTTTTTGTCTGTCTAACATACTTCAGTAAAAAGTTCTAGAAGGTAAAGCACTTTAAAGAAAAATATTAGGGGCTTCCCTGGTGGCACAGTGGTTAAGAATCCGCCTGCCAATGCAGGGGACACAGGTTCGAGCCCTGGTCCGGGAAGATCCCACATGCTGCGGAGCAACTAAGTCCGTGCGCCACAACTACTGAGCCTGCACTCTAGAGCCCACAAGCCACAACTACTGAAGCCCACGTGCCTCAAGCCTGTGCTCCACAACCAGAGAAGCCACCACAATGAGAAGCCCGTGCACCACAACGAAGAGCAGCCCCCGCTCGCCGCATCTAGACAAAGCCCACGCACAGCAACAAAGACCCAACGCAGCCAAAAATAAATTTAAAAAAAATTTTTTTAATTAAAGAAAAACTATTAATAAAAAAAAATATTAGCTAGACAATAAAGCCAATGGTACACTGGCTTATGAATATGTGGAGGTTTTCAGGAATGACTGAAGTCTGAGAAGCTTATACCATCGTTATTATCATGCCTATTTTTGGTGGTTGGAGTCACATGAACAGCAAACACCTGTTGTTGATGATGCACACTAAGGAAAGAGGCTGAGGAGAACAGACGGTGCGTAGAGAGGGCTGTTTGCTTAAAGATTATTTCATTTAGCATTCAATGGAAGTAAATCTGTCTTCAGTTGCTGGGATGGCCTCTTGACATCCTCTTTCTTTAGAACAGCCTTGGGAAGGCCCAGCCCAGTCTCAGCAAATATGAGGCATGCCTACTATCCCTCCATATTCCACTCCCAGGGCAGGCATTGCTAATCGATCCTCTCTCTTGTCCATTGATTCCAGGCAAAGCCTTTAATTCTTCGGAATACAATGTCAAAGGGAGTTGCGGCAAACAACTGCAGCTGGCACTTGGCTGACATTTACTTGACATTCCAGATCTAAACCTCTGCCCCGTCTTAATCAGGAAGATATTAAGCCATGGGTCCCACCTCTGCCTGGGGCACACCCAGGAGACCCACCATGACCAGGGTGTGTGGAAGAGGAGAGGTTGACAGCTTCTGCCTGAGACTGTAGCTCACGCTGTGTGTTTCGCGGACACCATCTCTCTGCTCGTGGTCCTCCCTGCCCAGCCTGCAGCTGCCTTTTTGCAACCTCACCTCTGCCTCTTCTACACAGCCTTCACTTGTAGGCAGAAGGGCCTCGCATGTGTCCAGCTGTACGACCCACATACAAACAGATCCCACAAAATCACCATCTAGTTTTCATAGCCAGAGTACTACCAGTCAGTGAACTCTTGTTTTCTGTATTAATGGAGGCATGGAACACAGGGAGAAAATAGCAGATTCATTTTGACCTTGGGATGCCATTTAGGACTCTCTTTCGTGCAAAATCTTTGCATAATTAATCGTAATTTGATTAGGCTGTGTTTTTGCTTGACAAGCATCCATTCCTTCTCTTCCCAATAATGGCATCTCAGTTTTCCTTTAGGGAACCTTTCCTCTCTCACTACTAAATGAAATAATCTCTAATGTGGTTTGGATAGAAGATATGGCCCAACTTGGGCAGGTCATGGTGATTGTTTCAGGAATGGGTATAAGACACAACTGGGCCAATCATAACTGGCCCAGTAACTGGAGCATTCAGTCAAGAAGTGCCCCCCTTCTGCTCAGGTTGCCAAGATGATAAGAGGTAACCTAACAGCTGTTGGCACCATCTTTCCTCCACTTGAAGAAATCCAACCTTAGAATAAAACCAATACAAAGGAAAGCAGACCCAACATATGGCAGGATACAGATTCCCAATGATATCATTTAAGCACCTGGATCCAGCTGTACCCAAAATCCATACCATACCTCTAGACATTTCTGCTTAAGACTATTTAAATTGGATTTATTTCCCTTGCAATCAAAAGACTCTTGATTGGGCTTCCCTGGTGGCGCAGTGGTTGAGAGTCCGCCTGCCGATGCAGGGGACACGGGTTCGTGCCCCGGTCCGGGAAGATCCCACATGTCGCGGAGCGGCTGGGCCCGTGAACCATGGCCGCTGAGCCTGCGCGTCCGGAGCCTGTGCTCCGCAACGGGAGAGGCCACAACAGTGAGAGGCCCACGTACCGCAAAAAAACAAAACAAAACAAAAAGACTCTTGATTAATACTGGTTTAAGTAAGTAAATAAATAAATATTAAAATAAGTCTGAGTAGCTTTATAAATAGACAAGAAATTATTAAGGGAAATGTCCTAAAAACATGTGGGATAGGAATAATATTGTCAGATAAAGCAGATGCAGAAGACACAAGGCAGACAATCAAGGAATTGATAACAATTCCTCCTATAAAGATAATGAAACCACTATTCAACAGATCCTTTAGGAGGATGGGGTCCTAAGGGGCCATCTGCTCTACCAAGGGGTCTCCCCTTGAAAATAGGAAATTGACATCAGTCAACGCAAGGTAGCTTAGTGAACCCATGTTAGCTTCTTGTGATTATCATATTTTCTTCTAAATAGTCACGAGCCATCTGTGTAAAGCTCTGTTCCAGAATTCTGCTAAGAACTCTGGCTGTCAGACATACCCCATCTGGGGTTTCCAGAATCCATATTATTTTTCCCTTTTAGAAAATTGGGGTCTTTGCCCATCTTCAGGCTCTTCTCTCGCGTCTTTTTTTACTGTCTCCCTGCCAGCCATGAATTCAACTCTCTCTATAGAACATATCTTCCTCCTGTGGTATTTGAAAGAACATTTGTCCTCAGTGGTGAAGGCAGAGCTGCATCAAAGATGCACAATTCAGTGTTCTTACTGTTTCCTGAGCACGTGACCCCCCAACACACACACACAAGGGATCCATCTTTGACATCTCATTATTTCCCCTGAATTTCTGACATCCCTCTTCTTGTAAAATTCACCTGAATACCTTATTACTTGTTAAAAGTAACACACACATATGATAAAATAAGTTCCAACAGACCCAAAGGTCTCCTCCACCTGGGCTTCCAGCCCCCTGACTCCCATCCCCAAGAATGGCCAGAGTTATCAGTTTTTCCTTCCAGAGATATTTTGTTGCATATACCAGGATATACGTGCGTGTACATATATGTGTTTGTATGCCATACATATATGTGTCTCCCTGACACTTTTTTGCGTGCACGTGCGGTAAGAGATACATAACATAAATTTACCATTCATGACATTTAGCATATTCACCATTATCACCACTATCTAGTTCCAGACCATTTTCATCACTCCAAAAGGAAACTGGTACCCCTGAAGCAGTCACTCTCCATTCCTCCCCTCCCCCAGTCCCTGGTAACCACCAATCTGCTTTCTATCTCTATAGATTTACCTATTCTGGATATTTCCGATAAATAGAATCTTACAGTATGTGGCCTTTTATGACTGGCTTCTTTCAATTAGCATCATACTTTTGAGATTCATCCATGTTGTAGACTGTGTCAGTTCTTCATTCCTTTCTATGGCTGAAAACTATTCCATTGTATTCATAGCCAACATTTGGTGTATCCCCTCATCTGTAGATGAACATCTGGGATGTTCATACCTTTCAGCCCTTGTGATTAGTGCTGCTGTGAACATTCGTGTACATGTATTTGTTTGAATCCCTGTTTTCAGTTCTTTCTGGATATACACCTAGAAGTGGAATTGCTGAGTCATAGAGTAATTCTATGTTTAACATTTCAAACTGCCATATTTTCCACAGTGGCTGCACCATTTTACATTCTCATCCACAATGCATGTGGGTTCCAATTCTTCCACAGCCTCACCAACACTTATTTTCTGTTTCTTTTTTTTTTTCAATAGTCATCTTAATTGATGTGAAGTGGTATCTCCTTGTGTTTTTTTTTTGTTGTTGTTGTTGTTGTTTGCGGTACGCGGGCCTCTCACTGCTGTGGCCTCTCCTGTTGCGAAGCACAGGCTCCGACGTGCAGGCTCAGCGGCCATGGCTCACGGGCCCAGCCGCTCCACGGCATGTGGGATCTTCCCGGCCCGGGCCACGAACCTGCGTCCCCTGCGTCGGCAGGCAGACTCTCAACCACTGTGCCACCAGGAAAGCCCTCCTTGTGGTTTTGATTTACATTTCCTTGATGACTAATGATACTCTCCTTTTTTAACACAAACATAGACTTCTATACACACCATTTTGCTTCTTGAATATTCGCTGAATGATCTATAATTGGAGCTTATTCTATATCAGTTTAATATTGAATCCATGTTCTTCCCAGAGCTGCATAGTAATCCACTGTCCTGCCTCACCAGCCAGTCCCCTACTGAAGAGTGTAAGAATGTATCAGTCTACGCATTCCACATAATGCTGTAACAAACATCCCCCAGTGTACATCTCTGTGGGCATTCCTCTGGTTTTCTAACTTTTCTTCCCTGAAGTCAAGGGCAGCCCCCTCCCTGCTAATTTCTATCTCCAAGAGTCCTTCATCTTGGTCTCCCAGATTCGGCAACAAGAAAACCAACAAAGATGAGTGTTCTTTCTGAGATCTCATTTTATTCCAGGCACTTCAGGTTCCATGCGTCACTCCACTTATTTCCCCACTGATTCTTTGAGATGACTTTTTTAACACCCATTTTTCAGGGAGGGAGACTGGGTGTAGGATCCCCCACTGAACGTAGGATCCTTGTCCTACGTTTCACAGGATCACTGGAGGCAACAGGGTCCAACCCCTGGTCTGTCTGACTCCCGGGCCATGCCCATCACCTCCGGGCAGCTCTCTTGCTTGGGACATCTGGAAAAAGGTGACCAACCTTCCCAGTTTGCCTGGGACAGAGGGGTTTCCCAGAACATGGGAGCTTTAGTGTTAAAACCCAGAAAGCCCCAGAGAAACCACTGTGGTCTGGAAAGTCATCCAGCTTGTGTTGGGGACACATTGCCATGAGTCATTTATGCCTTTCATCCTTCCTCTGTTGGTTTGGGACTCAGGGGCTTTGGTAGGACTTGAACCCCAAACCTTGACTCCTCATTTCCCCCACACACACGCTGGCCGGTGCAGCCTCTACCCCCAAATTTCCCCTCCCACTCAGCCCCAGCGAGGCACTGGGACCATGACCCGCAGTGAGGCAAGCCAGAGGCCTGTCCATCGCCAAGAGAAAGCAAATTCCCGGCCTCACTGCCAAGGTTACTGAGTCAAGGAAAGTGGAGAAGTACCCTGCATTCTGTCTCCTTGGGTGTCTGCATTTTCTTTTTTTTTTAAATAGGTGTGAATGTTTATTTATTTGTTTGTTTGTTTGTTTATGGCTGCGTTGGGTCTTCGTTGCTGCACGCGGGCTTTCTTTAGTTGCGGCGAGTGGGGGCTACTTTTTTTTTTTTTTTTTTGCAGTACGCGGGCCTCTCACTGTTGTGGCCTCTCCTGTTGCGAAGCACAGGCTCCGGATGTGCAGGCTCAGCAGCCATGGCTCACGGGCCCAGCGGCTCCGCGGCATGTGGGATCTTCCCAGACCGGGGCACAAACCCGCATCCCCTGCATCGGCAGGCCGACTCTCAACCACTGTGCCACCAGGGAAGCCCAGGGCTACTCTTCATTGTGGTGAGTGGGCTTCCCACTGCAGTGGCTTCTCTTGTTGAAGAGCATGGGCTCTAGGCGTGTGGGCTTCAGTAGTTGTGGCATGCAAGCTTCTGTAGTTGTGGCATGCTGGCTCAGTAGTTGTGGCTCACGGGCTTAGTTCCTCCGTGGCATGTGGGATCTTCCTGGACCAGGGTTCGAACCCATGTCCCCTGCATTGGCAGGCAGATTCTTAACCACTGCACCACCAGGGAAGTCCCTGCATTTTCTACAGTTCCTTGAGTTCCCATCACTCATCTTGGGATGGAAGGAGGCATTCAGGGCCCAGGAGTTCAAAGATACCTATCTGAGTATTTGTGCCCCAGCCAATTTGCCAAATAAATAACTCAACTCCGTGGCACAGCCAGCCAGCGATGGCTTGGTCACATCCATAATCATTCGAACTGCTTGCTCAGAGGAAATCCGGGGCCCTGGCTTGGCCTCTCCTCACACTCCTGGTCCGCCAGCACCATAATTAGCTTATTACCAGCCACCTCGTGTTAATAACCTTTCTGTTCATTACTGCAAGAGGAATTAAAGAGAACTTATAGATCGCGGCCAGTAATCCATTTGTAACCTTGCATTTTTTCCCTGGGTGCCGGGCGAAGAGAGAAGTCAAGGGAATTTCCATCCCCACCTCCTCGATGCTCTGGTTCTTCTCAGACAGTTTTGTGATGGGGGGTTGACAGAGCTTCCCCTTTCGGTGGGCGCATCTCAGGTTCTCCTGGCCCCCAGGCTGGACAAAGCCGAGGGCACTAAGCGGGCCAGAGGGGGCCCTGGGAGTCCTCCAGAGGATGGGAAGTGTGGGGAGAGGATGCTTGGCCTCCCCTTGGCCTGGCCATAGTGGCCAGCTGTGGTCAGGTTGTGGTCCATCTGGCGGCTTGATCCTGTGGCCGTGCTGTCATTTGCCCACCCAATGGCCATTCTCCCTGGACTTGTTCTTGATGGGAGAGGCTGCCTCCCCCAGTGGAGGCCAAACATTCCGGCTCCTTCCTTCCCCAGTGCAGGGAACCCTGTTGGTGCCCTGCTTTGATCCCTGGGAGGCCCTTCACAGAATCTGCACCTCCTCCCCCAGGTTCTGTGAACTTGACCTCTGACGGCTCACACCCATGACCTTCCTCAGGAGGCGGACTTGGTGCTACTGGAGCCTCCTTGCCTCCTAGTCTAGAGCGTACGTCCCCTGTCACGGCCATCTGGCTGCGCTGGCTGGAGCAGGGGACGATAGCCCAGCCTCCTGCCTCAAGGCGGGACAAACTCTATGGTGCCCCAAGCAGCCCATGGGACCAGGCTGAGGCTAAGACTTGACCTCAAACTGCCCTTTGCCTGATTTCTTCCCACTTTCCTGCCCCAATTCCCCGCCCCCTTCCAAATTGGCCTGGGAGCATGTCCTTAATAATACATCACCTGTACAAACACGTTCACCACAGAGTCTGCCTCTGAGGAGACCAACCCAAGACACCCATTCGTGGCTGGGTGAGGCCCTGTGACCCTGTTTTGGACAATGGACCTAAGGGAAGTCTGAGGAAGGTTTTCCCTCCCTGATGAAAGAGTGAGACCTGTGAGGGCAATCCCCCTGCATTTTCGGTCCCTAAACACAGTTGTGTGGAAATGGGTGGCTGTGATGACCATTTTGAGACCCTGGGGGAACATGTCTGCCACACCAAGGAGGGTGCCGTGGAGGCAGGCAAGGTCTCGGATCCTTCCTGATGCCCTGGAGTAACAATCCTGTGCCCACCTCTAACTAGACCTTTGTTTTTGTGAGATTAGGCTAAATCCTTTGTGCGGAATCTTCTAGCTAGAAAAGCTGTTACTTGCCTCTGGAGGCATGGTCAGTGACAGAGCCCCCCAACACCCCTTCCAGCCCAGGGGCTACATCTAACCACACCGGCAAACCCCTTTCTAGTGAGCGAGTTAGATCTGGGGGCAGACGGTCACCCTCATTCTGGCCAATGACCAGTGGAGGGACACCTTCTGAAAGGGCTTGGGCTTTGCCTTCCTCAGGAGATGCTACCACCCCATGCCAAGACCAGTCAGACCTTGGTGGGCCGGGCCAGGACCCCATCTTATAGAACAGGGCTGTTTTGCAAGGCACATATGTATCAAGGACTCTCCTGTGAAATACAAATGGGCTAGTAGACAGACATTTTCAGGAGTCTTTTTTTAAAAATTGGGGTATAGCTTACGTACAGAAAAATGCACAAATGTTCCCATATGTATACATATGTACACACTCCACTCCAGTCAAGACGTAGGACGTTCTAGCACCCCAGGAGGTTCCCTCGTGCCCTTTGTGGCCTACCTCACCCTCACCCCAACCCTTGGCAACCACTGATATGATTTCCATCTCTATAGCTTAGATTTGCCTGCTCCAGAGTTTCATATAATCAGAGCCATACAGTATGTATTTTTTATACGTGGCTTCTTTCACTCCACATAACGTTTCTGAGCCTCATCTGTGTCATTGCATGTATTCATATATCATTGCTGAATAGTATTCTGTGGCATGGATATACCTCAGTGTGGTTATCCATTCACCTAGTGATGGGCATTTGGGTTGCTTCCAGTTTCTGGCTATTATGAATGACGTTGCTATGAACCTGGGTGTCCAAGCCTTTGTGTGGACATATGTTTTCATTATTCTTAGGTTAAATACCCAGGAGGTAGATTGCTGGGTCATGTGGTAAGTGTGTGTTTAACTTTGTAAAAAAACTGCCAAACAAAATGGATAACTAAGAAGAACCTGCTGTATAAAAAAATAAATAAAATAAAATTCAAAAAAACCCGCAAAAAACTGCCAGACAGGTTTCCCGCGTGGCTGTACCGTTTTGCATTCCCACCAGCAACGTGTGGTACAGCCAGCTGCTCCGCCTCCTCACTAGCACTTGGCATTATCAGTCTTTCTATTGTCAACTCTTCTAGTTGGTCTGTAGTGCTTTCTCATTGTGGTTTCACTTTCTTTGAGAAGCAGTGTGATTGATGTGCATAGCTTTTACAGAGTGGAAAGCACCCTCCCTCTTGAGGCCTCTCAGCTTCATCTCTTAATGTAAGGCTCAGAGGGAACACCCAGCCCACCCTGGAATCCCCTGCCTGGGCTTGGGAGGGCAAGGCATTCCTGTCCTGCAAGGCCCCTGAGTCCAGAGAAAGGTCCCTCTGGGTAGCTGGTGCCTGGGCCATGATATGCCCCACACTGTTCAAGATGGAGGAGACCACATCCTGGGGGCTGTTGGCTGACCCTGGGACCCCAGCCCCTGAAGGAGACAGGCATCATTGTAAATAAAATGGGTCTGGGGCTAGCACTGCAATGGAGCACCCACTGCCATTTCCCAAGTATGCAACTTTGGGCAAGGAATTTCCACTTTGACCTCAGTTTTCTCTTCTGTAAAATGGGTATAATAATAGAACCCATCTCATTGGGACATCATGCAAAGCATCTATCCCAGTGTCTGGCACCCAGGGAGGACTCGAGACATCGAAGTTACAATAAAGACTTCATTTCCTCAACAAATAGTATAGCCATCCTTTAGAAAAACAGGAGTAACCTGATATTTGTGTCCTTACAAAGCCTTGTACTTTTTCTTTTTTAAGTAATGCCTATTTTAAAAAATTTTTATTTTATTTATCTTATTTTGGGCTGTGTTGGGTCTTCATTGCTGCACGTGCGCTTTTCTCTACTTGCGGTGAGCGGGGGCTACTCTTCTTTGGGGTGCGTGGGCTTCTATTGTGGTGGCTTCTCTTGTTGCAGAGCATGGGTTCTAGGCGCGTGGGCTTCAGTAGTTGTGGCACGCAGGCTCCATAGTTCTGGCTCACGGGCTCTAGAGCTCAGGCTCAGTAGTTGTGGCGCACGGGCTTAGTTGCTCCGCGGCATGTGGGATCTTCCCGGACCAGGGCTTGAGCCCGTGTCCCCTGCATTGGCAGGCGGATTCTTAACCACTGCGCTACCAGGGAAGCCCCTTGTACTTCTTTATTTCTCTTTCATTAACTTTTTTTGGTTTTTTTTTTTTTAACATCATAGCCTGGTTTGGAGCAGCAATCCCCCAATTTGAGCATCAGGATCCCCTGGAGGGCTTGTGAAAACCCTCCAGGAGATTGCTGGGCCCCACCTCCAGGTGTCTGATTCCATAGGTGTGGCCTGGGGCCTGAGAAGCGCATTTCTAGCAAGTTCCCTGATGGTGATGCTGGGGCCCGAGGACCACACTTTGGGAACCACTGGTTTGGCATATCAAAATTAGCCTCATGAGTCTCAGCCTGGCTAGATATTAGGGTCATCATTTTAGAACTGCAGGTGCCTGTCTCCTGCCACCCAGGATTTTTATTCCACTGGTTTAGCAGTGGAACCCAAGGACATCCGTATAGGTGGAAATCTCCCCCCAGGAGATTCTAAGTAAACCACCAGGTGAAAAGCTCCCCCCAGGAGATTCTAAGTAAACCACAGGTGAGAACCACAGCCTCTGCCTGAAACCACCTCAAATTATGCTGCATGGGAGTCTTATGTCAGATCTCCAAATCATTTATACAGAGAGAGCGCCAAGAAATTTAATCCGATCTAGCCATTATAAGTCTGCATTCATAGGTGTTGGATGTCACTATAAACAAACCTCTTAAAGGTCACTTTAAAAAGTAATACAGGAAGCGGTTCCTTGCTGGAGCTCATCAATAATACACACCCACAAAGCAAATGAAACAAGCAATGTCCAAATTTATGCAAAAGGGTATTTGTGGTCTGGGATAACATTTCCAGTGGCCGCGTCATATGTAGATTCAGAAAATGCCATGTTTGAAAAGTTCTAGACATACGGGGAGCAGATGGGATCAGCCAAACTCCGTTTGATGATTCAAAACACAAGGTCAAGGGCACGGATGGAGGGCTCGAAGAACATTATTTCATGAATGTAAGCCCGGAACAAAAAGACATATTTCTTAATATCTTATGTAACTTTTTAACGTATGACTTTAAATAGGCGTAACTAGGCATATATAACTTTATTACTAATATGAATGTGCAAGTAAACATTTGACTATTTAATTTATACCACCAAACTTTTATACTTAAGTTTATCGAAAACATTGAGAGAGGAACCCTCTCACTGCTATAAAAGGGAGTTACCTTACATCATTTGGAGATAACATTTTTTTTCTTTTTTTTTTTTCAGTACAATGGTAAACAAGACAGATGAGGTCTCTGCCTCTAGGAAAGTGACATTAGAGGGAGAAAGACAACAAACAAATGAATACAGTCTCACAATGAGTGCCATGATGAAAACTAAAGTAGTACAGAAGGAAAGGACCACCAGGGAGAGGTACAGTTCCACCAGAATAAAGAGAGGAATTGAGCCTTGTGAATATCTTAGGGAAGAGAATACCTGGTGTTGGGAACTATAAGTGCAAAAGCCCTGAGGTGGGTACATGCTGGCACTGTTCAGGGAACAGCAAGGATGCCAGCGGGAGGGGGGAGAGTGGGCAGGGCAGGCCAGATCTTGCAGGGCCCAGAGGGAGGTGTATCGTATTTAGTCTGATGGACCAGGAGTGCCCGCTTCCTTTGGGGCTGAGTGAGAGGTAACTCCTCATAATTCTAGATCTAGGACCTCTGTCCACAGCTGGGTCCAGCATTCTCGGGGCCTCCAGGATGGAAGTATTAATGTTTCCTGCTTCCCCATCTGTCTCCTACCTTCCTCCTTCTCCAAGGAGGACACTCAGGGCAGGGAGGGGCCACAACAAGCCCCAGAGTTTAAGTAAGGGCTGTGCCTTCCCACCTCGAACTGTACGATGCAACTCAGTTGTGGGAATGAGCACCTACCTCCTCCTGGAGACCAGGTACTGACCTCAGCGTGGCGCCACCAAGGTCTCCACAACACCTGCATCGGAGGCTGCAGCGAGGAGCCCACACAATCACTCTTTGTATTTTTATGGCCCTTGAGAGTTTACTTTGCTTTCCTGCCAGGCCTTTGTCATCCCCAGGGTGGGGGTAGGGGGCAGAAAGACAGAACTGATGGTACCTACTTGGTAGGTTAGGAAAATGAACAAGAGCAGAGAAATCCCAGATCTCCAGAACCCAGCAATCCTGATTCCCATTCCCTGTCTGGCCAACTCAGAGGTGCAAGAATCCAGGCACACCTGGACTTTCCGCACCCTACCGTGGGCTCCTGCTGTGTGCTCCAGCCACATGCGGGTGATGGGGACAGGGCCAGCTTCCTGAGTGAGCCACTTGTGCAGCCACACAGGGACCCACACTCAGAAGGGCCTCAGGCTTGGTTTAATGCTCTGCTGTCGCCATCTTGAAATTCTCAATTATTTTTGAACAAGGGATCCTTTGTTTTCACTTTGCACCAGGGTCTGGCAAATGATGTGGCTGGCCTGGACAGGGTCCGCGTCCTAGACGCATGTACTGGGACCCCGTTCTAGACGCACATACAGGGACCCCGTTCTAGACGCACGTACAGGGACCCCGTTCTAGACGCACGTACAGGGTCCCTGGCAGCCAGTGGAGATGTGAGTTGTAGCCTCACTTCAAGGCTCCAAATGCTGTGGCCTGCAGATCCCCCTGGCGACTCTCCAGCCCCCGTGTTGCCATGGACGAATCTCTGTAGATGTCGGAGATGCTCTTAGCAGACATCCGTGAAGTGATGTCTGGTTTTGATTAAATATGCAGAGTCACTCATTAACTTGCCCCACAAGCAGACTTGGAAGCCCTCCCGATATAAAACCTCCCCCCCCACCCCTGCCACCTACATCTCCTGCTGGAAACCAGGAGTCCCTCGTTCAGGGGCTGAGGACCGAGGGGCAGGGGAATGGCTCACAGTCTGGCAAGGCCTGCATCTTCCATCGTGTGAAGGTTTCCTCACCCTGCTCTCTCCTCTCCTGACTGGGGTCAGAGGCCATGTCTACCTGGTACCAATTAAAGGGGTCCAGGAGGGCATCCTGCTTACTTTGGCCACTGGGTCTGAAATTCCATCAAAGCAATCCTGTTTTGTTTGGGTGAAACCCATACTTTGAACTGTTTTGCATCTCTCACTGTAGTTTTTACGATGATTTATTTACAAGTCTGTCTCCTCTCCAGGTCAGAGCTTTGGAGGGAAAAGTCCATGCCCTGTTAATTCATTCTTCAAGAAACCTATTCCAGGGCACCCCCTGTGTTGAGACATTGGCTAGTACAAGGACTCTAGAACAGTCTTTGGATCCTGAACATGAAGCAAAGGGCATACTCTGCTTGGGGGCCTCTTAGTATTTGATGAATGAATGAATGAAAATTATGACTTACATTTGTTGAACACCTACTAGGCTCCAGGCACTGTTTTAATCAGTTTGTATGTATTTCCTCATTTAACTCTCATAATGACCCTGAGTTTTGTGCCATTCTTGCCCCCATTTTACAGAGGAGGAGACTGAGGCACTCAGAAAAGACACTTTACTTAGAGGGTTTACAACATGCATACACATACACCTGCATGTACATAAACATGCACTTCTGCCAGCCAGAAACTAGTCAATTCACAGGCAGGCAGGGTTCAGAGCCAAATTAGCAAAATATCTTGACATGGTGTTTATTTCCTCTCTAGTTCTCGAGTTCTAATGACTGTTTATTCTCATGAACATCTAATTTGTGTGCTCAGCCTCCCGGTCAGAGTGCAGTGCCAAGTGGCTCAGAATGTTTGCTCTCTGGTGGGGTATAATGCCCCTCCCTGCTTTTTTTTTTTTTATTTTTTTTTAATAAAACAAGACTCGGAGCCCATGCACCTTCCGGCATCTCACAGGTGGGACATGTTGTCCTCTGCAGCCTCTGGGCCTCACAAGGCCAGCAGAAGCAGGCTGGAGGGGAATGAGGGTTCCCTGCAAAGATGGCCACTGGCAACGCCTCCCCACCCGGCAGGTGCCTGAAACTCCTCCCACCAGGAGGTGGAGTCTCCTGAAAGTGGGTGGGCTCTGTGAATACTTTGACCAATAGGAGGCAGCAGAAGTGATGCATGGGCCAGTTCTGGACAAGAGACCTGACAGCTTCTGCTTTCCCTCTCTTGGGACCCAGCTGCTGCCACGTAAAGAAGCTCAGGCCAGATTCCAGACAAGATAAGCAAACACGTGGACAGACTGAAGCTTGAGGAAATGAGAGAGGGACCCCACCCGCCCTTCCAGCTCTTCCAGCCGGTGCCAAACATTGTGGGTAAGACCATGTGGACCATCCAGCCCCAGCCAGCACCCCGGCCCACACAAAGTGAGACAGCCCCCCACCCCACCCCACTAAGTCCTGAGGGTCAGCCCTGCAAGCAGCCCGTCCCCATGTACTCTCTCTTTCCCACCCGCTGGGAGCATGCCTGCTTGTTTTCCCAACAGGTGTTAAAATAACGACCTTTGGGCTAAAAAGGAAACTGTGTGCAGGGGTGATAAGAGGGTCTAGCTGCCTGAACCGGAAGGAGGGAGGGAGGGAACGAAGGTGGGGACAGCCTGGGGGAGAATCGGCAAATTTCAGGGAGGGCTGTCAGTGTACTGAGGGGCACAGCACTTCCTTTCCTTTCCCTCCCCATCAGAATTCAACCTCAGTCATTTCTTCATGAACAAGATTTGCAGGAAACAAGGGCATAAGACCAAGAGCCCTCTCCTGCCTCAGGGCCTTTGCACTTACAAGTCCCTCTGCCTCAAATGCCGACCTCCTCCCCTCGTCCTTGTTTAGAAATAGGGTCACTGTAGGTGGAAGGAGTTAAGTTAGGATGAGGTTGGATCAGAGTAGGGAGGGCCTTAAATTCAATATGACTGGTGTCCTTATAAGAGAGGAGAAGGCCATAATAAAGACACAGACACAGGCAGGGAGAAGGTCATGTGACAAGGGAGGCTGAGATTGGCAGGATGCAGCTGCAAGCCAAGGAACTCCAAAGATCGCTGGCAACCCACGGGGAAGAAGCTGGAAGAGGCAAGCAGGGATCCTTCATTAGAATCTGCACAGGGAGGTGGCCCTGCTGACACCTTGATTTCACACTTCTGGCCTCTAGCACTGTGAGAGGACACAGTCTGTGGTCCGTACTTTGTTACAGCAGCCCTAACAAACTAATACACTCCTGCTGTGCCCTGGCCTAGTAACCTGGGACTTCAGCAAGTGCTGTGGACTCTGCCTTCAAAATACACCCCCGATCAGCCCCTTCTCTCCACCTGTAGTGAACACCCTGGTCCAACCATCATCTTGTCTTGCCTGGACTATTGCAGTAGCCTCCTCCCTGGTCTCCCAACATCCACTCATTTTTTTAATGTCCTTTTAAAAAATAAACTATTTTATGGAACAGTTTTAGATTTACAGACAAATTGCTAAAATAGTACAGAGTCCCCAAACGCCCCACACCCAGTTTTCCCCATTCTTAACATCTTACATCCATACAGTGCATTTGCCTCAATGAACAAATAGATCTTGATACATTATTATTAACTAAAGTCCATACTTTATTCAGATTTTCTCGGTGTTTCCTAACGGGCTTCTTCTCTCCAGGATCCCATCCAGGACAGCATGTTACATTTGGTCCTCATGTCTCCTTAGAGCCCTCTCGGCTGTGACGGATTCCCAGACTGTCCTTGTTTTTGACGAGGCGGACAGTTTGCAGGAGCCCTGGTCAGGGATTTTACAGGATGCTTCTCACTTAGGATTGGTTTAATGCTCTTCTCAAGCTTGGACTGGGGTTACCAACTCCAGGGATTTTTTTAAGCTGTATTGTTCAGGGTAGAAAGGCAGGTGGGTGCAGAAGACCAAGGCAGGGTCCTCCAACTGGTACTTTAAGGAATATTTTCACATTTATATTTGTATATTTCTGTTTGTACATCCCTAGGTCACCCCTGGAAGGACACACAGAAACTGGTCCCTGCGGATGCTTCAGGGGCAGAAAAGTGGACACGTGGGGAGGAGGTGGAAGAGAGATGTCCTTTTCACTGGGCCATTTGAAAAAATCTTTAACCATGTGTATATGCAAGTGAAAAAAACCAGAGAGATAAATTGAATAAAACAGAACATGCCCCCTGCTCTGGGCCTCCACCCCTCTCTCCAGCCCCTGAGAGCTTGGCAGGAGTCCAGAAGGAAGGTGAGATGGGGAAACAGTTGGCCAGGCAGCTGGTTGGCTGGGACTTCAAAGGACTTCAGAGGAGCTGCCCTGCCCAAGAAGGCCCACCTGGGGCCAGGGTCATTCACCTCTGGGGAGGGAAGGAAAGGTCAGCCCCTGGGGCCGTCTCAGAACATCTCCAGGGAGTGGGATGTGCCTGCCAGGCCACATGGGCAAGCAGCTTCACCTCTCTGAGCCTCAGTTTGCTCATCTGTGAATTGGGGGTGTTGAGAGCACCTGATCTCTAGGGCTGGTGGTAGGATGGATGTGAATGTGAACATCAAGGGCTTGGCTCACAGCTGAGCTTAGGACATGTGCTCTTCACACTGAGAATAAAAACAAGCCTCCCTCCCAGTGGCCCACAAGGTCCTGCGTGAGTCACCCCTGCCCACCTGTCAGGCCCCGTCCCCTTCTTCCTCCTCCAGTGGCTGGAGTGAGAAGGCTAGGAGGTACAGTCACAGGGGGTGTGGGGTGCAGACTCTGCAGGGCCTGGGGCTTTACGAAGACTTAGGATTTCACTGTAAGTGAGATGGTCCCACAGAGAGCTGGGAGCACAGGAGTGACAGGACCAGGCTCCCTCTGGCTGCTGTAAGGAAAGCTAGAGGGCCAGGAGGATGCCCGGAGAGCAGGGAGGGGGCTACTGCAATGGCCCAGGCAGGAGCTGAAGGCGGCTCGGACCAGGGTAGAGCCCACTGGGGGCGCAGCTGGGAGACAAATGCACTATCACATGTGGATTCCACTTGTCCGGGGCACCGTCATTAATATAGTTCACCTGTGGACCCGTCAGCCCGTTCCAGCCCTAGAGTCCGGGACTCCCTGCCCCCTTTCCCATGAAGATCCAGGCCCCAGGGACTCTGTCCCACATGCCCCTGGGCTTTTTTTAAGGGTCTCCGTCCTGAGGACCCAGCAGAGCATCCTTCAGTCCCCTGCGCCCCAGGCAGGTGAGCACGCTGCCAAGGGCACCCCTCTCCTTGAGCACCCACCCTTTCCAGAGAACAACTGCTCTGGTTGCTACATCTGTTTTCATTTGGACACAAGTGCTCATAGCAGCCTTGGTCATACTCGCCATAGCTGGAAACATCCCAGATGTCCGTCAGTGGGCAAACGGACCAACAAACCATGACCTGTCCATATACAAGGGAATACTTTGCATCAGTGAAAAGGAAAATGAGACATGGATACCTACAGCAACAGCTGAGAATCCCAAAGTCACTCTATTGAGTGAAAGAAGCTGGATGCAGAAAAGCACACACTGTACAATTTCACTGTGTGAAGTTCAAGAATGGGCAGCCAGCCTAGAGGGACCGAAAGCATATGCACGGTTTCCTGCAATGCGGAGGGTATGGGGGGGGCAGGTAAAGGGGCAGGTAAAGGGGGAGGTAAAGGGGGAGGTGATTAGAAGGGGCAAGAGGGCAGCAGCCAGTGTTTATTGAGATACAATTCACACTCTACGAAGTTCAGCCTTTTAACATACAATTCAGTGGCATTTAGTACATTCACAAGGTAATATAGCCATCATCTCTGTTTCCAGAACATTTTCTTCACTCCCCAAAGAAACCTCATACCCAATAGAAGTCACCCCCATTCCCCCTCCCCTAAGTCCCTAAGCACCCACTTATCTACGTTCTGTCTCTATGTATTGGCCTATTCTGGACATTTCACATAAATGGAATCATACACTATCTGGCATTTTGCGTCTGGCTTCTCTCACGTAGCATCATGTTTTCAAGGTCCATCCATGTAGTAGTCTGTGTCATTGCTTAATTCCTTTTTACGGCTGAATAACATTCCATTGTACGGCTATGACACATTTTGTCTACCTCTTTACCAACTGATGGATATTTGGGTTGTTTCCAATTTGGTGTCCTTAAAAACAATGCCGCTACGTGCAAGTTTTTGTCTGGATACACGTTGCTGTTTTTCTTGGGTTAAGTACCTAGGAGTGGGATTGCCGCTGGGTCGTATGGTAGTTTGCTTAACTTTTGAGAAACTGCCAAACAGTTTTCCAGAATTCCTGCCAGAACTTTGACATGAGCTAATAAGCATCAGGAACAATCGGGAAGGTTCTATTTACCTCTTTTTGTCTTTATGAAAGGTATAATAAATGATCTGTTATGTTCTAGGAATGGAGTGATGGATGCTATGGACATGTGCCTGAAGAGGATCTGGGTGGCTCAGGAGAGGGGCAGCGGGGGGTGGCCTGAGCACTTGGGCCCCTGGAGTTGGGCTGCCTATTTTCGAACCTCCCCACCACTTACTCACTGTGGCCCTCGAAGCGATGCCGGATTAGCATTGCTGCAGACCCAGAAAAGCAGAGCGGGGAGAAAAACAAAAGAGCCACTCTTAGCACAGGGTCCCGTAGCTGCCCCCACATGCTGTGCCCGGGAGCACGTGACTGTAGGCATCCTTTGGGGCAGTGATCTGGACTGGTGCCAGCCTCCTGGGTTCAGATCCCAGTTCTTCCACTTCTTTGTGTGGCCCCAGGCAAAGTACAGAAACTCTCTGGTCTCAGTCTCCCTCTGCATGAAATGGAAATAATAACAGAGCTTGCCTCTAAAGGCTTAACCCGAGTGCTTCTTGCTTTCCAGGACTGAGTGTGTGCCTGGGAGCGTGTGCCACTCTGCAGGTGTCTGTGAAGGTGTGTGTGAGTGTGGACGCGCCCTATCCTTTGCCTTCTCCATTGGGCAGACTGGAAAGCTGTCTGAGGAGGCGTCATTGGCCAGTTTTCCTGTGGTTCTCAGAACCGTTTTCATTGGAGCCAGGCTCGTCCAGGGGCCAGTGAGGGGATCAGCTTCTAATCTGAAGCCAATCATTTAATGGGCATTTATTCAACCCGACCCAGCCGGTCTGTGATTTCTTCATGATGTCCCACTCATGAGCTTCCAGCCCACGTTACTTGGCAAGGTCCCTGCCTTAGCTTTTATCAAACACCCCAAATTAGGGACTTCCCTGGTGGCACAGTGGTTAAGAATCCGCCTGCCAATGCAGGGGACACAGGTTCGAGCCCTGGTCCAGGAAGATCCCACATGCCGTGGAGCAACTAAGCCCGTGCGCCACAACTACTGAGCCTGCGTGCCACAACTGCTGAAGTCAGCGCGCCTAGAGCCCGTGCTCCCCAACAAGAGAAGCCACAGCAATGAGAAGCCCGCGCACCGCAACGAAGAGTAGCCCTCGCTCTCTGCAACTAGAGAAAGCCCGTGCGCAGCAATGAAGACCCAACGCAGCCAAAAACAAAACAGAAACAAAAACAAAAACCCAAAACTATAACAAAATACGTTACCAGCTAACATTTACTGACTGGCACTGTTGCCAGGCACAGGGCCAAGCATCTTACATGCCCCGTCTCATGGAATCGCCACAATTCTGTGATGCAGTAAGATCGTCATCATCCTGATTTTACGGAGGAGGAAACTGAGGCACCGCGGTTAGAGACCTGGCCCAGGTCCCACAGCGAGTGAGTGGCAAGCTGGGGTTTGAGCCACCGTCAGCTAAGCCTTGGTCCTCCTGGCCTGGGTCCTGAGACCCCCTTCTGGAGGGGCTGGTGGTCTCATGGCCCCATCCCCGTCTGGACCCCACATGGCTGATTCACCATGCTGTGGGGATCCCAGTCCTGCCAGGGCCTCCCTCGAAGAGACCCCAAACCCTGAGCACTTGTGACTTTAACAAGAAGAACTGTTCCTGAAAGTTGGGGTCAGGGCTGCTGGCGGGGGAGCAGCAAGGAGGGGGTCCATTCTGGGGCAGTTTCTGTCTGTCTGTCCATGTGTCTGTCTCTCCTCCTGCCTCTTCTCAGAATCAACGAGAATCCCTCTTTCCTCCAGCCATGCAGTTCCATGAACAACATATCTTGTTTCTGGAACATTCTTTGGGCTAGAACTCCCACCCCATGGCTTCCCCTAATGATTGTCCCAAGCAAAGGCCTCGTCTTCCCACCACCCAGGGCCTTGCCGAGGTCAGCTGAGGGGTCGGCCTGGGTTGGAGGGAGGCCCGAGAGGACGAAGCACCCGGGCTGGGAGGTATTGTCCTCGGAACCACGAGTGTTGGTTGAATGAATAAGAGATCCCCTGAAACAAGGCTGCAGGGAGGTATTGACATCGACACTTTTCAGATAAAGAAACTGAGGCTCAAGGTCACATGGCTTGTAAACAAAGGCGCCAGGGCTGAAACCCGGGTCAGCCGGCTCTCTCCCCACCCAGAGCCCCTCAGAAAACAGGGTGAAGCTCTGCAGGAGTCCCTGCGTGCCCTCATTTTGCCCCCTGGGGAGAAGCAGCCAGCGAGGAGGGAAGGTGCCAGGCAGCTGGCCCTCCCCGGGAGGCGCAGAGCCTGCAGCGTCTGACTTGTGAAGGCACAATTCATCTGCCCTTGGGCTGCGCTGGCTCCGATCCCAGCCTGGTGGTGACTGTCACTCCAGATAGAAGAGGGCGCCTCTCGCCATGGCAACGGAGACGTCACCCGGGATGTATTTGCACAAAAGGGGGTGTCGGGAAACACCCACATGCTGGCAGCAGGAACACGGCGCCGTGGCCTCTGTCCCTGCCTGGGGACAGCTGCTGGGAGGTGGCCAAGCCTCTCTGAGCAGCCACGGCCTCCCCCAGCCCTCCTGTCTGCCCTCCCAAGAACTGGGCTGTTTTCTATTCTTTCCTGACGTAAAGATGGAAGGAGAGATGTGCAGCCAGATGCATCTGCTCTGTGCCTAGTGAGGTGCTGGCCACTTTCACGCCTCTTTGACTCATGACCATTGCACAGACGAGGAGACCGTGGCAGAGAGAGGCAAGGAGGCTAACCCAAGGCCCGGGAAGCCCCTCACGGCATGGCGTTACTGGTGGGGCTTTGGAGGCAGAACTGGCTGGGGTTCAAATCCCTGCTTCCCCAACCACTAGCTCTATTTCCTCAGTGAAGTCATTGAGCCTCTGAGCCTCAATGCTCTCATCTGTAAAATGGGAACAGTGATCGTTTCCAGAACAGTCACTCATCATTTTTTTTTTTTTTAAAGGCTGGGCCAGGGCTGGCACTCATCTTTTTTTTTTTCAAGCGTGCAATTCAGTGGTTTTAGTATATTCATATGGTTGTGCAACCATCACCACTCTCTAATTCCAGAACATTTTTCATCAGCCTAAAAGGAAAGCCCCAACCCTTCACAGCCACTCCCATTCCCTGCCCCCAGCCCATAGCAACCAGCAACCTGCTTTCTGTCTCTATGGATTTGCTGATTCTGGACATTTCATATAAGTGGAATCCTACAACATGTGGCCTTTTGTATTTGGCTTCTCTCACTTAGCTTGTTTTCAAGGTTCATTCACCTTGTACCACATATCAAAACTTCATTCCTTTTTATAGCCGAAAAATCGTCCATCCTACTGATAGACCACAATTTGTTTGCCCATTCATCAGTTGATGGACATTTGGGTTGTTTCCGTCTTTTGGCTGTTGTAAATAGTGCTGCTATGAACATTCATATACAAGGTTCTCTGTGGATATATGTTTCCGTTTCTCTTAGTCTCTACTTAGCAGTGAAATGGCCAGATCATATGACAGGTGTATGTTAAACTTTTTAAGGAACTGCCAAACTGTTTTCCAAAGCAGTTGGACCATTTTGCATCCTCACCAGCAACGGGTGAGAGTCCCAGTTTTTCTACATCCTCACCAGCACTTGGTACATTGCTGTCATTTTATTGTTGAAGAGGCTTTTGAAGACGCTAAAAGTAACAAAAGAGCCCATACATTACTCATAATAGTCAACTGACGGAAGCAACCCAAGAGGCCATCAACAAATGAATGGATAAATAAAATGTGTTACATACATACAACAGAATACTATTCAGCCTTAAAAAGTGCCCCCTCTAGGGCTTTCCTGGTGGTGCAGTGGTTGAGAGTCCGCCTGCTGATGCAGGGGACACGGGTTCGTGCCTCGGTCCGGGAAGATCCCACATGCAGCGGAGCGGCTGGGCCCGTGAGCCATGGCCGCTGAGCCTGCGCGTCCGGAGCCTGTGCTCTGCAATGGGAGAGGCCACAGCAGTGAGAGGCCCGCGTACTGCAAAAAAAAAAAAAAAAAAAAAAGTGCCCCCTCCCACTGTGGGTACCATATGCCAGATAGGCTGAGAATGCCCCTGGAGGCTATTGGTGCTGTCCTTGTAAATATGAGCTTAAAATGACTAGCTCACAGAGACATTAAGGCATTGAAATAATCGAATGAGTGTTTTTATAACATACCCACCTGGCATGACCATTGACATAACTTCTGATCATATGGAATCCAAACAAATAAAATGCCCAAATATTGTTTTTTTTCTTCCCTGTTGCACCAAAAAAGGAAGGAGATTCTGGCACAAGCTACAACATGGATGAACCCTGAGGACATTATGCTAAAAGAAATCAGCCAGTCACAAAAGGACAAACACTGTATGAGTCCACTTATATGAGGCACCTAAAGTAATCAAATGTAGAGACATAAGTAGAAGGGTGGTTGCCAGGAGCTGGAGTGGGGAATGGGGAGTTAGTGTTTAACCGGGATAGAGTACCAGTTTGGGAAGATGAAAGAGTTCTGGAGATGGATGATGGTGGTGGTTGCACAGCAGTGTGAATGTACATAATGCCACAGAACTGTACTCTTAAAAATGGTTAGAATCGGGGCTTCCCTGGTGGCACAGTGGTTGGGACTCTGGCTGCCAATGCAGGGGACATGGGCTTGAGCCCTGGTCTGGGAAGATCCCACATGCCGCGGAGCAACTAAGCCCGTGCGCCACAACTACTGAGCCTGCGCGCCACAACTACTGAAGCCCACGCGCCTAGAGCCCATGCTCCACGACAAGAGAATCCACCACAGTGAAGAGCCCATGCACCGCAAAGGAGAGTAGCCCCTGCTCGCTGCAACTAGAGAAAGCTGGCACACAGCAATGAAGGCCCAGTGCAGTCAAAAAAACAAAACAACAACAACAAAAAAGATTAAAATCGTAAATTTTATGTTATGTATATTTTACCACAAATTTTTATTTTATTTATTTTTAAATATTTGGACTTTAATTTTTTCATGTTTTAAAAAATATTTATTTATTTTATTTTTTGGCTGCATCAGGTCTTAGTTGCGGCATGCGGGAGCTTTGTTGCCACATACAGGCTTCTCTCTAGTTGTGGTTCGCAGGCTCAGTAGTTGCATCGCGTGGGCTTAGTTGCCCTGCGGCATGTGAGATCTTAGTTCCCCGACCAGGGATTGAACCTGCATCCCCTGCATTGGAAGGAGGATTCTTAACCACTGGACCACCAGGGAAGTCCCCACGAATTTTTTAAAATGCAGCATCCTTTAAATTTTGTCGTTGAGTCAACTGTTTTTGATTTCAAGTCATCCAGTCTACCATGTAACAGGAACTAAATTCTGCCCCTCTGGGCTTGAGGGATGCCCAGGGGAGAGGCTGTGACCCATTTGTGGCCTGTGAGACATAAGGGGAAGTCTGCTGATGGCTCCTGGGCAAGAGAGGTCTCACTATAAAATGAGAAAGATAAAGGAAGAGAGACTTGTTCCCTTCTGCCCACTTTCCTTCCTGCCTTTGGATGTCATTGTGTGAGGAAGTGATGTCTGGAGCTGTGGCAGTCACCTTGTCACCATGAGGAGACGGCCAAGAGAATTTCAGAGATGCCAGCCCTATGTTATGATATTGAGGAACTATTGAACCCACCTGGGCAGTGCCTACTTCCTGATGTCCTACTAAATAAACAATGGATGGCCTCATGATTTAAGTCACTCTTAGCCCAGGTTTCTGTTACTTGCAGCCAAGTGTATTCCTAGCAGATTCAATACACTCCTCCTTCTATGGATTCAGGATTCAGGGTTAGCAGCAAGAGACTTTGAGGTCAGCACAACCTGGGCTGGCCAGCTGTGTGACCACAGGGAAATTGCTCCACCCCTCTGGGCTCCCAGTTTGCCTGTGGCCAATTGGAGACAATAGTGCAATATCTTTTGTAATGTAGGTGGTGTGAATTTAGTGCATTACAGGATGTCAACATGTGCCTGGTACACAGTAGGGAATTATTCAGCTAGTGCCTGGGAAGCAGGATGACCCTTTTACCCTGGGAGCAAAAAATAATGGCAATGCAGGACCGTGTCTGGGCAGGGCCGTTCCCGGCCACAGTCTTGGGCTGTGGCATTTTTTTCTGGCTGCCTGAACTGAGGAAGCTGCAGAAGCCTTGGGCTGCGGCTGGGGAAAGGACAACGATGCAGTGTTGACTGGGGGTTTTACTTTCCCTTCTCCCGGAACAAAAGCGCTGAGCATTTGCTTAGAGAAGGCTCATAAATTCCCAGCCACTGCACAGCCTTCCAACTGGAAACGAGTCAAGCGTCCAGCGTTCCTCTTTGCTGAGTTCAAGGTTGGCCCCCCTGTTGTGCTGGCACCCGCTATCCCCTGGAATGAACTGAGTCGTTGCAGGAAAGTGGTGGTTGGAAGGAGCGGCACTGCCCCTCCCAGGAGGGACGAGGGAATCTGGGAGACAGGCAAGATCACCTAACAGGGTGTCCATTACCCTGAGGAGTGGAGAGCAAGCAGGTAAGACGAAGCTGCAAGTGGCCACAAGGCGAGGGTGGGGTGTTTTCACGCCCCTTAAGGGAAGGGGCGGTGGCAACTTTGACCTCATTAGCGAGGCTGAGTTCATCTTCCAACAGCCGGGAAACTGGCTGACCAATCTTACACTCATTCCCCAGCTGCCTCGCCTGAGGCTGTTATAGACAGGATGTTTGTGTTCCCCCACAAATTCTTATGTTGAAACCTAACCCCTATGTGATGATTTTAGGAGGCAGTACATTTGGGAGGTAATTAGGTCATGAGGGTGGAGCCCCCATGTATGGGATTAGTGTCCTTAATAAAGATGCCCCAGAGAGCTCCCTCCACCACATGAGGACACAGACAAGGCAGCCCTCCATGAACCAGGAAGACACAGAATCTGCCAGCACCTTGATCCCAAGATCCAGGCTCCAGAACCGAGAAATAAATGTCGGTTGTTTATGCCGTCCAGTCGGCGGTATTTTGTTATAGCAGCCTGAACTGGCTAAGACAGGCCCAGGGAGACTTTGGGGTGATCCTGGAGGCAAAGGCACCCACCGCCCCTGCAGAGGTGGGAGGTCCAGGTGGCCAGCTGCACTGGACCTGCAGTAGGTAGGCACCTGCAAGGTGGCAAAGTGCTCTGGCAGTGAGCATTGTGGCAACCCCCAGTTTGTTCAGCCCGGCCTTCCTCAGGCTCCCCCACCTTCACTTCCCCAGCCATTTGTGCCAGGCCTTCTTCTCGAGGGGCTTCTTAGACCAGCTGCTGGTCCTACCTCCCTCCTCGAGGGAGTGATTCTGAAAAATGTTCCCATCCTCAGGAATGCAGACTCACTGCTTCTTGTTTAAAAAAAATAAAGGCAAATCCTAATGCAATATGAGCAAAAGCTAGGCTGCAAGAAATCCTGGGGGGGCCACAGAGAATGAGGAGGTGTGGCGGGAAGGTGGAGGTACTGAGTGCCGAGCGGAGGGCTTTGGGCTGAACTGGAAGGCAGCAGAGAGCTATGGGGGGGGGCTGTTGGGGGAGGGGAGAGCTCTGTGTTGGGCCTGGACAGGCCCAACCACACAGGCCTCCTTATGGGCTCTTGAACATTCCTGGTTGGGTCCTGCCGCAGGGCCTTTGCACCTGCAATTCTCTCGCCTGGAACATTCTACCCCAGATCTTGGCACGTCTTGGGTCAAAGATCACTTCAAAAAGGGGTCTCCAATGGCCTTTCTAGCGTAGCTGCACCCCTTCTGTCACTCTCTTCCTCATCAACTCTTTTTACGGAATTCTCTCTTCCTGTTGCCCAGACTTCCAGAATTGCCTGTTTGTTTATGGTCTGTCTCTTTTACTGTCGCAGCCCCAATTACCAGGACTGTAGGATGAAAGAATAGGATGAACAAATGGATGGGTAGATAGACGGATGAATGAATGAATGATGGGGGTTGTTTTGGGGGGGCGGTTAATCACGGCAGCATGCACAGTGATGTCTTGAGCCTGCAGGGTGTCCGCTCCCCTTGCAGCCCCTGGCACACTCGAGGCTGGGGAAAGCTCGCTGATGGCCCTGCCCCAGGGGGCCCATTCTCCCCCCAGCGCTGTGCAGCAGCAAAGCTTTGAAGCTGCCATTCCCTGCTGGGTCTGCAGACGGGAGCTGCCTGACGTTTCTGCAGGGGCAGGAGGCTGGTGGCGGGGAGGGGCCATAAAGCAGCTGAGCTCTTGGTTTCCTGCTGGAGAACCCCGCAGGGAAGCAGCTTTTTTTCCAGAATGCCAAGAGCAGTCTCTGTCCAAGGCACCGGGGTCCGTGCACGGTGAAGCGAGGCCTCAGGGCTGCTCTTGGCAGCAATCAGACCCCTCACAGGGCAGGACAGGAGAAGAGAAGCTCGCAGGCTGGCGGGCTCTGCTGACAACTGCACAGAGCAACCTTCAGAGCCTGAGGGATGAGACCGAAGCTTCCAGGCAACAAGCAGGCGGCCGTGGGAAGGACCCGGGCCTGGAGGAGAGGCACAGCGGTAGTGGGCCTAGGTCCTTAGTAACAGATAGCGTTTTTCAGAGATGGCTGCAGCAATATGCCCATCCCACAAGGTCTTCTCACTGTAGGACCCTGACACCCCTCCAACCTAATGGGATGGTTTACATCACCTCCCTCTTGAATCTGGGCATGTTTATGACTCATTTGTCACCAACAGAATGTGATGGAAGGGATGCGTGTGGCCAAGGTCACAGAGGGTGGTGCAGGTACATTCATGCAACAGCCCCAAGATGCCATGTAAGTGCTGTGACTGCCAGGGCTGCTATGTCGTGAGGAAGGCCAAGTAGCCACGACCGGATGCCAGGTGTACCTGTTCTGACCCACAGTCCAGACGAGGTCCCAGCCAGCAGTCAGCTCCAACCACTAAATAAGATGCCTCTGCAATGCCCTGCACGAATTCTTGACCCACAGAATCTGTGAGTATAATAAGATGACTGTGGGACTTCCCTGGCAGTCCAGTGGTTAGGACTCTACACTTCCACTGCAGGGGGCACTGGTTCAGTCCCTGGTTGGGGACCTAACATTTTGCAAGCTGCATGACTCAGCCAAAAAAAAAAAAAAAAAAAGACAGCAGTTGGAGGATGCCATGGAGTTTTGGGCGGGGGTTTGTCACCCAGAACTAGTACCCGTCTACCCTGGCACAGGGGCTTTGAGTCAGCATTCTCACTGATCTCCCCACCTCCACTGTGTCCCATGCAGCCACCTACCACCCAGCCAACAGGTCAGGCCCTTCCCCTGTTCAGAATTCCTCGGGGTGGATGTGACTTTACCCCTCTCTCTGAGGGTAGGAAACGTGCCCATCTTTCATCAGATTTTGCCACCTGGCTCTTTGCAGGCCTCCCACCCACCTGATGAAGAAATTAAATCTTAGAGAGGTTTCAAGGGGTCACTTTGTCTTCCCAAGGACAAAATGGTCAGAGTAGACTTAAGCCTTCTAGAAGGTAGGGCAAAAGTTCCTGTGGTCTCCCGTTCTTATGGTCGCTCCCCAAACTGTAATCACACAATAACCACACCACCACCAGCAGTAACAGTAATCGTGGGCTTGCCCTGTGCCAGTCACTGTTCTAAGCACGTCTTACACATTACCTCATTTAGACACACTCATTGTCCAAGCCGGTATGATTCTTGGGAGTAATTTCTTTTTTGTTTTTCATTTCTTTTTTATTTATTTATTTTTGAAAATTTTTGGCCACTCTGCACGGCACGTAGGATCTTAGTTCCCCGACTAGGGTTCGAACCCATGTCCCCTGCATTGGTACTGAGGAGTCTTAACCACTGGACCGCCAGGGAAGGCCCTGGGGTCAATTCCTTACCCAGATGATTGGGCTCCAGAGTTCGTAATAGTCAGGATAGGCCAGGTTATGCTGTGGTAACAAACAACTCTGCAACGTCAGTGACTTGACACACAAAGGTTTACTGTCCTTCACACTACACGTCCGTGATGAGTCAGCTGTGGACTCTGCCCCAGGTTGTCCTCACACCAGGACCCAACCTGCTGGAAGGTGTGTTAGAACGAAAGAGAACTCTGGAAGGTCTCACGCTGGCAAAGGAACGTGCAGCCTGGAATCACTCACACTCAGTGGCTGAAAACAGTCACATGGTCCCCACTACCCACCAGGGGTCAGGAAATGCCCAGAAAAAGAAATATGTGAGCAGCCTGTGCTGCCCCAGAGTCTGCAGGGCACAGTGGCTGGTATCTGGGTCCAGCATCCCCAAGGGTGCCACCCAACCCTCCCTCCCCTCCAGGGTCTATTTCCCCCTGTGCCTGGTGAGGGACGGGCACCCACCCTCACAGAACCCACCTGTAGTGGGCAGACTAACAGCCCCCCAAAAGATGCTGTCCTGTGTTACCTTACAAGGCGTGTTACTTTGGCATATGTTACCTTACACAGTGTGTTAGCTGGGGCTGCCATAACAAAATACCACAGACTGGGGGGCCCTACACAGCAGAGATTTATTTCCTCACAGTCCTGGAGGCTGGAGTCCAAGGTCAAGGTGTGGGCAGGGCTGGTTTCTCCTGAGGCCTCTCTCCTTGGCTTGCAGACAGCCATCTTCTCGTTGTGTCCTCACGTGGTCTACTCTCTGTGCGTGCATGCCTCTGGTCTCTTTTTGTATCCTAATCTCTTCTTGTACAGGCACCCGTCTCATCGGATGAGTTTGAATGACCCCATTTTAACTTATTTGCCTCTTTAAAGACTTTATCTCCAAATGCAGTCACATTCTGATGCTCCGGAGGTTAGGGCCTCAACATGTGAGTTTTGAGGGGTCAGAGTCAACCCATAGCACATGGCAAAAGGGGCTTTGCAGGTGTGATTTAGTTAAGGATTTTGAGATGAAGAGATTATCCTGGGTTATCCTGGTGCATCCAAAGGCATCAAAGTGGCCCCTACAAGAAGGAGGCGGGAGGGTCAGAGTCAGAGAAGGAGACAGGAGGATGGCAGCCGAGGTCGGAGTGGCAGAGCCACGATCAAGGAGCACAGGTGCCTCTAGAAGCTGGAAAAGGCAAGGAAATGGACTCCCCCACCTACCACGAGCCTCCAGAGGGAACCAGCCCTGCCGACACTTTGATTTCAGCCCCGTAAAATCCATTCTGATCTTTTGCCCTCCAGAACTGTAAGATGATAAATTTGTGTTGCTTTGCTGCTAAATTTGTGGTAATTTATTAGGGCGGCCACAGGAAACTGATACCGCTTGAAGCACCCATCTTTGTAGAAACTGCCCCCAGACCTACTCTACCCCCAGACAGAGGGACCCAAAGACCCAGAGCCACCACCTTGGATGATGGGGGACTGTAGGAGTTCGTAGTAAATACAAAGGGCGTGCGACCCCAAACGGCGGATCCCTTTCCCTCTACCAGGGGGACAAAACGCCTACACTCTCCACCCTCCAGCCCGCCCTGACCTCCCGACCTCCTCTCCGGCCGCACCCAGCTGCTCTTTTCAAACTCACCAGGCCCTTCCCACCTCTCTCAGCCTTTGGCCCGGCTGTTTCCTCTTCCTGGTGTCCCTGTGTGCCTGACTCATTGTCAGCCTCCGAAGAACGTCCCCCCCACCCCTGCCTGGCTCAGCTGAATTAATCTCATTTCACTCCCTCAATAGACGTTTACCAAGTGTCTCTTCCATTCTCACCGGGAGGTGACCAGGACAGACACAGCCCTGACCTCAGAGCAGATCGGACGGAGAATTCCATGTTCCCTCCGTGCCCCATCTCCCCACCCCGGCACACAGCTTCCCCTCTTAGCAATAACTGGCATTCGGGTGATGCATTTGTTACATCCAGTGACTCAACACGGATACATCGTTTTTAACTAGAGTCCATAGTTTACATCAGGGCTCACTCTTGGTGGTGTATATACTGTGCGGTTGGATAAATGTATAACAACAGGTATCTGCCGTTATGGTATCGTACAGAATAGCTTCACGGCCTTAAAGATCCCCTCTTCACCCATTCATCTACCCCTCCCCCCAACCTCTGACAACCACTGATCTTTTTACTGTTTCCGCATAGTTTTACCTTTCCTAGAATGTCATAGAGTTGGAATCACACAGTTTGTAGCCTTTTCAGACTGGCTGCTTTCACTTAGTACCATGCAATGTTCCGTGTCTTTTCAGGGCTTGAGAGCTCATTTCTTTTTAGTGCTGAATACAATTCCATTGTCTGGATGGACCACCGTTTATTTATCCATTCACCTACTGAGGGGCATCGTGGTTGCTTCCAGTTGGGACAGTTATGAGTAAGGCTGCTGTAAATATCCGTGTGCCGGTGTTTGTGTGGACAGACGTTATGAAGTCATTTGGTAAATACCTAGAAGCGTGAAGGCTGGAACACGTGGTAAGAACATCTTTAGTTTCGTAAGAAACCGCCCAACTGTCTTGCACAGTGGCTGCACCATTTTGCCTTCCAGCCAGCAATGAATGAGAGTTCCTGGGTTTTTACACTTTCTCATGGTTGAAAAAAAATCAGAAGAGTAGTATTTCTCGGGAGATTGGAATGGACATATATACACTATTATGTAAAAAATAGATAACTAATAAGAACCTGCTGTATAAAAAATAAATAAAATAAAGTTAAAAAATTCAAAAAAAGAGTAATATTTCATGACACCTGAATACTACATTAAATTTATTTGTTTGTTTGTTTGTTTGTTTGCTTTTGCCCTGAGGCTTGCGGGATCTCAGTTAATTCCCTGACCAGGGATTGAAACTGTGCCCCCTGCAGTGGAAGCGCGTAGTCCTAACCACTGGGCCGCCAGGGAAGTCCCTGACTACATGAAATTTAAATTTCAGGGCCCACAAATAAAGTTTTATTAGAACACAGCCACCTCCATTCATTTAGGTATTATCTATGGCTCCTTTCATACTACAAAAGTAGAGTAGAATAGTTGAGATGGTAAGTCCCACACAAAAACATTCTACCTGACCCTTTACAGAAAAGGCTTGCCCACCTCTGATCTAGGAGAGTGATTTTGAGATTCACATTATGTTGCTGTGCATGTTAATACTTCACTCCTTGCGACTTCCTTGGTGGTCCAGAGGTTAAGACTCTGTGCTCCCAAACCAGGGGGCCTGGGTTCAATCCCTGGTCCAGGAACTAGATCCCACATGCCACAAGTAAGAGCCCACATTCCATAACTAAGAGCCTGCGTGCCACAACTAAGACCCGGTGCAGCCAAATAAATTAAAAAAAACAAAAACATAAAGCTGCACTTCTCTTTCTTGCTGAATAGGATTCCATTGTGTGAGTACACAACAATTTATCTGGTCACCAGCCGATGGACATTAGGTGTCTCCAGTTTTTAGCTATTATGGATAAAGCAGCTATGCACATTTTTTTTTTTTTGCGGTACGCGGGCCTCTCACTGTTGTGGCCTCTCCCGTTGCAGAGCACAGGCTCCGGACGCGCAGGCTCAGCGGCCATGGCTCACGGGCCCAGCCGCTCCGCGGCATGTGGGATCTTCCCAGACCAGGGCACAAACCCGTGTCCCATGCATCAGCAGGCGGACTCCTAACCACTGTGCCACCAGGGAAGCCCAGCTATGCACTTTTGTGTATGAGAATATATGGGACACATGTCTTCATTCCTCTTGGGTAAATGCCCATGAGTGGAATTGCTGGGTCATGATGGCAGTATGCTATTTCCAACCAATGTCCCTTTTATTCCATTTTACCCAAAGAAGGGTTTCTTCTTTGCCCTTTGCCCTCTGCCAAACTAGACCCCAAGGCATTCATTGCCCAGGGGAAGAATAAGAGAGTCGAAAAGCATAAAAAAGGCTGTTAGTTTCAGAAGTCAAAGCTCTTGAGTTGCAAGAACCTGGGCTTTGAGCTGCAAAGCCAGAGCTATGAAGAGCTCCAGATATCGAACTGGTGCCCCACAAAATAGATTGGGGTGGTGGTGGAGGATGTATAGTGATAAGCCAGACTGTGCTCCCAGGAGGAGATGATGGCTCCTGGGGCTGGGACACAGAAGCCAGTGGGTGGAGAGACACTACCAGATGCCCATCAGAATCTGCTATCCTCTCCTTTGGGCAAGCAGCAAGATGGCCCTTCCCAGCATCCTTTGCAGTTAGCAGTGACCACGTGGCTGAGCTGTTGCTGGCTGACACTCCAAACCTCCTCTGTATGATTCTTTTTTTAAAAAAAAAATAAATTTATTTATTTATTCATTTATTTTTGGCTTCATTGGGTCTTCGTTGCTGTGTGCCAGCTTTCTCTAGTTGCGGCAAGCGGCGGCTACTCTTCTCTGTGGTGCGCGGGTTTCTCATTGCCGTGGCTTCTCTTGTTGCAGAGCATAGGCGCATGGGCTTCAGTAATTGTGCCACACGGGCTCAGTAGTTGTGGCTTGCAGGCTCTAGAGCGCAGGCTCAGTAGTTGTGGAGCACGGGCTTAGCTGCTCCCCGGTATGTGGGATCTTCCCGGACCAGGACTCAAACCCATGTCCACTGCATTGGCAGGGGGATTCTTAACCACTGCGCCACCAGGGAAGTCCCAAACCTAACTTTTCTAGAAGCTGGAAGTTTTGATGTATGCAAAATATCCTCCTCATCAAATGGCAGCAACTCATTCATGCTGGCTCGATTCAGCACATCTACGGCTGGATTTGACCTACGGGCCACCAGTTTGCAATCTCTGTCCATGGGTTCAATTAATAAGCATTTATGGAGCACCTACTGTGTGCCAGGCACAAATAAGGCACAGCCTAGGGAACTGTGGAGGGGAGAGTAATTTCCCAGCAGAGACCCAGAGGGACAGGAGGGGATGGGCAATTCAGGCTGTTGGAAATCCCCTTGCTGCTCGTCCCCCAGAGTGGTGGCTGGCCTTGGGCTGGCCTTGGGCAGGGGTTTCCTCCCTCACCCAGCCTGTGTGCATGTACAGAAGCCCCACCCCTCCTGGTATGGAGGGGCTGCATGGGTGGCCCAGCAGCCTCCAGGCTTTTCCAAAGATTTACTGGGGAAAACTTTCCCTCCCTGTTGCTCAGAATTGTTCAACTCCCAGCCTTTCGCTAATTACTGTGCCCTTGAGCAAAAATGTTAATCTAAAAAATGTCAAATTATAATGGCTTACTTGACATAATTGGAACAAACAAGATGAGCAGGGAAACCACATCAGCCCCTTGAAGGCCCCGGCGGGAGGCAGGGCCCACCTGGCAGGAGGAAGCGGGGCAGGATTCAGCCCCCAGGCAGGGCGAGCCACCAGCGGGGAGGGCCCGGTCCCGGGCCTGGTGGGAGGAGATTTATGGGCCTCACGTGCCCCTTGCCTTGGGATATCGCTGGGCTCGTCCTTCTGCAGTGGGTTTCCGGCCAGAAACCCTCGTCGGGCGTGGAGCAGTCAGCGTGGATGTGAATCCCATTCCCCGCTGTGTGTTCTGGGGACAGTGATTTCCCCTCTCTGTTTGCCCCTTTCCTCATCTGTGAAATGGGGCTAATAAGAATGTCCACCTCCAAGAGTTCTCCACGTGACAGGTTTGTGAACGCTGAGCACAGAACATCACACACAGCAAGTGCTGGGTACACAGCCACCCCTGTGGTTGATGCTGGGAGCCCCCGCTCAGGCCCATCTGGGGCCGGAGAGGAGGTGCTTGCCTCTGTCCTTCGTTTCTCTCTTTTCTTGCAGGGGCCTGTCCCAGCCCTGGCTTTAGCTATAAGGTCCCCATTTGGGGGAGACTCAACCTCCTGCCTGCCTGCCTGCCTACCTTGCTGAGAGTCCAGTAAGGAGGATTCCAGAGATTCTAGAGCCAGCAAGGAGGAAAGAAGGGAGCTGGTCATCTCTTGATAAGAGATGCTCGGAGAGCCCTTAGTGGAGGAACAGCCCAGCCCTTCTTATCTGAGCAGATAAGAGGGTGAGTGGGGTGGGATCCACCCCTGCCCAGGGCTCATGCCTGCACACCAGAGCTCGTGCAATACCATCAGAACTTGTGCATGGACATTAAGAGCTCATGCACACACCCAGAGCCCATACACGGCTAACCCTCAGCCCCAAGCTCTCTGGATAGTTGTAAGCGTTGGGATGCTTTGGGCTGCAAGTAACAGAAAATCTAACTCAAAAACAGCTTAAACTAGAAGTGAGCAAACTACTACTCAAGGGCTGGCTCTCTGTTTTTGTTAAAAAAGCTTTATTGGAACACAGCCATGCCCATTTATGTATTGCCTCTGGCGGCTTTCACTCTAGAGCAGCAGAGTAGACCAGTTGCGACAGAGACTGTCTGGTCTGTAATGCTTAAAGTATTTACTCTCTGATCCTTTACAGAAAAGGGTTGCCAGCCTCTAGCTTGAACTATAAAGGAGACTAACTACGTCATTTGATGAATGCTTACAGTGAAAGTGGTCTCTACTTATCTATGACTGGACAACAGCTCACCCCCAAATTTAGAGGTTTAAAGCAACAATAATCATTTACTATCTCATAGTTTCTGTGAGTCATGAATTCGGGAGTGGCTCTGCTGGGTGTTTTGAGCTCAAGGTGTCTCAGAGGTTGCAGGTGGAGGTGTGGGAGGTTCATGCCAGGTTGTGAAAACACCACCTGCATGTATGTGTCTGGTACCTGTACTGAGAAGACAAACAGCTGGCATTTCTCAGGTATCTTCCTTCATCTTTATGTGTTCTTTCCAGCATGGCAGCCTCAGAAAAGCCAGACATTTTACACTACAGTTCACGGTTGGGTGTCTCGAGCATGTCCCAAAAGGGAGCCAGGTAGAAGTCATTTCACTTTCCTGTGCACCCACTCGTCAGAGCCATCACAAAGGTCCACCTAGGTTCAAGGAAAGGGACCTGAACTCACCTCTCCAATGCCTCAACATGACCACCAAGAATCCAGGATCCTTTCATCTTTCTGCTCTACTGAACTTGCTCTGGGCTCAGCTAATAGCCCCATGGTCACAAAATGGCTGCTGAGGATTCAGCATTTCAAACAAACACAGCAACCCCCAACAGAAGAGGAAACGGTCTTGATCCTGTATCTCTCTTTTGTGCCCAACATTATTATTGAAGTATAAGATACAAAAGAGCACATAGATGATAAGAACACAGAGCAATATATTTCCAGAAGTGCCACACATCCGTGCCGCCAACACCTAGACAGACAAAATAACCAGAAGCACTCAGAAGCCCCTTTACTCTCCCTCAGCCACTACCCCACCATTCTCCTCAAAGGTGATAGCTTTCCTGACCTCTATCACTGCAGCCGACTCTTGGCTGCTTTTGCCTCTTATATAAATGGAGTCTCAGCTAAACGTGCTTGTGTGTCTAGCTTTCCTCACCTGACATCACATTTATGAGCTTCTTCCACACTGCTGAATGCAGTGCCAGGCAGTTCTTTTTCATTGCTGTGTAGTATTTCATTGTGAGACCCCACAGTTTGAGAGGCAGCTGGGTTGCTGGGGCAATTATGAAAAGAGCTACAATTATGAAAAAGGCTACAGTTAGTATCCTCGTAGGTGTCTCCCTTTGGAAATAGGGGTGCATTGGCTGTAAAACAAGGAGGGAAATTTCTGGGTTATAGGCTAGGAGAGGTTCAACTTCAGTAGAAACTTCTGAACTGTTTCCAAAGTGACTGAAAATGTCCCTGCCCCCAAGTTCAGGAGCCCCAGCACCCCACACTGGGTGACCCATTATGTCCAGTCTCCTGTCCCAGCGTCATCCAGCCCTCCCCCACTAACTTCTTTCCTGCCTTCCGGGGTCCAGAGCCATCAGCTCCAAAGTGGGCTATAAACACAAGACCTGGTCACCTCCAGAGACAGCAAGGGCTGTAAATGACACCTCAGTAAAGAACTTTCCAATCTACAGGTTTCAAATGGGGATTTTTCTTTTTTTAGGACAATGGCTGCTTATTGCAAAATGTTTAGAAAAAACTTACAAGTCTAAAGAAGAAAACAAAAGCCTTCTATCATCTCATTGTTGTGCAAAAATCTCCATGGATATTTTAATGTATTTCTTTCCAGTCTTTTTTCTATGCATTTATATGGACATAGGATTTTAGCTAACTTTTTTTCTTTTTTTTTTTTGGCTGCGCCATGCGGCATGCAGAATCTTAGTTCCCCAACCAGGGATGGAACCCGTGCCCCCTGCAGTGGAAGCTCCAAGTCCTAACTGGACTGCCAGGGAAGTCCCTGTAGCTAACTTTCATAACACACTTACTATATACCGAGCACTGTTTCTTAAGCATTTCATGTATATTAATAATTTAATTTTCATAACAATTCATCCAAGTGGCTATTACTAATCCCTACTTTCCAGATGAGGAAAATGAGACCCAAAGAGGTGAAGTGACTTGCCCAAGGTCACACAGCTGTTCATCGGTACAGCAAAGACTCAAACTCAGCTTTCTCAGCCCAGTTTTGCTTTTAACCATGACAGTGTGCTTTTCCTGGCTTTGTTCTTATTCATCTGGAGTCAGAGGGTACAGACTTGACATGATCATGAATTTAGTAGTTCTGACTTCAGAGCCTGGGAGTCCCCATCCTCCCAGCCCCGCTGTGGTCAGGCCACAAGCGGCACCTCCTGTCTTCTGTTCACGTGCCTGACTCTGGAGGATCCAACCTGAGGACACTGGTCACAGAGAGCCAGCCTGACCGCCTTGTTTCCCCCGCCCCAGAGCCTCTGCAGAAGGTAGACGTGTTGGGCGTTTACCTGTCCACAGCCAGGTGCCTTTCATCTTTGCCTCTGAAGATAAAAATCTGTTGGCCTCCAAATGGATTTCTGGGAAACACCTAGCCATTATTCACCCGGGCAAAAAATAGAAAGACAATCACACTGCCCCGGGCTGTCCTCCCCAGTGCATGCTGGGTCACTGACACATACGTGGCACTTCCCAGATGCTCCAGGGGGATGCTGGTGCCCAGCAGTTCTGACTCACCGTGGGCACAACAGCCAGACTCTGCAAGACCAGTGGTGGTGGGAGCTGCCCTGCCCAGAGCTTGGGTTCTCCAACTCACCACACCATGATCTTGGGCAAGGTCAGGCTCCTTGAACCTCAGTTTTCTCATCTGTAAAGTGGGTATGATGATACCGTCTTTCATCACAATGAAGCTGCCATCAGTGTAAGCCACACAGTGATGTTATGTACCACAAAGAAAAAAGTGTTGTCACTTAAACTGCGACAAGACACAGGCTGTCAGAAATGTTTTGATTTCAGTGATGAGGGAAAATGGGTTTCTGAGTGACAAACTTGTGTCAGCCAGCCTAACAGGGTTTGGCGCTGGTGCTGTCGTGCTGTCACTGTGACCAGTCTTCTCTGACTTTCTCCTATTTTGCAGCAAGGGATGAAAAGCAGCACTAATTTCCCCAAGGGGAATCAACCTCTGGACCTCCCGTCCTGACCTTCGTGGGGGGGTGGGGAGCGTCCTCCCAGAGACCACTCCACAGGCTGGGGTCCTGGTGTTTTGCCCTCCACCCCCAGGTGACCAGGGGGACCACCCCTTGGTGACATCATTGTTCTCTCTGCTATAATAAAAGGCCCAGAGGTGGCCCTAAGGCAGCAAGGCCTCTTCAGTAGGGAGGGGTCCAAAGTGGAGATGACCTTCCAGGGCAAGGGAGAGACAGGCAACAAAGCAGATGAACAGGAAACACTCCATCATAACGTCAGGGAGACATGAGGGTCAGAAGAAAATAGAGCAGAATGAGGGTGAGTGAGCGATGGGGAGGGTCCAGCCTATTTAGATAAGGAGGTTGGGGAAGGCAATTGCCATGAGTGGTGAAAGGTGAGAAGGAGCCAGCAATGCGGACTTCTGGGGGAAAGGCATTAGGGCAGGAGGGACAGCAAGTGCAAAGGCCCTGAGGCAGGAACAAATCTGTGTCTGAAGAGAAGAAGGAAAGCCATTGAGGACAGAGCAGAGTGAATGGAAGGGAAGGGGGGTAGGTGATGAGATGGGGAGAGGCAGGGGCCTTGAAGGTCATGTGACACGAGAGGATATTCTTCTGGGAACAATGGGAGCTACTGGGGTTTAGAGCAGAGGGGTGGCATGGTCTGGGTGATGTTTGCAAAGGTCTTTCTGGCTTCTGTGGGCTACAGGGGGCAAGGGAGGCACTGACTTCATAGGAACGTCCTGGAGGTTACATGTAAGAATCCATACGAAGTGTGCCCACCATACCTGGCATATAGCAAGTGCTTGATTAATGGTGGTCAATGTGGATATTGTTGTTATATTATTATTATCAAGATTGCATTTCCATATGCCAACAGAGGCCTCAATCCTGACATGCATCCAATCCCCCAAAGCTCAGAATCTGTCTGGGAAGATTAATTCCTCCAAGTCAGGGAGCCCCGTCCTCAGGCCCAATGAAGGCTCTAGGACCTCAGGGGAAGAAGGGTGAGCTGGGACTACCCACCTCTGATGTCCCTTCTCACGCCCTTTGAATGTTTCTCAGTCCAGAACGGGCTGAATCAACCCCCCAACTCACTCCATGCCTTCTCTCAGCTCCCTAGAAAAGCCACCATCTGTGTGCTCTGAACACCCTTGCCCACTGGAAAGGCTCCTCGGCCCCAGCTACTGTTCCCTGCTCAGAATTCTCCGCGAATCTTGGCTGCAACAGTCACCAACTTGATGTCTGTGAGTTAATATTCCACGAGTTTCCCCAAGTCAGAGATGGTCAGAGTTTGCAGGAAATTCTGAGATGGCCAAGCTCAGGGTTGGTGAATACATAGCACTTCTCTGTGCCACATCCGAGCAGACATCACTAATCACTCTCTCTCCAACTGAGCTTGAACATCACCTCTTCAACCTGGACCTTCAGGCAGCCACACCGCATTGCTAAGAATCGGCACAGGAGGAAAGCTCATTGTTTCACCCAGTCTAGCATAAAGCCCTCACTGTATACTAGGAAAACTGAGGCCCACTTATGGGAAAGAACTAGAATTCAGGCCCCCTGACTCCCAGCCTATAGTATCACTCCTCAAGGACAAGGGGACGTTTGTTATTTATGTCTTCCCCAGAGGACCTGGCTACAGCAGACATTTGTTCAACAAATCACAGGAATTAAATAAACGAAAACCAAAGAAAGGAAAAAGAGTTCCAGCTGCAACAGGTGGAAACTGGGTTGGAATTGAGGAAGAAATTCATGACATCAAGCATTGCTAGATGTTTAGAAAAGTTGCTAAGGGAAAATTTCAGAGTATCTTTCCTTGCAGGACTTTAAAAATAGTCCCGAAAAAAAAATGCCCTGATTAAGTACCCGTCTGCCTGGGAAGCTCCCACAGAATTCTGAGTTTATTATTCATCCATCCTCGACAAGTGTTTGCTGAGCATCAACTATATGCCAAGTGTAAATCAGTCATCGAATTAAAGAGCAACAATAACAGCTAGAATTTGTGTCTCTGTATCCATGAGAGACGTTAGGCTGTGAGTGTCAAGCCAAGCCTGGGAGCTAGATGTGGCTCCTTCCAAGGCAGGTGTATTTGTTATCTACAGCTGCGTAACAAAATACGCTAAAACTTACCGGCATAAACCAACTATAAAAATTTATTGTCTCACATAGTTTCTGTACGTCAGGAATTTGAGATCAGCTTGTCTGGGTGGTTCTGCTTTGGGGGTCTCTCGTGAGGCTGCAGTCAAGATGCCAGCCAGGGCTGTGGTCATCTGAAGGTTTGACTGGGACTGGAGGACCTGCTTCCAAGATGGCACCCTCAATGGCTGTTAGTAGGTGTCTGAGTCAGTTTGGACTTCCATAACAAAAGCCCACAGACTGGGTGGCTTAAACAGCAGAAATGTATTGTCTCAGTTCTGGAGGCTGGAAGCCCAAGATCAAGGTGTCAGCAGGTCTGGTTTCTGCTGATGCCTCTCTCCTTGGCTTACAGATGGCTACCTGTCACTGTGTCCTCACATGGCTTTTCTTCTGTGTGTGCATCCCTGGCATCTCTTCCTCTTTGTATAAGGACATTAGTCAGATTGGATTAGGGCTCACCCTAACAGCCTCATTTTAACTTCATTACCTCTTTAAAGGATCAGTTTCCAAATGCAGTCCCATTCCAAGGAACTGGGGCTCAGGGCTTCCATATAGGAAATGGGTAGGACACAATTCAGGCCCTAAGAGCAGACCTCAGGTCTTTACCAGCAGTTGGTGGGAAGCCTCAGTTCTTTGCTCCCAGCTCTGCAGGGAAAGGTCCCAGCATTGCCCTTTCCCCCAGTGAAGCTCCAGTTCCATCAGGGTTAAATCTCATCTTACCAACCTTTGGATCTGAACGCTTTTCACACAGCATCCAGCCCGAGTCATTAAGTAATTCATTCAACAAATATTCATGCTCCATTGTGCCCCAGAGCTGGAGGTGCCATGGCAAAAAAAGGGAAGTCCCAGCCTTTAAGGAGCTCATTGCTCTATAGGTGGGACAGAGAAGCAAGTGTCCCATCCCAGAGCAGAGTGACGATATTTTAAAATAATAAGGGGGGCTTCCCTGGCGGCGCGGTGGTTAAGAATCCGCCTACCAATGCAGGGGACCATGGGTTCGAGCCCTGGTCTGGGAAGATCCCACATGCTGTGGAGCAACTAAGCCCGTGTGCCACAGCTACTGAGCCCGTGCTCTAGAGTCCACGAGCCACAACTACTGAAGCCCATGTGCCACAACTACTGAAGCCTGCGCGCCTAGAGCTTGTGCTCCACAACAAGAGAAGCCACCACAATGGGAAGCCCTCACACCACAACAAAGAGTAGCCCCCGCTCGCTGCAACTAGAGAAAGCCTGCGCACAGCAAAGGAAGACTCAACGCAGCCAATAAATAAATTAATAAATAAAATCTATTTAAAAAAAAAGAAAAAAATTTTTAAAAATAAATAAATAAAATAAAATAATAAGAGACGCCGCTCACCGAGGACCCATCTTGTACCAGACACTGGGTCAAGCTCTTTACATGTATGAAGTCACTGAGCCCTGGGGGAGGTACTGTTGCCACTCCCTCTTTACAGGTGAGGATAAGTAACCTGCCCAAGGTCATATTGCAAAGAAATGGCAGAGCTGGGCTCCAACTCAGGCACCTGGGCTCCCAAACCCAAGATTTCCACCATGATCTTCTGCGGCCATGGTGATTCTTACTGAGTGGGGGAACCATAGGATACAACTAACGCCCAATGGATTGGCAAAAAGTATAAAGTCCAGCAACACCAGGTGCTGGTGGCGACGTGGAGCCCCCTGGGACCCCTCATGCTTGCAGGTCGGGGTGTAAACCAGCACTGCCACCTTGGAGATCAGTGCAATGCTAAGTACCCAAATTGAAGACAGTCATATCCCATGATCCAGACATCCCACTGCTTGGTGTTGACTCTCAAGAGAAATGAAGTCTTGTGTCCACACAAAGATGGATGCTCATAGTAGCTTTATTCTGGAAACTGGAAAAACAAATACCCATCAACAGGTGAACGAACCGATCGAAGCATATTCACACCACGGAATCCTACTCAGAAATGAAACAAAGAATCGAGACACACAACCACCCGGGTGGGTCTCATGCCAGTGGAGAAACCAGACTCACAGGAGAACATACTATATGATTCTATTTTTTTTGGAAAGAGGCAAAAACTGATCAACAGTGTTATGGATGTCTAGCTGGGTGGTTAAACTATAATGCACATAAGCAACATAAGGGATGTCACAGGGGCTGGTAGGTGGTTAGCCCTTGGGGAGATGGAGGGGATGGTGATCGGGAAGGACCACATGGGCCGTGGGTGTGGGGTGGCAGCTAAGTTCTACTTCCTGCTCTGGGTGCTGGTACATTATGCTAGTTTCATAATTATACTCCCCACTTTGTTAATGTACTATTCCCTACCTGTGCTCTATTTTGGGAGGTGAAAAGTCATGGGCTTTGGTGTTCAACATGCCTTAAGTATTTATTTCTTGAGCACCTACTATGCTCCAGACCTAATGCTAAACTATTAGGGATACAGGGAGAACCAGACAGACATGATCTCTGCCTTCACAGGGCTTATGGACAAGTGGGACAGACAGATATTAAGCAGATAATGACACAGGTGTCTGCAGTTTGCTTATATCTGTGCCAAGTCAATGAAGAAGCATCAGGAAGGGCTACACATGCTGGTACCAGAGAGACCTGTGTGAATGAATCAAGAAGAAATAGTAGCCAATGCTTCTTGCTCTTTGCCCTCCAGTATATATAAAGACATTGTTCTATGTTCTTTTCTTAATTCCCTCACTCAGTCTCTTTAACAACATCATAAGGTAGATGGTATTTCTATGCCCACTTAACAGATGGTAAAACTGAGGCATAGAAAGCTTCAGCAACTTGTCTAAGGTTACCCAGTTCAAGTGGCAGAGTTAGGTGGTCTGACTCCAAAATCCCTTGAACCTGAGTCTAGCCTGCACCCTAAGGAACTGGTCTTTAAGATGAGGCCTGAAAGATGAACAGGGTCAGCAGTAGCTTTCACTAGGAAAGCAGGGAAGAGCATTTTCACCAGGGGGACTAGCATGTGCTAAAGTTCAAGCTGGAAAGCAGCTGTGGTGTCGGAGGGGCTGGAGGCTGGAGCACAGTGAAGATGGCCAGAGTCGCTGAACAGGGCTCCCGCCAAGCCCCAGGGCCAAGTACAGAACTTCAGAGCTACTCTTGGTCCCAGCATGTCTCTCACCCTCTGCTGGGTGTAATGAGAGCTCCCTGGTTGCTGCCAGGATGAAATGGAATCACATGCAGTTGGTCCTCACCTGCATTAAATCTTTTCTTTCCCCCTTCAGTTCAAGTTCAAGGAAATAGCCTCCAAAGCCCAGAGCCGTGAACAACAGTTGTGATACTACCGATATAAGAGATCTGGCACCTCCCTGCTTCACGGAACGCCCATTGGTGCACACACAGCCCTTCTGCTACGTGGCATTCGGTGCTTCCATAGTCTCCAGGGACCGATGCAGCCTCATCAGGGCCCAGAGAGGAGCCTCCGCTTCCTGGGAGTCAGGCATCTGCGGCGCCCACACCAGCCACCCGACTGGGGAGGGAGCAGCAATTTCACATTCACACCCTGAACGACACAACCCCTAATTAGACACGGAGGCACTGCGAGCTAGCGGAGGTTGTGGGAGATGGTTCCTGTTTAGTAAAAGTGTCATTTCATCTCTCTCTCGCTGCTTTTGAAACTTGCTGGTGATAACAGAGATCGGAGAAAAGAGAACGCCCACAGAAACACATGCCTGGGGGCCGGGGCGCACCGGGTGGGCGTGTGAAGCGGCAGCAAGTACACGCACTCACACACGCACGTCACGGGCTCACGTGGCTGGGCTCCCAGCACAGACACCGTGCTCCGCTCCCCAGTGTCGCGGTGGAGAGTGGGACTCGGGAGCCCGCAGGTCCTGGGTTCAAACCCTGGATCCGCTGCTGGTGGGCTGAGTGTCCTCAGGCAAGGAACTTGGCCTCTCTCAGCGTGCTATTCCTCAACCGTAAGATGCAGACGATTCATTACAATGATCTCACCCTCTTCATCCTTGCTCTGTGTCTGCAGGGGCCGAGTCTGCACCACAGGAGCTGCACCAGCACACCCCCTACCCTCTGGGCTCTGGTAGGGGCTGACCGACAGGAAGCATCAGAGCAGATCAGAGGGCGCAGGTTGGGGGAGAAGCCCTCCCTCTACAGGGCTGAGGTTTGGCTGGTCCCCCTACTGAAGGTCGCAGCTCCTGGTGGGCAGCCCTTTCTGAGAGCTGCCTGTAATCGCCTCCTATTACTGCAGGAACAAATGAGCACATCCTCAGTGGCTTAAAACAGCACAAACTTACTTCTTTAGTGTCTGGAGGTCAGAAGTCTGACACAGGTCTCACTGGGCCAAAATCAAGGTGTCAGCAGGGCTGTGTTCCTCCTGGAAGTTCTGGGGGAGTATCTGTGCCTTGCCTTTTCCGGTTTCTAGAAGCCGCCCATGTCCCCCCTCCTCCATCCTCAAATCTCTCTGACTCTGAACTCCTGGCTCCCCCTTCCACTATTAAGGACACTTGAGATGACAATGGGCCCGCTGGATAACCCACGATAACCTTCCCATCTCCTGGTCACCTTCCCTCCCCTTGGTCATTATAAACCAGCCTAGGCACAGTTTCCAGGAATCCGGCTGTGGATGGCTTTTCAGGCCATTATTCCGCCTCTCGCTCTGGCTCCGTGTTGCTCTGGTCCCCGACCCTCAGGTCTAGGAACAGGAAGGGGTCCCCACGATGCTAGTCTCCGGGTGCTACATCACCCCTGCTGCTTCCCTTAGCCTGGACACCCCACTGTCCACCATCCTTTCATCTCATCTCCCCACTGACCTCCATTCAAAGTGTCTCTCCGAGCTGTCTGAGGACAAAATAAGCCATCACGTGTACCTGTAACACCCTCAGCCTGGCGTCCGGCGCGTGGTGAGTGCGCAGCACACCTTCATCATCATTATTTTGTAAATTTCCCTCACTAGCTGCAGGACCCTTGAAGGTGGGAACTGTATATTTTTATCTCATTTTTAAAATTTATCTCATTTATCTCGCTAGCCCAGCTGCTCCCAAAGACGAGGTGCTCAATTATTCATTTAACAAACAGTTATTGAGCACTGACCGGACTCTGGGGAGGCAGAGGTGAGAAAACTTAACCCCAGGAAGCTTCTGGTCTAGTGAGGGAGCCCACAGCTATGGCTGTCATCAGACAAATGCATAATGACAAGACTGCCACCCAAATATTCATAGAGTGCCTCCCTGGGCCAGCCACCAAATACCAGGAGTACCAAGTGAGAGAGACACAACCCCTGCCCTCAAGGCGCTGATGCTTTCAGGTTAGTGAGAGCTATGGGTGCTGTGTGCTCATCTCTCTAAGCAGGTAGTTCTTTTCTGATTCTCAGATCGGGTCTGGGGGAAGTTCTGGCAGCTCTTTAGATTTTAATCCCTACGTCCTTAATCCGGTGTACACATGTGAGCAAGAGGAAAAGATAATCGTCACTTACACTCTTTTAAACAAATTTATAAATAAATTTTGAACTACCTCCCTTAAAAAAAAAAAGTTAGTTTCTCATTACTCCTGTAACAAATTACCCCAAACTTAATGGCTTAAGCAACACCGTTTCCCTGGACTAAGTCTAGGTGCCGGCAGGGCTGGTTCCTTCAGGAGGCTCCGGGGGAGACAGGCTTCCTGGCCTTTTCTAGCATTACATTTCTTGTCTCTTGATCTCATATCACTCCTACTTCTTGCCTCTGTTGTCACAGCTCCTATTTCCTCTTCTATGGTCAAGTCTCTCTCTGTCTTTCTCTTTTTTTCTTTTTCTTTTTCAATCATGCTGTGCAGTATGCAGGATCTAGTTCCCTGACCAGGGATTGAACCCAGGCGCCCTGCATTGGGAGCACAGTCTTAACCAATGGACTGCCAGGGAAGTCCCCCTCTTTTTTTTTTAACTTTCCTTTTTTACATTTTAAATTTATTTTAATTTATTTTTTGACCGTGCCGCACGGCATGTGGGATCTTAGTTCCCCCGACCAGGATCGAACCCGGGCCCCCTGCAGTGGAAGCGCGGAGTCCTAACCACTGGACTGCAGGGGAAGTCCCTCTGCCTCCCTCTTTAAAGGACACTTGTGGTTACATTTAGGCCCCCCCGCCCCCCGCCATCATCCAGGAGGATCTCTCCATCTTGAGATCCTTCATCACATCTGCAAAGTTCCCTTTGCCATGGCAGGTTCCAGAGATTAGGACCTGGGCATCTTCGGGGGCCACTATTCTGCCCACTGCATGCACGATCTACAGCCCTCCCAGGGCCCATTCCGTCCACCACATTTCTGTCTGTCCCTTGTGCCAGCACATGCTGATTTGCTTCATTCTTTTCAGCCTAATGGGCACTTGCACAGCAACGGCCTGTTAAAACCACACTGGCAGCATTCACAGGGAAACAGTCAGGGTTCTACGCTCCCCTGGGAGCTGAGAGGGGTGCTGACTAGCTCTGAGAGAGTTCTGGACACGACTGAGTCTTCCCACTGCCAATACCCCCCTCCAAGGCCTCCAAGTGCCCCAAGTCAGAGGTGGCTGGTGCAATGTGTGATGTGACACCAAAGCCGGGATTTGGGGACAAAGGTGGCATAGAAGCAGAGGTCAGTATACATTAGGAAAAAGGGGATAAATTGTCCTGAAAACATAGCCATGTGCATGCAGACCAATGGGTGCCTACTTAAAACTCAATCGTTTCCTTACGTTTTACATGTACATTTATCATTTACGTAGCCCCATTTTAAGTACGCTGGTTAACTTTCAATTGCCCTTTCAGACCCTCCCTGCTCTGTGCATCAGGAGGCTGACCCTGTGGACTACATTTCCCAGGATCCCTTGCACCCTCATTTCCTGCTGGGTTCAGCCAATGGGAAGCAAGAGGGAAGACTGGAGGGCGGGAAGGGAGAGAGGTTGGGGTATTTCCCCCACCTCCCTTCCTGCCTCACTGTGATTAGAACAAGGGCTGTGTTCTTCTCCTGAAGGTCACTCCTGTTGATGGCCCGTCTCCCCCAGCTACAGCTCTCTCTGGGTTCCAGTAGCTACTCCTTCTCCACTCCTTCCAGCCTAAAGGTGGTAACAGCTGCTTGTTTTCACTAGCCCTGGACACTGCAACATTTATTCTTGGTTTCCCTGCACAGACCGTGCCTCCACCTTTGCAGACTGTCCCTTTGTTAACTCTCCCAGTTATCCCATTTGAGTGCTGGGACTCATACAGATACACTGAGCAATGATATTTGTGACATCACAGGCTTGATGTGCCAGTTACAACCTTTGAACACATTAAAATAAAGATTGATTACTAAAGCAAAAAAATACAGTGGTGTTCTACTTAAAATCATCTCATATGATATCACTGGTATTCATGGCACTCAGGGACATTGTCATGGAATAAGCCCTATTACAAGGATAATACAAAGCATGTTTGGCCTAACCATGGGGACCAAATTATCACACATCTTGAGGGAGTGGGGTGCAGCTTGCCAAGGTCAGACTGCACTAGAGATATGGCTTGGGGGAAAGAGAATGGAGGAAGGTGAAGTCGGTGTAAGTACTCTGGGTACCACCTAAAATGTTAGATTCTGGTATTTCAAATGGGAAACTTACCATTTTTGTAAATAATTACTTACATGAGGCTGTAACACTGCACTACTCAGAATTCTTGCTTGCAAGTGACAGAGACCAACTACAGTGACTTTATTAGTTTCCTAGACTGCCATAACAACATACCCAAAACTGGGTGGCTTAAAACAACAGGAATTTATTGTCTTACAATTCTGGGTGCCAGAAGTCAGAAATCAAGGTGTCAGTAAGGCCATGCTCTGAAGGCGCCGGGTGGGGGGGATCCCTTCCTTCCTCCTCTAGCTTCTGGTGTTTGCTGGCGACCCTGGGTGTTCCTTGGCTTGTAGATACATCATCCCAGTCACGTGGCCTTATCCCTTTGTATCTTCACATCATCTTCCCTCTGTGCATGTCTGTCTCTGTGTCCAAATTTTCCTTTTTTTATAGGGACTCCAGTCATATGGGATTAGGGCCCACCCTAATGACCTCATCCTAACTTGATGACCTCTGTAAAAACCCAATTTCCAAATAAGGTGACATTCTGAGATACTGGGGTTAGTACTTCAACATATCTTTTTGTGGGAAGGGACACAGTTCAACTCATAACAGTGATTCAATTTACCCAAAACATGGAAATTACTGGTCTGCATAATAAGAAAAATACCTGGAGTGTGTCTGCAGGTGTGGTTTGATCCAGGGCCCACTGCCTTCATGAGTCGATCTCTGGCCCCCCATCTCTCCACTCGGCTTACCTGTTTTGGCTTCATTCTTAAGCAGTCTCTCTCCATGTGGGGACTCCAGGCAGCTCCAGATCCCTGCTCTCCCAGCTGAGCAAAAAAAGCAGAAAATACTCTTCTTTCTCAATACTTCCAACAAATTCCTCAGGCTGACACCCAGCTGCCTTGCTTGGATCATGTGCCTACCTCTGAACCAATCACTGAGATCAGGAGGCGGGACGATACTGATTAGGTAGGCCTGAGTCACATGCCCATCTCTGGGGAAAGGGGGAAAAGGGGAAAGGCAGGAGCCAGGTCCTGGCTGGCCTCACGGCCTAAGGCGAGGGGAGCGCGGGTCCTCCAGGTGTGGTTCCCAGAAACAGGGAGCTTGGGAGCCGACCAGCACAAACAACAGGTACCTGCTAGATGCCTGGAAAAAAAACGAACCCAGGATGAACACCTGCCAGTGGCGCACAATAGTTATCTTGGGAGTCAGAGATTTGCAGAGTTTTCACTGCCTACAGTATGCATAGCTGACTTCTGCCTTGCTAGAACTTTCTGGAAGAATGACTTTTTGCATTCCCAGGGGTGCAGTTTCTGAGAAGGAGGTTAGCATGCACAAAGTGTATTAAGGTGGGCCCTTGGGATCAGCCCCATGGGAAGGGAAGGGAGGGAAACAGGAGGGGCAGAGAGAGGGGGCAGCTTGTGGACCCAGTGCACGGGGCCTCTGGAGCTAGGAAGCCCTCCCAGAGGAGTCCTGTGGGCAGTGAGCTGTCCAGGGTTTTCCACTGGCCTTCCTCAGTCATCACAGGATTTCCCAACCTTGGGACTGTTGACGTTTGAGGCCGGATCATTCTTTGTTGCGGGACAGCAGGATCCCTGGCCTCTACCCACTACATGCCAGTACCACCCCCTTCCCGGTTGTAACAACAAGAAGTGTCTCCAAACAAAGCCAAATGTCCCCTGGGTGGCAAAATCGCCCTGTTGAGAACTGCGGGGTCCTCAGATGAGGGCAGTTCCAGGGGGATCATCACGCAGCAGAGGTGGCTTGGCAACGGCAGCCTTCCCGAGGTAATCCCCGACAGCACTCCCCAAAGCTAAGGCAACAGGCCCCTCCTGGAGGACAATCCGAGCGACCCATCTTAGCCTCCACCCTAACAAGTTATCAGAAAAATGTTGATTGATTGATTGACTGATTGGCCAAGCCACGTAGCTTGCGGGATCTTAGTTCCCAGACCAGGGATGGAACCCATGCCCTCGGCAGTGAAAGAGTGGAGTCCTAACTGGATCCCCTCCTGGACCGCCAGGGAAGTCCCCAGAAAAATATTTAATGGAGGTAAATAAAACAATAAAACACCGTGTTCCCAACATGCAGCTTGGGAAAAAATTAATCTCATGTGATCTCCTCCGCAATCCACTGGGGGCACATGCCCTGGCCCCTCACCTCACCCAGCACCTCTCCCACAACCAGTCGGCTCTCTGGGCAGGGGCTGGGCCACCTTCTCCCCTACAGGGATTACACAAAGTGGGTTTGCACATTCAAAGTCTCCATGACCTGCCATGTTGGTTTGGCCTTATTAGCGATCCCTGTTCCCTGTCAACAGAACCTTGATTTTGTCCAGGTGCTGCCTTGGTCCCACCCTTGCCCCGCAGTGGACACTGGTCAGTTAAACCCAATAGTGGGAGTTCCGAGGCCTCCCTTGTTTCACAATTGGCCTAGGAGGGGTTATGTGGAGATCTCTAGCAATAGGGGAAGTGTGTCGGCCAGCTTTGGGAAAGATTTCCTTGTCTTTACATATGGCTGTGAGGAAAGGCTATTCACTCTGCTGCCTTTAGGGCTTTGTGACAAGATGCCTGGCTCACCAGCAGCCATATTGCACCATGAGGGGATGAGCCTAAAGATGGCAAAGCACAAAAATGGAAAGAGCCTAGGTCCTGGTTGACACTAAGTGGGCTGCTGAATCAACCAGCCCTGACACCGTCTCTGTCTTCCAGTGCTGTGACATAATACACACTTCTTCCTTGGAGAAGCCATTTTGAATCAGGGCTTCTGTTATCTATGGCCTCTTGATTCACTTGGAAAAGTCCTGGAGCCACGAAATCTATTTCCCTTTGTGTTACCCAATGTTTCTCGCACTTCCCTGAGCAGAAAAAAAAAAAAAAGAAAACTTTAAAAGAACGCTTTAAATCAAACCTTTTGATTTTCCTCTTTAGACAATTAGCAAATGTAGCAAAAGCTGAGATACTTGGCCTTGGTGGGTTCAAATATGGTTCCCTTACTGACCAGCAGTATGACCTTGGACAAGCCCCTCTCCCCCAGGAAAGCTCCTGGGCAGGGACTGATAATTATCTTCTCAATATCCACCCTCCCCTTCTTCTTTAGCCACAACACCTCAATTTTTATCTGGGCAACATTTCCTAGCCTCACTTGCATTGAGGTTCAGCTGTGTAGCTAAAGCTGGCCAGTGAGATGAAGGTGGAAGTGTTTCATGGAACTTCCAGGAAGGCTCCTTAAAGGAGAATGACTCAGTTGAAGGATGATCTCTTTCCTTCCTCCAGCTGCCTAAAATGCAGATGTGATGGCTGGAGCTACAGGAGCCATCTTGGACGATGAGGTAACTTTGAGGATGAAAGTTACACAGTAAGATGTGGAGGGGTCCAGGGCCTGATGCGTAATAAGTGCTGAATAAATGGGAGCTGTGATTTTATCATTAATATCTACAGGACCCAGGTTTTCCCTCCACTGTATTCTGCAGAACACAAGATGCTGTGTTCAAAAAAATTGATCTTTTGATACAATTGGGATATGTCTCCTACATACACAGAATGTACATTTGATTATTAAAGGCCTTAGTAACTCCTGTACTTTCTTTTTGTTTAACCCTGCATGTCCCAGATTGATTTGGGTACTAAACCACACCCTCCTATTATCTTTTTTTTTTTTTTTTTAATTTTTTTTATTATTATTTTTTTTTTTGCGGTACGTGGGCCTCTCACTGTTGTGGCCTCTCCCGTTGCAGAGCACAGGCTCCGGACGCGCAGGCTCAGTGGCCATGGCTCACGGGCCCAGCCGCTCCGCGGCATGTGGGATCTTCCCGGACCGGGACACAAACCCGTGTCCCCTGCATCGGCAGGCGGACTCTCAACCACTGAGCCACCAGGGAAGCCCATCTTTTATTTTAATTATACCTACTCCCATTTCCCTGAACAAACTCCAGGAAACCCTGACCTAGCCCAGAGGTTCTCGAACTTTACTGTGCACACCAATCACTTGAGGAGATTTTTAAAAGACAGACTGTAACTCAGCTGGTTTCTGGTGGAGCCTGAGATTCTGCATTTCAACAACCTAATGCTAATGGTCCAGGCATCGCACTTTGAGAAGCAAAGAGTAATAATGTCTCGTACAGCATGTCTTCATCTTACTCACTTCTCAGGCAGCCCAGGTGTCATGGGGATGAGATGGGCTTCAGCCTGTCAAGGTCAGGTTCAAATCTCACTTTACTCTTAGAGCCGTGGGCTTTTTGTCCATGTCCCTTTACCTTTCTGAACCTCCATCCTGATGTATAAAATAACCCATTTCTCAGAGAGTGGCTGAGAAGGTCAAAGGAGGGAAAGAATGAACCAAATAACAAGAATATCAACTAAACTGTCCCTTAGGTACAGATGAGGAAACAGGTTCAGAGAGGTTAAGTAACTTACCAAGGACACACAGCCAGGAAGTAGCAAATCTGACTCCAGATAAACTGCTTTGATTTCCTCATCAGAAGGTTGTGGTGAGGTCTGGGGAATAAGGCCAGCATTTTACGGAATTCTGGGTGGGAATTGGTGTCAATGGTTATTTTTCTGCTTTCAGCCCCCAGAGGGTCTTGGGCTCAGGAAGGCAGGGTCCCAGGCTGTCTGGCTGTCTAAGGATTGATCTCAGCCAGGAGGCTAAGGTGTCTCCATCCACTCTGGGTCACCGGGATCAACCTGTCAACCGCTGTGGAGTAGGAACAAGGCGTGAAATGCTCCCTTCCTCTTGGCCTAGTCCGCTGGTGAAATCATCTTCGAATCCTGGGATGAGCAAATGAGGTCATTCGGGCAGGCCCTGCGGCTGCCTGATCCGCCCTGCAGCCCTCGCATGGGCCAGAGGATCCGTTCTGACAACTTTGAGGTTCGGGTTCGCTGGAATCAGTCCCCATTGATGAGGCACTTTGGGGCTTTGTTCAAAGCACCCTTTCCTCTCTCATCCCAGACCTGGGATGGGAAATAGTGGTGCCATGAGGGTAGAACAACCAACTCCACCCTGATTTGCTCAGGACTGTCCCTGCTGTAGCACCAAGAGTCCTGTGTCTCAGGAACCTCTCAGTTCGGAGCAAAGCGGGGCGGGGGGCGGGCAATTGGTGACACGCCCCCCCACGGTGGGGACTGGGGGCTTTCTGTTCTGTTCCCGTGCGGGCAACGCCTGTCCGCCTGCCCTGTTCCCTTACAACTTGCTGCTGTTTCTGCGATGGCAGAGCAGGGAAATGTGTGTCTTCCTGCCTGTGTATCTGTGCAAGTACCCCCCCTCAGTCTTGTCTCCTTAGAATGGGGATAAGGGTGCTATTCTCCTGGAGGAGCTGCCAAGAGGCTTAAAGGAGGTAAAGATCACAAGGGACTCAGCAAAGACTGTAAGCGCCCATACAAGGTGGTGCTTTTATAAAAAAAATAATAATAACACAAGGGGGACTTGCTGACAAGGCAAAGCGAGTCCTGGGGAAATTTCTGCAAGTGGAGGAGGTCACAGCAGGAGTGGGATGTGGGTCATGTGTCCACAGTGTGCCAGGCCCATGGGGGGCATGCAGTTGATTCATCTTGAGAACTACACAGTTGGGAGTATTATTGCCCCATTTTATAGATGAGGAAACTGAGGCTATGAGAGCAGTTGGCAAGGGTGGCTCCCTCTCCCCCCTCTCGGCCGCAGCTCTCCTTTCCTGACATTCTGGGAGAGGAAGAGACTGGGTCATCCGTCCCCTGGCCCAATGACGTCCAGTGCCCCAGAGACCTCCATGTTGGAGAGACAGGACCATCTTGACTCTGCCTGGGGTGCTCCCCCAGCTCTTTTGAGGACCCCAGGCCTGGGATGCCCTCCCAGACTCTGCCGCCCACACCTATGACTCAACTTTGTGGGGCAGGAGCCTCAGTTTCTCCCTCCATAAAATGGGGATAATGGAGCCCTGAAGGCTGTTGAAGGGAACTTTTGTTGACTCACAGAGAGCCAGTGCTGAACTGCCTGGGCCTGGGCACCTTGGGGCTCATACGAGGGGCCAGTATGAGAATTCTGATCAGGGGACGCCATCTCCTCCCCCCAGAGGGTCGGGGTGTCTCTGTCATGCTCCCCAATGGTCAGCAAGCCCCCCATATTCTGGTTATAACGCCCCGCTTACTTGCCGGCCTTGCCCATGGGTCTGTGAGGTCAGCAGAGCAGAGCCTTTCCTACCTCCCGCCAGCCAGGTCCCAGGACCAGCCCCTCCGAGCCTCGGCAGGCAAGCTGAATCCAGACACTGTCTCCTGGGGCCCCGTCCCCACCCTGCACTTTGGAGGGACAAAGCCACACGCCCACTTGCCACCCTGAATGGACCCCAGACCAGCCATTGTTTTTTTTTTTTTTTTGGCTGCCGTGCATCTTCGTTGCTGCGTGAGGGCTTTTCTCTAGTTGCGGCGAGCGGGGGCTACTCTTCATTGCGGTGCGCGGGCTTCTCATTGCGGTGGCTTCTCTTATTGCGGAGCACGGGCTCTAGGTAGGCAGGCTTCAGTAGTTGCAGCACGTGGGCTCAGTAGTTGTGGCTCGCGGGCTCTAGAGCTCAGACTCAGTAGTTGTGGTGCATGGGCTTAGTTGCTCTGCGGCATGTGGGATCTTCCCGGACCAGAGTTCGAACCCGTGTCCCCTGCGTTGGCAGGTGGATTCTTAACCACTGTGCCACCAGGGAAACCCTAGACCAGCCATTCCTGAAGTGTGGCCTAAGGACCCCTGGGGGTCTGAGACCCTTTGGGGGGATCCACAAGGCCCTCGTTTTCCAGCCCCCAGTCAGTGAGCTGGCTTTGCTTCACTGCCTTCCACCAAGAAGACAAATAAATCACAACAGGCTGGATGTGGAGCAGATCTGAAGATCCAGATCCCGGACATTAAAGAGATTTGCACAAACAGAAAACAAGGTCACTCCTGCCACATATTTTTTGTCTTGAGACAAATCATTTTTATGACAAATCATTATTTGTCATAAAAATATATTATTGACATTAACATGTAATAAGTGTATTATCTTTCTTTTTAAGTGAATTAATAAATGCATGTTTTAAAATTTTACCAATCTCTAATATGAGAAATACTGAATAATAGAACTCATATTAGCAAAAGCTCTTTGCTTGGGGTCCTTGATAATTTTTAAGTGTCATGGGTCTGGAGACCAAAAAGTCTGAGAACCGCTCCTTTAAACAATGGTCTCCCTTTGCTCCTTAAATTAAAATGGCTAACGGTTACATAGCACTTTCTATGTGCCGAGCATCTGCCTAGACATTTTGCATAGATATTTTTATATAAATGTGCACATAAGTATTAACTTAGTAACACAACAGTCCCCTGAGGTGAGTTCTAGATGCTCCATTTTACAGATGGGGAAACTTAGGTTCAGAGAGGGGAAGTCCCCTGCCCGAGGTGAGGGGTGGAAGGGACTTGAACCCAGGAAGCTGGAGACTTAACCACTAAGGAGCCTTGCCTCTGGGGAAGCCACACCTCCCCCACCCCCGCCACCAGGACCACCCCAGCTAGTCCGGGAGAGGCTGAGAATCAGGATCAAACCACCTGGAATCCTCAAAGTCGGGCCCCCGCTCAGGAAGTCCCCCAGGGTTCACTAGTTGGATTTCCCAGAGTCTAAAGCAGAATAGGGCGCCCCCTGGGGTAACCCCAAGCCGGGCCTGTCCAGATTACCTGTTTCAGAAGAGCGTGGCCACCCCTCACTCCCTCCCTCCAGCTCCCAGCCTCAGGGGCTTTGCACCTGCTGTTCCTTCCTGCAGACGTGCCTTTCCTCCACCATAGGGGCCCTTCAGCTCATTCAGGCCTAATGGGTCTGCCTTAGCAGCAGCCCCTCCTACCCCCATCCCTCTCCAACCCCTTTCTCTGCTATATATTTCCTTAGTAACACTTATCACCATGTGACATTATATTACATATGCCCTGGTTTAGGATTTAACGTCTGTCTTCCCTGTGAGAATCAAAGCGCCGTATAAAGAACCAGGCGCAGCGACAGGTCCCACTGCTCTTGAACTAGTGAATGAACGAGCAGAGGATGGGAACAGAAAAGTCACGCCAGGCTTAAGGGGCAGGCACCTCCTCTCCCCGTTCCCTGCCTGCCCCCCCCGACCTGGGCTGATTGTGTCTACGTTGATGGCAAAGGCTTGCCAGATTTTTCGATTTTTCAAAAGAAGCTGAACATCCAGATTTTTATGTAGCATCTCCTGTTTTTTTAATTCACTAGCAACTTATTCAAATTACCAAAATGAAGAAACGGCTTGGTGAGCCAGACCTTATGTAGCTAAACGCAGTCAAGTTTGGCAAAGTGGGCCCCCCTTCCGTTGTAAGGGGAAGTGACATTTGAGCGGTGGGGTGCGCGGGGGGGAGGCTTAATAGGGGAAACTTAGGCACAGGCCAAGCAGGGGGGCTAGAGAAGAGGAACCCGGGCCGAGTCGGGTGGGGTGGGGGGCCTATGAGCTGTCCCCACCCCGTAGACAGGCTCATACCCCTCACCCCTCTCTTCGGAAGTACTCCCACTGACCCACCCCTGGTCCCAGCTGGCTGAGAGCCACGCACTTGAAGCATATGCGTGGAGTGTTTTGAGAAGGAACACACAATACACAGCAAATAAGGCTGCTTCTCCGTCTGGCCCGGACACGTCCCTGCGCTCCGCCAGATGGTCCCCCATCCGCCTCCCCAGCTGAGGCCAGGGCTTTGTGAGGCTCGGGTAGAGCCTCCCCTCCATCCCCCAAGAGGTGGCTGGGAACTTCTCTCCCCAGGGGCAGCTGGGAGGATTTTTCTTGGCCCACGGACAGGAAGGCTGATTCAGCTGGGAACCTTCTGGATTTATAACCCCACCGCTTCATCCCCTGGTGACCTCGAGCCCCAGTGTGCTGGCGTTTATTGCTAATTGTTTTCAGACAGATGGCATGGCCCAGAGTCTAATTCCCCAGTCTAGGGGGCGGGGATGCTGGGGGAGGAGGCCATGCCCTTGACCGCTGCTTGCATTCTTGAAGAAAATGTTCTGGGTTGGGGGGGGCGGTGCGCAGTGACAATGGTGAGGGCTTACGGAAGGGAAGCATGTCAGGGCTTTGGGAAGGGAATAGGGGAGGAGGAGGAGGAGGAGGAGGAGGAGGAGGGTTTTTCTGTTTGTTTTAATATTAATTAATTAATTTATTTATTTTGGCTTCGCCGGGTCTTCTTAGTTGTGACACGCGGGATCTTTTAGTTGCAGCATGTGGACTTCTTAGTCGTGGCACACATGCGGGATCTAGTTCCCGGATCAGGGATCGAACCTTGGCCCCCTGCGTTGGGAGCGCAGAGTCTTACCCACTGGACCACCAGGGAAGTTCCGAGGAGGAAGTTTTGAAAGGAGCGAGTCAACCCGAGGGTTCAAGAGGCTGATAAAGCTGGGTGAAGAATGCCCCCTTCTCCAGGAAGTCCTCCTGGATTGAAGTCTGTGTGGCAAGGAGAATCTCTCCTTTAGCGTTGGATTTAGGGATGGAAGGAAGTAGGAGATTTGTTGGGAGGGTGGAAGACCCGCCCACAACCTAATAAGCAGCCCTCACTTTTTAATATGATTGCAATATAATTCAAGGGCTTACAGAGTCATCGTCATTTCACTGGATCCCACGAGTGCCAGGCATGAATGAAGATGCCAAAATTACAAGTGAGAAAAAGAAGGTGGCCTCTGAAAGGGTAAGTGACTAGCCTGAGGTCACACAGTCAGTCCACAAAGATTCACTGAGCACCCACTGTGCTGGGGACACAACAGACAGCAGAGGGCAAGACCAGCAACCTCCCTGTGCTCACAGTTTCCAGGTTTGTGAGAGGAGGCAGACATTCATTCACAAAAAAGTGAGTTCAGAAATAATAAGGAGTGGAAAGAGATAAAATAGGGAGATGAGGAGTCAGGGACCTTAGGGGAAGGTCAGGGAGGGCTTCTTGGAGGAGGCAACCTTTGCGCTGAGCCTTGAAGATGGAGTAGGACCCAGACGTGCCTAATCCCAGGGGAGGAGCATTTCAGGCAGAAGGAACAGTAAGTGCAAAGACCCTGAGGTAGGAATGAGCTTGCTGTGTCCAAGAAACCAAATAAATAGCCAGTGTGACTACAGCAGGGTAAGAGTCATGGGAGGTGAAGTGTGGGATGTGGTGGGTCTTACATAAGAGCTGCGGCCCTGAAGCCTGTTGGCCAACATCACTGGCCACCAAACACATCCACAACTGAGTGAAACTGGTGAGCCAGAGATTATAACTCTATGTTCCAGCTAATGAAACCAGGGCCCCCTCTGAGAGGGCAAGTCCCAAGTCAGCCACCAGCTGATGTGCAAGAGAATTGAGATTTGAGTGGGTGTCCTGACTCCCTCAGCAAGCTCAAGGCAGAGAAAGTAAGCCTGGCTTCCATGGGAGGCTCTGCAGAATTTCTGAAATGCGTGCCAGTTTTCTGTGTGTGTGTGACAGTTAGATTGAACAATGGTTGGAAATCTCTTGAGCCAGTGGCTGACACATAAGAGAAAACCCAACACTCCCTGGGGTAAACAGAGGAGAGAATTTATTGGGTCATGTAACTGGAAAGTTTCAGGGGAAAGTGACTTCAGGAATGGCTGGGACTCAAAGGTTCCAGGAGTCACTCTCTCTTCATCTCTCAGTCCTGTTTGCCTTTGCAGGCTCTCCCCAAAAGATGACAGAAGCACCCCAGGAGCACCTAGGATGATCAGCAGCTCAGCGAACTCCACATAGACAAAGCTTCTCTGCTGCAGTAATTTCAGCAAATGTTGCAGGGCGGACTCTCATTGCTTCATTTCAGGTCAGATGGCCATCCCTGAGCCAATCACTGTGGTCAAGGGAATGCACTTTGCTGATTGGCCATCCCTAGAACTTGGGATGTGGAACCCCTCCTTCTTCTCACGGGCTGCAATTGATAGAGAGATGGTCCCAAAGGAAAATGGAGGTGCAAAAGCCAGAAACAGGAGGAAAGGATGCTGGGGAGGCCAAAGCAAGCATGCCCACTGCAGAGTTGGAGGGTGTCTCCTTCTGCATGCCTCCTACGGCCATGTCAATGTCAAGAGACTCTGCAAGGCACAAAGACAATGGCACTGGCAGCCCACGCAGCCCCTGCCATGTGGTGGCCCCTCCCCACCAGAAGGCTGGCAGAGGGGGTGGGTTGTAGAAGCATCCGGGGTGGCTGCTCACAGGCCTCTTTCAATCACTGACATCTGGCCTTGCAGTGGGACCTCCTCTCCTTATTCATTCAATAAATATTCACTCCTCATCTACTTGGTGCCAGGCACTGCACTCAGCCCTGGATATATAACCATGAATGAAACAGAAGAAAAAAATCCCTCTTTCTGTTCCCCAAACATACCAAGAGAGGGCCTGCCTCAGGGCCTTTGCACATGCTGTTCTATCTCCCTTGCCACGTACTTCCCACTTCACTTGGCCTCACTCCTACTCACCCATCAGGTCCTAGTGAAGCATCTCTGCTCTGGGAAGCCTCCTCTGTGCCCCTGGGTGAAGTCAAGCCCCCCAGTTAAGCTCCCCCCTCCATCTCTCCGTGGAAACTCTCTTGACACTCATCCCATATGGAGGGAGAAGCAGAAAGGTGCAGTGGTTAGAGCACAGATTCTGGCACCACAGGCTGCCTGGGTGCAAATCTTGGTCTCTCACTGAAAAGCAGTGTGACCTCAACCAAGTCATTTAACCTCTCTTAGCCTGCTTTTTAAAATGAGGAGAAGGATAATTCCACCCAGAGAGGATTAAATGAGATACTATACGTCGGTCGGGTGCGTGGAACAGGGCCTGATACATCGTATGTGATCAACAACTGCTGTGTGGTCATCATGTGGAATTACTTGGTCACTGGACATCTTCCCTGCCTGGCTGCAGCTCCGGAGAGGTCAGGGCAGGGCTTTGCCTTGGGCGTGGTTACCCCTGGTTTGCAGGTGTGCCTGGTGTTGCACGCGAGGTCTGGACGGGAAGGGAAAACTCCATCATCACGTGCGAACTGGACGGATGTTTTGCTCTCTGAGACCTGTGGACCCTCCGTGCTACACCCCAGGGGCTCCTCTCTCCCCTCCCAGGCCCCTGACTACCGGGGCTCATCTGAGCCACACCCTGCCCCCACCGCAGCCTCCTCTAACGCCCAAGCGCAATTAAGCCAAATTTTTGATTTAAGATATTTATAAAGGCACTAAGAATGCCCTCTAACATCAGCTTATATATTCTTAATCTGCCGTTAAAGTGATTTAAAATGGAGCTCGACAGACAGGCGTGATGAAAATTAAAAGTCTCCATCACCTCGCGTCTGGCTGCGGTGCCCCTACCGACAAGGACTCAGGGGCGGGGGGGCGCTGGGCACCTCCACCCCGCTGTGTGCCAGGCTCTTTCTCCAGGGCTGGGGCCGCCAGGGGCGGGGGTCTGGGGAAGGAGCCACCTGGAGGGGCTGCGCACGCGGCCTAATGAACGGTGACATCTGGTCGTCTGTTTAATTAACGAGCCGTTCTCGCTGTGGCAGGACACAGGGACCATGTCCTCTGTGCTCGCAGAGGGGAAAAAAAAAAAAAAGCTCAGGGAGAGAGGACTGCAAATTTACAGAATGATTTTTTTTCCTGCCTCCTTTTAGAAACCGGAGAATGGAACCCGGCTCCTGTCTTTCCTTTTCTGCAAGACAATTTCCTGGGACTCATTTCCCGAGTATCCTGGTGGGTGGACCAGCTCCCAGCCCATTCTTCTCCCTCCTCCCCACCCGCGGCCCTCCTCCCACGCAACCCCTTCCCAGGAAAGTCTGAAATAAATGAAGGTCACAAGCACATGGGTCTGCAGCTTCCTCCAGGCCCGGCCTGAAAAGCCGTGAATCAGCAGTGAATTAAAGCTCCCCGTCGTTGTCAGTTCCCTCTTCCATAAATGCCTCTCGGGTCCCCTCCACCCACTGACAATGTGCTGCCACCTAAGGAGATAGCAGCCCTGGGCGGGGGGGAGGGATTTGGAGATCTCACGGTCCAGGACGGGCCCACCAGGTGGTGGCCTTGCAGAGCACAGCCCTGTCCGCAGGAACGTCTGGCGGTGAGTGTAAGGACTCCGCAGGGATGGATCTGCCCTCCTGTCTCCCCAGGAGATCTGCCCCCAGGACGGGCAGCTCTGACCAGGCCCAGGAAGATGCTCATAGGAGTTTCTCCCTTCAACACCATGGAGATTTGGGTCTGGAGTTCAGGTGGGAGAGAATGATTTTGGATGTGCCTAGGTCCCTTTGAGACATCCGAGTGGCAGTACTGAGTACACAGGTGGATAGGCCACTCAGAAGAAAGCTCTGGGTTGGAGACAGAAATGTGGGACTCATTGACACGTGGGTGGGCGCCAGAGCAGTGGGGGTGGGGGGGACTATAGAATGGGGAGGGGACGGGGTTCTGACAGCCTTGGGGATCTCCCCAGAGGTGGAGAACAAGCAGCGCGAGAGACAGACCCTCAGATGTTCTCCCGCGACGGCTCCCTGTCATTTTCTGGTGTTCAAGTCCCTGTGTAATCCTCTCCCCTTGTATGTGGGCAGGTTCTCAGGCTTGCTTCTCCCAGTAGAATAATTCTTAAGATCTGCAGCCTGGAGGGCACTTCATAGCCAACAGAAAAGCTCTGGTTGGGCAGAAGCAGTTCAAATCCCAGGAGGAAGGAAGGCAAATGGATTGCGTGTCATTTCTGAGCCCTGTAGGGGAACGCGAGCCACACCCCAGGCCGAGGGACCGGCCCTTCCCGACTCAGCACCGGACACATGCGGGAACCCCCAGGTGAGGCTTCCGCCTTCCCAGGCAGCCTCTGTCTTGTCTAGGGTGGTGGGCCTGGGGCTGGCGGGCAGCGAGCCCAGGAGGCCCCCGTGCCACACCCCACGGCTGAGCTGGGGATTCTGCCCTCGCAGCTGGGCTGACCTCCTGCAGGCGGGCCTCCGTCTAAACAAGGGCCCAGTGTGTTTCCCTAGGCGAGGATTTGGCTGAGGTTAGCCCAAGAGCCTGGTTCAGACAGGAGCCCTTTGAAGGCAGCATGAATTGGGCTCAATGTCTCCATCCAGCTGAGACTGGAGGTGGGGGGCAGGGGCCCAGCCAGAGCGGCTTCCAGAAGGCCTCTTGTCCAAGGTTGAGAAGAGGCTTGGCGTCCGTGCCCACCTCCGGTCCCGCGGCAGCACCCTCATGCCACAGCACAACCACTGCAGCAGCGATTCCCACAGCCTCTGCCAGAGCGAGCCCCGAGCAGGACAAAGATGGTCCTGGACAAACATGTGTGATTTGTAATACTTATGCATGTATGTTAAGGTGTACTAGATAAAAGCTAGCTGGCCCATCCCATCAGAGCTTTCTCAGATTTTATTGCTTTGTGCGAGGTGACATCTATTGACAGTTAAAAAGGGGCTTACTGGGAACTACCCAAATGTCCACCAGCAGTGAACAGGTAAGTGAATTGTGGTACATCCACACAGTGGAAAGCTGCTCAGCAACGCAAAGTAATACTATCCTGGTCTGCACACCATGGATCTATACGTGGAGGGCTGGGGATGGATGCCATTCTTTGTTTCGTTTGGCCGTGCCACGCGGCTTGTGGGATCTTAGTTCCCCAACCGGGGATTGAACCCAGGGCCTCGGCAGTGAAAGCACCGAGTCCTAACCACTGGACCACCAGAGAATTCCCTGGATGCCATTCTTAAAGGAGGAAGATGCTGAGCCTGATGCCGCGTGGCACAGGGGCCAAAACACAGGCTGCTCTAACGCTCCACCCCTGTGCTGGCACCCAGTCTGTGTCTATATCAAGGCAATTGTCCCCAAGAATGTCCCCCATCCCTCCTCACCCATCCATTGTCTGACTCTTACTCAGATGAACTTATTTCTCTCTCTCGGCTTCCCTTGGCCCTGCCTCTGGCCTCTTCAAACCACTCCCTCCCCCACCCCGGGGCACAAATTAATCTTCCTAAAGTGCTGCTCTGATTGAGGCTCTCCCCCCTGCTCAAGCACCTTCAGTGGCTCCCTATTGCCAGGAAAATAAAGATCAAATGCCTCAGCCTGGTGTTTCACGTTCCCAGGATTATCTGAGCAGCCTTCTGTCCTATATCATACACCATCCACAGCAGCTAATTTTACGCGGTTTCCTGAATGTACATCACGAATTCTCACATCCTAGCCTGCTCTTTCTACCTCCCATGCCCTTTCCCACATCCCTGACTGTCAAATCCTGTCTTTTTTTTTTTTTTTAAGATGCAGCTTAAATGCCACGTCCTCCTTTCTGGTCAGAATCAAATACACCCGCCTTCATCGTTTCACTGCCCTGTGTCTCCATCCTGAACACCCTTATCCATTTTCCCTTGGGCCATAGTGAGTCGGGTTCCACTCTCAGGGGATCAGGATTTTAAAACAATCACTTGAGGAGGGTAATGCTTAATCCAAAGGAATTCTGCTCTGATGGTGAAACTTCAAGCACCCGTGATTACAGAAGAGGGCATAGTGTGGATCAGGGGGGCCCTCCCTGTAAAGCACTTAGACCAAAGGCCACAAACTCCAACAATTAGAGTTGAGGAGAGAGGCTGTGAGCTGATATTTGTAGGGAAGACATCACAGAAAAGGAAGAATTGATCTGGACATGGACGGTGGATGGGACTCAGGGAGGTGGCATGGTTCTGGGGAAAGAATTTGGAATTTGGACTTAGATAGGCTTGGACTCAAATTCTTTTTCTGCGTCATTAGAGGCCAAGAGTCTTTTGCTTATCCTAGAAACCTCAATTCAAAATGGCCTCAGTTAAAAAGAAAAGATATTGGCTTTTATAATGACAAAGTCCAAGGGTAGTGCCAGCTTCAGGTATGGCTGGATCCAGGGGCTCAATCACTGACCTCAGCATGCTCTCTCTTTCTGTCTCATGGTCATTTTTCTCTATGTTGGCTTTATTCTCAGGTAGGCCTCGCCCTCAAGATGGAAAAGGCATCCCAGCAGGCTCAGCTGAACATTCATGATGGTTAGTCACCCCCAAAATTCTCTCTTCCCAACTGTTCTAGGATTACCTCTGAGTGGACCAAACTGGGTCACCTGATGGTCCCTGAACCAATCACTGAGGCTATAGGTTTGGAAAGTTCTGATTGGCCACGCTTTAGTCACATGCCCATCTATGAACCAATGGGTGGAGTCAGACTAACCCCAAACCACATGGTCTGAGGTGAGGGAGGGGTCATCTTCGAGGAAATGCAAGGACAGTGACCAGAAGAGGCATCCAAAGCAACCGATGTTCCCTAAAACTGCTGAACAGCTGTGGGAACTTGGGCAGGTGCCTTAGACTTTCTGATCCTCGGAGCCCATGGTTGTGAAGTGGGAATATTACAGGCCGACCGCAATGTGGAGCTGTGGAGAGTTAATGTGCGGATGTTAGTGGAAGCAGTGAGCACTCACTAGGTGCCTGATGAAAGTCCACAGAATCAGAAGCGGGGAAGCACCTGGACTGGAATTAGAGCAGGAAATGGTAGGCGTGGCAGTGTATTTTACAAGGTGGCCACAAGTTCTTCCATCTCACAAGCTATCTTTACAATATGAAGTTGTCACTCCTGCAATTGAGAGGCGGGGTCCATGTCCCTCCTCTTGGCCAGGGCTGTGGCTATGATGGAAGTGACACTATGTGACTTCTGAGGCTAAGTTACAGAAGGTGACACAGCTTCTTCCTGGCCCTCCTGAGATACTTTTTCCTACATGTTGTGAGGCCGACATGTTGTGAGGAAGCCCAAGCTGCCCGAGGAGGCCACAGTCCCAGTTGAGGTCCCAGCTGATAACCAGCCTCTACTGTGTGAGTTGCAAGATGTGTGAGCGAGCGAACAGCAAGATGACCCCAGCCCCAGGGACCATGTGACTGCAACTGAGACCTCAGTTGCAACTCGGACCCTGCCTGAGACCACCTAGCCGAGCCTCGTTGATGCCAGAACCGTGACATAATAAAATCATTGCTGTTGTTTTATGCCACTAAGTTTGGGGTGGTTTGTTACATAGCAACAGATACTGGGGAGAGTGAGCTAGTCCGAGGGATTGTGGGTGGAGGCTCTCATGGGGAGCTATTACTTGTCTGATCGCACAACAGAATCTGTCTCCAGAGCTCACTCACTCCCATGCCTGGGTTAATGCTAGTCTGTCGAGAGAAAAAAAGGAGAGGCCACGCTTGAGGCCCCTGAGGCCCCTGAGCTGCACACAGCCCTGTGCCTGCTGGCAGAAGCTGGCTCAGTCGTACCACTGGGTACTTGCTGTGAATTTCCCAGGACAATGTGGTGGCCCACATGCTTTGGGACAAACTGTCCTTTGCAGTGTTGGTCCTTCCAGAAGCTCAGGCCCAGCCTGCTCTCACTGACTCGTGAATGGCACTTGTCACCTTCTGAAAGTGGAGGAGTGGGGAAGCAAATTACACCCTTGAAGGTGAACTTGCTGGATGTTTGCATAACCCAGGCTGGAGAATTTCCTTTTGCTGAGGTTGGAGGAGGCTGAATCGCAATGGGCCCCCCGTTTTTCAGCCCCATTCTGCTCTCCACTCCCTCACTCAGGTCCTGTGGGACTTCCTGGTTCCCATTCTGTCCTGCTACCCTGGGCAGGTCACCTCTGAAAGAAGGGAGATGAAGTTGAATGTCAATTGTACCCGGGTGGCGTCTACACAGATCAGGAGATAATCCAGCTAATTGGATCCTTTGAAGCTTACAAGGAAACATTCCACTCTGGACCTCAAATGCCCAAGCTGCTGCCACACACACACACACCCCCCCCCCACTCCCGGGGCATTCAGGCATCTCCGCCCCATCCCCCTGCAGCACTCATGGGACCAGTTCCTGCCCTCTCCACACCTGAACTACCATTTGCTTAATTCTTTAAAATCCACCACTTGCTTTCCCTTTAAGAACATACATTGACTTAAAAAAGACAGCTTAGGTTACCCCATAATTGGAAAGCCAATATCACATGTCATAAACAGAAGGCGACCGTGAAAATAAATACAAGGACACGAAGGAGATCACCAAAATCTGGCTTCCATCCTGCTGCCTGACCGGATGAAGTTTTTTTGAGATGGAAATTTTCTCTTGCTTTGTTGTAGAGATACCTGAGCCAGCCTCAGTGAGCCCCGTCAAAGACATGTCAGCACCCCGTGGAGACTTTCTCCTTCAAGTTGGCAGAAGAATGGAAAGAAGAAAGGGAGGGACTTTCTTGTCACTGAGGCTTATTTAATGCTGTCTCTGCATCCACCCCAGGTCCTCTCAGCCACGGGGGCAGGATGGTCATGATGGTGAATGCTTAAGCAGAGCTTGCTGTGGGCTTGAGTCAATTCCAGGACATTCAGTGCACTACCTCATTTAATCCTCAACAACCCTATGAGTTAGAAGTAGGTGCTGTTATCATCCTCACATGGGACCCAGAGAGGTTAAGTAACTTACCAAAGGTCACACAGCCAGTGAGTAGTGAAGCAGGGATTTGAACCCCAAGCTCCCCAGCTCACTGCCTGGGAAGCACAGGTCTACACCCATCAGGTCCAAGGACAATTGCTTGGAGTCTCTGTACTGGGTTGAATAATGTCCTACCCAACCCCCCGTTCCAAATTTGTGTCTACCTGTGAAGGTGACTTTATATGGAAATAGGGTCCGTGCAGATAGAATTAAATTAAGATGAGGTCTTACTGCAGATGAACGGATAAAGATGTGAGATACACACACACACGCACACACACACACACACACACACCCGTACACAATGGAATGCTACTCAGCCATAAAAAAGAAGGGAATAATGCCATTTGCAGCAACGTGGATGGACCTAGAGATGATCATACTAAGTGAAGCAAGTCAGACAGACAAAAACAAATATCATACGATATCACTGATATGTGGAATCTAAAATATGGTACAAATGAACTTACTTCCAAACCAAAACAGACTCACAGGCATAGAAAACAAACTTATGGTGACCTACGGGGAAAGTGGGGGAGGGATAAATTAGGAGTTTGGGATGAGCAGATACAGACTATCATATATACAATAGATAAACAACAGGGACGTACTATACAGCACAGGGACCTATACTCAATATCCTGTGATAAACCATAATGGAAAGGAATATATATATACATATATATATGTGTATATATATATATGTGTATATATATAACTGAATTCCTTTGCTGTACACCAGAAACTAGCACAACATTGTAAACCAACTATACTTCAATTAAAAAAAAAAATAGATGAGGGCTTCCCTGGTGGCACAGTGGTTGAGAGTCCGCCTGCCGATGCAGGGGAAACGGGTTCGTGCCCCGGTCCGGGAAGATCCCACATGCCGCGGAGCGGCTGGGCCCGCGAGCCATGGCTGCTGAGCCTGTGCGTCCGGAGCCTGTGCTCCACAGCGGGAGAGGCCACAACAGTGAGAGGCCCGCTTACTGCAAAAAAAAAAAAAAAAAAAAAGATGAGATCCAATGACTGGTGTCTTTATAAGAATATGGAAATCTGGACACAGTGAAACACAGAGGGAAGACAGCCATGTGACCATGGAGACAGATATGGGAGTGACGGGGCCACAAACCAAGGAATACCCAGGAAGCTGGCAACCACTAGAAGCTGGAAGAGACGTGGAAGGATCCTCCCCAAGAGCCTTCCTCAGGGGAGCACCGCCCTGCCAACACCTTGATCTCAGGGCTTTGGCCTCCAGAGCTGTTAAGAGAATATGTTTCTGTCTTTTAAGGCACCTAGTTTGTGGTAATTGTTATGGAAGCCCCGGGAAATGAATACAGTCATCTTGGCCAGTGTTTGGGGGGAAATGTCTCCCAAGAGGATGAGAGTCTCATGGGAAAGGGGTCTGGAGTTCACTGCAGGAGGTCTCTGGCTTTTTGTTGGAAAGGCTGAATTCCCAGCTTTCCCCAGCTGCTCTGACACCTGCGGGGGCAACCTGACCTTCCCTGGTCCTCCTATGCTTCTCTTGCTGTGTGACTTTGGGCAAGTGACTTAACTTCTCTGAGCCCCCAATTCCTGTCATGGATTTAGCAAGAAATAGACCCCCGGGAGGCAGCTCTTATATCTCAGTAGATTTAGGCTTTAGGACGCTTCACCATTTGGAGTTACCTCCCTGTTGGTTTGCCTGCTTGTGTCTGTCTAAACCAGTGTTGTCCAGCAGAATTTATTTTATTTTTTATTTTACTTATTTATTTATTATTTATTTATTTTTGGCCGTGCTATACAGCATGGGGGATCTTAGTTGCTGGACCAGGGATTGAACCCACGCCCCCTGCAGTGCAAGCACAGAATCCTAACCACTGGACGGCCAGGGAATTTGCTAAACAATGCACATTTATTCCCTCACAGTTCCTGAGGGCAGAGGTCTGAACTGGGCCTTACTGGTCTGCAGTCAAGGTGTTGGCAGGGCTGCGTTCCTCTCTGGAGACTCGGGTGGGGAGTGGGAAGGAGGAGAATGTGTTTTCTTGCCTTTTTCAGCTTCTAGAGTCTCATGGCCCCGTATCACTCTGACGTCTGCTTCCATGACTGGATCTTCCCCAACTCTGACCCTCCTGCCTCCCTCTTATAAGGACTCTTGTGGTTACACTGGGCGGCCCCTCCAATAATCCAGGATAATCTCCCTTTTCTGAGATCCCGAACTGAATCACATCTGCAAAGTCCCTTTGTCATGTAAGGTCACATATTCACAGGTTCCGGGGATTAGGACACGGACACCTTTGGGGGCCATTATTCTGCCTCCCAAACCCCATATGGCTAGTGGCTACCATACTGGACAACGCAGGTCTGGACCTTCCGTTCCTAGAGGATCTGACACTGATGTGTCCCCTGAGCCAGGCACACAGTAGGTGCCCAATTAACGTGTTCAATTAATGAAATTTGAATACCGCCTCTACAACATGTTTGTTGAAGGATGTGCTGGCTGTAAACTCTTAAGTCCAAGCTAAACTTTGCAAAATGGAGACCCGTATTCTGGTGCCTCTAACAGAGCCTAGGCCACTCCTTGGAAATGCTTCTTTTCCCAGCTCTACTGTGTGACCTTAAGCAAACCTCTGTGCATCTCAGCATTGACTTCCTCATCTGTACAGTCCTGAGAAACAGCTACCAAAAGCCTCACAAGAGAAAAGAAAACTGAGGCACAGAGAAGCTAAGAGGCTGGCCCAAGGGCAAGGTCATGAGGAAGGGGAGGAATCTGTTCCAAAGTCCGGAATGCACTTCAGAAAAAGGGTGTGAGAAACCAGTAGAAAGGCTTTCTGTGCCATCTGGGGAAGAGAAGATAGCCTGGCCCAGGGGTAGAGTCAATGACTGACTTCTTAAATGCTGTGCTATCTGCCTGGAGAGCTCTAAACTTTTTCTGACTGTTGAACTCCTACTCACCCATCAAGACCCAGTTCAAATGTCCCTTTTTTAAGGAAACTGTCCTTGACTCCCTGAACCCACTTCTAATGTAACAAAAAGAGCCCAAGATCCCTGGACCTCCCACAGAAGCTGTGCTGCCCCATCACAGTCCAGATATTTTAAATCACCTGCCTAAAACCACATGGGCCAGCAAGTGACAGATCTGTATCGTGAACCCAGGTGATCTGGCTCCAATGTCTATGCTGTCATGAGGCTATACATACACATTCAGCACACACACACACACATCCCTAACTGCACACATATAAACACATGTACACACATCCATATATACAAACACACACATGCTCACACAATCCACACACACACGTATACACATCACATCTATAAATACATGCACGTACACACAACACATGAACATACACAGTCCTATTCTTTTGCACATGTGTGACCATTGAATGCACGTGCGTACATATGTGCACACACCACATAGACACGCAGATAGACCAGACGCGCTTGCCCCTCACACAAGCTTGTTCCCCTGCACACACGCATACAACATGCTGGCCCATGCACCAGCCCGTAGGCGTGTACACATAGGCGTGCAGGAAGCCCACCTGCCCACACACCCCTACACAGGGGCCTACACCTAAAAATAAAATCTAACGCTTACCACTGGGACAGCATGGGTAGGCACACACGAATGCATGTGTATGTATCCTCACACATCTAGCTAAAAATTCACATGTACCATGAACTCAATCACAGACAGAAAAATATCTAACTCAACTATGTGAACTGGAATATTCAAAATTCCACCTTCCTCCCGTGCACCCCCAGACATGCATATGCATACTCGGGTACTTGCGCAGTCTCCTGTTCTCTGTCCCCAGGCCCCACCCTGCCCACCCTCGCCAGGGTAGGAGGTAGCAGGCAGCACGGTGTTCGTGCTGGGAAGAGGGACGGGTCCAGCCCCAGCCCTCTCCTCAGAGCCCACCTGGCCTGGTCCTTGTCTCCCTGATCACACTCCTTCTGACCCCTGCACCGCCCGGCCCATGCTGGATCCTGGGGCCAGAGGCAGGCCCAACACACTCCAGGGGCCCCAGATGAGGCCCAGAAACCTGGGAGGGACAGGGACCCCTCCACCCACCCTCGAGCCTGCGCCCGCTGTTCCCGCTGAGCAGAGAGGAAGAGGAAGCACAGCATGGGCCGGTGGGGAATGGGGGGCGCCCGCCCAGACAGCCTTCTGCGCGGCCAGATGGCCAGCCATCTGCAGTCCCCTCCTCCTCTGCCGTGGTCGGGCCTGGTGCCGGGGCGAGCGGCCTCGGAGCTGGCCGAGCACGGTGGAGACGTGTGCTGCCTGCCAGGCTCGGGAGCTGTTCTTCAGAGGAGGCCTGCCATGCCCGGCTGCTGTGGCCCAACCTCTCCCCCCATAGTGCAGGCACCTCTGTTCTGGAAGATTCTGGGGCTTCGGAATCCAACCCCTTCATCCAATCATTCATTCATTCCCCAAACACCAAGTGCCTACTAAGTGCTGGTCCTAGAGATACAATGACAAATGAAACAAATACTTGTTGAGTATCTATTCCTCTTGCTCTCTGCTCAGCTGGACAAGTTGGGGTCTCCAGGGTGGAGCGAGGGGCGCATGTCCCCTCCCAGACTTCTGGGTCTCATCTGGGCCCGCTGGGTCTGCCTCTGGTCCCAGGATCCAGGCACTTTTCTAGGAATCAGGGCTAGAGCAAATATATATTTGACAACAAATATATATTAGACATCTACTCTGTGTCGGTCACTAGGCTGATAACAGCAAGCAAACAAATGTGTATTGAGCACCTACTATGTGCTGGGAGCTGTTCTAGGCATGGGGAATACAGCAGTGAGCAAACTAATTGTTTGTTGAACACCTACTACATGCCAGGCACTGGGGAGACAGTGGTGACCAAGAAGGACACGGTCTCTGCCCTGACCAAGTTTGCAGTCTCCGGGGCAGAGGGGACGGATGAGCTATAGGGAATACATGAAAACTAAGGGGTGAGGGAAGGACAGTGGTATTCTTATCCATTTGGTCATTTTAGACGGGCAGTCAGGGATGCCTTCTCTGAGGAGGTGACATGGAGCAGAACCCTGGATGGAGCAAGGAGTCAGCCCTCAGGCTCCCTGGGGAAGAATGTTCTGGGCTGAGGGAACAGCCAGCAGAAAGTCCTGCGGTGGGAACGGGCTTCATGTGCCCGAGACAGCTGTGGGGAACCAGGGCCCCTGGGCCCGAGCAGGTGAGCCCAGGGAGGGGCAGGGGTGGGAGATGAGGGGTGGGTGGGGCCCTGGTGGGGAGTCTGGGGAAAGTGAGGCCTGGGAAGAGACCCCAGGGATTTCGGGCGGTGGGGGAGCAGTGGGCACGTGAGGTGACAGTGATATCCCGACATCCCAACATCCTGTGCAAATGTTCTCCCTGAGGCCCACCTCCATGAGGGCTGTATCTGCATTGGTCCCGGTAAGTCTGGGAAATGAGCACCAGGATGATTCTCATTTCACAGACCGGAAGGTGGAGGCTCATGAGAACCCTGCGGTCCGGGGCCCGCATCGCACTGGATGCTCCTGATGCTTCCAGAGCAAGCAAAGGAGACGCCCCGAGCCCACGTGGGCCCTACCCATCACCCCTGGCGGCCCCAGGCTGGTCCAGCTCCCAGTCAGTGCTGCCCCAGCCGTGGACTCTGAAGGCAACGTCCCCGGCCGACCCCTCTGCTGGCGCCTGAAGCTGTCAGCCCTGATTCCCCGTGGGCTTAGTCACCCCATACAAGTGACATTTATTTATTCCCTCGCACGGAGTGTGGCGAGAATTAATTATTCAGCGCCAAGGAAGCACTTTGAACATAAAAAGTGCTGAGGATGACCGTGACATTACAGGGAAGAATGTTCCCTCCTCATGCCCGCCTGCAGGTCTGGGTGCCTGAGCGGTCGCCTTCCATGGTCCCCTGACCACCACCAACACCCCCCCTGCCCATGATGGGGGCGGAAACCCCCTGCATGGGGAAAAATTATCTGAGCTCGGAATTTCTCTTCTATGCAAGCAGGAGGGAAGAGAGGGAAGGAAGAAGGAAAGGAGGGGAGGAGGGGAGAGGGAGAGAGGGGAAGAGGGGAGGAAGAAGGAAAGGAGGGGAGGTGGGGAGGGAGGGGCGTTTCACACTCATGTTTTCCAGCGGCTCTGTGAGTTACGAAGGTGGTACAGAAGTGAGTCGCAGTGATACAGTTACAGTTTATAAGGCACTTGCTCTGTGTTGTTTTCATGAGGTCTGCAAAACAGGGTGGTTTCTCAGAGCAGAGAACGGGTTGCAGCCCCATTTTACAGATGAGGAAACTGAGGCTCTGGAAGGAGCAGCAAAGACCCACCTCCCACAGCTTGGCCACCGTGGTCAGGAGCGAAACCTGTGAAAAGGCGTGTCGGGGGCTGACCCCAGGGGCTGTCCGCTGAGAGTTCTCACCTCTGTCAGGACAAGCCCCAGCTCCCCGGGCACCGGTATCCCCTGGGCACACGACACCAGCCCTTGAACTTGAGCCTCTGCCCTGCGGCCACCCTGAGGATCCGTGCATCCCGCCTCCCCCAGCCGGATGCCACAGGGAAGGAGGCGAGAGGGGAGATCTTGCCCGGGAGGGGAGTGAGGTGGTGGGGAGACAGAACAGCTTGCCAGGGAGGTTGAAGTTTGATTTGATTTAATATTTACCCCAAAGAAGCCCCATCAGGCAGAAGAGACCGTGGAGACCGGCAGAGCTGAGTTTGCTGTAATTGCCAAGTGAGATGGTCTTTGTTCTTACCTTCAGAGGGAAAAAAAGGGTGCAGGCCACACTTGACTCCCCGCTCTAGGCCAGAGCCAAGCAATCCTAGTGGAGGTGGAGAACGGGGTCTCTGGGCCATCTGCACGCTTCTTTCTGGGGGTCCCAACTGTGCCGTGATTCATCTCCACACACCGCAGTGGCCAGAACCATGCCTGCATTCAATAGGGGCCCAGTAAATGCCTGCTCGTGCATCCCGGGTGTCAATCTGAGGGCCCCTGTTCAGTGAAATAGAGGACTGGGGGAAGCAGCGGCCTTGCTGGGACAGGTGACTGAGGCTCTCTGTGCCTCAGTTTTCCTATCTGTAAAATAGGAGCAAAAATGCTAGAACAACACCACAGACTAATGAGGATTCGAGGGCTTGTTCCCAAAGTGATTACGATGGCAACTGGGACTTCCCTGGCGGTCCAGTGGTTAGGACTACATGCTTCCACTGCAGGGGACACGGGTTCGATCCCTGGTCAGGGAACTAAGATCCCACATGCCCTGCTGTGCAGTCAAAAAATTAAAAATAAAAATAAAGTTAAAAAAATAAAAAGACAGGGCTTCCCTGGTGGCGCAGTGGTTGAGAGTCCGCCTGCCGATGCAGGGGACACGGGTTCGTGCCCCGGTCCGGGAATATCCCACATGCCGCGGAGCGTCTGGGCCCATGAGCCATGGCCGCTGAGCCTGCGCGTCCGGAGCCTATGCTCCGCAACGGGAGAGGCCACAACAGTGAGAGGCCCACGTACCACAAAAAAATAAAAAAAATAAAAATAAAAATAAAAAGACAGCACCTGGTACGCAGCAAGTGTTCTTGAAGGCGGAGCTACTGGGAGGCACCGATCCAAGCAAAGCCCCTGGCAGACAAGCGGTCTTCACAGCTAGATTCAAAACCTCTCACCCGTTCCAACCTCCTGGACAGATAAATGGCATAGGAAAGGGGGCGGGGTTCCCTGGTGGGAAGGAAGGTGCTGGCCTCAGGACTCCCTCACCTTCCCACCCCCCCACTCCCAAACCCCGCTCAGACGGCAGGACGCTCTTCATGTTAATCAGGCCTCAGGGGTGGCCCTGACGTTTCCCTGTGTGGCCGCCCTCATGGGTCATAGCTGAGTGATGTGTGTTTTGAGCCAGAAGACACTCCGGCTGTAAGTCAGGAGGCTGCGCAGGGGCATGGAGGCCCCGCAGCCACCTGGCTGCCTTCAGCCAGGGAGGTGGGTGGAGACCCCACAGGCTCCTCGGACAGCTGGGAACCTGCTGGAGGCTGCTGCCATGGCAACAGCGCTGGTTGCCCTCACTCCGCGTGGGCCCCGTCCTGCCTCTCCTGGGCACTGAGTGGGCTGGGGCTCCGCTGGTTACCCCTCCCTCCTCCTCCCCCAGGGGTCACTCGGGGGTCCTGAGAGCTCCCTGCCCACTTGTTACCCCAGCAGAGCAAAGCCAGCTCTAAGACATCCCTCTCTTAATAATAACTAATACTCAGCTCTTTACAAGTATTAATTACTTAATTATCATGATAACCCATTTAATAGATAAAAAGACTATAGTCCAAAAGGGCAAAATTGCTTGCCCAGGGTCACATGACTAGTAAAGAGCAAAGCTGGGGCTTGAACCCAGGATGCTGGCCCCGGAGTGCCATTGCATAATATAACGCAATGGTTAAGATACAGACTCTGGAGTGAGACAAGCTGTGTGAGCCTGGACAAGTTACCGAACCTCTCTGGGCCTCAGTTTCCCCGTCTGCAAAGTGGGATAATAGTACCTGCTTCAGAGACTCCTGGGAAGGATGAGATGAGTTAATACATGCAAAGCACTTAGAGCAGCAATGAGCACAGAGTATGCGCCTGGGGCTTACCCAATTTTCCCCCGGAAACAGATGAGGATTTGCAGCCAGGTTCTCCTGGGGAGGCCAGCAGGGGGAACAGGACAGAGAAGGAGGGGATGCCAAGCTGAGGTGTCACTTGAGTCACCGTCCCAGCCCTCGCCTGATCCGTGGGGGGCTCTGGAGCGTGAGTTACACCTCGAAGTTTGTCCTGCCTCCAGAGCAGGGGGCCGGACCCCCACACTGTCAGTGGTCGCCTAAGGGCTGTCCCAGCAGGATGACAACTCCCAGGCCGGTCAGGCTTTCTGGACACGGGGCCAAAGCACTTCCAGCTGCCCAAGAGCTGTGTGCAGAAGCAAGGCAAGAGTACGGGCAGTCGGGAGGAAAGCACACGGAATTGCAGAATCAGAGGAGAGACCCAGGCCTTGTGGGTGGAGCCCTGCCTGCTGTCCTAGCCATTGTTATTTACCTTCCTAGGACGCCACAGCAAACCTGTCTGACCAGTAGAGTTGCCCTCGTTTTGCCAGAAGGTCCCTTGGTTTGGTCAGAGTCACACAGATTTGGGGCAGGGGGACAAAACTCTAGACTTTCAATTCTGCACAATTTTCACTGCACCCTGAGACCTGGTCGTGGGTCACCTTCTGCAGTACCTAGAAAAGATGATGCTTACTTGGGCAGGAGGAAAGTTAGCAGCTCAAAGGCCTGGGACACCTGGAGGAGGTTGTTATCAGTCAGAATGTCTTAGGCAGCAAATTTAAAAATCTGAACTCAAACAACTTTAATCATGAAAAAGATTTCTATTTTCCATGATAAGAAACCCTGAGGTGAAGGAGCTCCCGGGCTGGTTGATTCAGCAGCTCAGCGGTGGCATCAGAACCAGGCTCTTTCCCTCTTCTCTTTTCTGCTGCCCTCAATATAGATCATGCTCTTCAAGGCCCCCAAATGGCTGCCCAGATCCAGTCATCACATCCCACCGGGACAAAGTACAGCCCAAGATGAGCCAGTCAGCTCTTTTTGTGTGTTTCTCTTTTTTAAGAGCAAGTCAAGATCCCCCATAAAACCCCTACTGGGGTCCCCCTCACATCTCATTGGCTGGAGTTGGGTTATATGACCCAACAAGCAAAGGGACATAGGGACCAGGGGTCAGCAAATGAGGGCCCGCTGGCCAAATCTGGCCCCAACCCTGCTTCTGTAAATAAAGTGTCACTGGCGCACAACCATGCCCATTTTTTTACATATGGCCGCTTTCACGCTACAACGGCAGAGCTGAGTAGTAGCAACAGAGACGTTCTGGCCCACAAAGCCTAAAAGGATTATTATTTGACTCTTTACAGAAAATCAGTTTGCTGACCCCTGACTCAGCTAATTGGGATTCACCCCATGCTGGACTGCGTCATTGTCTCCGAGGGATGAATACTGAACAAAATGATGCTCTCTGGGTGAGGCAGGCCAGTGTCTGGACTGGCAGCTAAGTCATCTTCTAGGTCTTTGCTACTCAAGGCGTTGTCCATGGACAAGTAGCAACAGCCTCACGTGGAGCAAAGCCCGGGCTACCCCCCTTCCCAGACCAACCACACCAGGACCTACATTTGACCAAGTCCCCAGGGGGTCTGTGCACGTGGGAAAAGCCCTAGCCCTGCAGAGGGCTGAAGGCACAGGTGGGGACAGATGGGCAGCTGCCCTGGATTGACACTGAGGCGGCCTGAGTTCAAGTCCTCACTGTGACCTTGACCAGCTGTGTGGCTGCAGGCAGGTCTGGCCACCCCTCAGGGTCTTAGCACCCTCACCTGCTAAACGCCACGTGTTAGCATCCTGGGACGGCCCTAACAAGGTTCCCCAGACTCTTGGCTTAGAGCAACAGTTCTGGAGGTCAGAAGTCCCACATCAAGGTATCGGCAGGGCTGGGCTCTCTCCAAAGTCTCCAGGGGAGGATCCTTCCTGGCTTCTTCCAGCTTCCCATGGGCCCAGGCGTTCCCCAGCTGTGGCTGCATCCCTCCCCCCTCCACCTCCATCCTCACGTGACTTTTTCCCTCTGTGTCTTTCCTCTTCTTCTAAGGACGCCAGTCATATTAGATTAGGGCCCTGAATGACCCCATCTTAACTGGATTACATTTGCAAAAACCTTATTTCCAAGTCAGATCCCATTCACAGGTTCCGGGGACTTCAACACATCTCTATGGGGGACACGATTCGACCCATAACAGGTGGTGGCACCACCCACACATGACACGCAGGTGAAAAGGGGACACACATGTTTGTGTCCTGGGGGGAGGACAGGGCTGATGGAGGAACAGCTGGTCAGCTATGCGGGAAGCTTCCTGAAGGTAGCTGGCCCAAGGTGGCCTCCAGGAGAGCATCTCTACCCCCTCAACTGCCACCCTCAAGGGCCTGAGCTGCTTCAGGGACCTCCTGGGTCTGTCGAAACCAGGTCCAAGAATCCTCAGCAGTTCCTGGATGAGGATGAGACAGGCAAGGCATCCAGGTGCAAGTTTCAAGGAAGCGCTCGTTCATTCTCAGGTGCCGCCTCTGCGGAGAGGGCGCACCTCCTTCCACTCTGTGCCCTGAGTGCCTTGCTCACCTCACGTCTTGACCAGTGCTGGTCCTCAGCTCTGCCTGTCATCCCAAACACCTTCTCTGGGCCTCTGTTCCCAGTTGTGGGTGGGGTGCAGGTGGGCTCTGCCCCAACATCTACTGTGTGAACAGATAAAGTCCGTTTGACTTAGATACACTGAAAACATCCAGACGTGTACCCTGAGCACCTACCTGGTGTTGAAAAGCCAGGTATATTGAGTGAACGAGGAAGTAAATTCCCAAATCCAAATTCCTCACCGTGACCCACAAGGCCCAGCATGATCTGGTCCCGCTCACGTCACTGGCCTCATCCCCACCATTTCCCCCCTAAGCCATGAGGCTCCAACTCCACTGACCTCCAAGTGCTTTCCAAAACATGCCAAGCCCACTCCAACCTCAGGACCTTTGCACACACTGCGCCCTCGGCCGGCATGCGTTTCCCCAGAGGCCCAGGTCTGGCTCCCTTATTTTATTCAGATCTCTGTGCAGATGGCACCTCCTCAGAGAGGCCTTCCCTGCCACGTGATCAAAAGTAGACACGCTCACTCCACCCCTACCTCCACCCCACCAATACCCAGTCACATACTGTCCCATCAAACTACTTTAGTGTCTTGATAGAACTCACAACTGGAGTGTGGAGTTCTCACAGGCATTTATTGATCCATTGGCCATGTCCTCGGTGCCTAGAACAGTGGCTAGCACATAGTAGGTGCTCGGGAAAAATTTGCTACTTGACTGAATGAACCCGTTTCCCACTGGAACCCAGCCAACCTCTTAGGGAACACTCAGGCATCCCCAGGCCCCTGCATTCAAGGTCTGGCAAGCCTCGCCCTGCAGTGGAATTTTCCAGATGAAGCTGTTCCTTTTGTGCTTCAACCAGGCGTTTAATCTCAGCTCATCGCTGGGCAGGAAGGAACCTGCTTTGCTAAAGGACTTCTGTCCTAAAGCTGCCAGGTAACGTGAGAGGGGCCTCTCAAGAGGAAAGCACAGCTCCCCACTCCACCCCTGATAAGCATCCAGCGGCCCCCTTACCTTCTCCAGGAAGCATGCCTCCACCCACAGCCCTGGCCACAGGCTGAGCCCACCCTGTGCTCACTCCCCAGCCGGCACCCCTCAAACTGCACGATGGCCCTTCAGCGGGCCAGGAGATCTTAAAAACTCCCTTTAAAAATAGCATTACTAATTTTCTTTTTTTTTTTTCCTTGTTAAAAATTTACACATGTAATCCACATGTGCTGACAGTGAAAAATGCCAGCATTTCTAGTGGGAAGTAGATCATCATCCCCCAGATTCCAACCTCCAGCATAGAGATGAAAACCACAGTCAAGGGCGGTGGTGCCCTTGGGAAGGACTGGATTCCTTTAACACATTCTTGTATGGCGCCCCTAGCAAATCCTCTAGGGATGTTATATTCTTACCCCCATTTTACAGATGGAGAAAGTGAGGCTCAGAGAGGTACCGAGCTAGCCAATGGTGGGCAGTGGTGAACTCAGACGGTCTGGCTTTGATCCTCACTTTGACCACTACACCATACCACTTCTTGGCAGAAAATTTCTTGATTTGGTTTTTAACTTTTTTTTTTCTTTTTTTCCCCATTTTCTGTTCCATGTTGTCCTCTGACTTGCTTTTCTCATTTAACACTCCACGTCTGGGACATCAATTCATGGCAGAGGGAATTCCCTGGCAGTCCAGTTAGGTTAGGACTTGGCACTTTCACTGCCGAGGGCCTGGGTTCAATCCCTGGTCAGGGAACTAAGATCCCGCAGGCTGCGAGGTGTAGCCAAAAAAATAAACAAATATTTCTTTAAAAAATTCACGGCAGACATACATAGGTCACCCCATCCTTTTTAAGTCTGTGTTGTGTCACTAGCCCCTGACACACAGCACAGAACTACTATGATCATTTGGGTCAAAATGGTCCATTTGTGATCATCTTAAATTCTCAGTACATAATTCATTTGAATGTGCCCTATAGTAAATATGTGATACAGTGAGTACTTTTGGGGGAAACTGGTAAGATCTGGGCTTATTGGGCAGGAGAAGGTCTGAGTTTCCCTGTCACCCACAGACTCTAGGCTAAGTCTGAGATGGTGCTGGTGGAGAGAGTTAATGCACTATTATCCAGAATAATGTTCCCAGCTCCAAAGAGGCCACAAAGGTGAAACGTCCCTTTGGCTGATCAGCTACCTGTCTAAGGACTCCAGAATGTCAAGCCTTCAAAGTACTGTGACTCATTCCCTGAACAACGATGCTTGGTAATTCACAAAGCAGCCCTAGGTACACCACAGTTTATCCACACCTCCAAAGAAAGTCCTACTCAGAGTCTCCCCTGAGCAGATCAAGAGAAACAAATCCTCTCTCCACTTCAGGCCCTGGATGCTTTTTTTGGGCTGGCATAAAGGGAGTAAGGGGGGAAGGGCATGAGTTGTCACAAAGTCAAAACGAAACTGCCAACAACACAGTTCTCTGTCTCCCAAGAGTGACTCACCCGGTGAAAACCAGAATATTGTTCCAAGTGTCAAAATCTGCAGAGCTGCCTCCAAGATTTGGGTCTTATCCAGCTTAAATGAGCCAAGCATTCCAGCATCTTCCTCAGGTACCTGTGAATGGTGCATTGTCTTCTCCCTGTGGCTTTTGCTTTTGAAAGTTCATAAAGAGGAACCCAGGAGGTCAGGAGACAGCAGGGTGGCCACTTCCTTCCCCAGGACAACATTCAGACAGTTTCTACATGCCTCCCAGCACCTGCCTCCTGCCAGGGACCAAACCGGTACCGTTGGCACCCAGGCTGCCCCAGAGCACATAGGAAACCAGGACCCTGGCTGGAGGTTGAAACATACTCCTTTGGAGAATCATCCGGCCTCCTCAGCACTGGTAGGGCCAGGCAGCGGCAGGGGGGGTGGTTATCATCATTAGGGGAGGGTTAACTTTGAACAGGGGAGAAATGTTTTAGAGTAATGTTATTAGCACTGGATTCTGGAATGCCTTTTCTATTCTTCTAAGTAATATTCTCTGCAGCCCTGTGCACCCCATAGAGGAGGAGGAAATTGACTGGTTTGTAGATGGGGAAAAGGCTGAGCCATTTCTAGCTCCTGGTTTTATTTATATGAGGGAATTCACAAGGTAATCTCAGAACACTACAGTTTGCCTTGTGGGGCTGGCTCGATCCCCATCGTCCTACTGAGTATATTTTTGGTGCATATGTTAATCCATAATGAGTCATATAAAAACCAGGACAACGTGACCTATGTCAGTTTTCAGCCTTGACGGGTACTGGGATGGGAGACAGTGGGGATAATAGTAGCTAATACCTATAAAGAGCTTTGTACAGGCTGGGCACTGTCCAAACACTTTGCATGAATTAACATTTAACTCAGATAATGGCCCAACAAGGGAGGTACTAATATGATCACCCTTTTACAGATAAGGAATCTGAGGTACAGAAAGGTTAAGTAACTTGCTCGAGGTCACACAGCTAGAAAATGGCCAAGCTGGGATTTGAACCCAGGAGACCCACCTCCATGGTTTGTGCTCTTAACTCTATGGAGTGTTGTGTGATTGTATCAAATCTAAAGATATTGGCAATAAATGGACTCTCTGTGACAGACACTGTGACTGACCCATCACAAATTCCCAGCCTTTCCTCCATTCCTGCATCAACCACCATGTCCAGAAAGGCTAACTATTTGCTCCCTCAGGATCCTCTGCAGTTCTGGCCAATGAGATGGAGGCTGAGGCCAACTGGTGCAACTGTGGGAAAGGTTTTGCTTTCCCTAATAAAAGAAGCAAAGGTAGCTGATGCCCTTGTGCCCTTTATTCATGCCTTGAACATGGATGTGATGCCTGGAGTCATGGCAGCCACCTTGTGATCTGAGGGAGCGGCCAAGAGACGCACAGACAGTGACCTGAAATGACCTGAGCTTTGGAGCTGACTCCCACCTCCCAGACTTCTTTTTGAATGGGAAAATTAAACCCTGTTTGTTTACATCACTGGGTTAGGTTTTCTGTTACTTGTAGCCAAAGATCATACCAAATATTCTTTTCTCCCTTCCTGACTCTCTCTTACTCCCACTTGAAAGTAACTGGTTGTTAAAAGCCAACATCTTAGAAGAAGTAAGGGGACAGGGAGAGGCCTCTTTCTGAGACTATTCGATATGGAGTTCCAGCCTCCTGCAGCCTTTCCAGCTTTTTTTTTTTTTTTCTGGCCTCGCCTCACAGCATGCATGATCTTAGTTCCCCGACCAGGGATCGAACCCGTGCCCCCTGCAGTGGAAGTGCAGAGTCCTAACAACTGGACCTCCAGGGAAGTCCCTTTCCAGCTCTAGTTTACTGAGCACCTACTGTATTCCACGTATCCATGTGTATCATGGGCTCCAGGTTCATTTTTCCATCAACACTCTTACAGCCTAGGAGGGAGACCACATTTGGCTCCATTTTACAGATGATGACACTGAGGTGCTGGGGCTTTAAGAACTTGCCCAGTGGGTGGGGAGCAGATTCACCCAGGCCAGCCTGACCTCAACCGCAGGGTCTTCCTGTTCTCAGCTGCGGTTGCTCCGACCCATGACCCACAGTACAGCCCTCAAGAACTTCTCCAACTCGTCAGATTCCAGGCTTCTGTTCCCTCCTGTCCCCTCAGGGTCAGTGCCTTGCCCTCAGTGCCTCTGCATTCTCATCTGTAAAGTGGGGATGACGCTAGGACCCACTCACAGGGCTGCTGTGCTGATTCAGTGGAATAATCCACTGGGCACGGAGCCTGGCACATAGGGAGCTCTCAACAGACGGTGTTCTTATTATCGCCATTATTATTACTAAATACCCAGAGTCCTGTCCCCAAGAGTAATTCCCCAGGCAGCAGGTAATGGAAAGGAGAAGCTGAGGGAACCCAGCGTCTGATTTCTATTGAGCCAGGCCTGATTTCACACTCCCCCAGCCTGGGCACAGGTGTGCCCTTGGGTGACACCTTGGAAGGCTTCCTGCAAGGAGCCGCCTGAGGAAGAAAGCTCCTGCCAGACACCTTGTCTGGAGAGGAGCACACATTCAAGGAAGGCTGTCTCCTGCCAGGGGCTCAGGGGCTCAGGGGCTCAGGGGTTGGCTGTCAGCATCACGGTCAGGGCTGGCCAGTGCACAGGGCTTGGAAATCACTCTTTCGATCAATGCCAGGGTAGCTGCCAGCTACTGCAGCAGGGGGAGGGGGGAGAGAGAGAGAGAGAGAGAGAGAGAGAGAGAGAGAGAGAGAGAGAGAGAGAGAGAGACATCTCTTTCCTGAGACCCAGGCCACAACAAAGGGAGTCAGCCTCCAAAAGTGGAGGGGAAGGGGCTCTGTTGAATTAATTAATCCTATAATGACAATGTGTTAAGTGCCAAGCGTTGGATACACAAGCTTCATTGAACCTTCACCACAGCCCTCTGACAGAAGTACTATTACCATCTCTATCTTGAAGGTGAGGAAAATGAGGCACAAAAAGGTGAAGCAGCTTGTCCAAGGTCACACAGCTGATAACTGGAGGAGCCATGGTTCTAACCCAAGTGCCCAGACCCCTGAACCAGTGTTTCTAAGCAATAAAGAGGTAACAAGACCTTTAGTCCTAATGAGTCTCATTCTAATGGGGCTGGGAGAGGAGGAACCAACTATAAACAAAGCAACAAGTGACGAACTAACTCCAGGTGGTGACAGCAAGTGGTTACATCACCCATATCTGTCTGATGAACCTCTGTGGGGGGCCTTGGAAGGCTTCTAAGATGAGATGGAGACTGGGGCCATCCTTGAAGGAAGGGTGGGATTTTAACTGGGAACTCGGGCATGAAAACTGTGGAGCCAGAACTTAGTATGGGTACAAATGCAGGCATACAGTTTGTGTTCCATAAATGGTCATTGTAAAGGGTATATTGGGGGTTACACCATGGGAGGCTTTAGAGGTCTGGAGGAAGTGTTTATAAATCTTCTTCCGGGGCTTTGCTCCAGCATCTCCCAACCTCAGTGTTTCTAGAGAGTCAGCCCCAGGGCCTGGGTCCTGATTGGTCCAGGATGATCATGCCCCCAACCAGAGACTGGGCTAGCTGTGATCATGTGACACAATCTGGCCAATGGCAGGCAAGTTTCTAGGAAAGATTGTTCTCACCCTCAAAGAGGAACAATCCATCCAAGATGGCTCTTGTATTAGTTATCTATTGCTCGTAACAGAAGTCCCCCAAACTTAGCAGCATTAAACAACAATTAAGTATTATCTCAGTTTCAGTGGGTCAAGCATCTGGGAGTGACTTCAGGGGTGATTCTGGCTCGGGATGTCTCAGGAAGTTGCAGTCAAGATATCAACGGTAGTTGCTATCATCCGAGGGGTTTCTGTTCAATCTCTCTCCCTTCAGGTGAAGGTAAAAGGCGTCAGAGGTCAGCTCATCCAGTCCCAGCCTACAGACACCCAGTCTCTGGCTTTTTCCTGACACACGGATCCCAGCTTGAACATCCCCTCCTCCCTGCCCATGCCAGAGATTTTCATTCCTATCCCCTCTGCCTTAGTGCCTGAGACTCTGCTCTTAACTTACCTTACTTTGTTCCTTCTTGGTTATTTACCTTTTTTGGTGTCTCTACCCCCATCTAGAATACATACTCCATGAAGCATCAGATTTTTGTCTGTCCTGTCCTCTGCTAGATTTCCCAGAGTTTAGCATAGTGCCTGGTATGTAGTAGGTGCTCAATTAAATATATGTGTGTGGTTTATGTAGTATAAGAAATAAGTGGATATTTCACAGCCCTGAAAGTGATCTGGGACATCAGGGAATTCTGAAGAACCAAGAAAGAGGCTAATAATTCTCTGTCTCTCTTTTGTGCACGCGCGCACACACACACACACACACACTTTTTCCTCCAACTGCCTGCATCTAGGTTGCTCTCACGTGCAAAGCCCCCAGGTTCAACCCTCTCTGGTTTGCTTCCCAAATTGGCTTCTCCAATCCCACACCACCTCCTCCATCCTGTACCTACCAGATCTGTGAGGCCACCTGCACAACAAAAATTACATGGAATTTGGAGTCAGACAGACCTGGTCCACATTTGGAACTTTCCGCATTTGATCTGACCTTGAGTGGCTCACTTCTCGTTCTGAGCCTCAGTTTCCTCATCTGTAAAATGGGGCAAAGCAAGACCACCATAGCCTGCCTTCTGCATGAACATGAGTATGCAGTTATTTCAGACATGGAAGGGCATTGGACTTGCCTGGAATAAGACTCCCCTCTCTGCTGCCTACAGCGGCTCAGACTCTCTCCAGTCCAACCCAGCGGTTGCCCCTCCTCTTGCAGCTGCTCCCCAGAGAGTGTGAAAGCTTAAATGGCCAATATTTTCCCCAGCTCAGCACAAAGCGCAATCATTGCAGGGCAGCCAGGAAGGGCTGTTAGCTTGATTGGGTCCTTTTTTCATCTCCACGTCAGCTGTTAGGCTGTTCAGCTCACACAGGGTGACTGCTCCTTTATTACCCAGCTCTGGCGCGGGGTGGGTGGAGTCCTTAAGTTATAGCAAGAATGTGGCGCCACTGCATACCACCCCACACAGCAAACGCTTGGGATATCTCCTCTCTCTATTGAAAAACTAGAAATAGGACTTCCCTGGTGACGCGTTGGTTGAGAGTCCGCCTGCCGATGCTCGGGACACGGGTTCGTGCCCCGGTCCGGGAAGATCCCACATGCCACAGAGCGGCTGGGCCCGTGAGCCATGGCCACTGAGCCTGCGCACCCGGAGCCTGTGCTCCTCAATGGGAGAGGCCACAACAGTGAGAGGCCCGCATACCACAAAAAAAAAACAAAACTAGAAATAGCACCTCATTCCCAGCCAGGAATCAAGTCCAAAGCCCTCCACCTCCATCCCATGCTGAAGGTTCCCTAACCCTAACCCCACCCCCGCTTCCTCCTTTCTATTTGGGCAGGAGACATTTTTTTCAAAGACCTCCAGATGTACTGGGGTTAGGGGAATGATTACTTTAGAACACATTGGTAACTACTTCTGCTTCCTAATGGAGGTGGTACAAAACACTTGATTCCTGTACCATCCTATACCATTCTCTACAAATGCTTATAGAGAAATCGCTCTATATGTTTTCCATAAATTCACTCAATTAATCCTCACAGCAACCCTAAGACAAGTGCATTATCCGTATTCCCATTCTACAGACCAGGTTACGGAGGCAGAGAGAGGTTAAGTAACCTGCCCAAGGTCACACAACTGTTGAACAGAGGGTTTGGGACTTGAACTTAGATCTTCTGGTGCCATTAACTTACTCACTAAAGGGAGGGGAAAGTGGACATGGCAAAGGCCAAAGCTGGTTTGTCTGTGAGGCTGGGGTATGGGGAAAGAGTGGATGGCCATTTCTTTTGTAGGACACAATGATGAGGGTTTGGAGCCTGACCTTGGTAGGGGGCTGCATAGGAATGTTTAGATAATAGAGTTTCTTGGCAAGTGAGAGAAGGAAAACACTGGAAAACAGGAAAGTGGGGGAGTCTTGAGAAAAAAGACTGGCTGCCAGACCTCTCCCTTGCTCCCCAAACCTCAGCAAAGTCTGCTGCAACCAGAAATGATCCAGGTTGGGGGATAGGGAGCGGACAATTGCATAGCCAGAGATAGACATCCAACTCTCAGATTTCTTGTTTCATGTAACTGAAAAGTCCCGGGTGGATTTCAGGCCTGGCTGGATTCAGGGATGCAAATAATGTCGTCACTTGTCTCTCCTTCCTGGTGCTACATTCCTCTAGGCTGGTTTCTTTCTCAGGCAGGTTCAATTACATCCCACCAGCATAGCAACATAGCATAGAAAGAGAGATCTTTTTCCCAAGTGGTTCCAGCAAAAGTCCCAGGGAAGGTTCTCATTGGCCCAGCCTGAGTCACATGACTGGGTCACAAGACTGTCCCTGACCCAATGGCTGTGGCGATGGGGAGAGTTTGACTCACTTAAAGGGTGAAGTATAATGGAAGGGTGATTCCCCAGTGGGACATGAGAAATTTCCTTCCAGAAGGAAAGAGCCTAGGCAGGAGGGCCACAGACATCCACTGTGGGGCCCTGAGGTGAAGAGGAGGAAGAAGAGAACAGTTGTACAATAGCATCCACCAGTGAGATTAGGAGGTTAAGGGAGAAGCCTCAAGTGATCAAACCGCGTGGTCCCTGCTGCCTACCGTCACCTGAAATTGCACAGAAATCATGCTCAGGGTGCAGGGCTGCCTGCAGAATGAGCAATAAGAAAAATGCTTTGAAAGTCAAGAACAGAGAGCTTAATAATGCACCTCAGTTCCCTTTCTGTAAAATGGGGTCAAAAATAGTACCAACTTCATACGGTTGTGAAGATTAAAGGGGTTAGTAACTGTGAAGGGTTCAGAATGGTGCACCTAGGAAAGACGCAATGAACACTGGGTTCTTGGGACTTCCCTGGCGACGCAGTGGTTAAGAATCCTCCTGCCAATGCAGGGGACATGGGTTCGATCCCTGGTCCGGGAAGATCCCACATGCTGCGGAGCAACTAAGCCCGTGCACCACAACTATTGAGCCTGCTGCGCTCTAGAGCCTGCGAGCTGCAACTACTGAAGCCTGTGTGCATAGAGCCCGTACTCCACAAGAGAAGCCACCACGATGAGAAGCCAGTGCACTGCAACGAAGAGTAGCCCCCGCTCACTGCAACTAGAGAAAGCCCACACACAGCTACGAAGACCCAATGCAGTTAAAAATTAATTAATTTTTAAAAAACACACTGGATTCTTTGTTAATCCAGGCCACATAGACCCTGCATATTCCCACTGCCACACCTTTGCCTAGATTTTCCCTCCACTACCTCCTTGGCCACATTCAGCCCTCCTCCTCCTCCAGGAAGGCTTCCTGGGATCCCCAGTGCACTCTGAGCCTCTAGAACCCCACGGACCTGGGCCTCCGCTCCAACTCTGCTCCTCCACTGTGTGACCCTGAGAACGTGGCTTCGCCTCTCTGAGCTGGTCTCCTCTTCTGGAAATGTGGATAATTCAAAGCACCTTGGAGGGCTCTGATAGATTCTAAGCCTTTGGCTGTATTAAGAGGCTATGGTCTCTCTGGGGTTGGGGTCCTCTCCCTCGCATTTCTCAGTGTCTTAGGGAAACCCCATTTAAAATGCTGATAAGTCCAACTTGGGTTCTCACAGTTCAGAGCTGAGCCCTAGATCTACACATAACAGGCTGTGTGACACTGGGCAAGTCACTTTGCCTCTCTGAGCCTCAGTTCCCTCGTGATAATCCGTTTATCACAGAGAGGTTATGAGGCTGCCAATAGGCTCTACACTGTGTCTAGGAAAAGTAGACATTCATTCAATGGGCATTCTCCTTTACCCCTGCTGCCAGTCCAAATGCCACCTCTTCCAAGCAGTCTTCTGTGATTATACAACACTGATGCCCTCTTGGCCTCTCCTCTTGCCTGCACACTGGCTTCTTGGAAGTTCAGATCAGGCCAGTGTGCCTTCAGAGTCCCTACTGCCTGGCATGTGGCCCTGTAAACAGTGTGTATTCTAGAGATTTTGAGACTGATGATGATGATGATGATAATGATGATGGGCGAAAATGTCATTTGAGACCTCCCAGGTGTCCTTAACTCTTCTCCCAATTTAATTTCAGCTTAACTTGATTCCAGAAATCTTTTCAAATCCACGTTTGCAAGGATGTAGGTAAAAACAAACACATAAAACCCAGCATCTGCTATGTACTCAGCTCTCTCCTAGGCTAGCCTCTTTTTTCCAGTTTCAAGCAGTGTCTTTGCCTTTAATGATGAGGCTTTCATGCAAACAGAGTTTCATGGCCTGCATGATTTGGAGTGGCACACACAGAGGAACACTTTTTACTCTCATAGTTATGTATTTATTTTAACTGGGAATTGCATTTGGCTACATATATCTAAAAACCCAAATCACAGTGACTTACTCAAATAAGAGATTTCTTTCTCTTTGTTAAGAGACAGCTCCACCATGCCATCGTAACTCGAGCCCTTTTCTAAGCCTTTTATTCTAATGATCACCTTATGGTCACAAGGCGGCTGCTCTACCTCCAGCATTGCATCTAAATTCCAGGCAGGAAGAAGGGAAAGAACAAAGGGAAAGAGATCAGCCTTAGTTCCTTCTGTTCCCCACCCCCACCCCTTACTTTTTAAAGAACTTTCACAGACCTAACCACATCTAACTTACATCTCATTTGGCCAGAGGTGGATCATGAGCCACCCCTACGTGCAAAGGAAGCTGGGAAAGGTGGAGTTCAAACTGGGTACAGTGCTGTCCTAAACAAAACTAGGGTTTTATTACAAAGAAAGGTAAGAAGAATGGATATTGGGAAAGCAACCCGTAGTGTGGACTACGCACACCAAACCTATGATTCGCAGGAATTATTGCTTAGAGCTGCAGTTCTCATGCTTGAGCACGCGTCAAAAATCCCCTGGAAGGCTTGTGAAAACACAGGTAGCTGGGCCCACCCCCAGAGTGTCTGACTCAGTAGGCCTGGGGTGGGGCCCAAGCATTTGCATTTCTCACAAGCTTCCAGGTGACTCTTGGCTGCTGGTCTGACATTACACTTAGAGAACTGCTGACGGCAAGGCAAAGCCAGTGCTCGGATAAAAATACATGAATTGTTTTTATTTTTATTTATTTATTTATTTGCGGTATGTGGGCCTCTCACTGTTGTGGCCTCTCCCGTTGCAGAGCACAGGCTCCGGACGCGCAGGCTCAGCGGCCATGGCTCACGGGCCCAGCCGCTCCGCGGCATGTGGGATCTTCCCGGACTGGGGCACGAACCCGTGTCCCCTATATCGGCAGGCGGACTCTCAACCACTGCACTACCAGGGAAGCCCATGAATTGTTTTTAAAGGGACTAATAATGAGAATGCAATGGTTTAGCTATATTATTAGCCAGGACCCAGTCATATGGGAAACCGAGAAAACTTAACAAAGCGACCATTTGTAAAAGTCTGGGCAGGGGATAGTACCCCTCCCCCAATAGCAATATGGGGAGTTGTTACAGCCCATGAAAGGGACAAGGGTGAGAGCCTTACTAGAACCTGAAGCCGGGTGCTATAGGAGAGGAACATGCAATAGGAGTCTTATCCTTTATTGAAGGGACACAGCCCACCTGAAGCAAGGCAGAGAGGAAGCTGGGGAATAAATACCCTGGCTTCTTTCTCCACCGGCCTCCAACTGCCAGCTGGTACCTCCCATTGGCTGAATCCAGCTGGATACCAGAGGGCTGGGAGGTTGGGGGATGCAGCCCACAGGGGTCAGCCTGTATGGAACAGAACGGAAAAGGGGTGGAGAGTAGACCTGCAGAGACAAACGGAAGATGTCCAGCACAGACAGAGAAAATATCACGACATCATGATATACAGGCGTAGCTGAGTTTGGCAAACCACAATTTAAAGTAAGTAGCCACCCAGCTCCTTTATTCATTCATTCGATTATTCATTGAGCACCTGCTGTGTACCAGGCACTATACCAAGTGCCAGGGATTTAGGGTTGAATTAATCATGACTCCTGCCCAGAGAGGATGCTGTCCTCTGGGGTCCAAGGCACTGTGGTAGAGGCCGGGGCGGGTCCCCTTCCCCTGCCTCCCTGCAGCCATAGCCCCACCAGCCAGACTCACTGTCCCTTCCACTGATCTCATTCACTTGTCACCCACAAGAATTTTGGTGTGATTTAAGCTTTCATTAAAGTTTAACTACGGGGGAAAGACTGCAACAACAAAAAAAATCACCTGCTTCATCAAAAATCACAATGTTATTATGTGCTGAAATAGGGGCCGTGGGACTATGCTGGGGGGATTTGGTTGGGATTAGGGACAAAATGCATTGAAACCGCTGGGTGCCCACACGCCCCCATGGTAACACCCCGTAAACCTTTATGCATATAGATTTATATCCGGCGAACTGTTATTATTATTTTTTCCCCTAGCCTTCACCGGCCCTTGTGCTGCCACATCAGCCTTACACAAAATGTCTGTCTCCACGCTCAATAGCCAATAACAAAAATGATGAAGAATCTGATGCAGACGTGGATAATTGCTCTGGCTTCCTCTGGTGAATTTAAATAGCTTTCTTGAATTACTGCTTTTGACACGATCAATAAAATTGAGCTATTGCTGTATCAGGCCTTTCAGCAAATACACAGGAAGCTGTGCTCCTAGGGCTGATGGTTCAGGAACCCCAGCTGTCCTGGCGGGCAGGGCCAGGGTCTTGGGGACAGTTGATGGACTGAGGACAGGGATGTACTGGACTGACCAGCAGCCCAAACAAGAAAAGCAGGTGAACTTCAACATTCTGCCTTCTGGCTGACCACACTTTTCCTGTATCCCTTTCCCCCCAACAAAAAAACAGCAAAACTTACCTGTCTGACATCCCATTCCCTGTGTTTTCTAAAAGGACAGCTGGCCAATGAGATACCCCAACCTATGCCTGGGTATTAGCTCAGCACCTTCCAACAAAGGAAGTGACTCCAAAGGTGGCATTGACAACACCTTGAGACCAAAGATTAACTCTCGTGGTGAGACGTTAGATAAAGGAAAGATATCAAGACAGGAAAGAAAAATTTTAGGTAAAATTCACATAACGCTAAATTAACCATGTTAACATGTACAACTCAGAGACATTTAGCCCATTCAAAAGGTGCAACCACCACCTCCATCTAGTCCCAGGACATTTTCATCACCCCAACAGGAGACCTCACACTCATTAAGCAGTCACTCCCCATTGCCGCCTCTCCCCAGCCCCTGGAAGTCTGTGTCTTCTCTAAGTATTTGCCTAGAAAAACTTTTTTTTTTTTTTGGCCTGGCCGCACACGGCTTGCAGGATCTCAGTTCCCCGACCAGGGATTGAACCCAGGCCACGGCAGTGAAAGCCTGCAATCCTAACCACTAGACCACCAGGGAACTCCCCTATAAAAACGTAATGCCTTGTAACCCCAATATCGGCTGGCTGAGTCCATGTATTTTGAACAGAGGCTCTAAAACCCAAGTGCCTGGAAGAAATGAGGCTGCAAGAGTGATCATTCTTATTCGGGCTTCTCTTGGACTTAATATTCAGGGGTCCAGGACTTCCCTGGTGGCACAGTGGTTAGGAATCCTCCTGCCAATGCAGGGGACATGGGTTCAATCCCTGGTCTGGGAGCATCCCACATGCCGCAGAGCAACTAAGCCCACGTGCCGCAACTACTGAGCCCGCACGCCTACAGCCTGTGCTCCGCAACAAGAGAAGCCACGGCAATCAGAAGCCCGTGCAATGCAACGAAGAGTAGCCCCCGCTCGCTGCAACTAGAGAAAGCCCGCGTGCAGCAAACGAGACCCAACGCAGCCAAAAAAAAATTCAGGGGGCCAGAGACTGTAAAGGTTTAGACAAGAGAGAATCTCCAGAGTCAGGCTAACCTGAGTTTAAATCGCAGCTCCCTTGCTTTTCCAGCTGTGTGACCTTGGGTACTTGCTATGTCACCACGTTGAGCCTCAGTTTTCTCATCCCATCAATGGGGATTTTAACTGTACACTTGCCTCCATGGGTTGCTGTGGGGATTAAGTGGGGAGACACAGAAAGTTCAGTTCCGGGCAGGCCCTCGGGGGCTACCCTGGGTTGAACAGTGTCCTCCCCAAGTTCATGTCCACCCAGAACTTGTGAGTGTGATCTTATTTGGAAATAAGCTCTTTGCGGATGGAGTCAAGTTAAGATGGAGTCACGCTGGATTAAGGTGGACCCCAAATCCAGCGACGGCTGTGAAGACACAGGGACCCAGAGAGAAGACAGCCAGCCTGGCAGCTTCGAGCCAAGAAATGCCAAGAGTTGCCGGCAGCCGCCAGAAACTAGAAGAAAAGCAGGGAAGGACCCTCCCCTGGAGCCTTCAGAGGGAGTACGGCCATGTTGCCACCTTGATTTCAGACTCCTGGCCTCCAGAACTGTGAGAGAATACATTTCTGTTGTGTTAAACCACCTACTTTGTGGCGTAATTAGTTAGAGCAGCCTGAGGAAACTAGTACAGGGAGGGTTGGACAAGTGGAAGGCCCTGTGATCACTGCTGGGTGATAACGGAGTCGCTCAGGAGGGCAAGTGGGTCAAGGGACCCAAGGGGCTATGGAAACTCTCTAGCAGCCATCATAAGAGTCAGACCTCACCTCCAGCTGCCTAGGCCTTTCAGGAGGGTAAGGTCAGGGTCAAGGATGGGTTTTGGTGGGTGAGGGCTAGAAGCTAAGTGAGGCCCAGTCCCAGGGTGAGCTGAGGGACGGGTGCCCAGGCCTCTAGACTCAACAGCCAGCTGCAGAAGGAAAAACAAGTAGCTTCTTAGAGGGGTGCCGCCTGCCCCTGCTGGAATCTATCCCCCGGTCTCCTTATAGCATGGTGGAGGCAGGATACCACTGTTAACCAAGCCGTCAAGATGGATACTGATACCCCAGAATCAGAGATAACGTGGGAGGGACTTCCCTGGCGGTCCGGTGGTTAAGATTCCGCGCTTCTACTGCAGGGGATGCGGGTTCGATCCCTGGTCGGGGAGCTATAATCCCACATGCTGCGGGGCACGGCCAAAAAATTTTAAAAAATAATAAAAAAAGAAAGAGATGACCTAGGGAGACACCATGGGGTGGTGGTCCAACCCCAAAGCTGCCTTCCCGCCTAGCCACCCACGGATCAGAGGCCATCCCCAAAGTGCCGGTTACATCCAGGATAACAGCCACCAAGACGTCCTGCCCGGCTTCCCTTGCACCCTGAACTTGACCCTGGGAAGCCCTGTTCTCATAGAAAATGAGCATTTTCCCAAGACAGCGCAAAGCAGAACGAAAGAAGCAAAGCCAAGGGGAAAGACGGTCATCAGCATTCATGCTACAGTTTTGCCCACTTCCACCCGATAAAATCCACACGGAAAGAATCCCAGGGAAGCTGGGAGGATGCAGGCTGAATTTTTGAGAAGATAGTTTTGGATTTCCCGGCTAGTGGGCTGACAAAGACAGCGGGAGAATGATGAATTCCTGACAGGTCAAAAGATGCTGTCTTGCCCCGGGGGCTTCCAGATAAGGGCAGGTGATTCTTAAGTCTTGCTCAGTACATGTTTCACACCAATACAGAGGTTCTGGGCACCTGGGGGCTGGGTGACAAGCCCCCAGGGTAGGTAACCACGTCCTTGTCCCAGCTCTGCACACGTGCACAAGGCAATCACTTGGCCTGCATTCCCTTGGAAGTCTCTGATTGCATAAATGTTATTGCAGATCTGGTCTCTGACCTGAGGAGATTCCAGCCGAGGCACTCACAGGGCCCCGAGAGCTTTCAGAAGAACTCCAGTTTGAATTTCTGAAGCCAAACCAAACACTGGACTCGAAAAACGTTTTCTTATTATCTCATTCCCTGACTATGGAACAATCACCCCATTGAAAAGCCGTGAGCCCGCCCAAGTTTTAAATTAAACCTCTTGAGTTTTCCCTCTGAGAGCAGATAAAAATCCTTCCAGCTTATGTTTTGAGGAAAGAATTTGGTTTGTGTGTCTGGGGGTGTGTGTGTGTGTGTGCGTGTGCGTGTGTATTTCCCCTAAAACTCATTTTCTTTTGTTGGATACTGTGAAGCTCTGTTTAAATATTTTACTTGAGGAAATAATTACGTTTGATGAATGTTGAAATACCCTTCCAGGAGCCAGTCCTGCCTGCTGCCTGGATTCCAGAATGAAGCCCTTTCTGAAAGAAGAGGTGAGGCCCCTTTCCAAGAAGTAAGCCCCCCAGAGTGGTCTTGAAGAGCTTTGCTGACGTTGTTACAAGAGGTATTTATTCTCCACCCATCTATTTATTCGTTGGATGTTCACCACAGGCTCTGAAAATCCACTGCGTATAAAAGCTCAAGTTGCAGTGATGGAGCGCAAAGAGGGAAGAGAGTGGGTTTTGTTCCTCGGCTGCGGCAGGAAGAGGCCCGAGCTCTGCTGTGGGCTCCATCCTGAACAGCTGGGCGAATGCTGGCCAATTCCTTCCCCTCTCATCATCTTAGACGCCTCCCCCGAAAGGAAGGCTAATCACAGGAGCTCCTTTTGTGGAACCGTCATTAGCAAATGCACGGGAAATACTTGCTGCTGACAAACATTTGCCCAGCGCCTACTATGTGCCAGATTCTGTTCTAGGCACCAGGGAGACAGCGGGGAACAAGACAGACAACATCCCTGCCCTCATGGAGCTGACGTTCTAGAAGGTGGGAGAACTCATCTGTTTCAGACTCTGGGAGTAGTTTCTGATTTCGTTTTGGAAGCTATGCAGGGCTTCGTGTGGTACCTGGTACATAGGTCAACACTTCTCTTTTTCTTTGTTGTAATAAAATGAACGGTAAACCACCAAACACCAGAAGGGAAGGGCCCAGCCACAGTGGGTATACGGGTAGGGTTGGTGGCAATTCTGGGTCTGGAGGTGGCGGCCACTCGGGGGCCCCCATGAAGAATCCTCAGCCCAGCTGAGACGACGCTGACCACACTACACTGATAAAAGTGAGCAAAAAGGCCAGGTTCCCCTCTGCCTGCCCTCCACAGCCAGTGATGAAAAGCCAGCTCTGAAACCAAGGGCACAACCTGGCAACACGGTGGGGGAACCCAGCCTGCCGACAGATTGGGGTATTTCACACATACCCCAAATGTCTGGCTTCTCTGGAAACATCGGAGATTTTGCCACATTGGGGCGGATTCCTGCCCGGCTGTGCTGGGCTGGGGTCTCTGCTCTCCAGGTCACTCCTGTCCCCTCCTTTATGTACCCACATGGCCTCTGACAGCACCTGAGTTTTCAATCCCTTCTCTAAATGGAGTGGGCAGGAGTTCTGATGAGGTTACAGGTGGCACTTTAAGTGAAAAGAAGCTTTCTCCATCCTGGTCAGTGCGGGCGTGGGATGGCGTGGTATGAACCCAGGACTGGGAACCAGATAATCAGTGGTTCAAATCCTGGCTCTGCCACTCAGTGGCTGTGTGATCTTGGGAACCTCAGTTTTCTCATCTTGAAAATGGGAAGCTGTGTCCCACTAGGCTATTGCAAGGAATGAATGAACATGAAAGGTCTACTATGCACCAGGCACAGTCAGGGCCAGGAACACAAAGGACTAGACAAGGGGTTGAAATCCAAAACCTACAGAGATCAGACAGGTAATGTAAATGAGTAAAACGGCTTGGGTGTGGGGCAATAGGGACTGGTGGGGAGTGGGGTGACGTGAACAAGAGAGCACCCGCCTTGTTTAAAGGCCAATTCCGGCTACTTGTCATCATGTCAGAATGTAGGGCCCAAGGTTACCAAATCTCCTGATTTTTTTTTTTTTAACAAAAGCCACAGATCCAGATTTTTAATGTGAAATCTCTTAACTTTATTATCTTTTTTTCACCGTGCCACGCGGCATGTGGGATCTTAGTTCCCTGACCAGGGATCGAACCCGCGTCCCCCTGCAGTGTAAGCACGGAGCGCTAACCACTGGACTGCCAGGGAATTCCTGAAATCCCCTAACTTTAAAATGATGCCAATTAATTTGTTAAAAATGATAAAACTGTATGCAAGGGCAACTAAATCCCTTTGTGGACCACCCGTAGGCAACGTCTCGGTGAGAAACATGGGATTTCCGCTCTCGCTGACCGTGCAGCCTGGGCATTACAGGGGGGAAGCTTGCTACAAGGAAAAAATTTCACAATTCTGGATTTACCATTTGCGATCATTCTCTAAAGGGGAAGCACTGAGAGCCGGGAAAGTGCATTCTGAGGAGAAAGGGGAAGTGTCTTGAAGAAGAGATGGTTCTGCTGAGACCTGAAGGCCTGCAGGCAGGCCCAGCAGAAGGAACAGCATCAGCAAAGGCTCGGCAGCGGGACTTTAACCTGCCGGCCTAGGGACCTGAAAGGCGTCCAGCACGACACAGATCCCTTGCCAACACAAGGGCTGCTTGTTCCATCTCTCACCCGCGTGGCAAAAAGGGGCAACCCTTCTAGAGAATTCTGTGCCAAGCTCAGGAATCACCAACCAGAATGCCAGCAAGTGGAGGGTGAATCAGGCTACCCTGGAGACACCCTCCCCATGGACCCGCTGGAAATCTGAACTGGGGGACCCTCTTCTGGGCCTCTCTGGGCCTGACCTAATCCACCACCCAGGTCTTAGCTCCCAGGCCCTGCCCCATGCCCCTCTTTCCTGAAGGAGGGAACCTGGACACACTTCAGATTCTTGTGCGATTATGTGCTGTTTGGGGCATCTGGGGCGAAGCCTGGCACATTCCAGAACAAATGGAGTTAGCGGGGGGTTCGGGGGGGAGTTGGCACCCCTTCAGCAGGGACTAGAGGGGAGGAGAGGAGAGGGGGCACATGGAGACCCACCCGTCTGGGTCCCATTCTTCCCTGCTGGGTCTGGATCCAGTTTTGAACTTCACCTTTTTCCTGCTCTGGCCTCAGCCTGTTCCAGCTCGCCATGGGGTCTTGGAGAGGTGCTATGTGTCAGCGGGAAATTCTTCGGGGTCAGGCTCAAGGTCAAACTGATTTGCATGTGAGCACCTGCTTCAGGCCAGCACTGGGTTTACGGGGAACCAGACAGCAAAGGCTCCACCACACCTGGAGGTGGGGCCGTTTGGGAGGCAAAGTTGAGGGGACCCCTGGTGCCCCTAAATCCCTTACAACAACGGTCGCATAGAAGCCCAGAACCTCCTCTTCCTGCAGATGCTCCATTAAGAATGTTAAGGGCCAGGGCTGGGCATACAGTCAGTGCTCAGTAAATGCACACCCAAAGAAAGGATGATCTGAAATGGGACCGAACAAGTCTGCTTCCTGAGATCATGCTCCACAACACAGGGAGCTTGTACACTCTCCAACGACCACTGGGAAGAAAAAATATTAATAAGTTCAACCCTAATCAAATCTGGATAATTTCACTAGAAACCTTTCCATAATTTCATCAGCATTAAAGGATTACAATAGCAACAAATTAAACCAACAGGCATGAATTTAGTTGCTCAAGAGGAAAATGTAGCTTGATTTAGAAACGGATGTTACAGTTTATTAACCAATCTAAATTAATTCGATTTTGAGCCACTGTTAAATACACATTAGGATGTATCACCCAGTAGCATAGCTGGCAGGAGGAGAGAAGGGAGGGGATGGAAAAGAAGCAAGGCCAACGTGAGCTTTGTGCCTGCACACAAAACGGCGTGCTGATTCTGCCGTTTTGGGCTGAGGGCTCAAAACTGGAGAAGGGAGTACCATCCGGGTCTCCTAGTAGCAAGAATTACAAACTCAATTCAAGCTGGCTTAAGCCAGAAAAGGGGTTTCTTATCTCAGTATCTGAAAATGTCAGGGCTTGTCAAGCTTCAGGTACAGCTGAATCCAGGTGCTCAAGGTCAATAGGACTTGACCTTTCTCTCCTTCTTAGTCTGTTTTCTTCTCTATAGACTTTACTCTCCATCAAGATAACCACCAGCAGCTCCAGGTTTTCATTCTACCGGCGTAGCCACCTCGCAGAAAGAGAGCACACCCCAAATCCCAGGTAAATCTCTCACTGACCTGGCCAAGGGCGTGAACCACTCTGATGGGCTAGGCTCGGGCCCCTCACTCATCCTTGAGCTAGAGAGGAGAAGAGGATGGTCAGATCCACGTGGGGCAGGTGGACGGCAAGCAGGAGAGGGGCAGTTCCCAGCCTTGAAGGTGGAGGAAGCAGCAATGGCCCTTCTAGAATGCAGGCCTCCTCCAGAAGCTAAAAGAGGCAAGGAACAAATTCTCCCCTGGAGCCTCCAGAAGGAACCAGCCCTGCCGACACCATGATTTTAGTCTGCAAGACTCATTTTCGACTTCTGACCTCCAGAATGGTAAGAGAATAAACAGAGATGGCGTTAAGTCACTAAGTTCTTGAGATTTGTCAGAGCAGTGAGAAGAAACTAATACACGTGTGTAGGACCATGCCTTCCCCTTGGGCACGAGGCATCAAACCTACCATGGGGTAGGAGAGACTTCAAAGACAACAGAGCAAAAATATTTTAGGCTGCAACAATTTCACATCTACTAGGGTCCAGAATGCAAGATTTGCTTGAATGGCTACCCTAAAATATAAGCCGTCAAAGACATCCCAGGCTGCATGCAGGCTGTTTGTTTGTTTGTTTTATTGCAGTGTAGTTGATTTACAATGTTGTGTTAGTTTCGGGGGTACAGCAAAGTCAATCAGTTATACATATACATATATTCGCTCTTTTTTAGATTCTTTTCCCATAGAGGTCATTACAGAGTATTGAGTAGAGTTCCCTGTGCTGTACAGTAGGTCCTTATTAGTTATCTATTTTACATATGGTAGTGTGTGTATAGCAATCCCAATCTCCCAATTTATCCCTGCCTCCCTTACCTCCTGGTAACCATAAGTTTGTTTTCTACATCTGTGACTCTATTTCTGTTTTGTAGATAAGTTCATTTGTACCCTTTTTTTAGAGTCCACATACAAGCAGTACCCTATGATATTTGTCTTTCTCTGTCTGATTTACCATGCCGGCTGTTTCTAACTGTGTCTTCAGAGATCAGGGCACCCACTAGCAGATTCAGCACCATAACAGCCTTGACTGTCATCCCCTGGGGTCTCCCGCTGCGGGACACATGAGTGACTGATTGACAGCCCCACTGCTGTGCTCTGAACCCACCCTGAGCCCCACAGGTGCTCCCACCAATGACCCAGCGAGAAAGGGAAATAAAGGTAGGCCCATCCCGGCAGGATGTGGGATGCCTCCGATGGGGGACCCTGGCTCCAGGATTCCCCATCAGCCTGCACAAAAACTTCCTCAGAACTGTGCTGAGGCCTGAGCCCCTCCTGTCTCACTCCGCATAGAGGCCAGAGTTGCCTCTCAGCCTGAAGCCTCTCCCGCCTCCTCCTTTTCTCCTAGAGCTGTTTCCCCTAATGACCCACTTGCACATCGAATCTCACCTTGGCATCTTCTTTTTTCTTTGTTGTTGTTTTTTTTTTTTGCCGTGCCGCGTGGCTTGCGGGATCTTAGCTCCTCGACCAGGGATCGAACCTGTGCTCGCGGCAGTGAAAGCCCAGAGTCCTAACCACTGGACCGCCAGGGAAGTCCCTCATCTCGGCAGTTTCTTTCTTTTTTTTTTTTTTAATAAATTTATTTATTTTGGCTGCATTGGGTCTTTATTGCTGCGCGTGGGCTTTCTCTCATTGTGGCAAGTGGGGGCTACTCTTCGTTGGGGTGCGCAGGCTTCTCATTGTGGTGGCTTCTTTTGTGGCTGAGCACCAGCTCTAGGCGTGCGGGCTCGGTAGTTGTGGCTCGCGGGCTGTAGAGCACAGTCTCAGTAGCTGTGGCGCACTGGCTTAGTTGCTCAGCGGCATGTGGGATCTTCCCGGACCAGGGCTCGAACCCATGTCCCCTGCATTAGCAGGTGGATTCTTAACCACTGCGCCACCAGGGAAGTCCCTTGGCATCTTCTTGAAGGACCCAAACTGACCCAGCACTGTGAGAACTAGAAAAAGAGAACTCCCTGGGTGGATGCATTACAACAATCAAATGCTTCTTCCAGGATAAGCAGCTGAGCAAGCAAGCCGAGCACGGCCCGAGAGCACCCCAGTCCCCTCTCCAGTGGGCGCCTTTGAGCAGCGCACAACACACACACTGCACGTGGCAGGCTGCTGAAGACCGCTTGGCTGGAAGGGGATTTTGGACGGAACACTGATGCAGGCGGGCCAGGAAGCTCCCATCTCACTACGCGGGGGACCAGGAGAAGCCCAGGCACACCCTGCACACACAGGACCAAACGCTACTCCGCATCCGCCCTCTGGGCTGTGCCCACCACAGGCACCCCAGGAGCTGAGTGAAGACACTGTTCTCAGCTAGGACCACTTTGTGTGGCCTACGCTGGTTTTTCTAGAACCTTGAATGACTAGATGGCATCCTTTATAAAGGTGGATTTTAGCTTCTCTTGAAAACTCAGCTGACCTCATACACAGAGTCCATGTCGTCCACTTGGGCAGTGCCACTTCACAGTGACGTCGCTCTCTGGCCAGGCCCCGTGTATCCCAGCCTGCCACAGTCCCCACGTGGGCCGTTCCAACCCCTCTCCTGCCAGGGCTGGCCAAGCTGGTGATGCCACCGACTCGCTGTGTGACCTTGGCCCAGCCGCTGCCCCCCTCTGAGTCCTCCTCACCTATTCCTGCAACCGAGGGGGACAGGCTCTTCTCATCTTCAAGGGCCCTCCAGCTCCGGGCACCAACATCACTGGGGAAGATGGAGAGGGAGATAAAGAGAAAACAGTTCTGCTTAATTGCCTCATTAAGCTCTCCTTGTTGGAAAGCCAGAATTGGAGCAGGCTTCCTCTGTCTTATTGCTTGCTTGCGCCCTCCCCAGCTGAATGATGCAGCTGAATGCTGAGGGGGAGGGGGAGGGGCCTGGAGACAGAGGAGGGTCCTTGGGAAGGACCTCGCCAGCCTCAGGCATGGTGAGGTTCACATCCCTGTCAGGGTTTTATTTGGCCACATGGAACAGAACCCCCCCAAAGCCATTTTTTGTTTGTTTCTTTCTTTGTTTGTTTTGGCCAAGTCGCGCATCTTGTGGGATCTTCGATCCCCAACGACGAGGGATTGGACCGGGGCCCCGGCAGTGAAAGCGCCGAGTCTTAACCACTGGGCCGCCGGGGAACTCCCTCCCTGACAGCCACCTAAAAGAGAGTGGGATTTATATTCCTCCCATGTGCCAGTGATGATTACAAATGCTACTGTGGAACATGACTTATGCAGGTGCCCAGGGCTGTTCTCAGCATGGCACAGAGATGAAGTCACATTAACCCATGTCTTGGGGTGATTAGTGCCTCCCCAAAATTCACATCCACCTGGAACCCGTGAATGTGACCTCATTTGGAAATGGGGGGTTTGCAGATGTAACCAAGTTCAGATGAGGTCATACCAATCAGGGCGGGCCCTTAGCCAATGACTGGTGTCCTTATAAGAAGAGGGAACTTTGGACACCGAGACACACAGAGGGAAGACAGTTATGTGTTGGCAGAGGCAGAAATTGGAGTGATGCATCTACAAGCCAAGCAACATCAAGGACGGCCGGCAACCACCAGAAGCTCAGAGAGGGGCACGGAATAGATTCTCCCCCAGCGACCCCAGAAGTCACCAACCTTGCCGATGGCTTGATTTCAGATTTCTGGCCTCCAGAACTGTGAGCGATTAGATTTCGTTTTTTTAAGCCACTAAGTCTATGGTACTTTGTTGTGGCAGCCCCGGAAATGAATACACTCCAAGAAGTGGGTTCTGTCTTCATCCGTATTTTACAGATGGGAAACTGAGGCACAGAGCGGGCAACTAGGGCAAAGTTGTACAGCCTGTAAGTAGTAGAGTCAGGATTTAAACCCAGCCCATTGGGTTCCACCTCAAAGATTTTCTGCCAGAGAGAGGCACGTGCGCAAGTGGACACGCGTCTGTGTGCACAGATGCAGCCAGGAACCTCTGCAGGGTCACCTGTGGGGTGCAACAGGGTACACACGGTGCTGACACAGAGGATTTGGCCTGAGTCCACAGAAAGCGCCTGTGAAGTGATGACGAACGGGCCACGGGAACCGAGTCGCCACAGCGTGATCACATGATCACATTACCAGCTCAGTTGGAAGGAATATGGCCAGTCTGATGGATGAGATTTAGCAGGTCAGAGCCTTTGTTGATGGAATGATCCCCAATCGACTGTGCGTGGGAGGAAGCCTCAGCACAGGAAGGAATGCCTGGGCTGGCAATCAGCATGGACCATCACGGGACGGTGCTCAAACAGAGAACGGGACGTCCTCGGAGAGCTGGGGCTTTCCTCTGACGCCACTTCCCTTAGTCTGTCTGAGCCTTTGTTTCCTCCTCTGTGAAACGGGGCCACGGATACACACAACGTGGATGATCTCATAGACGTTATGTTGAGCGGAAGAAGCTAAACACAAAAAAGCACGTTCTGGATGACGCCATTTCTATGAAATTCTGCCAGGAAACTAACCTACGGGGAAAGAGTCAGAATAGTGGTTCACTCAGCAGGGTGGGTGCTACTGACAACGAAGGGACCCAAAGGACTCTTCTGGGGGCTGGAAATGTTCTGTTTCTGGAGCTGGGGAGTTGTTACTTGGGTATATACACACATGGGGAAATTCATCAAGCTGCACCTTAAGATTAGTTCCCTTTACATATATATGTAAATGCGTATGTATGTATATTTCATTGGAAGGAGGGAATGGAGGGAGGAAAGGAGAGGGGAGGGAGGGGAGGGGAGGACAGGATGGAAGGAAGTTAGTTTTCGGTCACTAATGTCCTAAGTATTAAATCCTATAAAACGGATTGACAACTTCGGGGGCTGGTACAACTTTTATTCCCATTTACAACAAGGCAGTAATTCCGAGGATGCACAGTTGGAACCCGGCAGATGGACCTTTCACCTGCACTCCCCCAAGTACCACCTCCTTTTCACCCTATGAATCCCCAGTCCTAGCCAAGAACAGTGTGGTGGGCAAAGCGGAGTTACTCCAGTGAAGCTTCATGGCCACAGCCCCCAGATCCTCCCCTGAGCTCCAGGAGAAAAGGAGGTGGTTGGAGGGCAACGAGCCAGGGCCCTTTGGGCTCCCCACCCCGGCAGCACAGTGGCAGAGACCGTCCTAGTTGTCCCCCCAAATCCAATGGCCCCTTCTTCCTGAGTAAGAGAAACCCTGGCTTTTAGCTGGGCGCACAGCTGGCGGGAATAAAGCCAACATTTCCAGGCTCCCTTGCAGCTAGGTGTGGCCGAACAATTCAGTCCTGAAACTGAGTCCCCCTAACGCTGAGTTCCCTTATTGAGTTTATGATTAATCTCACTCTGCAAAACTTTATTCCCTTTCTTGTCCCCTCTGACCTCAATCCTGTGCTAACTGAACACTAATCACCCAGAGTCAGATGCTAAAATTGCAGTTGTTGATGACATCATTAATGTACTAAAATTGCTCTTATAGATCTCATCATTAACGTACAAACTCAGGGTGTTTCTCCAGGGCAATATGAGCTCACAGACACCTGAGCCATGGATCATTTGACCAGAAAATCATAAACCAGAGACATCCTGAATCCTGACTAAGAAATGTCACACGATGATGATTAATCTCAGCCTCTATTGTTCTTCCTCTTTTTAAAAAAAACCCTTAACTCAAACACCAAGTGGGAGTGGATCTGAGGCTTGTCTCCCACTCCCTTGCTTGGTGCCGTGTAATAAATTCTTACTTTGCTGCAAATTCCCACTCTCAGTCTGGCTTCCTGCACCACAGGCACGCAGGCATACTGCTCTGTTTCAGTACTGGCCACCAAGGTGTAAGTGGAAGCGGTATGTTTGATGTCTGGGAAGGATCCTTAAAGGGAAGAGAAATGGTTGTCTTCTGGCCTTCTCCTTTCTACTGGCTGGAATTCAGATGTGGTGGCTGGAGCTGCAGCAGCCCTATTAGACCATGAGATGCAAGCCACGACTCCCTCCTGATTTTTTTCTTCTGAGAAGTAAACTTCTATCTTGTTTAAACTCCCATTCCGGGGTTCTCTTTCAAATGTTTTCCTAACTCATAATGACAATAAAGTGTCCAAGCAGTCACAGGGTTTCAAGGTTTTGGGGGTAGCCTCCAAGTAGCCTTGTTTTGGTTGAAAGGAAGTGATCTTTTTTGAGGGTATTCCTGAGGCCTTAGCACTGATCACAGAGCTGACATTTGGAATGACAGAAGGACCCAACCATGCTTATATATTTTGGACTTGTGTGTAGAGGCAATGTGATTTAAATACCTCTAACCCATCAAGTGTTACCCACCATAGGGAAAAATATTTCAAATAGCAAACTAAACTCCAGCAGCTATTACATCATCCCTATTCCAAATTCATTTTCTCAATATCTTGTAAATTGCAAACTATCTCCAACATAGAAAGGGTAAAGTTAATAACAGTAACAGATTGTCTATCTCCAACCACGCGAATTAAACAGATATTAACACTTTGCCAAATTTGCTTCAGATCTCTCCTTTTACAGAATTAAAAGGTTGCAGATCCAGCTAAAGCCCTCCTTCTCCCACAAACACACACAGCATCCTCTCCTCCAGCCCCACACCCCAGCCTCCAAACCCAGACTTCTCCTACACAGACTGTCTCCATAAACCATAGGTGGTGTGCTAAAAACCACTTTCTTATTCTAACTATTTAAATTCATTTGCTCATACATAGTTGAAGCCATCACTTTACTGCAATTTATGTAAGACTACTGAGCCCATTGGGAGGATGTAGGTCTTTGGGGAAATTTTATTCCACCAATATTGCCCAAAGACATATGTGCTATTTTATTTTTCTCTAGTCCATGTTACAGTAAATGTGTAAGTTATTCAAATTAAAAGAAACAGCTGAACTGTGTACTAGCTAAAATTATCCTGCGTACCACCAGTGGTAAACTACCAGTTGGGAACACAATCTAACCAGTCCCATGAGAGCTGGATTCTGTGACCCCACTCTCCTCCGAAGGTCAGCCAAACTAGAATGTTCCAGACACTTCTGATCGTACCCTGCGACAATAAAAATAAAACTTGAGCACCAATCCCCGTGATAGGCATATTTCTTAACTTGTAATTTATGCATATGTCCTCTTGTATTACTCAGCCGTTTTCTTACTGCTCACCTGTATTACTGGAATTATCCTCCGTCTGTCGCTTCTCTGCAGGGAGATGTTTAAGCCACTTGTCCATTTCATGAGGGTTACTTTAGTTAATCCCAGGTACTCTGGTCTTAAAGTCACTAGCCAGGGCTTATTCACGCTGCAATTGTGACAGGTGTAGAGGGCACTCTTTCACCCCAGGTGCTGCTGAAAAACAAACAAACAAGCATTTATTGAATGCTTACTGTGTTCCAGGGCTGTTCTAAGCTGCTTTACTCAGACTAGCTCATTTAAGCCTCACAACAGCCCAGGAAGTGGTGTTATCGTTCATTTACAACTGAAGCTCAGAGGCTGAGAAAAGGCCAAGGTCACAGAGCTGTCAAAGGGGAGGCGGGAATTAAACCCAGGCTGACCAGCTCTCAGCCCACACGCTTACTTAGCCAGTGCCCTTCGGCCCTCCTGCAGGAAAAGGGCAACCCTCTGTTTTCTAAGGCATCTTGGGAAGGGATTGTGACATGGGACCTGCTGACATTTGGCCTGAGAGCAGGGGCACCCATAACGAGTCGGACCTTAAATACTAGTAGAGAATCTTTACTCGTGGATTAGGTTCTAAAGTGAACCAGTGAGTTAAAAAAAATTAATATAACCAGTTATCCTTAAATGACGCCTAAAGTAGAAGACCATGCCAGGGAAGTATAGCACAGCAAGCGGCTCCTCTGTTGTGTGTGCAGGTCATTGCCTGCTTGCTCTACCCTTGGCTGTGACCTTTATTTGCTGGGCTGTCCAATCAGCTGGCTTCCACCCAGTGTCAGCCAATGGGAGGCACCGGTTGGAACTGGAGGGCGGGAGGAAGGGAGCACCCAGAGTGTTCGGAGTATTTCTCCCCTTCTTTCTTCTATGGATTTTTTTTTTTTTTTTGGCCACACAGCTTACGGGATGTTAGTTCCCCGACCAGGGATTGAACCCATGCCCCCTGCAATGGAAGCAGGTGTCCTAACCACTGGACTGCCAGGGAATTCCCTCCTTTGGTGGTTTTCTCCAGTAGTGGCTGCATCTCTGCTGCATGTCTACTGTATCTCTAGCTCTTGCCAGACGGCCCTGCCAGGGCTCTAGTTCCCCTGGATGACCCGAGTTCCTAGTTTGGGTACCACCACCTCCTCCATCTGTCCCTCTAGTTTAGCAACGGCAGTGGCTTCCTGCTGTTACTGACCACTGGGCTTCCCAGCTCTTCCATCACCTGTGTGACCAAATCCCCGCATTAAACTCCTTTTGTTGAAACACCTAGGGTGATTTCTGTTTTCCTGATTGGACTCTGATTGGATACGCACTGAACAATGTTTGGGGGCCATGTCATATCAAAACTATGTACCTTTGGTTGGCATTCCAAGTGTTGATAAGTAGAGCAACTGGAACTCCCAGACGTTATAGATGGCAGTGAAAACTGGGAGAGCTACTTTGGAAAACTGTCAGTAGCTACTAGAGCTAAGCCCATGCCTAGTCTATGATTCAGTAATCCCACTTCCAGACATGCTCCCAAGAAAAATGAGTACAAATGACCATCAAAAGACATAGACAAGGGGCTTCCCTGGTGGCGCAGTGGTTGAGAGTCCACCTGCCAATGCAGGGGACACGGGTTCGTGCCCCGGTCCGGGAAGATCCCACATGCCACGGAGCAGCTGGACCCGTGAGCCATGGCCGTTGAGCCTGCGCATCCGGAGCCTGTGCTCCGCAATGGGAGAGGCCACAACAGTGAGAGGCCTGCGTACCACAAAAAAAAAAAAAGAAGAAGACATAGACCAAAACATCCACAGCAGCTTTCTCTGAAATAGCCCCAAACTGAAAACAACCCAAATGTCCATCAGCACTAAATGAAAAATAAATTGTGATCTATTCATACAACTGAAAACTGCACAGAAATTTAAAAAGAACAAACTGTTGGTTTACATGTCAACATGAATGACTCTCGCCACCAACGGAAAGCGGAAGAAGCCGGACACCGTGTCTGTTAAGAGCTCATACGCTGTCGTTTCATTGAAGTGAGGTTTGGGAATGGGTATAAGGGATCCACGGTGATGCAGTCCCAACAATAGGGACCCCCGGAAGGGAGGGGTGGGCTCTGCCGGGCATGAGGGCAACTTCTGCAGTGATCAAAATCTTCCACGTCTGGATCAGGGTGCTAATAACCTTGGCGTAAATGTGCAAAATCCATCTAGCTTCACATTTAAGATTTGTGCACCTTCCTGTGTATTGTTCCTCAATAAAAATTCTTAACTTTGATCATGAAGTTCTCTCTCAGCTTGGCAATATGACCAATGACTGACATGGCAGTGGGGACAACAGACATCCCCCCCGCCCCTGCAAGCAGGGATGTGAACAAATACTTACACACTCATGTTCACAGCAGCACTATTCACAATAGCCGAAAGGTGGAAGTAACCCACGAGTCCATCAACAGATGAACTTAATGTGGTTTACATATACAATAGAATATTGTTTGGCCATAAAAAGTAATGAAGCTGCTGTGAACCTAAAAAATAAAGTCTATTAGGGCTTCCCTGGTGGCGCAGTGGTTGAGAGTCCGCCTGCTGATGCAGGGGACACGGGTTCGTGCCCCGGTCTGGGAGGATCCCGCATGCCGCGGAGCGGCTGGGCCCGTGGGCCATGGCCGCTGAGCTTGCGCGTCTGGAGCCTGTGCTCCGCGACGGGAGAGGCCACAGCAGTGAGAGGTCCGCATACCGCAAAAAATAATAATAATAATAATAAAGTCTATTAAAAAAACAGAGAGAGAGAGTGTATATGGGGGGAGAAAAAAGAATGAAGTACTGATACATGCTACGGCATGGATAAACCTCAAAAACGTGACGCTAAGTCAGCCAGAGGCAAAAGGACAAATATTGTATGATTCCAATGTATGAATTTTGTAGGGGAAGCACCATTCAGTCTATAGCATGTACATTTACTACAATAAAAAATAAAGCAAAAAAAAAACCCCACAGAAAACATTACATATATATATAAAACACACACACACAAACCCTGGCCCGCCTGGCTGAAGACAGGAATGACCCTGGTGCAATTTACGCTCCAGAGCCCAGAGCCCTGTGTGGAACCAGGCTGAGACCACACGCTTACTTTTCCTGTGCTTTTCCTGTGCTCCATCCTGCCTCTCTCTGTGGTCTTTTGCCCCAGGAAATCACTCCTGTAAGTATCCCTCTCTCTTGGGCTGCAATTATTAGGAGCAGGGGTGCAGGGGCTACACGGGGACTCAGACCACAGCCCTGGGCGTCCACCTCCCCATCCCCCCCCTTTTTTTAACATTTATTTATTTATTTGGCTGCATCAGGTCTTAGTTGCGGCACGCAGGATCTTCGTTGTGGCATGCGGGATCTTTCGTTGCGGCGCCTGGGCTTCTCTCTAGTTGTGGCACGGGCTCCAGAGCATGCGGGCTCAGTAGTTGGGGCGTGGGCTTAGTTGCCCCAGGGCATGTGGGATCTTAGTTCCCCGACCAGGGATCAAACCCATGTCCCCTGCGTTGGAAGGCGGATTCTTAACTACTGGACCACCAGGGAAGTCCCCCCATCCCCTTCTTTACCTGCAGCAGGCTCGGCCTGGCTGTCTAAGTGTAAAGCTGATGTGGCACCAGCCTGTCCCCAGCGTCCAAAAGTCCTTCTGAAGCCTGTGGAAAATCTGGTTTGAGAGCTAATGGCCAGGAACGGCCAGGAACAGCAGGCTTCTGCTCCCTGGGACCTGCCCCCGGGCCCCGCCTGCCGGAAGCGAACCGTGTCTTATTAAATCCACAGTCAGCACGCCTGACCCAGACTCTGATCTTAGGGGCGCGGCCCCGTGACCTCACCAAGGGGTTACCAGCTGAAGCCGTGAGCACAGAGCACACAGGGGGAAGGGGAAGGGAATCACAGGGCCCGGGGCCTGGCCTGGGAAGTCTCATTTCTGGGTGGCAGAGAGCAAGCAGGGGTGTCTCAAAGATACACACAGCTCCAGGTTTCATTCTCGACTTTCTTTGCTGAAATAATCACTGTGTACAAACATGAAATATTGGGTCCCCAGACAGCACTAATTGTGTCTCCTTTGAAAGGACTGGTGACAGGATGTTGCACTGAAATAATTATGGCTTTTGCATGTGAAAGGGGAGGGAGGGGAGGAAGGGAGAAGATCTTATTTGATTATTTATAGTAAATAGCAGGAGCCCAGTTGGATAAAGAGAGAGCGTTCCATTTTTTTTGCAGAGAGAAAGGCAGCCACCTCCGTCTGGGGCTGTGGAGTGACTTCTGGCCGGACGTGGGCTTCTTCACTAGGGGGACAAGAGACTTTGCTGGACCAGAAATCGAGAAAGATATATATGCCCTGTTTGACTGAGGGCAGTCGGGTGGCTGGTGGAATCCGGGTCCCTTGTCCTAATTAATAGTCAAGTGTTAACAGTGTAAAGATTGCCAAGATGTTCCAAATATGGCCCTCCATGACCTACTGGTGTTTAGAGAAGAAGACGTGGGGAGAAGGGAACATCGCGTGTTAAGCACCTACTACGTCCCTGCTGGGTGCTTTATCAGCATGCCTTTCATTGCCTGTGGCGGTATGTTCAAATATGCAACAAAGCTTTATTGAACACCTACTATAAGCTGCACGGCAAACAATCACAGAAGCTCAGCGCATAGCACAATAAGCATCGATTTAGCTGGGTGCAGGGTGGCCGGGACCCACTGCTCTAGGCTGGCTCACCTGGCAGTCTCTGGAGGCGTCACCTGGACGGGTTTTGCCGCTGCAGGCTGGGTGATGGAGCGGCTCAGAGGCTCAGCTCTCTCATCCTCTCTCTGGGACCAGCATCCTCTCCTCGTGGGGATGGAAGAGGAGCAGAAGCGCAAGTAAAATCCAGCAAGGGCTATGCTCGGACCTGCCACGTGGTTAAAGCAAGCGGTAGAAAAGCAAACTCCGCCCCCAGAGTGGGAGGAGCTGGGCAGTGGGAGGAGCTAGAAGAGTGGGAGGAGCTGGGCAGTGGGAGGAGCTAGAAGAGTGGGAAGAGCTGGGCAGTGAGAGGAGCTAGAAGAGTGGGAAGAGCTGGGCAGTGGGAGGAGCTAGAAGAGTGGGAGGAGCTGGGCAGTGGGAGGAGGTGGAAAGGCGTAGAGGGTGAGGACTGGAAGCCAAGGCCAAAATATGCTGCTCGCACATCCTCTGTGCCAGACTCTGTGCTGTTTGCTTGAGGAAGCCATTGTTTATTAGACACCGAGTGTGGGCCACTTATTCATACATTCCGCAAATATTTACTGAGCGTCTGCCAGCCAGCACTGTGGAACCGGCACCGTGGAGTGCTGGAGAAACCCTTGTCAACAAAAACAGATAAGTCACTGCCCTGGTGGTCCTCACAGGGTGTGTAGGGGGAGGAGGTCACAAAACAATGTACCGCGTGCATGAATGTCAGCTATGCTTAGCGTTGTAAACAAGAGGCGCTTGTGCTAGGGACGCCTATAATACGGGACCTGACCTAGCCTTGGGGGCTGAGGGAAAGCTCTCCTAAGGAAACCATCGATGATGGAGCTGAACCTTGAGAGATGCGTGGTAATGCCCTTGTGAAGGGGGACGAGAAAAGCATCCTGGGAAGAGGGCTCAGCAGGTGCAAAGGTCCTGCAAGGAGAAGTTTGCTTGCAGAGGCAGAGAAGGGTGGGGAGGCTGGTGGCGGAGCGCGGGTACAGGCAGCATGCTATGAACACCAGCCCCCAGGGCACTGCGGCTGATCGCCCGGTGGGCACAGCACTCAGAATCTGGCAGCTCTAAGGGCTGGTGACAATGTCCAGGACCTTAAACAGAGCATATGCTGCCTCTAAAATAGAAAAGACAGTGGCAGAACTGAAGTTAATAACTGTCAACTTGGATCTTGACAGAACCTGTATTTTGTTAACAAGGCATGTGCAGCTCAAAGCAACTCTTAGAGGTCCCTGCTTTTAAACCACAGTAGTGGTAGGACTGGTGCTTCCCAGAAGATGGAGTAGATATGCTTTTCCCCTCTTCGCACTACATATACCTTAAACCTAATGCTGGCTTACACTTATGTAGTCTTTTCCATCTGCAGGCACTGCTTCAAGTGCTCTAAGACCCATTCTATTAATCTCCCCCATGTACTATGTCAGATATTGGTAAGCGTTAAGGACAAAACATAAAACAGGGCAGGGAACCCAGGAGGTGCAATTTTAAGCAGAGTAGCAGAGGCGTCGCCACCGAGAAGGGGTCGGTTCACCTAAAAGGGGAAGACGGCACAGCCAGTGCAAAGGCCCGGAGGCTGGAATGTGCCTGGAAAATTTCAGGAACTGTTAGGAGGCCAGTGTGGCTGGTGCTGAGTCAGCGAAGGGGCCAATATTGGGAAACGAAGGCAGAAAGGGCATGGGGGCGTGTGCTGAGAAGCCTGAGCTGGTATGTTGCATTAAGAATGTACAGATTGGGACTTCCCTGGTGGTCTAGTGGTTAAGAATTCACGCTTCCAGTGCAGGAGGCGCGGGTTCAATCCCTGGTTAGGGAACTAAGATCCCGCATGCTGCACAGCCGAAAAAAAAAAAAAGAATGTGTAAATTGGGAATTCCCTGGCTGTCCAGTGGTTAGGACTTGGTGCTTTCACTGCTGGGGGCCTGGATTCCATCCCTGGTCAGGGAGCTAAGATCCCGCAAGCTCCGCAAGCTGTGCAGTGTGGCTTAAAAAAAAATGTGCACAGGGCTTCCCTGGTGGCGCAGTGGTTGAGAGTCTGCCTACCGATGCAGGGGACACGGGTTCGTGCCCCAGTCCGGGAGAATCCCACATGCCGCAGAGCGGCTGGGCCCGTGAGCCATGGCTGCTGAGCCTGCACGTCCGGAGCCTGTGCTCCGCAACGGGAGAGGCCACAACAGTGAGAGGCCCGCGTAATGCAAAAAAAAAAAAAAAAAAAAAAAAATGTGCACAAGCCACCCAAAACGGGGGTCAGAGACAGGTGGCTCCCTCAGCATCCAAGCTCCCATTTTGGGGAAGTGAAACCCACGGGGTTGTTCTCATGGAAGATGCAGTTTCAATACACCCTTACAAAGGAAGCAGTCACAAGATTTATTCCTTACACATCCCAGAAGCGAGGACACATAATGAGTTGGGGAGAGAAGGACAGTCTTCTGCCCCAGGTCACCAGCCAGCAAAAGACAGAAAACAGGGTAGGGAGCACTGATGACTTCTACGGTGGTTGGGACAGAGATCGCTAACTTTTTGCGGGCTTAACTCTAAGTGGTTATTTTAAAATGTGCCCCGGGAAGATCAAAGTGGGAACTCGTGGCGGGCAGCCTAAACTCAGGGCCTTATCTAAATGTCCAGACTCTGGGCTTCCCTGGTGGCGCAGTGGTTGAGAATCTGCCTGCTAATGCAGATTCGAGCCCTGGTCTGGGAGGATCCCACATGCCACGGAGCAACTAGGCCCGTGAGCCACAACTACTGAGCCTGCGCGTCTGGAGCCTGTGCTCCGCAAAAAGAGAGGCCGCGATAGTGAGAGGCCCACGCACCATGATGAAGAGTGGCCCCCGCTTGCCACAATTAGAGAAAGCCCTTACACAGAAACGAAGACCCAACACAGCAAAATTTAATTAATTAATTAATAAACTCCTACCCCCAACATCTTAAAAAAAAAAAAAAATTCTTTAAAAAAAAATAAATAAATAAATAAATAAATAAATAAATAAATGTCCAGACTCTGGATGTGAGCAGGGTTATCAAACCATAAATTGTCTGGGCAGCAACTCGAAGAAAAACAGTTGTTTTTCTCATCACAGGAGGTGAGAGCATACAGAGCTTTGAGACCACAGTGAGAACTTTGATTTTTACTCTGAGGGAAGTGGGAGCCATGGAAGGCTCTACAGCAGAAGAGCAGGTTTGAAGAGGATCCCTCTGGCTGCCATGTGGGGAATGGACTCTGGGGCCAGTCCAGGCTGGGACCTGGGTGAGGGCAGTGGAGGTTAGGTAAAGTGATTAGACTCTGGATCTATTGTGAACAGAAAAGCAACAGGATTTCTTAATGAATTGGAAACCGGGAATGAGAGCCTCAGGCTGCTGGCAGTTGACAAAAAGAGGAGTCAGGGATGACTGAGGATTTTAGCCCAGCAACCAGAAGATGAAGTTAGCGTCCACAGAGATGGGGAGACGGCAGCAGGAGCAGGTCTGAGGTCGATTTTAAACACGATCAGCGTGAGCTGCCCGTGAGGCATCTGCAGCCAGCCAGGTTTTCCTCTAAGGACACAGCAGCAGAAAATGTAATGCACTGTCTGGTTGAAGCTTCTGAAAATCTTCACTTGTCAGATTTGTTCTCCTCTGGGGATAAAACAAACCGACCAGATCTTTCTCCACCATCTCTCCTGAGCGCAGCAAGCCTCCAACTGGGTCGGCCTCAATCGGCTGGGCAGCTGGCGCCATAAATCACCGAGTGATGATGCCAGGGCCTTCAGAGGACGTCTCCTGGTATGAGGCTCAGACAATAGAAGGGGATTCGGATGAGCTCACACAGCGGCGGGCACATTAGATTTGCCATAAATTATTACAAAGTAACAGGAAATCACAGTGATCTCAGCTGAGCTGCAGAAGGAACAAGGGGAGGGTGGAGGGACCCTCACAGCCCCGCATGCTCCAAATCATCACCTTGCTCTGTGTGTGTGCACACGCATGTGTGTGCACATGTGTGTGTGTTTGTGTCCCAGAGTAGACCATAAACAGACGTGGCATGAATGAGAAATGTGAAGGTTGAGAACATCGGGTGATTTCTCTGCTTAGCTACTGAAAAGCTGTGTGTCCTTGAGCAAGTTACCTGACCTCTCTGAGCCTCGGTTTTCTTATCTGAAAAATGTCGACAATAACTACACCTACTTCATAACACAGCGGGGGAGGAAGTGTGGTAGCATTCATCCCTAAACCATTTGTTGCCTTTCTGGTTCTCCTCCCCAGCACCCAGTAGGATTGCGTTTCCCCACCCCTTGAATTTAAGTGAGGTCATGTGACTTGCTTCCACCAATGAAACATGAATGGGAGTGATAGTATCGCATTAAGAGCCCATGCACGGTGCACCATGATTCGCTGCATTCACTTCCCTTCAAATGTTCTGTTTACCAACAGCAGAGCTGCTCAAGAATATATATGTATTTTTTAAGATTCTTTTCCATTATATGTTATTAAAAGATATTGAGTAAAGTTCCCTGTGCTGTACAGTAGGTCCTTGTTGTTTATCTATTTTATATACAGTAGTTTGTATCTGTTCATCCCAAACTCCTAATTTATCCCCCCATCCCCCCTTCCCACTTTCGTAACTATAAGTTTGTTTTCTATGTCTGTGAGTCTATTTCTGTTTTGTAAATAAGTTCATTTGTATCATTTTTTTAGATTCCACATCTAAGTGATATGATATTTGTCTTTCTCTGATTTACCTCCCTTAGTATGATAATTTCATCTTCTTACAAGTACAGCAGTCCTATTGGATTAGGGCCCACCCTAATGACATCATTTTAACTTAATTACCTCTTCAAAGACCCTATTTCCAAATACAGTCACATTCTGAGGCACTGAGGGTTAGGACTTCAACATATGAATTTTGGAGGGGACACAATTCATCCCATAACTGTTGGTTACCCTCCTTTGACAGCGCACAAGGAACTGAAGTCCTGCCGACACTATGTGAGCACATAAGCGATCCTTCCCCAGTTGGGCCTCCAGATGAGACCCAGTCCAGCCAACACCTTATTGCAGCCTTGCAGAGGAACCAGCTAAGCCGAGTCCAGACTCCTGACCCACAGAAACTGTGAGATAAGAAGTGTGGGTCATTTTAAGCTACTCACTTTTTGGTGATTTGAAAAGCAGCAGTAGACAATGAACAATGAGTCATATCAGCACACTTGTCCAACTTTGTTTCCTTCTGCTGATGCTCAGCACAAAAGCTTCTCTTTCCATATTCTCAAGATATTCTTCTGGGAGAACTTCAAGGACCTACATTATTCTTCAGGTTCCTCTTCTGCTTAACCTGATAACTCATCCCACTGGGCTCTCAATGCTTCACTGAAGTGATGGAATTTTGTTTTTGTCAAAGTGCTTTCACATGCTTCGTTAATCTATCAGTTCATTTGCTTGTTGGGTTTTTATCTTCTTTCCAGTCACACAAGATAACTGTTCCCTCCTAAATGCAGCTGGGAAGGTGAAGGTCAGAGAGGTGATGCAGTCATTGAAATAGACTCCATTCTCTGGGTGCCTTTCACATCACTAATCCAAGCAACAAACTTGTTGGAGCACAAAGATGCTCTTTGAAAAAGGGATTCAATGGAAAACTGCAGCTCCACTTAGAGATGCACATTGGGTATGTTGAAGGCACTGATAAATCCAGCACGGGGAGAAACCACTTCAGTGCCTTTTGAGCAACACTGCTCTGATGCACACAGTGACACTGCAGGGTAAGTAAAATTATCCCTACTTTCCAGATGAGAACATTGGGGCTTATTCTAGCACCTTGCCCAAGGTCCCCCAGTTGATACAGTCAGCCTGGGAGGCAGACCCAGGCTGGGAACACCAGAGCCTGGCCCCATATGACTTCTTAAACCAAGCAAGGAATTGAATTAGGCTTCAGCGGATCCTAAGGGGTTGGTTAAGGTCAAGAATTTGCTGGAACAAGGGCAGGGGCTGACTCGGGGGCCAAGTTGATGTTGTTTCTGCTGAAAATATCCCCTGGGTGAAATTCCAACCATCTCCTTTTGCTTTTAAGAACTACAAATACATATAGTTTTTAAATTTTTATTTTCTTTAAAATGAAATGGGATGAAGGAACTGGCCATCTGGGCTCTGGTGCCCACTGAACTAACATGTGCCTTTTTCCCCAGAGATCTTGCTGGGAATAGTAATACTGTTATTAATAATGGTTCACATCTAGTGAGCCCTCGTGTGTGCGTAGGGTGTGTGCTGTGCTAAGCACTGGACAGTAGTTTCCCATTTAATCCCAACAAGAACCCTGTGAAGTTAGGACTGTTCATGCTCCATTTTGCAGATGAGGAAATTGGGGCATGTAGAGATCAAATGGCTTGGCGAATACCCGGCCAGCAGCAAGAGGCAAATGGCCTTCAGACACAGCGGGAGGAAACTTCGTGAGATTGTATAGAGAATTGCCAAGAGTATGAGAGATTGTGAACCTTGCCAAAATTAACATTGACTACCGGGCCTTGGTTAAAAACAGCAGCTGTTTTTACCACGTGCCTAGTGCTGTTTTCAGGCCTTTGTCTGTACGCAGTTGTTTCGTCCTCAGGACAATCCAAGAAGGGAAGAAATGTTATCATCCCCCCTATTTTCCAGGTGATGAAACTGAGGCGCAGAAACGTGGAGTGCCATGTCCAGGGTTCCATAGCTAAGAAGTGGCGGAGCTGGGACTCCAGCACAGAGCCCTGTGCCCTTAACCTTGCACTCCACTGCCTCTCTGGGCCCTACCTCTTTTCTTTCCCGTGTTAGCGCATTTTGCAAAGGCAGAAACTGAGCCTCTGCAAGGTTGCTCAGGACCACACAGCTGCATGGAAGCAGACTCAATATACCTATTCGACCCAGAGCCAGTGTTCTAGCCACCAGGCTCCCCCATCACTTCCCGGGAGCACCTGATGCCAGGCCAGAGGTGAATGGGTTTCGCCTTCACTGTGCCACATGCAGCTTGACCACACAGGCCCCAATGGACCCCACCCTTTCCAGGCCCATTGCCACTCTCTGCTGAGATAATGCTGACCCAAAAGATCAGAGGCAGAAGATGGCTTGGTGCTTTTCACATCTGCTGCTTGCTCAGCATTCTTGCTGAACTTAAAAAAAAAAAAAAAAAATCCTTGAGAATGCCAGAACCAGAGCTGTAGCTTGCTTAAAATGAAAAAAAAGAAAAGAAAAAACTGATAATGTCAGGAATCTTTCTTGCAAGCCAATGCAAATCAAACGAGCTTAAGCAGAAAAGGGAATTTATTGGCTCAAGTAACTAAAATTCCAGGAATAGTTTCAGCTTCAGGCATAGCTGGATCCAGGGGCTTAGATAATGTCATCAGGCCTGAGGGTCTCTCTCTCTCTCTCTCTCTCTCTCTCTCCTCTCTCCATGTTGGCTTCACTCACAGATGCCACATGGTGGCAAAATGGCTGCCAGGAGTTTTATGCTACATCCCCGAGATGGGGCTCTAACAGAAAAGAGATGCTCCCACAGCCAAGTCTCCAGGATCAGCCCTAATTGGCTATCCTCGACCAATCACAGAGGTCAGAGGAATGCAATAAGCTGATTGGCTTAGATCAGGATCCTCCTCCCTGGAGTTGGGGATGCACCATTTTTGGACTGAGTGGAAGGCTGGATCTCCTGAAGACTAATAGGGCTGCTGCCAGAGCAGGAGGAGCAGGTGCTGTGAAGACAGACACAGATTTCACTAGGCCAGGAAGCGAATCAGACACTGTGTGCCGGCATCTTCTGTTTGCCTGCCTCACTCTTCTCCTTCCTGCCCCCGGCTCTCTGCCTGGACGCTGACCTACACCCCCCGCAGCCCGCTGCTCTCTGCCTTCTGTATGCACTTGGCCGGTGCGGAGCCCCTGCAGGACTCTTGGGGAGAGGGAGGTCAAGGGCTCCCTAGGGCTGGCTGTTTGCTTCCACTGAGGGGCACCAGGCCTCTCAAGGCAGCAGATGCTACATCCTCTCTCCTGCTGGTTTCTGCAATTTTCCCTCCTCTCCTCCCTTCCAGCCCCGGGTGATAACAGCTCCTCCATTTCTAATCCAGGATTTCCCCCGGGCGTGCCCACACCTTTGCAAATAGGCCCTTTATTCACCCCTCCTGGAATTACCCTTCTGTGACTGCGCCTCCATTTCCTGAAGCCTGGCTCCCAGAAAAGATGCCGAGAGGAAATCCAGTCCCGGCCGGGACACCTGCCTTCTCCCGTGATCCTCGTGCCCCGGCCCCGCCCCCAGGCACCCCGACCCCACCTGACCTTCCCCAAATCCGGAAAGCCAGTGAGTTGGGGAAGACGAAAAAGTTCTGATGCTGGCACAACAATGTGAGTGTAACAATGCCGCTGAAGTGCACACTTAAATACGGTGAAAATGGTACATTTTATGTTATGTCTATTTTACCACAATTTATTTAAATGCTTGGGCGGGGGAGAGCCAATACACACGAAGCCTTCTCCACCCAGGGGCCCATTTCTGACCTCTCTCCCCAAAGGGGGCGGTTCTAGAGACTCCTGCTGGGAGGCACTTGATGAGGGAGGCGGTCTCCTCTGAATCAATGCCGTATTGATTCTTGTTTTGTGGAGAGAACAAGGCACAGGCTGATTTCCTTCCAGTGGATCTGAACTTCAGATGCCCACAGGCCTCGGGTACGAAATGATGCAAACCATTTCCGCAGCCAACAGGGAGGCGTCCCGGCAACCCGGCCGTGGCCGTCCAGAGGGCGGGAGGGCAGGGAGAAAGGCGTTTGGCAAACCCGACCTGGGAAGGAGCCATGGTGACACGGTCCCATGCGAAGCCCAATTCCCCTTCCCGGCGCGGGAGCTGAGTCACCCTGCCCGGGCCCCCTCCCCCCCCCCCAGCAGCTGCTCTTCCTCCTGTGGGCTGGGAATGCCCTGGTTCTGAGGACAGATGCCCACGGTCAGCAAATGAAGGATGATCCCTTCCGCTGGGAGAAACGAGGAGGCAGACCACACGGCAGCCCAGGTTCTAGATGCTGGTGATAAAGAAGTGAGTCCAGAGACCAGTGGCTGCCTTCACCCAGCTGGCATTCCAGAGCAGCTCGGAAATATAAGTGAGCCACATGCAGAATTAAAAATTCCCTGTAGCCACGTTAAGAAAAAAGGAAAAAGAAAAAAAAAAAAAAAAAAAAGGCAAAAGAAACAGATGAAATTGTATAGCACAGGGAACTCTACTCAATATTCAGTGATAACCTATGAAAAAAGAATCTTAAAGAGAATGAATATATGGGACTTCCCTGGTGGTGCAGTGGTTAAGAATCCACCTGCCAATGCAGGGAACACGGGTTCGAGCCCTGGTCCGGGAAGATCCCACATGCCGCAGAGCAACTAAGCCCGTGTGCCACAACTCCTGAGCCTGTGCTCTAGAGTCCACAAGCCACAACTGCTGAGCCCCTGGGCCACAACTACTGAAGCCCGTGCTCCTAGAGCCCATGCTCCACAACAAGGGAAGCCACCACAATAAGAAGCCCGCGCACCGCCGCGAAGAGAAGCCTCGGCTCTCCATAACTAGAGAAAGCCTGGGTGCAGCAAGGAAGACCCAGTGCAGCCAAAAATAAATAAATAAATAAATAAATTTATTTTTTAAAAAAAGAATGCATATATGTATAACTGAATCACTTTGCTGTACACCTGAAATAACCCAACATTGTAAATCAACTATACTCCAATAAAATTAAATTATAAAAATTTATTTTAAAAAAAGAAACAGATGAAATTAAGTTTAATGTTTTATTTAACCTAATCGATCGAAAATATTATTATTTCAGCATCCAATCCACATGAAAAACTATCAGTGAGATATTTACATTCCCTTTTTTCATGTGAACACTTTGGAATCCACTGTATATTCTACATTTGCAGCCCATCCCAATGTGGATGGTCAGTTCTCCTCGGAAATACTTGATCTATAGTTTGATTTCATAAAATGGACAGTTAGAAAGGTAGATGGACCCACCTGAGTTGCTCTGCAGAGACTGAAGACTTCCAAGCACTGCATATCCAAAAATCCTTTTGTTTTAATATTTGCGTCCACATTTGTCAAAACCAGCTGGGTTTTTCATTTTAAATTTAAATTGATTAAAATTAAGTAGAATTTAAAATTGTTTTGCAGTCTCACCAACCACATTTCAGGTGCTCCATAGCCACATGCAGCTATTGTTTTGGGGCAAGGCAGGAGAGAGATGATTAAAATATATATAAATAGAATCATTTCATGTACATGGAATCACAGAGTAGGTCCTCCTTTTGTATCTAACTTTTTTCATTTAGCATAATTATTTTGAGAGTCAGCCATGTTGCTCCTTTGTGTGTTTATATACCTATAATTTTAACCAAATGGAGGTTAGTGCTAACAAAGAAATAAAGCACAAAAGGCAAGGCTGAAGAGGGGTCTGGAGTTCTTTTAGACAGAGAAGAGACCTGGGCAGGCCTCTCCGTGGAGGTGACATTTGGGCAAAGACTAGAAAGCAATAAGGGTCTGAGCCATGTTTGGATCTAGGGGAATAGGGACTAGGCAGTGCAAAGGTCCTGAGGCAGGAGTATGCCTGGTGGGTCCAGGAAGCAGGGCAGAGGTGGGGGGGGCTGGAGTGGATGGATGAGGGGGAGAAATGAAATCAGAGGGGTCTCAGGGCCAGATCTTGTGGATCCTGTGGGACTTTGTAAGGACTTGGGCTCCCACTCTGAGAGTATGGGTCTCCTCACTGGTCTCCACTGCCCCTTCCCCAGTCCATTCTCAGCCCACTTTGCCCTCTTCCTGTCTCGTTTCTTTCATGCTGCATAGTTATGCTGAGAATCATCCATATTGTTATGTATATCAATAGTTCATTTCTTATTGTTGCAGAAGAGCATTCCATTGTGTGGATGAACCACCGTACGTTTCTCCATTCACCTATTGATGGACGATTGTTCTATTTCCAGTTTTTGGTTATCCCAAAAAAAGCAACTCTGAACATTCACGTACAAGTCTCCTTGTGAACATACGCTTTCATTTCTCTTAGGTAAGTACCTAGAAGTGGGATTGCTTGGTCCTATGGTATATCAGGTATATGTTTAACCTCTTAAGAAACTCCCAGACTGTTTTCCAAAGCAGTCGCACCATCTTCCATTCCTTCCAGCTGTGGATGAGAGTTCCCGTACCTCCACGTCCTCATCAACCCTGGATACTGTCTGTCTTTTTAAGTTTAGTCATTCTAGTTGGTGTGCAGTGGTATCTCACTATGATTTTGGACTACGAGATCTTTCAGGTCCAGACATTCACTCATGCATTCAACAAATATTTGCTGAGCACTCAGAAAGCCCCAGGCACTGCACTATGCACAGTTATGAATGAAAGGAAGCACAATCTTGTGGCATGCTTTGTGTAAGAGACTGAAATTTACCAATTGTTGAACCACAGGAGCTTTAAAGGCACGTGACGCTAGGAGAGTGTGAAGCGGGAAAGCATGATCTGCTCTTGGGGGGAGGGAATCGGGGCAGGCTCCTCTGAGGAAAGGGCATAGGAGTTGAGCTCTGCATAATGAGGAAGAACTACCTAGTTGAGGGGGAAGGAGGCAGGGAAGAGAACTCCACATACAAAAACCATGAATGAACTGGGATGCCTTCAGCTGCCAGTAACGGCTATGAAGAAATTTAATTATCTCATATAATAAATAAGAAGCCTGGAGAGCATCAGTTTCAGGATGATTTTGGCTCCACAGTCAAGGAACTTCCCTGGTGGTCCAGCAGTTAAGACGCCATGCTCCCAATGCAAGGGGCCCAGGTTCGATCCCTGGTCGGGGAACTAGATCGCACATGCTGCAACTAAAAGATCCCGCGTGCCACAACTAAGACCCAGCACAACTAAATAAATAAATAAATATTAAAAAAAAAAAAAAGAACCTAGGAGCTTACCGACTTTCTGCCCTACCAAACTCAGTGGGTCAGCCATGTTTAGACTCATAGCCATAAAAAGGTTGCTGTGGCTCCAGGCAACACTCTCTCACACAACAGTGAACAGAGCAGGAAAGAAGGGTGTGGTAACAAGAAGAGCTTTCTTCTCATGTGCTTCTCTCTTATTAAGGGGGGAAGTCTGTCCCCAGCAGAGTTCCCCTAACATCTCATTGGCTAGACCTGATTCTCATGCCCACCTCAGATCAACAAGAAATAGGATTTCCTTGGACCTATCTGATTAATCTCCTGGGAGAGGGCAGCTCATCCCCCAAATAAAATCCAGGCTCTGTTGGAAAAGAAAAACAGGGAAGAGTTGCTGGCACCTGGGCCTGCCTGGCTCATAGATTACTATTTAACTGAATTGGCTGCCATCTTAGGAATGTTTAGGTTGCTGGCCTGAGGGAATTCACCTAAGGCAACATGGCAAAAACTGAAGGACAGTCCAGGTGGCCTCATTTCATACGCCAAGACTTGTTTCTCCCAAGAGGGCCCAGTGGGAGGCACAGCTGGAAGCAAGGGGTGAGTTACATGAGCCCACCCCGAGGCTTTCTTTCTTTTTTTTTTTTTTTCGGTACGCGGGCCTCTCACTGTTGTGGCCTCTCCCGTTGCGGAGCACAGGCTCCGGATGCGCAGGCTCAGCGGCCATGGCTCACAGGCCCAGCAGCTCCGCGGCATGTGGCATCTTCCCGGACTGGGGCACGAACCCGTGTCCCCTGCATCTGCAGGCGGACTCTCAACCACTGCGCCATCAGGGAAGCCCCACCCCGAGGCTTTCTGAGTGAGGGTCCAGGACCACCCTCTCCATGCACCGCTGAAACATCTGGAGTGGACCTTGGGGCTGGGCTTGGTGGCAGCTCAAATCCTCCTTGGCACTGACCCCAGCCCAGCCAGCCACTGGCACTCAGCCAGTCCCCTCTCTTTCTCTCTTGCAAAACTCTTTGTTTTTTCACTTCCCTGTGGGAAACATCTCAGCGATTCCAGAATGCAGCTCTGAAGAGGAAGGTCAACCTGCAACAGGACTCGTCGAATGTCGGCCCTAACTGCATCCCACCCCCTCCCAGGTGAGGGGAGCCCAGCTGGGTTTGTGTACAAGAGTCTGTCCCCATCTGCCATTATGTGTTCTCAGGGGGAGTGGGTGAAGCGTGTGTGAGTGGGTCTGTGTTTGCAGGGGGCGTGGACAGCCCCTGACAGGTGTGTGCTGCTCTTTTCATGCATTCGGCCAGGATTGACAAACAACCAACCTGGTGCCTGGTGCTTCTGAGTTTCCAAGAAAATAGCAGGAACAAGATTACCCCCAGCTAGCAGGCTTACATTCTCCTGGGGAAAGAGATAACAATAAATAAGAAAAAAAAAAAAAAAAAAAGGGTCATTTTAGATAACACTTCTCCATGCTGGGATGCAAAGAGAGCCTGATGAGGCCTTAGATTCTTGCGTAAGAGGTCAGAGCAGGCCTCTCTGCACAGTTGACATCTGAGCCAAAAACTAGGTAAGAAGGAGCCAGCTGTGCTAAGACCTTGGGGAGGCTGGTTCCAGGTAGAAAGTGCATGAACACAAAAGCCCCGAGGTGGGAAAGTAACCAAGGAAAAGAAAGGCAAGTCTGTGAGTGTGGGGGGCAGCGTGTGTGCCGCCGAGGCTGTGTGTGAATATGATTGGAGGGCCTGGATATTAAGTCAAATCAGACCAGGAGGACTCTGTGGGCTTTGTTAGAGAAGATTTACTCTTTCTGGAAACCCTGGAGGCAGCTGGAGAAGTTAAGAAGCTGTCTTTGACTCTTGGGGCTGGGGGGCCGTGGGTGGTGTGCTCCTGGCTGAAGATTTCCTTTTCCAGCCTCCCTTGCAGACATAGGTGGTCGATGAGTGGTGAGCAGTTGTTAGGACAGACTTCTTGGAAACCGTTCTGTTTTTGTGCTTTTTTATTGTCAGATTTATTGAGGCATAATTTATACACAGTGTTCAGTGGCATTCCAGCAGTTTTCAGGAATTTTGTGCAGAGGTTAAACTGTCGGCATCTTGAAATCGGCAGTGCTGGGAGTATTTACACCACGGAAATGGGCAAGGCCTACACATCAGGACTTCCGGTTACCTGTTCCTACTCCCCCCAACCCAAACTAAAAAACTGACTTAAAAGATGCAACTGGTATACATTTTAGCCTTTTTATGAACAGTTCAATGAATGTTGGCAAATGCATAGAGTTTGTGTATCCATCACAATCAAAATACAGAACCTGTATCATCACCCCCCAAATTCTCTCGTTCCTTTGTAGTCAAGCCTTCCCTCACCCTAGTCCCTACCAACCACTGATCTGTCTGCTGTTCTTCTAGTGTCGTCTTTTCCAGAATGTCATGTAGGTGAAATCACACATCTTCTTTCACTTAGCAAAATGAATCTGAGACGTACCCATGTTGTTGAATGAATCAGTGGCTCATTCTTATCTCACTGTATGGGTACGTTACAGTTTATTTATCCCTTCACCTACTGAACCTGCCCTTGCCCCTGTCCCCTCCTTCCCACCTACATGTGGACATGATGACTGGAGCTACAGCAGCCATATTGTCACCATGAGACAAACAGAGGCCACAATAAGAATGGTAGTGTAAAATGGAAGGAGACACCTGAAGACAGCAGCCCTCAACTGTCTACCTGCCTCCAGACTTCTTATAGTAAAAGAAAAAGCTCTTTTACCTAATCAACTCTTCAATGGATTTTCTCTTACTCAGCCAAATCTAATCCTAACTCAAACACTAAGCAAAGTCTAAACTTCTTTCCTCTCTCTCGCCTTGTGGGTTTCTCCAGGAGAAGGAAGGGATGTTGGAGGGCTATACACTTTAGACAGGGAGGGGAGACCATTACATGAGACAGATTCATGGGTCAGGGTACAAAGGACCCTCCAAGCCAAGTGGCCATTTCCTTCTCACTCCTTCCAAACTGGGATTCTCCCAGAATTCAAAGAGTGTATTCGTTTCCAATGCTGGGTAACAAATCACCACAAATTTATCAGCTGACAACACAGATTTATTATCTCACAGTTTCTGTGGGGCAGGAATGCAGGCCCAGGCTAGCTTGGTCCTCCACTCAGGGTCTCACCAGGCTGGAATCCAGGTGTCAGCGGAGTTGTCATCCCATCTGAGGCTCCGGTTTCTCTTGCAAACCCCCTTCAGTTGTTGGCAGAATTCGCTAGGACTGAGAGCCCCACCTTCTTGCTGGTGGTCAGCTGGGGCTGGCTCTTGGCTCTCAGAGACCAGTTAAGCTGCGCCCAGCGTACAGCTTAATTCCTCAAAGCCAGTGGGGCGGGGCGGTGGGGGGGAGGGGGGGTGGTCTCGCTCCCATCCGCTAATACGAACTTTTGTATAACGTAACCAGGGGGGCGACTATACATTTATTTATTTATTTATTTATTTATTTATTTATTTTGAACGTTTAACATAAGCTAATCAAGGGAACACCCATCCCATCATACACACACCCCAGCAGTGGGGATTGCACAAGGCTCGCACACAAGAGGAGGGAGGGTCTTGGGGCTGTTTTAGGATTCTGCCTACCGCAGAGGACAAAGCTTTTGGTGGAGGCCTGGCCTGATACAGATGCCAAACCCCAAGTCTCGGGAGGGCACAGAGACAGCCCCCCCCCCAGGGTGGTGTCCATAGTCTCACTGGGAATCCCCCACTGGCCGATCTTGAGCAACAAATTGCTGATTCCTCACCCTGCGTGACCCAGATGCTCTTGAAAAATCCAGGAGAAGTGAAGGAAAGCAGGGACAAGCCTGGAGAAAGCCAGACTCAAGACGGAGGCTTAGGACTTCCCTGGTGGCGCAGTGGTTAAGAATCTGCCTGCCAATGCAGGGGACACGGGTTCGAGCCCCGGTCCGGGAAGATCTCACGTGCCACAGAGCAACTAAGCCCGCACGCCACAACTACTGAGCCTGCGCCCTAGAGCCCACGAGCCACATCTACTGAGCCCGCGTGCCACAGCTACTGAAGCCCGCGCGCCTAGAGCCCGTGCTCCGCAACAAGAGAAGCCACCGTAATGAGAAGCCCGTGCACCACAACGAAGTGTAGTCCCTGCTCGCCGCAACTAGAGAGAGCCCACGCACAGCAACGGAGACCCAATGCAGCCAAAAATAAAATAAATTTTAAAAAATAAAATAAATAAAAGACAGAGCCTCAAGAGGGTTAGATAGAGGAGGCACCACCACCACAACCAGAGGACAAAGGGCCAGAGAAATGTAAAGTTAAGAGGTTGTGTGTAATAGAAAATCCATTTACTGAGCAGGGCGTGGATCCACAGGGAATTTCTAGTGGCTGCAGTCTGTAAATACAAAACAAAGCCAGCTGCCCACAGAAGGTTACCTCCATTTTACAGGTTAAGAAACTGACACTCAGAGAGGTCAAGTGACTTGCCCAGGGTCACACAGCTAGTTAGTGGCAGCACTAGGATTTGAACACATTGGATTTGGCTGTTTTTTTAATCAGCCAGTAAGTCCTACTTAGTAGATCGTGCAACCCTTGACACCCACTCTGAGTCAAACCAGGGGGTGAGCTGGCCCTCAATGAGCCCATCCCTTCTCAACAAATGGGCCGAAGTCCCAGCCTTCCTCTGACAGGAACCCCTGACACACAAAGATGGCTGGCGCCCACGCCAGCAAAAGAAGCATGCAGATGGGGTCAGGAGTCACTAGACCACAGACGGAAGGAGCCACATTTCCTTCTCCCATGCCACCAACAGGCCAGGGAGGATTTGCCGAGAAGCTCAATCTCCTTTGAAGTCTGAGTCACCAGATGAAGATTCTATTTTAAAGCCCCGATAAAGCAAAACCACTGAAACCGCTGAAGCTTGAGCACGCACACCCCCCAGGACCCTGGGGTTGGTTTGACGGTAACTGAGGATGAGTCAGAGCTGGCCTGTTACTCGAGAATGATCCAGCCTGAGGCAGTCACAGGGCTGTGGCCATCAGGCTCCTCTTACAGGTGAGAAAACAGGCGACAAGAGAGGTTGCACCACCTACCCGAGGTCACACAGCTCATGAGACAGAAAATTGGGAATAAAACCCCAGTCTCCCAATGCCCCCCCAACGCTCTTTCCTCTTACCTTAGAACCAGGGGAGGATTCTCCCTCCTCTGTTGTAGAGAATGGCTGCTATTTTTAGCTACACTCCCCTTTCTAATAGGAGCAGAACCCTGGATTTCCCTCACCTGCCAAGACTCTTCAGTACAGGATGGTCCTGTGAGGCTCCACCCCCTCAAGGGGCAGAGCCTTGACCCACACCTGGCCAATCAGAGCATTGTTAGCCAGGTGATTGGCTCAGGGATGGGCATGTGACCTAAGCTGGTCCAATGAGAGTAATGACTAGGATTGTTTAGGAGTTACAGGGGAGAAAGTGTTGCATCTTTTCCACTGGACTTGAACCAAGGCAGACGTGAGTTAAAACAACACAGATTTACTACTGTAGAGCACGGGGAACTCTACTCAATATTCTGTAATAATCTATGTGGGCAAAGCATCTGAAAAAGGGGCTTCCCTGGTGGCGCAGTGGTTAAGAATCCGCCTGCCAATGCAGGGGACACGGGTTCGAGCCCTGGTCTGGGAAGATCCCACATGCCTCGGAGCAGCTAAGCCTGTGCACCACAACTACTGAGCCTGTGCTCTAGAGCTCGCGTGCCGTAACTACTGAAGCCCGCGTGCCTAGAGCCCGTGCTCCACAACAAGAGAAGCCATTGCAATGAGAAGCCCGCGCACTGCAACGAACAGTAGCTCCCACTCGCCACAGCTAGAGAAAGCCCATGTGCAGCAACGAAGACCCAACGCAGCCAAAAATAAAATTAAATTAAATTTTTAAAAAAATCTGAAAAAGAATGGATATATGGAGATGTATAACTGAATCACTTTGCTGTACACCTGAAACTAACACAACATTGTAAATCAACTATAGTCCAATATAAAATAAAAATTAAATTAAAAAATAAAGTTGCAAAAACCTAAAAAAACACACAGATTTATTATCTTATGGTTCTGGAGCTCAGAAGTCTGAAATGAGCCTCACTGGGCTAAAATCAAGATGTCAGCAAGGCTGTGTTCTTTCTGGCCATCCTAGGAGAGAAGCCATGCCTTGCCTTTCCCAGCCCCTTCTAGAGGCTGCCCACCTTCCGTGCCTCGTGACCCCTTCCAGCAATGGCATCGCTCTGATGTCTACTTCCGTAGAGTCGCACCTCCTCTCTCTGACTGGTTCTCCTTCCTCTCTTTCACTGATAAGGACCCTTGTGATCATGTTACCCATATGATAATCCAGGGTAATCTGCCCATCTCAAGATCCTAAACTGAATCACATCTGCAAAGTCCCTTTTATCATGTAAGGTACCACAGTCACAGGTTCCCTGGGATGAGGACATGGACATCTTTGGAGGGGTCCATTATTCAGCCTACCACAGAAATCAAAACCATGAGTTCTGAGCTGGAGAGAAAGTAAATCCTGGTCAATGTTTTGAGCCCCTGAGTCAAGCTGTACCTGAACCTTTCAGTTACATGATGACTATCGCATCCCTTTTTTGCCTAACGAAGTTTGAGGGTTTTGCTTTGTTTTATCACTTGCAAACAGAGGCTGACTAATACAATCCTGAACCCATAAGAATGTCACAATGAGTAAGAGTCTTGAGAGTCTCTCTCACGTGAGGCGGAAGTTCTCTGACAGCAGGGACAATACCTTATTTAACTTTGCATCTTCGGACCACGCACAGTCCTGGCATAACAGGCGGTACTGAACAAGTGTTTGCTGATTGAATAACAATTTGCTGATTGAACAACCGTATAAACACCCTCCCATGTGCCCTCCATCAGCGCCATCGCTAGAACAAGAGGGCAGAGAGAAGCCTCAGCAGAATTTTCCAGGGGTGAATTGCAGGCCAGTGCTTTCCTCTCTGGAGGTGGCAGCTTGCTCAGAGAGAGGCCCTGAGAGTGACCCAGACAGAAGGCTCAGAGAAGACCTGACCTTCGTGGGCAGCCAGCAGCCCTGCCATCCTGAGCCAGCACTTCCAAATTACTCCAGGAATGGCAGCTGCAGCCCTCCACCGACAAATCTATCTGAGTCATTTCTGGTCAGGAAGCGCCTCGCTCTTAAATGAGAATCACAGCAGGTCCCTTTGTGCACCCGGAAAAGACAGACTCCTCATGTTCCGTGGCTGCAGGGCCAGCCAGCCAAGGCCTGGGGAGGAGGGTTTTCACGGAGCAAGAAGAGGAAATGAGAGAAGAAAAATCTCCCTGGAAAACCTCAGTCTCTGTCCTCAGAACTGAGCTATCATTTTCATCAACAAAGTCCCTGCAATGTTTGTTCCCACACACGTCTGAGAAATGAGGTCTGAGGGAGTGTGCCTTCTCTCTTTCCTGCATCCCACCCCAAACACACCTGCCTGAACCTTTCCCATCCCACACTAGAGGGTCTCATGTCTCCTCTGTGAACTCCGAAGGGCAGGGCTCAGCCTTTGCCACAACTGCACTGAGCCTTGCACTCAGCTCATAGTGCATTTAGGTGTAGCAACAATGCAAGTCTTTGCACATGCTGTTCCTTCTACCTGGAACACCCTTCCCCACACTGGCTATACCTTTGACTGGCTACTGTCTCCCACTGATGCTCAAAGAATAAGTAGATGTGTCACTTTTGTTTAATCAACTGAGATTGATACAAAGAATTAATGACATATATATATGGCACTTAGGGTGTACCAGACTCCGCTCCATCTATTATAGATACACATAACTTACTTAATCTTCACCAGAAGTCTAAGAGATGAGAAAACTGGCACAACTGGTGAGTGGCAGACAGGCAGAGCTGTCCACAGGGCTGGTTGTTTAACCCCTGAGCTGTACCAAGCTGGGGACTTGTGATCCTCGGGGCAGACTCCCTGGACCCCTGCATTTTAGTCAAGTCCTCTGCTGTGTCCGCCACCAGCCCCCAACAGACCCTGTGCTCCATGAGGACAGGAACTGCCTCATTCAACTCTGAACCCAGCACCATCACTGAATGGATGTGTAAATACATAAATAATTGAGGATGCAGTCAAGCCATGTGACCTTGGGCACTTGACCTTTTTGTGCCTCAGTTTCTCCTTTGTGAAATGGGGAGGATCAGAGCAGCCACCTTGTCAAGGGTGGACCTAAGTCCCTCCTCTTATAGGACACAGGGGGTTCTCAAAAGTGATTCCAACAAGAGACGGGGAGGTGGTCTCAAAACACAACTTTAAGTTTGTGATTGAGGTCACACTGCCCCATAGAGGCCCAAAGCGGTGATGTTATAAATATTAACAGGCTTGCCGGCCTAGGCACCCACCATCAGAACGAAACCGGCCATAACCTTCACCCAGGACAGTGGACTGGCGTGGATCCAGGTAACTGGGCCCCCCGGGCACCTGCCAGGGGATGCAGCTCTGCCAGGTGGGTGCTCCAACCAGCCCACACCTGCATTGTGACAAGCCAGGGGGATCTTAGAGGAGCAGGAACGGTGCCCAGGATGAGTGAGTCACTGGGGCCCCCTGCAGATTCCAGGGGCAGCAGCCAAGCCTGGGAAAAATGGGGTGGGGGGGCACCCTCCACTCTCCACCCAGGTTGTCCTCCCCACACCCAGGGGAGACTCTGAGGCCTGCCTGGTCCTGATACCCGCCAGGCAGAGCTTCTCCCTTGGCTCAGGCAAGCGGCTAGAGGGGTCCCATGGATGGTTCGGGACTTTAGAAGTCCAGGCTGCTGAAATTCACCAAGCCAGGAGTCCCCCAGAGAGCTGGGCTCAGAGAGAGCCTCTGAACCCATGTGTCTCTCTGATTCTGCTCAACAAGTGTAAGATCGTAGGATGACTCCTGGCAGCTCCCTAATCCTAAAGAAGCCAAATCTGGATCTTGACAAATTATAGCCAGGGGTTCTCAAGCAAGCTAGCATGTGTGGGCATACTCTGGCAGAGGAGCGACCTATCTTTGGGGACAGGAATCACAATTGCAAGCTGGCCCCAGCGGGCAGCAGACTTCCACTTGCACACCCCCAGGGACGGGGAGCTCACTCCTTTCTGAGTTCCTGACTCAGGACCATGAATTGAGTTCACCTCTGCAGAGAGGAGTCCAGCAGCCACCCGCTAGCCCAGCTCTGCTCACACAGCTGCAAGTGCATCTCTGTACTTTGTCAAGTTCACCGCTCATCCTCCCCCAGCCCCACAGCCATTGAAATCAGTCCCAAATTGCCAGGAACCCCAGACCCTGGGCCTCCTAGGGCTTTCCTTCTTCATGGAGCTTATATTCTAGAATGAGGAGGCAGACACCCCCAAACAATCAAAGAAAGAAATCTATAGTTACAAATTGTGATAAGTTCCACAGAAAGAAATGGCAGGCAAAGGAGACAGTGGTTACTTGTAAATATGAGTTTTGACACCAAAATATTAGAACTTCCAGGATATTTCCTGGGTTTGGGGGAATGAGGATTTTTGTCCCAAAAAAGAAAGAAAAGAAAAAAGGAAGGAGGGAAGGAGAGAGGGAGGAAGAGGGAGGGAGGGAAAAGAAAAAAATAAGGAGAGAAGAAAGAAGAGATGTTCGGTCCCCATAACTATAATCTAATCCAGGAGTCAGCAAACTATAGCTGCAAGCCAAACCCAGCCTGTTTCTGTGCAGCCTGAGAACTAAGAATGATTTTTCTTTTTTTTTTTTACATTTTTAAAGGGTCGTAAAAAAAAAATCAACCAAACAAAGAAGAACATGCAACAGACCTTACGGCACACAAAGCCTAAAACATTTACCATTTGGCCCTTTTCAGAAAAAGTCTGCCGCCTCTGTATCCCACCCGTTTAAGCTCTAGAACAACTTTCCCAGCCTGGACAAGCTGGGAAATGCAGAACAGACCAGACAGCAGGGACAGACCAGACAGCAGAGAATTTTCCATTTCTGCCCACGAGGCCAAGCATGATCCATCATAAACCTTTCAAAGCCAAGGCCCAGGAGGTTAAGTGATTTCTGCTCCAGCTCCGTGAGGCGAGGTCAGGGGCCGCGGGAAAATGGATGTCCTCACACACCAAAGAAAAAGGAGTGGTCATGCGGCCTCTCTCATTATCCATTTCTCATCAGCTTTTTAGAAAGCAAGGGAATTAATTTTACCTGTTCCGCACATGGTGAGGTAGCATTTCTGTTTTATGAAATGAAGGAAGAGAAAAGACCTAGTTATGAGTCAGGGTTCTTGGTTCCAAGTGATAAAATCCCAATTCAAAAGGATTGAAGCAACAAAGAGAATTTATTGGACCATGTTATTGAAAAGTCCAGGAGTTGCACAAGCTTCAGGCATAGCTGGATCTAGGGACACCATCAGTATTCATCCTCTCCTTTTGTTCCGGGTTAGTTTCATTCTCGGGGAGGCTCTCCCCTCATGAGGCAAGATGGCAGCACCACATCCCTTCCACTTGCCAAGCCCAGTCTAAAGCGGTTCTCTCGTTAATGTTCCAGAACTGAATCTCATTGAATGCTGTCTGGATCATGTGACCCCTCCCAACCAATGACTGTGGTCAGGGGATGGAATGAGCTGATTGGCCAGGTTTGCTCATGTGTTTCTCCAGGAGTGTGGTGGGAGGGACCAGCCCCACCTGAACCACAGCCGCGGAGAGGAGAGGAGAGAAGGGAATCGTTTCCCCAAACAAGTTCAGGGGTCCGTTCTCAGAAGGAGGAACAGGTGCTGAGCCGTCAAAAGCAACTTCTGTTCCCTACAGAAGCCAACTGATATTTCTGTTATCTTTCTTTTCTTTGTTTTTGGCCACGCCGCGTGACTTGTGGGATCTTAGCTCCCCGACCAGGGATCAAACCCAGGAGCCCCGCAGTGGAAGCCCCGAGTCTTAACCACTGGACCGCCAGGGAAATCCCCCAACTCATATTTCCCAGGCACCTTTGCTAAGTTTCACTACCACCCATTTTATAGTTGAGTAAACTGAGATCCTGGAGGTAAAGTCAGTCTCTCAAGGTGACAAACTTAGTTCATGAGGGAGGCAGGGTTCTAATCATCTGAGTCTGACTCATACTCCTGCTGCCAACACTGACCGTCACGCATCACCAATCCTGCCCTCAAAGAGCCTGAGGACCCTGTACACAGTCAGTGTGCAATGAACGCACATCACATCGAATCGTCTTTGAGTGACTGCCCCCCACTGGACCATAAGATGCCTGAGGGTAGAGCACATGTCTGTCTTGTTCACCGCAGCATTCCCACCACCTGTACACAGTAGGTGCTCCAAAGACACTTGGCAAATCAATGCACATGGCCTTCGCATTTAGCACCTAGTAGGTGTTGCACAAATCGTTGGTGAATAAATGAATGAATCTCAATGGAAGTCAAGCTGCCTGGCTGTTCAAACCTTTCTAGATCATTAACAAGACAGATGGAGATAGGGAGATGGAGGAGGGGGGAGGGATGAATGAATGAATGAAGAACAGAAGGCTTTTCTAGAGTCTGAAGCACTCAGAGCAGAATCCATAGATCTTGTCCTAGACAGTAAGAGTGCCAAGGTTACTTGGAGAGCAAACCCCAGTTTTGGAAAGGGACACGGGGTCTTTGTGAGCCAGGAGGGGGTGGGTGGAGCTGGCAGGAGGAAGCCAGGTCAGCCAGAGCCCAACCAACCGGCTGTGCCAGGGACACGGCGCCCCGCCCCACTGCCCCTGACCTTGCTTCATCCCACAATAGAGCATCCATTGTAAGTGGGTAATTGGGTTCCGGCGCATCCCCTCCCCCGGCTGGGGGTGGAAGCGAAGGGAAACACAATCTGTTTTCTATTTGTCACAGCTGCCAAGATGCCACTCCCTCCTCTGTCCCCCACGCCCGCCCCCTGAGCGACAGCCGCGGTGACATTCCTTGGCTGGGGCTGAGCATGGATTAGAGCTGCCGCCCAGGCTGGCTAACCCGGGAGGATCATGACAAAAACCTAAAAACAGCCTAACAGGCCTCCCAGGCTTTGTTCGTACCCTTACCTACGGGGAACCTAAAATATTGTCCTAATTGGACAAAGGAGGGGTTCACGTCCTGGCGCCTTCTCTTTGTAGCTGTGTGACCTTGAGCCAGTCACCTAACTTCTCTGTGCCACAGTTTCCTCATTTGTAAAATGGGGATGATGATAATCCTAGGAAAGGCTATAGGTTGTCTTTTTTATTTTTATTTTTTGTCTGTCTACAGGAAATCCTCTTTCTCTTTTTAAAAAATTTTTATTGGAGTACAGTTGATTTACAATATTGTGTTAGTTTCTGCTGTACAGCAAAATGAGTCAGTTATACATACACATATATTCACTCTTTTTTAGATTCTACTCCCATATAGGTCATTACAGATTACTGAGTAGAGTTCCCTGTGCTATACAGTTAGGTCCTTATTAGTTATCTATTTTATATATAGTGGTGTGTACATGTCAATCCCAGTCTCCCAATTTATCCCTCCCCCACCCAGCCCCCCACAGTTTGTCTTGAATGTGTTCATCCAGGCAGGGTGCTGGGCATGTAGTGTTTGGTAACAGCTGGTGATCGTTGGATTTACTGTTTAGGGAGCTGGCGCTTCCCTGTTTCAGTTTGCAGACTTGAATGTCTTTGCCTCAGACCACTCTGAGGTGGGGGAGTAAAGGGCAAATGCTCAGAGAGGGTCCTCTGTGTGAGCCCCGGGGTTGCCTTCTTGCCCTGAGCACTCACATCCAGAGGACCTACTGGGTGTCTGGTGTGTGCCCATCTTAGGTCGATGGGAGAAAAACAGGGAGGTAAGAGAAGGTACATAAAAAGAACTGCAAGGTTTGGGCTCTGCTCTAACCAACTGAGTTGGGTTTGAAGACAAACAGGCTCTGGGAATGCATCCCCAGGCCCCCAAGTTCTGTAGGAGTTGAGGGAATGCAGCAGGCATGGAGGGCTTCCTGGAGGAGGTGAGCCAGGTTTGAATCCTGCCTCTGCTGGGGATCTTAGGCAATATGTTCACCTCTCCGGGCCTTGTCATCTTTTGGGGACTTCAAGAAAAACAGTCCAAGTGAGCCAAGCCTGAATAGACAGGATTAAGGCCATTTATGAGGAAACCAAGACATCTTGAACTTGGCTTTTGCTGGAGGAAATCCCAGCAAGGCCTTGGCCTGGATGTTCAGAGTGACCCTGCCCCAGCCCCTGAAGGTCCAGCCATAGACAGACCTGCACTGAGGTCTGGCTCCATTCCCAAGCCACTGAACACCTCAGGCAAATCACTTAATCTCTGAGACTCAGTTTCCTCGTCTGTAAAATGGGACACCATGCCCACCAGCGTGACTGGGAGGGCTTAAGCTAATATAGACTTGGCACACAGTAACAGCTCAATAAATCACAGCCAATACTCCTAATTTCTAGGGCCAAGGGATGTCTGAAAAAAGGGGGGAGGGATAACCAACAGGCAGCAGAAGCCAGGGCTTATTTGTGGGACTCATCAAGACGCCCTCCTCCCCTTTTGATGAATAAACTCGGATGTAGCAGTAATAGCCAGCATTAGTTCTGAATGACCTCAGGTGCACAAAACAGGGTGAATCATAATCTCCTGGCTCACTCCCATTGTTGGTGGGTACCTGGCCTGTTTTTATTTTATGGGTTTGTCTATTTCTTTATTACTTTCTGTACCATTTAATTTATTATTCCATAATATAGCGGACACTCATGTGAGTCACTCCCCAATGCAAGAACAAGGTTACGACTCCTACAGGTACCCATGTGTTCCCTCATCTCTCCCCAGGAGTGAGCACCATTCCTTGATGTAATAAGTATTTATTTTGTCCTCACTCCGGGCCAGGCACACAATCCTGAATTTGTGTTTGTCATTCCCTTGATTTTATTTTCTTTTTCCGCATCACGCAGCTTGTGGGATCTTAGTTCCCCAACCAGGGACTGAATCCACGCCTCCTGCATTGGAAGCGTGGAATCTTAACCACTGGACAGCCAGGGAAGTCCCCATTCCCTTGCTTCTTTGGATCAAGGTCACTGGTTGCGGCTGTGGGTACATGTGCCCGCACCAGTGGTCCTCAGGCTTGAGTGTGTTCAGAATCACCCAGAGGGCTCTGAAAACAGATTCCGGGCCCCACCCCCAGAGTGTCTGATTCTGCAGGTCTGAAGCAGGGCCCAAGAATCTGCATTTCTAACACATTTCCAGGGGACGCTGATTCTGCTGCTCTGAGGACAACACTTTGAGAACCACGGCCCTAAATAATATAGTACGGAGTTTTAGTTGTTTACAAACTTCATAACAAGGATGTCATGTTATAGGTGGTCTTCTGTGGCTAGGTTTTGTCACTCAACTCCAGTGATTTTTCTACCAGGGGCAAATTTGCCTCCAGGGGCGGTTGCTCAATGTCTTGAGACATTTTTCTTATCAAGACTGGTTGGGCGGGGTGTGTTACTGGCATCTAGCGGGTCGGCTCCAGGTATGCTGCTAAAACATCCTACCACACCCAGGAAGCTCCCTCCGACAGGATGATCCTGCCCCAAATGTCAACAATCTCAGGAGGAATAAAAACAGTTGTCCACACAAAAATTTGTACACAAATATTCATCATAGCATTATTCACAATAGTCAAAAAGCGGGAGCAACCCAGATGTCCATCGATAGATGAATAAATAGCATACGGTCTATCCATACGAAGGAGTATGACTCAGCCATAGAAAGTAATGGAGTTGTGACACATGCCACAGTGTGGATGCACCTTGAAAACGTGATGCTGAGTGAGAGAAGCCAGACACAAAAGGTCACATATTGTATGATTCCATTTATGTGAAATGCCCAGAAAGGACAAATCCGTGGAGACAAAAAGTAGATTGGTGGTTTCCAGGAGCTGGGGACAAGGGGAAGGGGAGTGACTGATGATAGGGAGGGGGCTTCCTTTCAGGGATGATGCAAATGTTCTAAAACTGATGGTGGTGATAGTTGCACAACTCTGTGAATAGACTAGAATCCATCAAATTGTACGATTTAAGTGAGTGGGTTGCGTCGTATGTGAATTACATCTCAATAAAATTGCTATTAAAAACAATAATGAGGGCTTCCCTGGTGGCGCAGTGGTTGAGAGTCCACCTGCCGATGCAGGGGACGCGGGTTCGTGCCCCGGTCCGGGAAGATCCCACATGCCGCAGAGCGGCTGGGCCCGTGAGCCATGGCCGCTGAGCCTGCGCGTCCAGAGCCTGTGCTCCGCAACGGGAGAGGCCGCGGCAGTGAGAGGCCCGTGTAGCGAAAAAAAACAAAAAACAAAACAATAATGAGGGGCTTCCCTGGCAGTCCAATGGTTAAGGCTCTGCACCTCCACTGCAGGGGGCGCAGGTTCAATCCCTGGTTGGGGAACTAAGATCCCACATGCCACACGGCCAAAAAGAAGATAATAATAATAGTGAGAAAAATGTCAAGAGCGTCAAAGTTGAGAAATTCTGCAATACACTCTCTTACTAAGATTCACCCTGTGTGGGCCTGGAGCTGCTGCTTTTTCATTTTCACTGCTGTGTAATACTCCATGGTGTGAACATACCACGAGGTAGTTATCCATCTTCCTGCCAGTGAGTATTTGGTTTGGTCCCAGATTTTGCCACAGTGAACAGAGCTGCCGTGCACATTCTTGTACCCATCACTCAGGGCCCACATGCAAGAGTTTCACTTTGGCACGTACCGAAGAGAAAAATGACGGTGTCACAAGGAGCAGGAAGGTTTACTAGAAAATGCCAGCCGTTATATTAAGGACTTTCTACTCACGCCAGGCACTGGGCTAACTATCTACCTGTATTCTCACCCATTTTAAGAGATGAGGATGCTGAGGCTCAGAGAAGTGAATGAACTGGCCTGGCCCAGGAGGGGCAGACCAGACATAAGCTCTCAGCCACACATCCTACAGCAAACTCCCCTGCAAGCGTGAGTGACAGGCTTCCCCAGGCAGACGCACTGCAAGCAGCAAGGGCGTGGGGAGAGGGTCTTGCACAGAAGCCGCTTCCAGCCCAGCCTGGGTGCGGAGCTGACAGCAGGTGACAGCTTGTTTAGAAAACAGCCCATTGTTTCTGAGACATACATATGGAAGCGCCTCCAAGAGTCTTCCCAACCTGGGGCCTGATGAACTTTCTAGAACGTGAAGCCAAAACCCACATCACACATCACAGCCCTCTCCTCAGGCAACGAGAATCCTCCACCACCCCAACGCCTCCTTCCTGCCTTGTGTCTGAACTCCGAACGACACTTGCCCACCAAGCAGGGGCAGGAAGGTGCAGCAGTGATGCCCGCGGGGTCTACTAACCGCAGGCCTTGTTCCAAATCCCACTTTTACTACGGACTTGCTGTGTGACCGGGGGACGGTGACTTGACATCTCTGAGCCTATCTCCTCACTTAAAATGGGGACATCGATACAGCAGCTATACATCCCAGGCCCCAAATCCAGGTCTACAGGATAGAACCAATTTTGATTTCTTTCCAATCGACGCAGAGTCAATTCCAAGCCCTCATCCTTCCAATATGATAGAAAATTTAGTCTCAGTCTCAGGATTGTGGGTCCTCCATGCTGGTTCCGGTCAGAGACCAAATCTGAGAGGTCCCTCTGGCCACTGGTTCCCACTGAGGACCCGGGAGATGTTTGGGATCCCCGACCATGTGGCCCCTTCTGGTGGGAAATTCCTCAGCATCTGTGTGGTGGGGCTGGGGGGAGGGAGCTTGCCTGCCCTGGGACCTCTTCGGTCAGGGCACCCTCTTCCTGGTGCACGATGTAACTTCTAGATCCTGTCACCTCCCAGGAGCACCGCGACCAAATGAGGTCATCAGGCCTGCTTCCCTCCTGCCAACTCCAGCGTGTGCGAATCTCCCTCCCTCTCTCTCTCTCCCTCCAGAACCAAAAGCAACTTCACAGCCAGTTCCGGGCTGCCTCCTGTCCTACAGGAAGAGAACTTCCGCTGGGACCTGGCTGCTGAGCCAGAGACGCCCTCACCCAGCAGCTCTTGCTCCCCTGGGGTGCGATCGGGAATGGTTTGTGCAGCTTGCACACCACTTGCTTAACAGGAAGTTGCCTGCCTCCACTTTTTCTCTTTCTCCCCATTTCTGAGAGCACGTGGATCTGGTTTTGACTCTGCTTCAACCATGCCGTGAAAGATCATATCCTAGAGGTGCTGGAATAAGACAGAAGGATCTGGGTCCCCAAATGGCTGCAGAGCTGAACCTCTGGCCCTCCTGGGCATACTCCCCTCCCTCAGACCTCTTACTTCAGAGAGATACAAACTTCTCTCTTGTTTTAATCTATGTGGTTTTTCTCTTTTTTTGGCTTTTCTGGTGGGGGGGTGGGTTTTTGTTACAGCAGCTGAGCTTATACCCTGACTAATACGTGGGGTTTTCACAAAAGGCTTGTGATGGTTAATTTTATGTGTCAACCTGACTGGACCCTGGGCTGCCCAGATATTTGGTTAAACATTTTTCTGGGTATGTTCATGCGGATGCTTCTGGAGGAGACTGACATTTGAATCAGTAGACCAAGTAGAGCAGATTGCCCTCCTCAATGTGGGCGGGTCTCATTCAACCATGTGAAGGCTTGAGTAGAAGAAGAAGGTGAGGAAGGGAGAATTGACTCTCTCTGCCTGACTGTCTTCAAGCTGGGACATTGGTCTTCTCCTGCCTTGGAACTCAGACTCAAACTGGAGCTCCCACCATCAGCTCTCCTGGGTTTCCAGCTTGCAGATGGCAGACTGTGGGACTTCTCAGCCTCCAACACCATGTGTGCCAATTCCTTATTTATTAATTCCTTATAATAAATCTCTTTGGACTTCCCTGGCAGTCCAGTGGTTAAGACTCCACGCTCCCAATGCAGAGGGCATAGGTTTGATCCCCGGTCAGGGAACTAAAAGATCTCGAATGCCACACAGTGCAACCAGAAAAAAAAAAAAAAAAATCTCCTTATAAATAGATGGGTAGAGATGCTAGGGATAGAGGTATACAGTATCCTATGAGACTGTGTCTCTAAAGAGCCCAGATTAATACAAGGCAAATAGACTAGCTTCCAGAAACTTCTACCCTCTACTTGGAAAAAACCAGAAATCAAGAAAATACAAAGGGCTGAAGTCTGCCTTGGAATCCGGGAAAGAAAATTACAGGGTGAATAAACATGAGTGAGCAGCTCCATGAAGAGCCCTGCCAATAGTCCACAAAACCGTATCATATATTTGAAACTTGCTAAGAGAGTAGGCCTTAAAAGTTCTCATCACAAGAAAGAAAAAGTTGTCACTATGTGAGGGGGTGGATGTTAACTAAATTTATTGTGGTGAACATTTCACAATGTATAAATATGTCAAATCATCATGTGGAACTCCTAAAAGGGGAATACTATATTTTATGTCTATTATATCTCAATGAAACTGCGGGAGGGGAATTAAACTTGAAAAACGAAAGAATCCTGCTACAGCCATGCCTACTGTGGAGGGTTGTTTGAAGGATGAAGCGGGGAATGCGTGCACACAGGGCAGTTGGCTCATGAGGCCTGGCCTGCACTGAGTGCCCTGTAAGTGGCAATGAACCTTGGGGCAGGGGCACCGAGCACGTAGGATCCTGCCTTTGATGCTTTCCAGGACATGTGATGCCGGGTACATCATTTCACAATGGCAACAAGTAATTACTGAACACTTGCTGTGTGCCAGGCACTGTTCTAGATTCTGCGGATACAGTGGGGGGTAAGAAATACCTAGTCACAGTCCTCTGTGAGCTGGATTTGGGGGCCTTGAGAGGTGCCAGCCCAGGGGTTCTTAAATGCCAGGCTGACCAGCTTTAAGGCTCAGCAACAGACATGGACGTGCACAGCAGATGGAGTAGTGACGTGGCAGAGGTGGGGGGAGGGTGACGAAGCTGGCCAGGAAATGCATAATGGATTAGACTCAGATAATTAGCATCTCCAGAAGGGAGAAGAAAAACCCTGACTTCTATGATGGCTCAGCAGAACAGCTATCTCTAATAAATACTAACCCTTCTGGCTTTCCTGCTAATGGTCACATGGTAGGATTTTTCTTCTCTCCTCTCACCACCGCTCCAGAAGTCAGGCATGGCCATGTGACTTGCCTGGACCAACGTGATGTGAGTGGAAGTGATGTAAGTTGCTCCTGAGAAGAAGCTTTAAGAACCAGTGAACAATTTCCCCCATGCCCAGTGATGGTCCATGTTGCACAGGGCATGTTCCATCAGTCTGTGTCCCAGAATGAGGAGGCCATGGAGCATAGATGAGACACGAACTTTGGTTGTTTTAAGCCACAGGATTCCAGGGGTTGTTTGTTACTGCAACATAACTGAGCTGACGCTGACCTGTACACCTCCATTTCACAGATGAAGAAACAAAGTCGTACACCTCCATTTCACAGATGAAGAAACAAAGTCTGGAAGAGGTCGCATAGCTTACCCAAAGTCAAACGTGGAAGCACAGCCAAGACTCAAAGCCAGGCCTGCCCGTCTCTGCAACCTTTCCGGAGGTGGGGTGTCTCCACTCTCAACACATCCAGCCAAGCCCCTTGTTGCTAACCCCTTCAATTAAAGCCAATTTCAGGGTCTCCTGGTTTCTAAATGAACAGCCCCGATCATGTTCATTGGAGGCCCTGTCTGCTCAGGCTGCTCATTTTATCAGAAGCCGCCAACAAGATAAATGGCCCTGTAACTTATTGTTCTGCTGCAAAGCACCTCGCAGCCAGTGGCAGCACAGATGCCAGGAATAAATCACATCTGATCTTCCGAGAGTCAGGTCGAGCTCCCTTGAGGGACGTCAGAGGCAGGGGGGTGGCCTGGAGCAGCCACAGACACTGGGGGACTTCACTAAGGACCACAGAGCTGCTGGGAGGTCTTCCTCAGGACCCCAGAGGTCTGGGGTGAGCGTCATTGGTTTTTAATCTTCTCAGCATCTATTTCCCCTTCTTAAGGTTTAACAGCAACACTTTTTCTTTGGGGAAAATCATCTCTCCTCACTCTCAGTCAGTATGGGTCAGGTGGGGTCATGGCTTCCACCCAGCTACAGAGAGTGGACACATGATCTAGCCCAGCCACTCGCAGCCCCACGTCCTGTCACCGCCATGATTGGTTCAGGGTGGGGATATACCCTGGGATGATGGGACTCGATTCTCAGATTTCTGTTGAAACTCTAAGAAAAGAGAAGTTGTCTTTTTTTTTTTTTTTAAATAAGAGGAGTATATTTATTTATTTATTTATTTTCTTGACTATAGAATATTTTATTTATTAAAAAATTTTTTTTTTCACATCTTTATTGGAGTATAATTGCTTTACAACGTTGTGTTAACTGCTGCTGTATAACAAAGTGAATCAGCCATACGTATACATATATCTCCATATCCCCTCCCTCTTGCATCTCCCTCCCTCCCATCTTCCTTATCCCACCGCTCTAGGTGGTCACAAAGCACTGAGCTGATCTCCCTGTGTGATGCAGCTGCTTCCCACTAGCTATCTATTTTCATTTGGTAGTGTATGAGAAGTTCCCTTTTAACAGAGGTTGCTTGCAGAAGGAATGTCTTTTTCATTGTGCTGTCTCTAGCTGCTGGCACAATTACATGCATGTAGTAGGTGCTCAGTAAAAATGGGCTGAATGAATGAGTTAGCAAGGTGGAGTCAAGACAGCTGGGTTCTTGTTTGGACTCGGCTAAATCGACTCTGTAACATCAAGAATCTCTCCTCATCTCAGTTTCCTTGCCTATGGAAATGGAGTTAATAATAGCACTTACCAATAGCTGGTTATATCGGTGAGCTATTGCCACCAATATGCTGTGTAACAAATAACCCCCAAACTCAGTGGCTTAAAACAACAATGGTGCATTATCATTCACACATCTGTCAGTTGCATTTGAGGGGTCACCTGATCCAGGCTGGGGCTTGGCTGGTCAGCTTTGCTCCACCTGTGTCTCACCCTCTTGGATCAGCTGGCTAATCCAGGGTGTATTTGTCACATATCATGGCAAAGGTGCAGAAAAGTACAAAGCCCCTTCAGGGACAGAGCTAGCCCAGAATCACTTCCACTTCTTTTTTTGGCCAAAGCAAGTCACATGGCCACACCCAAAGTCAAAGGGTAGAGAAGTGCGCTCTATCCCTTTGGTGAGCAGAAGTGTCAAGTCACACAGCAAAGAGCATAGATGCAGGGAGGGGTGAAAAACAGAGCCCAAGCGTGCATTCCTCCACGCAGATGTGACCATCTTTGTTTATCTGTTTCTTTGCTCAGTGTCTGCTTCTCCACCGGAGTATAACCTCCTCCTGCGTGTGGCTCCTTACCTGTTCTGCTCCTGGCGGTGGTGGTATCTCCAGCCCCTAGAACAGGGCCTGGGACAGCAGTGGTGTTCAGTAAACACTTGTCAAAAGACGAGAAGCTGTCCCCAACCTCCCTACACTGTCGTGAAGACTAAACCAGGTCAGGCACGCAAGCAACACTCTGGGAGTTACAGAAGCCCTCCCAGAGTCACGATTCTGACCCCACCTCCACCTTAAATCTCTGCAGGGGACAGGGGTGACCGTCCCATCTCCAGGACGGGGTCCAGAGCCAGGGGTCCAGTTGTGGGTGGCGGCGTCACATCCACATCTTGGTCAGTCTGTGTCTCTCAGCCTGGCCCGGTGGTCCTGGAGAGGCCCCACGGTGCAGCTCAGACCCATTCCCTTGGATCGGGAAGTTCAGGTTCCACTGCACGCCGAGGACACAGATCTCTCTGGGGTAAGAAGGAAGTGCCCCGAAAAGCCCCAGGAGAGACAGCCCTCTGTGGCCGCTCGCTTGGCCCAGAGCCCCTGAGGCCACAGTGCCGCCTTGTGTGGTCTCCCTCGAGCCCGCCCTCCCGTCTGCTGGAAACAGCCAAGTCACGGACCCTCTGTGCCCCACCCTGTTTGCCCTTCCTGGGGGAGCTGCCCGCCCCTCACGTCCATCTGGCCCTCAGTGTCTCCGTCCCTCCAGGTGGACTGGGCTCCCACCAGCCCTGCACACAGGAAACATCTCCATTCTGCCCCCGCACTGCACACTTCAGCACAAAAACCTTCTCCAGGCCCAGCCCGAAAGAACCAAATGTTCCTCTATTATGCAAGCTCATTTCTCTCTTCCTGGCGGGCCCAAATTGCAATCTGCACCAGGGGAAGAGAAGGCGACGGAGGCCTGAATCGGGGAGCCGAACAGCTGTGGCAGGAAACCCTCCCCCCCAACCAAGGCTGCACTGTCCCCGGCCCCTCCCCTCCCCAGGACCCAGCCGGACACATCAGCAGAGGGGCAGTGTGTCAGTGCCTGTCACCAAGAACTAACCCAGCTGTCCCAGCTGGGGTTTGCCCAGGACAGATAACCCCTGGCTATGTTCAGAAAGAGAAGAGAAGCATCACTCTTAGCAGTACATCAGGGGTGGGGTCAAAGGCAGGAGCCAAGGCAAGAACTTTGCATAAAACAACACATGGGTGTCATTTACTCTGTGCCAGGCTTGGCTCTAAACACCTTCTCATTTAATCTTCATACTCTCTGAATAGATGCCCATATTATCCCCCTTTCACAGAGGAGGAAACTGAGGCTCAGAGTGGGTGACGCAGCTGAGAAAACACAATTAGGAAGCAGCAGAGCTGGGATCCGAACCAGACAGGCCCCAGGACAGAGCTTGTCCAATTAACTGCTGCTCTGTCAAATGTGTGGATCCGTTTTTATGTCCCAAAGGGTTTCCCTGCTAGGCTAAAAGCCACACCACTTGTGAGCCGGCAAAACTACTTCTGGGTATACAGTTGACCCCTGAACAACACAGGTTTGAACTGCATGGGTCCACTTTTATGCAGATTTTTAAAAAAAATAAATGTACCATGTACACTACGGGGTTGCACGGTCCAAGGCTGGTTGAACCCATGGACGCAGAACCTTGGATACAGACAGCTGACTACAAAGTTATACTCAGATTTCCAACTGGGGGGGGGTCCATACCCCTAACCTCCACATTGTTCAAGGATCAACTCTATACGCAAAAGGATTGAAAGCAGAGTCTCGAAGATATACTTGCACACCCGTGTTCATAGCAGCTTTATTCACAATAGCCAAAAGGTGGAAGCAACCCAGATTTCCATCAGTGGACGAATGGATAAGCAAAATGTGGTCTATCCATACAATGGAATATTATTGAACCTTGAAAAAGGGAAGGAAATCCTGCCACACTACAACATAGATAAACCTTGAGGGCATTATCCTAAGTGAAATAAGCCAGTCCCCAAAAGACAAATTCTGCATGATTCCACTCACATGAGGTCCCTGGAGGAGTCCAATTCATAGAGACAGAAGGTAGAAGAGTGGCTGCCAGGGCCTGAGGGAAGGGGATGGGGAGTCAGTGTTTCATGGGGACGGAGTTCCAGTTTTGCAAGATGCACAACTTCCTGCTCACCCTCCTGCACCTCCGCCATCACCGTGGATCACGTCCAGGCTAGCCTGCTGGTAGAGACACATGGAACACAGCAGAGCTCTCCCAGCAATCCACGCAGAGGCCACCCGAGATCAGCCAACAGCCAGCCACCTCCAGACATGTGCATGAGCCCAGCTGAGACAGAAGAAGCCCCAGCCAAGTCTAGCCCCAACTGCTGACCTGCAGACTCATGAGCCAAATAAATGCTTAGTGTTTGAGGTCATCAATATTTGGGGCGATTTGTTACACAGCATTATTCTGCCGATAGATGACTGATACAAACTCACATAAAAGGCCTCCAGCCCTTCAATCATTTATTCAGCTGCTCCAACACCTACGTTTGAAGCACCTACTCTGTATCCAGGACAGAACAGCTGGCAAGGCCCTCCTGGAGCCCACTGTCGAAAGGGGGGAGACAGACCAAGATCCAAGTACTTATGATGATGTGATTAAGTGAAGGTCTTAAGTATAGGGGCTGTGGGAGAAGCACATGGGAAGGGCACATATCTCAGGCTTGGGAGGTCAGGGGAGGCTTCCTGGAAGAGCAGTTGTTGAAATGAAGGCCTGAAGAAGTGGGAGACGGCCAGGTGACGTTTGTGTGTAGGTAGAATCGGGGAAGGGTGTCCCAGGCAGAAGAACAGGGGTAAAGGCCTTGGCCGGTTGCGGGGACAGAGCCTGGCTGCTTGGAAGAATGGCAAGGTCGTTGAGAAAGTTGTGCTGGAGCCATTTCTGAGCTCGGACTTTATCCTGAGGGCCCGGGGGCGGGTGGATTTCAACCGTATGCTGCATGATCAGATGTGCACTTGAGAAAGATCACTCGGGCAGCGGTGCGGAAGGGGTGTTAGCCCAGCATGCACTTAAGCCCAGCTGTGAAAGCTGCCTGGAGAGTCAGAGGTCCCTGTGCCAGAGTGCAGTGCGGACAGTGCCCGGCTCACCAGGAGTCGCCAGTGTCCCCGCTGTCTCGGCTGCCCTTTCCCGGGCTGGCTCCCTCTGGGGTAGCGATGCAGAAACTGAGGTTGTCCCCGGGCACCAATGAGGCGGCAGAGAGGAGGCCTTCAGCCACATGTCCGCCCTCTCGCCACCCAATCAGCAGGCCACGACCAGCTGCAGAAGTCGCCCAGCCCAATCGGGACCCAGGACACTCCCCACGGGCCACCTCCAGCGCGTGGGTGGAGAGTGAATTTGATGATTCTGGGCAGTGACAGGGCCAGAACCCTCCTGCCAACCCCATCCAAACGTGGCCACCTGGGCCTGCCCCCGGCGCCCCTGCCCCAGCTGGCCTCCCTCTGTATCCGCAAGACCCCGTCAAACACGACCATCCGCTGGCATCCATCACTCCAGAGAAAAGAAATAAAGACGTTGCCGTAGCGTTGTCCCAGGATTAATGTCCCTGCTGTGAAAACAAACGTCGCGTCTTCCCGCCAACATTTATTTTTGATAAATGCTGTGACTTTGCCTTGACATTTCGGAAGCAGCGGGAAACCATTACCCGGTGACAATGTTCTATTCCACTGACATTATCTCTTAATTATAATATGCAAGTAATGCTGAAAAAAATGGCCCATAAATAGCTCGTTTGGAGTTGCTGCATTCTGTCCTGTCGAGGAAATGCTGAACGATTTCATTCAGCGCTTGCAAATGAGGGGAGACAAATGAATCTCTGGGGGCTCCGTGTGTGTCCTGCCTCTTCAATGACAAGGCTGGCAGGGTGGCGGGACGTGGCAGGGAAGTGATGATGTCAGGGCATCAGCTGGGCTTGCACCCCAACCCCGTCCCATCCATCCCCATCCCCAAATCGGAGCGCACTTCACCCTGATCACAATTAATAAGGCTTCAACTCCAGTCCTGCAAAGCGGTTTGCTATGAGCATAGAGGAGAAAGGTAGTGCTTTTTTTTTTTTTTTTTCCCCCAGGAAATTAATTCCGTTCAGGGGCAAAGAGGTCGAGGGAAGAACGTCTGGAGGAAATCCCATTTTGCAACTCCTCTGGGTCCTCAAGAGCCGAAGAAACATCTGCCAAAGTTCAGAGGGAACAGGGCTCCGGGAGGGGGTGCTTGGGGACAGGGCAGGCAGAGGCTTTGGAACAACGCAGGAAAGAAACCTGGACACCCCTGTGGAACTGGTGGACAGCGGAAAGGGGTCAACCAGAAGTCAGACTCATAAGGCTAACATTATGGGAACCTGACACGTTGGAAGCAAAAAGAGTCAAGTGAATTCACGCTTTGGAAGTCTCAGCGCTCCAAACACAAACCAGTGAAAACTCAAACTCTCAACCAGCGGTTCTCAACCAGGGGTGGTTTTGCCCTCCCCCCGCAGGAGGGCATCTGGCACCATCTGGAAACGGCCTTGGTTGTTACAACCAAGGCTTGGGCACTACTGGCATCTAGTGGGTAGAGACCAGGGATGCTGATGCCCAGGATGGCCCCACCGCAAAGAACTGTCCAGTCCAAAGGTCAACAGTGATGGTTGTGAGAGGGGAGGCGTTGGTGAGTTTGTTGGAGACAAAGAGCCTCGATGGTGGTTGAGAAGAATCTAGAAAGAGCTGCCCACTTTGTGAAGAGAATGTACAAATACGTGGCTTAAACATCCAGGGGGAGCCTCTGAAGGGATGGAATACAACCTATAGTTTGTAGATGGCGGGGAAAGAGGAGCCTATGAAAGCCCATCCTGGGACTTCCCTGGCAGTCCGGTCGTTTAGACTCTGCGTTTCTACTGCAGGGAGCACGGGTTGGATCCCTGGTTGGGGAACTAAGATCCTGCGTGGTATGGCCAAAATAAGAAAAGAAGCAAGCAGCCTATCCTGGAGTATAAATACAAAAACCAACCCTGTCTCAGTTAAGTTTTCTCATCTGCCCTTTGAGACTGTTATTATGTTTTCTCTTTATTTTACAGACCAGGAAACGGAGGTTCCCCAGGTGGGCATGCCCAGTCACAACAGCAGTCAGGAAGACACAGGGGTCACGGGAAGAGGGTGGCCTGGGCTCAGATCCTGGTCACTTGCCCGCTGGTCACACTGGGTGAGCAACTTGACTTCTCAGGGCCTTTGTTTCCTCATCTGTAAAATGGGCTCATAAACCTGCCCCACGAGGTTGCCCCAGGAATGAGTTGAGATGGCCGTTATACATCAAGCAGGAACGAGAAGCCAGCTCCAGTGGTTTAAGAGATTTTAATCAAAGGAACCATGGACAGAGACGTGGGCAATGCTGGGCAGGGGTGGTGAGGCAGCCAGGGGCCGGCACCAGTGGGGAGCTGTTGCCAGGGGAACAGGGGAAGGGGCTGGGGAAGGAATATCATGCATGGAGGCGGGGGAGCGACCAAGCCAGGTTCTGGGAATCAGGACGTGGACGTTGTGAGGGAGGGGACACACAGTCATCATCGTCACCGTTGGCTCGGTCCCATGCCCCCCAATCTGGTTTGCTCCCCACCGTTCAATGCTGCTTCTCAAGAGAAAACCTGGAGCGTCGAGGGGTCGTTTTCAAGGTGGCAGCAGGATGGAAATGAGGCGCTGCCCTGCTTCTCAGAACGTGTCCCCGCAGCCTGGACAGCCCCCTGCCAGCTTCTAAAAGTCTGTTCCAAGAGTTCAGGTTCAGTGCAAGGTTGCGGGCTCAGATGCCACCAGGGTACGTCAGCATTTATCGAGCGCAGCTGGCCTGGGCAGTGACACGGAGAATGTCACTCTCAGCCACGACCCCAGGGGAGGGGGACGGGGACAGCTGCCAGGGAGGCATGAGGGCCCAGTGTGGCCAGATCCTTACTAGATTTTGCAAAAGTAGCTGAAATGCAGATTTTTCCATGAAGTCCCTTGCTTTTTAAGTATTGGCCCACTAATTCAGGTCCCACCCCCCTTAAACACTGCGTAAGCCAAAGACAACAAGCCTATAGGCCACGGGTTTGCACCCTCTGGTCTGGTCCACGGCCACTCCTCTCCCTTGGGAGATGACCTCACACTGGCCTGGAGTTACCCTAGAACTCACCTGCCCCGGGTCACGGCCAGAGACACAGCCATGGTGGCTCCCTGCCAATGGGCCCCAGTGAACATGCACCTGAAGCTCGCTGACCCTTTACCTGTCCCCAGAGCTCTGAGCCAAATCATCTCCACAAAGACGCCCCAAGCCAGCTGGCCACCTGGCTAAGTCAGGTCACCTCCCTGAGCCTCGGTGCCCTCATCTGTATAACGGGCCTCTGTGAGGCACTGTGATCATGGAATGAGGGTGTCCAGCAGGGCCCGGCACACAGCAGTTCTCAGTCACCAGGGCAAAAATCATCGAAACCAAAAGGAACAATAAAAGATGGCCTTGGCTGGATCCTCTGGGAGAAGAGAAGGGGCCCCAAGACTGTCTTGTCTGTGTTTTCCTCTTGTTCCCAAGAATATCATGAGAGGTTAGCATAGCACCTGAGGGTAGAAGACCTGGGTTTGAATCCCAGCTGCCCTACAACCCTGCTGTGCAGCTTTTGCCAGCTCACTCAACCTCTCTGAGCCTTGGTTTCCTCACCTGTAATCTGGGATGAATTTCTCCTTGTAGGAGGAATTTGTAGGGACTGAAAGGCATAAGATTAAGTAAGCACTAAGCACATGAAAAGGCACTTGGAATGTTAGCGTCCTCTTTTACCCACTTCCTGGTTTAGGTATCGAAGAGCTTGAACTAAAAGCTTCACACCTTTAGATTTTCTGAGATGTGCGGTGCCTTCCTCCCCAAGTTCGCGCAGATGTGTGTTGTACCAGCTCCGTGTCTCCTGCTCCCCAGGCAGTGTCAATACTGGCCTCTGCCCAAGGCCTGGTTGTTACTGACGTCACGGTGGGCAGCCTGGGGTAACCTGACCACAACCTGCCTGCTTCCTCCTCCAAGGGGAGGGGCTCCCCAATACCTGCTTCCCTGCATCTGTGGACCTTCCTTCAATCCACCTGGAGGAGACAGCCACCGGGTGGCTGGAAAGGAGACTCAGTGGGTCAGAGATTTTGGTCTCTTTTGCTCACTACTCTATCCCCCAGGGCCTGTTTCATTGAATCCTTGAACTACAGATGTAGCACTCACTTTCACACTTTAACATAATTTCACTGAAGTCTTAGCAATAATGGTGTCAACCGTGTACCTTTAAAAATGTTGAAAATGTGCCGGGAGGTGGGTTGTATCAGTCAGGATGGTCTAGGTTATGGTGCAGTAACAAACAATCCCCCATATCTCAGTAGTTTAAAAGAACAAAGGTTTATATCTTGCTCACATTAGAGAAGTCAACATAGGGCCATACTTTGTGGAGTCCTCATTCCAGGACCTGGGCTAGTGGGGCACCCAAAATCTCAGACATTGCCTGTCACAAGGGCAGAGAGAAAAGGAGTTCTGAAGGTTCTCAACCCCACAGTTAAATGCTGCAGCCCAAGAAGTGATACTCCACTCTCATCTCATTGGCCAGAATGAATCACATGATCCTACCCAACCATGCAGGGGCCAGGAAGTACCTTCCTCCCAGGTGCCCAGAAGGTGAAAGTAAAAAGATTTGGTGTACAGACTACCAATGGCTACCACATTGGTATTTTTATTATCCTCATTTTTATAGATGAGGATATTGAAGCTAAGAGAGGTTAAGTGACTTGCCCAAGATCACACAGCTAGTAAACAGCAGATCTGTGATTCAATACCCTCCTCTGTCTGACTCTAGAAACTAGTAACTTAGCCGTTACCATTTATAAACCCCAAAGTATGAGCTGTTCTACCCTGTTTGTACATAAGATAAACTCATTCTGGGAGTTCGCTGGTGGCCTAGTGGTTAGGATTCCGGGCTTTCAATGCCGTGGCCCGGGTTCAGTCCCTGGTCAGGGAACTGAGATCCCACAAGCTGTGCAACGCTGCCCAAAAAAAAGATTAAAATTCATTTCAGTGAATTGGGCTGATGCAAGACACCTACCTACACACCTCCAGAATGGGGTGTATCACCACAGTCACTTATACTTAAATTACACAACTAACAAGCAAAGGCAAATACTGCTCAAAAACAAATAGACGAAGTCCTGTTCAAGGCATGTTTGCTTCGGCCCACAGAGTATTTTATTTAATTGGAATATGTTGCCAATAATTAAAAATCAGGAGATTTCAGGTTTTTAAAAACCATCTTCTCTTGAAATTTAAAAAAAAAAAAAAAAAGTGGAAAGACCTGGCAGCAGTAGCCTGCATTCCCATAAGGCAGCCGTCAGCATGACTGAAGACAAAGCTAGGTTCTCAGATGACAGAAAGGCAGCCTGGACTGGAGTCTGGAAGGAGGGGTGTCAATTAGCCCAGAACCCAAGACACAAAATGCTGCTCTCTTTAACTACAGATGTAACAGCCTCACTTTCACACTTTAACATAATTTCATTGAAGTCTTAGCAATAATGGTGTCGGGCTACCCTGGTGGCGCAGTGGTTGAGAGTCCGCCTGCCGATGCAGGGGACACGGGTTCGTGCCCCGGTCCAGGAGGATCCCACATGCCACAGAGTGGCTGGGCCCGTGAGCCATGGCCGCTGAGCCTGCGCGTCCGGAGCCTGTGCTCGGCGACGGGAGAGGCCACAACAGTGAGAGGCCCGTGTACCGCAAAAAAAAAAAAAAAAAAAAAAAAATGGTGTCAACTGTGTACCTTTAAAAATGTTGAAAATGTGCCACTTTGGGGAGGGAAAGCATCAGCCGTCCCCACGCATACCCACCAGCTGTCTAGCTAAGCTCTGTGCAGGTAAAACCTTCCCCCACTAGCTACCCTACCGCTCAGAGACCAAACATATGGGCTTCTGGGCATATTGACACTGCTGCCTTGCTCTGTGGGCTGAACTCACCTCCACTGATCTACACACACCATTTAAAGAAGATAGTTCTTTGCAGTAGGATATCCACCGGATGATTCAAGTGTGAGAATGTCCATGCCGTGTGTGACAGTGACATCTCCTGATGATGTACAGTTTCACAGCTCGGCTCTACTAGACCGTGTAAATATTTAGATAAACTGAACCCTGAACGTTCGTGTTTGTTTCAAGAGTACTTTGTGACACATTTGAAAGTCTTTTCAGGACTTCCCTGGTGGTCCAGTGGTTAAGACTCTGTGCTTCCACTGCAGGGGACATGGGTTCAATGCCCAGTCAGGGAACTAAGATTCCTGCATATGTGGCTAAAAAAAATTCTTAAATCATAAATAAAATAAAATGTTTTCAAACTATTTTCATCTTGAAGTGCATAAAATGTCCTTCTGTGTGACCCCCATGAGGACCTGTGAAATCAACACAGCAGGAGTTAGAGTGCCTGTTGGAAAGAAGAGAGCAGGGGTGCCGAGGGGGCCAAAGTGACTTGCCTGCAGGACACAGCAGCATGTCCAGGCCTCTTTTGCAAACAGCTCTGGCTTCCCAACCCCACCACCTGCCTAATCTCTGGGGCTGATATCATGGGAGAAACCACATCCTTCCCCCAAACAGCTGCTGCTGCCACAGCCGGAGACCATAGGGCTGAGTATACCATGAACAGGACCAGAGATCTTAGTGTCTCCTCTGGGAGTTCCTGTCCCCTAAAATGGAAGAAATTCCAGCAGCCCAGGGAAGAGCAGATGGAAGAGCAGATGACACACACAGACAGAAGATCCCAGAGACCAGAAGAATGTTCCACAGCTCTGAAAGCCTGCCACAGGCTGGGCCGCCACATGAATGCTTTCCACACCGCCGTGTTCCAACACATCTGCTGAGATGTTTTCCCAGGGGAGTGGAAGTCCCATTTTGTACTGGAAGTTGAGGAGGTGAATGAGATCCAGTTTGCAGAAATGTGCATCGTGGCTAATGTTGCTCACACATCTGTCGCTTAAAGTCAAAAACAAACACCCCCGTCTCGAAGGCCCCCCTTCCCGCTTAGCCGAGGACCTCTGGATGTTGCCAAGTTTGCAGCAGCTCAGGCTTCATGGCAAATGTGTCCATAAAATCTGGAAACATTCATGACTCCAGACTCCAAGACGCAGCCATTTGGCTTTCCCGCCCTGGGAAGACACGCCAGACCTGGAATCCTCAGGAGCTGGCACCTGAGACAAGTCAGAGAAATGGCTCCTACCGAAGCAGTGGACTGTAGCCGCCCCTCTGGCAAAAGTCCTGGGTGGCTTCCTCCAGTCTCCCTTGCCCTCCCTTTGGAGTTTTGTTGTGGGTATGAGAGAGCCAAGCGCTATTTTTAGAAATGTTTATTCTTAATCCTCTCCTTCCCCTCCCATTCTCGACCTCTCTGGAATGAGCCTGGATGTTCCCTGCTGGAGGCTTTTCCGGAGGAGTCAGTCGCTGGTAACATGCTGGATGGAGCTGTTCGGAGTAAATGAGTTTTTCAATCTCAGATTGAATCAGGACCCGTCTGTACAGTTTGCTTTGAAATGACGTTCCTCGAAGCTGGTTTCCCCAGCGTGATTCCAGAGGGGATACAAGAGAGTAGGAGTCTCTGGTGGCCAGCAACAGTCACGAGTCCTGGTTAACTGGACCACGAGGAGATGAAGACTGCAGCCGCTGAGCACACGTGCCTTGGACCTGAGCTTCAAATCTGGACCCTGACATTTTCCAACCATAAGACCTTGGACGGGGACTTCCCTGGGGCTCCAATGGCTACAACTCCCAATGCAGGGGGCCCTGCATTGGGCCAGGGATCAAACCAGGGTTTGATCCCTGGTCAGGGAACTAGATCCCACATGCCGCAACTAAAGATCCACAGGCCGCAACTAAGACCCAATGCAAATAAATAAAAAACAAACAAACAAATATTTTTAAAAACAAACAAACAAAAACTTGGGCGTTTACGTTGCCTCTCTGCACCTGTTTCCTCATCTGTAAAAGGAGGACAGTGACGATAATAGCGTTTACCTGGGTTGTGAGGAAAATGAGATGCACTCAGATCAAGGATTTTAAAAAGTGCATGGCACATAGGAAGCACTCAATAAATGTTACCAGCGACCTGTTTTAGGAGAGGATGCCGGTCCACCAGGGCCAGATGACTGGGCCGAGATGTACCAGCATCAGAGAATTTTTTTTTTTTTTTTTTTTTTCCGTACGCGGGCCTCTCACTGTTATGGCCTCTCCCGTTGCGGAGCACAGGCTCCGGACGCGCAGGCTCAGCGGCCATGGCTCACGGGCCCAGCCGCTCCACAGCACGTGGGATCCTCCCGGACCGGGGCACGAACCCGTGTCCCCTGCATCGGCAGGCGGACTCTCAACCACTGCGCCACCAGGGAAGCCCCCATATCTGAGATTTTGATGGGGATCAAGCCCAGCCCTGGGGGACCAGCCCCGCGGCCTGGGCCCTGCATTCTCCAGGAGCCATTCTCCAGACTGAAAGAATCGTAGTCATTTCCCATCAGCTAATCCTGCCCTCTGTGGACATTGCTCATTAATAACTTTATAGACCCTATTTTTCACACGGGAATGCTACACATATTTTTATGTGTAGAGACTCTTAACATGTTCCATGGAAACATACAAGGAGCACAGGTCATGCAGCCCTGGTCTGTCAATTTTTCTTTTTCTTTCTTTCTTTTTTTTTTTTTACTTTTAATATACCCAGATTCTCAAAATATAGACGTGGCTCAGACGTGGCTCAGGCCCCCGGGCTGGCCAGACAGGCCCAAGGTGAGCCCAGGTCTTTGTACGCTAGACCAAGAGCTGCCTTTCGGAGGGCGAGCCCACAGCGCCCCCTGGTGACCAAAGCCTACACTTCCAGCATCTGGCGGCGCCCTGGGCGGGTTCTGAGGCCTGAATACAGGAGGGGGGTGAAGGGGGGAAAGGAGGGAGCGGTGCGGAGCGGGGCAGCTGCACGTGGGCGGGCCCTGCACTCTCTCCTCCGGCAGCCACACCCCCAACGCCACCACTCCCCAACGAGTCCTTCTTTAATTCCACAGAGACTTTGCACACACACCTTCCAGCCAGGCTCTTGGGGATGCAGCCGGGAGCCTCACAGACCCAGCACCGGCCCTCAGGGGCTTACAGTCTGGGGACGGGACGGGGTGGGGGGGCGGCGCGCAGAGCGTAACCAAATGCTTACACACAAATAAAGATCAAAGCCCAAAGGGCAGGGGCCTTGAGAGTGAAAAGCAAAGGGATGCAGCCTCCCCTAAAGGGACCACTTACGCAGCAAGAAGGACGGAGAAGCCAGGAAGGTGCCTCAGTTTCCCCACTTGTAAAACTGGCCTGATTCTCTTGCCCGCCATCTCACGGGGGCTCCGAGGGTCGCGTGGCAAGAGCAGGGGGCAAGAGAGACTTTGTAAACTGTAGAGTACCTCCTGCCGAGTGCCTCTGCATCCCGCCTGCCCCCCACCGCAATTCCCCACACAGCCAATCAGCGATCACGTTGCTGCCCAGCTTAAACCCTCCAGTGGCTCCCATTGTACTAAAATCCAAACTACAGACCCCTGCTGCGTTTAGCCCCTGCCTAGCTCTCCAATCTCGTCAGCCTCGCAGTTTACCACACTCCAGCCACGCCCCACTCATTTCTGGTCTGCGTGTCGCTACCCCAGGGTCTTTGCACGTGCAGTTCTCAGTTCCTAAACGGGCTCTTTTCCTGATCCCTTCAAAATCCTTCGGGAATCAGCATAAATGGCCCTCCTCAGAGGACACTTCTCTCATCTAAGTAGCACCTCCCTCCCCCAAACGCCTCCTCTCCTCACGCACCTGTTTTCTTTCTTTGCTTGCACCCATCACTCTCTGGAGTTATCTCATAAGTTATGAGATAACTTAATAAGTTATTCATTTACTTGTTCACTGTCTCCCCCACCCGAAGATAAACCCACGAGGGCAGGGACCTCTCCTGCTTTTTCCACCACTGTACTTCTGAGGCAGATAACACTGGTGCTCTAACAAATCCAAATAGACACCTTTTGACTGTTTCTGCGTCCCCCTGGTTTCCGGACACTTTGGCATTCAAAACCCAGTACCTGCTGGTCTTCCTCGGAAAACTGCCCTCTCTGGCTGCTGGAGCCGTTTGCCCTCCTGGGACAGCTCTTGGCCAGGAATCTATGTGTCAGCATCGCCAACCCAAGACAACTCCCAATATATACTCGAGAGTCTGACACATAGTGGGCACCCAGAAAACATTTGTTGAATGGATGGATGGATGGATGGATGGATGGATGGATGGATGGATGCGTCTACACAGCCCTCTGAGTTTGACTCTCTCTCAGTGCCCAGCCAGTGCTCAGCACCCAGTAGGCATCTAATACATGCTCGCTGGAGGCTCAGCATCTGAGATCTTTCACGATAGTCCTGGACCCCGTAGAGAATGCTCACACAGCCATTTCTATTCCACCCTCACAAGGCTTCTTGGGGATTCACAGAGCAGCGATCTTCACTCCCATGGGTGGGAAACCCGAGGCTCAGAGAGGTTACAGATTGCTGCAAGGCTGCCCAGCCGCTGGCACAACTGGATTAGCATGCAGGTAGCCTGCCTCCAAGGCCAGAGCCCTTTCCTTTACATGCTAAGGAAGCGCGAATATGCCATGACCCTGCTTTTATTTTAGGAGTGTCACTCTTGCCCACGGGACCCTTGGAGAGCGTCAAGGTCCCTTTGAAAATCTGAAGAATATTAAGAAAACGCTTCCCAGAAAAAAAAATGCTCAGACATAGGCATAAAATGAAATTTCTGGAGGTTGCAATTTCCTGAAGCCAGACTGTGACCCCAGGTAACACCCCCACCAATGTAAGGAACGTAAGAGGTGATCTCAGCGCCTCTGGGAACGCGGACCTCTGCACAACCTGTGTGCGCAGCTCGCCCCCAGTGGCCGAGCCCGGAATTGCCGGGAATTGCCCAGAAGCCCAGAATCGCAGCCAGAAACCGGGAAGGATTTTCCCAGCAGCCCGCGAGAAAGGAACTTGATCCTCCAGGTGCGGGAAAGCCGCACAAGGATTTAAACAAGGGATGAACCTGCTGATAGTTTACATTTCTGGAAGACCTCTCAGGCCGCTGCTTGGAGAACTGACCGCACAGGACCCTTATGGGAGCCAAGTGGGCCAGGCTGGCAGAGACCCCAGGGGCGTCAATCAGGACAGTTCTGGAACAGTTGGCTTGAATGCAGCGTCCCCAGTGCTGAACCCATCACGCGGGGCCGCCAACTCTTTTGAACTCCACACTGACCCTGCCAGGCAGGTATTAGATTATTCCCCCCCACCTTTTTTTTTTTTCAGACGAGAAAAGCCACCCTAGTAACTTTAGTCACAGTGCATAGCGAGCACTCGATAAATACTGGTGGAAAAAGTGACCATGTGACTTAGCGAAGGAATAGAGAGTAACCATCTCGGTTAAGCAATTTTCCAGTTTCCCGTGCGATTGCAGGTACCAGGGATTACATTACAGGCCCGTGGGGTTTAGGGGCTCCAGCAACTGGAGTTAGGACTTGTAGTATTCTAGAACATTCTAGTATCATCTAGGGTACAGACGCAGCAACCCAGGAATTCCAAGAGGGGGGAGAGCTGAGTGAGCAGAAGTGACCAGGGAGGCTTCCTGGAGGAGGGGGCGTGGTTGGAATTGAGTCTTTGATGACGGCCAGGACTGAGCCAGACAGAGGAGGGGAACCTTCCACACACTTATTCCACAGGCAGAGTGGAAAGATGAGGGAGTGCAGGACACGATAGGCACAGTGAAGTGTTCTCAAATAGGGCAGGTCTGGTAGCACCTGGAGGAACATCTTTAAGCTTTAACAGTTAAGTATTTTTTAAAATATTTTTTTCTTTTTTAATTGAGGTAAAGGATGTACAATATTATGTAAGGTGCAGGTGTACGACATAGTGGTTCACAATTTTTAAAGGTTATAGTCCATTTATAGTTGTTGTAAAATATTGGCTGTATTCCCTGTGCTGTATAGTATATTCTTATAGCTAATTTTTTAATACACAGTAGTTTGTACCTCTTAGTCCCCTACCCCTATCGTGCCCCTCCCCCTCCCCTCTCTCCACTGATAACCGCTACTTTGTTCTCTACATCTGTGAGTCTGTTTCTTTTTTGTTACATTCACTAGTGGTTTTTTTTTTTTTTTTTAATATTTATTTACTTATTTGGCTGCACCGGGTCTTAGTTGCAGCATGCGGGCTCTTAGTTGTGGCATGTGGGATGTAGTTCCCTGACCAGGGATTGAACCCAGACCCCCTGCATTGGGAGTGGGGAGCCTTAACCATTGGACCACCAGGGAAGTCCCACTAGTTTGTTTCATTGTTTAGATTCCGCATAGTTAAGTATTTATTTTCATGGATACCAGAAAAATATAACTTGCCGCTTGGACCCACAAGTTCAGATAAAACTGCTTTTTCAAAAGAAACAAACTTTTTACAGAAAATTTTTCTTTTAAAAGAAAATTTAAGTAAAAAGGTGGATCAAATTGAATAAAAAATATTGTTAGCAGAGTCACATAGTGGGTGGGGTTGCGGTGTAAAGTGAGAGGGTAGGAATCAAGCCTCAGGCTCAAAGACACCCCTGAGAATTCCTGAGGCCACGAGGAGACCTGATGCCATGTCCCTTAAGGTGGCCTCACAGCCCGTCCTTCCCATGTGGGACCAGAGGGCAGTTTCCCTCTGAGACCTGGATGAAGTCATTGTACCAAAAAACCCCCCACAAAAATCAGCTTGAACCTTGCCAAGATGTTCACAAGCAAGATGCTCACACAATGAGACATGTGGAGGGTAAATTCACCTCCCATGTTCCCTTGGGACACACACACACACACACACACACACACACACACACACACACACCAGAATGCTTTATGGAGATTGCCTCTTTTTTCTCTTTATGAGCAGGCAGGGCTGAATGCAAAAGTTGCAAGTGTCTGTGATGCGGCTTGGACACAGGAAAGTCAACAATCCTCTCAGTGGTCATCAGACTCAAGCTGGGGAACACTTTCCACCTTCGGGTCTCCCCGGGATCAGGGCCAGGCGGCAGGCGCCCTTCCCCAGGCCCCCGACCCCGCAGCAGGCAGGCGCAGCTCTCCCCAGCCCTCCAGCCCCGACCTGAGGGACACTCCCAAACACTGGTTTCGAGAACTGATCTAAAGATTGAGTAATCTTTTTGCAGTTCTTTTGCAAGTCTGTGGTTTCCACTTTGCTGCCTTCTACAAATGTGAAGAAAGGTCAGATGGACGTGTCAGCTGATAAATCAGTAAAAATACTTTTTGATGACAGATTGTCACCTGATTTTTGCCCATTACTCAGCAGTATAAGAATTGAGTGACTCTATCGGGATATTCCTTCCACTGCCAGCTATTTACTTATGTAAACAAGGCTTCTCTGCACTTATACAAAATAAGAATAGAATCGATGACAAAATTGGTCGCATCCTGGCAGTAACAGTCATTCATAGATACATAAATTCGTTGGGGGTGAAGAGGAAATCGACATCTCATTAGGAGATGTATTTCCATGCAAATAAAAAACACAGTGTGATACCACTACACATGACGACAGTTTTTTAAAAACTGGAAGTACCAAGGTATCAGCCTGTATGCAGAGCAGGTGAAACGATCATACCTTGCTGGTGGGAATGCAGAATGGTGCAGCTACTGTGAATATTGTTAAACACAGACCTATATCACGTGTTACCATATGACCTGGCACTCTCACCCCTAGGTATTTTACTTAAGAGAAATGAAAATTGGGAATTCCCTAGAGGTCCAGTGGTTAGGACTCGGGGCTTTTGCTGCCGTCAGCCCGCGTTCGATCCCTGGTCAGGGAACTAAGATCGAGGAAGCAAAACAAAAAAAAAAAAAAAGAAAAGGAAAAGAAAAGAAAATATATGTTCACACAAAAACCTGTACATTCATGTTTGTAGCAGCTTTATATTCATAATCGTCAAAAACTGGAAACATTTGAAATGTCCTTCAACTCATGAATGCTTGGAAACCTGTGGTACGTGCCTACGATGGAATTCTGCTCAACAATCAAAAGGGGGGTCGGGGTAGTGGTCCACGTGGATGCTATGCTTTCTAAACAAGAACTGAATTCACACAGAATTTATATAAAATGTTAAATATACACAAGTTTAAATTTTAGGGATTTCCTTGGTGGTGCAGTGGTTAAGAATCCGCCTGCCAATGCAGGAGACACTGGTTCGATCACTGGTCCAGGAAGATCCCACATGCCACAGAGCAACTAAGCCCGTGCGCCACAACTACTGAGCCTGCGCTCTAGAGCCCACGAGCCACAACTACTGAGCCCATGCGCCACAACTACTGAAGCCCACGCACGTAGAGCCTGTGCTCCGCAACAAGAGAAGCCGCTGCAAAGAGAAGTCCACGCACCGCAACGAAGAGTAGCCCTCGCTCACCACATCTAGGCCCGCGCACAGCAACGAAGGCCCAACGCAGCCCAAAATAAATAAATAAATAAATAAATAAATAAATTTTAAAACAAGGGAAAGGCAAGTCTGCAGTCCAGTCCCTGAGAGACACTCATGGCACTAACCAGAAAGGAGCTACTGGCTAAGAAAAGAAGAGCCCAGAACTTCCCAGGGAGCCCTCCCGTCCCCCCTCAAACAGGCTGTCACAGACTCAATCAGTCACTTTTTAAAAAGGTTTATTATTTCAACTGAGAATTATTTTTAAAAGATGATAAAATTCATTTCTCTTCCAGTAGAAAAGAGACAGAGGTTTGCCCCAGAGATCAGAAGCCCCGGGCAGACGGGTCACCCGACCAGACACCCAGGCTGATGGACCCAGGGCCTCTCCACCTCCTCCCCGGCACCGAAGAGCTGAGGACCCTGGTGGGGGGCGGCTCGGGGCACAGGCTCCCGCCACCCCGGCCAGGGAGTGGCCGGCTCAGCATACATGAGGATGTCAGTTCAGGCTGCAGGGAAGGGGCGCAGACACCCAAATCCGGCGCCTGTGTAGACTTCAGGGAGATCACGATCCTGCAGGGAGTTAAGGCTGCGGTCGGAGGCATCTCCGTTTTGAGGCCCAGATGGGTGTCCAGTGGCCACAGCTCTGGGTCCGGGCTGGGCGCTGAGCCACGGCCCACGGCCCACCTGGCTGGGGCACAAGCAGTCTGCACTCCTGGGCTAGGTTTCGGGACACTGGCCAGCCCCTCGGAGTAAAGGCCGTGTCCTGCCTGGGCGAGCCACCAGGTGGGGGCTGCAGTGTTTCAAGACTGATTGAGAAGACCGCTGGGGAGAGGTGACCTGAGTCCTTAAGAGCCCAGGCTTGCTCACCCAAGGGAGGGGACCCCGTGCCCACAACACCTGTGGTCGGGCCTGTGGATCACTTGGAGAGAAGGTTCCGGAACAGTCCTTGTTGACGAGCCTCTCCCCAAGTCCCCTCAGCAGCGGCTCCATCCCTGAGTGTCTGCACACACCTGTGCACACACGTGGACACGTGCTGGGGGTGTGTGCGGTGTGCAACAGGCATGTGGTAGCAGGGGGTGGCTCAGACTTTGGGATTAGTGGGCTGTCCGCTGAGAGAGTCCTGAAGAAGCGGGGTGTAGGGGCTGGAGAGCTGGTCTGGCTGAGTAGCCAGGCTGGGCTGGCTGGCGGCATCCTTGGGACCCTGTGGAGAGAAGGGGAGGGGCTGCATCACTAAGCCCCGCCCACCAAGCCCCACCCGGACCCCGGACCCGCCCCTATACATCCTCCAGCAGCATGGAAACCCCCTTTGGAGCCCCCATCTGCAGCGCCCCCCACTATCAAGCTCGAGATGAGAGAAGACTGGAGTGACCTACAGACTCCTGGGACTCCACTACAAAGGGTCTCCTCGTCTCACGAAACACCATCTTGCCCTGCTCTCACCCATCTTAGAGATGGGGAAACTGAGACCCTAAGAGACTTGCCTAATACAGTGAGAAGGTCAGAGCAAGGAGTCCAGGGCTTATATAAGTAATACCGTTAACACAGGAAAGCTGGAAACCACCTAAATGTCCACGGATATCCGAATGCATTGAAAAGACAGAGTCACGAGATGGTAGTCAACCTACACAGTTGTCACACAGAAAACTGAAGAGGGGAAATCCAGCTGCGCAGTGATTCATAGAGTTGGACACCACGGAGGTAAGCTTTTTAAAGATTATCTATCGTTCACGGATACATAGATACAGATTTAGAGGGGAAGAAACGTGCAAACACCAAATTCCTAGCGATGGATGTCTCTGGGGAGAGGGGGAGGGGCAGTGGGACTTGGTGAGAGGGCCAAGGACACACAGGGAGAAGGTGACACGGGACAAAGTGTTAGCAGGATCGCTGAGTCTGGGTGAGAGGGCGCTCAGAGCGCGCAGTTCATCTAGGTTTACATGTGTAAGTTTCTCAGTTGAAGGGAAATTTTAAAGGCAGCCATGATGATAAGAATTGGGGGCAACTTTTCATCCCCCCAAGCCCTCTGTCTTCCTTCCCCTCGAAGAATGGAGAGGCTTCCTTGCCCAGCAGCTGTGGTCGGGAAACCCCAGACGTCCCTACCCTCTTGGGCCTTGCTCACAACCCCCAGGGGCCTGCTTCACCGCGGGGTGGGGTAAATCAAACCCCACTCTGGGTGGGGAGGGCTGGAGGACTCCTGACTCCTTTCCTCGGGGACAGAGCTCAGGCTTCCCCGGACCGAGCCACATTCCAGCCAGGGGCAAGGCGGGGTGGCTGTGCGCCCCTGCCGACACACCCCCCGACACAGAGGCAGCATGGGACAGCGGGGGTCGGGGGGGATTCTTAGCGGATGTGGGCCCAGAGAGCCACGACTGGAGAAAGCCTCGCTCAAAAGTGCAAAGGGGAGGGCTTCCCTGGTGGCGCAGTGGTGGAGAGTCCGCCTGCCGATGCAGGGGACACGGGTTCGTGCCCCGGTCCGGGAAGATCCCACATGCCGCGGAGCGGCTGAGCCCGTGAGCCGTGGCCGCTGAGCCTGCGCGTCCGGAGCCTGTGCTCCGCAACGGGAGAGGCCACAGCAGTGAGAGGCCCGCGTACCGCAAAAAAAAAAAAAAAAAAGTGTAAAGGGGAAACTGCCTTCCCAAGAAAGACACATGTACAAACCCTCAAGGAATACACTTCCGTTTAACTGAGGAATGAGGACTTGGAATTAATGAGAGAAAGATTCATGAGACAGCAAGAGAGATCCTGGAACGTGTCCCTGAAGGGCTGCCCAGTACCATTGTCCAGGCTGTTCACTGCACAAGGGCACCCAGCCAAGTGGGTATAAATGGGTTGTACTCTGTTTGCCAAGCGCTCAGCCCTAAAGCAGGCCATGTCTGCACAGAGGGGCTGTTTTTTCTTATTCACATAAAAACACCCTTCTGGGCTGGTGGCGGCCCCATGTCCTCCCTTTCCTGGAGCAAAGCAGCCCCTCAAGGCCACCCCCATGCCCAGACGCGGGGCGAGGTATAGGACCTCCCCCAGGGACTCGGCACAGGCTGGAGGCCGAGCTGCAGGGATTCCAGGTCTCCAGGACCACTGCCGCTTCCCAGGTGCCTGGTCCCCTAAAGTAGACCCGACAGGACACTCCAGGACACTGCCTTCCCCAAGTACACGTGACCGGGGGTAGGGGTCTCATCCGGGCCGAAGGCTGACCTGCCTTCCAGAAGACAAGGCAGTAGCATCTCTTTAATCAAAACCTTCCCTACTAACTTGACATTTGGATTCTGTTGGTAAAATCACGAAGAGACTCCAGCTTTGGTTTTGTTTTGTTTTTATTTTGGGGGGGCGGGGTGCAGGACACCCTGGCTGTGTCCAGGGAGGTGCAGCCATGGGGCTGAGACCTCACAAACACCAGCTCTATCTGTGCTAAAAGCGAATAACCCCCATCTCTGTGCCCGAAGACCCCACCGCTGCACCGCAAGAACGCCACGCAAGTTTCTGCAGAAGGGAATCGTGGCTGCAAGGGGGCAGGGGTGCCAATGAGGCCAAATTGTACACAAGAAAGGCATCCCAAGAGGAATTCTGGGAGAGAGGAAGGCAACGGGGGCCTCGTCTCCAGCTAGGACACCCTGCCCCCCAAGCTCAGGAAGACACCCCCTTAACACCCAGCCCTGACGTGGTCGGGCTCTCTTATGCCCAGATCGGCAGGGGGAGCCCCCCAGAGCCTGGCTGGGGACACAGCAGTCCCTCCCTCCCACTCCTTGCAGGGCTGGCAGTACCTGCCAGCAAACACACCCACGCCCAGCGCCCATGTTCTATTTTATCTCCTCCTCCAGCCCTGGCAATCAAAGCAAACTGGAAGCAGCCAACTGGTCCCAAAGAGTAGGGCTGTCACCTCATCCCCAGCCTGTGGCTCTCAAGAAAGCTATTTAAACCCGAGCAGGCCCAGCCCCAGAAGCTGGAGAGGGTGGCACATTTTTCGGAAACCAAAATAACAGGTATAATCAGAGGTATAACCATAGAGCGACTCACCCCTGCCCAAACCTCAACTGTAGGGCCCAGAGCTCTGCCTGTCACATCCCCTGGGGGGACTCGGCTCTCCTAAGACCTCAGACCTAAAGGAACACAGCCCAGGAGGTGAACCCCCAAAGGCACTAGCCTCCGTCTTCCGCAGGTAGGCTGCCAGATGAAGGAGGGCTGCCAGTTAAATGTGAATTTCAGGTAAACAACAAACAGTTTTGCAGTATAAGCCTGTCCTGATCATTTCATGGGACACACTTAGGCTAAAAATCATTCACTGTTTACCTGAAATTCACACGTAACTGAGCATCCGTTTGTTGCTGTTGTTTCTTGGGGTTGTTTGCTTGTTTTTGCTCAGTCTGGCAACCATACCCTCAGACCGAGTCCTAGATCTACAGTTGGTGCCCAGGTGATGCCTAAATTCTTTTTTCTTGGCCAGTCATCCGGATTTATTTAAACGTATCTACATCAGAATCCTGTTAGGGGGCCATTAAAATACAGATTCCTGGGCCCCATCCATGATGCTATTCCAGGAGGTCTAGAAGGATGTCCGTGCATCTGCATTTTTTCACAGACTTTCCCAGAAGAGTCTATATGGCACCAGAGGTTTGAGAAGCAGCTGAGACCTAAACCTCGATCCTGCCTTTCTAAGACAACCCTGCAAATAAGACGCCAGCCCACTAGTCACGCTCCATCGCCTACCACGCCTGGGATCCCTCGGAACGTAAGAAGACAGCAAAATATACAAAGACGTATTTTCAATCTGTAGACACTCCAGGTGAAGCTCAGGCTGAAGAGATGTGTACGATCCAAAGCGTTTCAAGCCGCCAGAGTTCTACTCGCTGTGGGAGGGGATGGGGGGGCGAGAGGTGTTACCTGGTACCCACCTACAGTCTTGCTTCTTGCAGTACAGTCCCCTTGGGAGCTGATGTCATCAGGGATTCAGAATAGGCCTGAATGGCCTCCTTATCCTTTGAGCCCTTTTTACTACTATTCCAAAATAAATAGCACTTCTCCTAGAAGATAACCAAGCTAATTTATAGTTGACGTTGCAGCCGAACACACACGGTTTTTACACGGTTCTCCGATTTTCAAAAAGCAGAGGGTGGGGTACAGGATTGTAGAGTCCGACCACCATTAATGACGGGAGTTGGCTGAGATTTGGGGAGTGATGGTGTCTTTCACCAAAGACAGAAATACGAGCATCTTCAGGAAACGCACTCGGTCAGACGGGCAAGCTGAGCTGAAAAAGGGTTTGTCAGCCTGAAAATTTAGGCCGAATCCAGGAGGGGAGATGGGCCGTGCTGGGCAAGGTGGATTGGCCAAGACTCAGAGAGTTGAGCAAGTGGCATTTTAAGAGTCTCACGCTCTACTGACTGAGCTAGTAGGTGGCATTTTAAATCGACCAGAAACAGCGACATTTCTGTCTAAAGACAAATTTTTTTCTTTCAAGAATGACTTGACAAGAAAAATGTCTTTGAAGAGAAATTAAAATACGTTGAGTTTAACGACATGCCATTCTTTTTTTTTTTTCCCCTATCAGGACAGATACATAAAAACACGTAAGGCCTAACCCCTGCTAAACCAAAAAATACATAATGGGATAAATTTCAAGGACTGGGCCTCCAGCAAAACCTGCGGGGAGGGTGCCTCAACCATGGTCAGTAGACAATGATATTCTTATCGGATTTGGGGGACGCGGATGGGGGATGTGAAGCAGGGAAGCTTTCACATTGTGCATCCTCCCCCCTCCCCCTCCCCCTTCGGATGGACCATTAGGAGAGACAGAGGGCAGAGGCTGTCTGGTCCAGCCCCTCACTGGCTGCTCCCCTGGGCCTCCCTCCTGGAAACCCACGGTGATGCTGGCCCCAGGGAGGCATCCACGGGTTGGGGGCTAGGGCTTCCGGCCCCTGTGTCCTCCCAGCATAATTCGTTCCAAAAACCCTAGGGAGTTCCCTTCTGCTCTGGCTGGGGCAGTGACAGAGGACCGGGCCCCCAGCATTCACTGGGGGCTCAAAACACCAGAGGCCCTGGTACCCTCACACCAGTGCAAACCTTTTCCCCCAAAGGATTGGGAATTTGGAAGAGAAATCAGGTTAAGGGTCTGAAAGCCCAGGTTACGAGCCTGGAAAGGTTTATCCTCGCCCCAGCAAACAAGCAAGCAAGCGTGCGAGCTGCCTCCGAGGAAGAGGAAAAAGAGAAAAAGCTGTTTGCCAGAGCTAAAGCAAGAAAGCAGGCGTTGCAGGTGGCCCGAGGGTCAACAGGGGAGCTGGGCAGCCCCCGGCCGAGGCTGAGGCCTGTGGCTCCAGGACAACTCGGGGGGCAGGGGGCACCCGGGGCGGGGAGGTTCTGGTTCATGGATTCAAAATGGCCTTTCAAGACTCCCTGCCACTGAGCAGTGTCCCCTGTCCACCAGGTAGCTGCCCACCCATCCCCGCTGCCCCGGGGGCCTTGCATCCACAGGCCTTGTCACCATGTGACGGCAGTAACTTGCTTAAAGCCCCCTGGCCTCCAGACCTCACATCCTACTCATGTCTGTATCCCCAAAACTGTGCACAGTGACCCCCCCCCAATAATCTATGAAGGTGTCAGTGAATGCCATGAATGAATGAATGATGCCAAATCAAGAAGGTATTATTTGTTGGAACTTCCCTGGTGGTCCAGTGGTTAAGACTATGCACTTCCACTGCAGGGGGCATGGGTTCGATTCCTATTTGGGGAACTAAGATCCTGCCTGCCGCACAACGCGGCCAAAAAAAGGGGGGGTATTTGTTGTCGCCCCCTCTTTTTCCTGCCTCTGAATGGTAGAGGTCCCAGGGCTGGCTCTTCAGGGCTCTTCTCCATCTGTGCTCCCTTCCCCAAATACCTGCTCCTATCCTGGTCCAAGCCACCATCCTCGCTCACCTGGGCCTCTTCACTGGTCCCCCTGCTTCCGCTCTCCCATCTGAAGACCAAGTGGCCACACGTTAACTGACCCAGTCACTCCTCTCCTTTACAGCTTCCAACAGCTTCCCATCACCCCCAGAATCAGTTCCGAGCTGCTCACCCTGCATTACAGGACCAGGCATGACCTACGTCAGCCTCTCAGACACCACCTCCTCCCCCGCTGCCCCCATGCCCACTCCCCTCCAGCCACCCTGGCCCTGCGGGAGCCTCCAACACACCTCACCCACCCCTGCCTCAGGGCCTTTGCACTGGCCATTCCTCCACCCGGAGCACTCTTGCCCTGACTCTGTGCTGAGCATTCACTTCTAAGCTTAAGTTCAACCTCTTCCGAGAAACCTTTTCTGACATTATCTCTATAGTTGTCGCCAGCCTCCTTGGATGCTGCGGTGTCCAGCTTGGTAGCCACATATGGCCATTGAGGCTTTGAAAAGGGGCAAGTCCCAGTCAAGACCTGATGTAAATGTAAAATACACACCGAATTCCAAAGACTTAACCCGAAAAAAAATGTAAAAAATTTATATTTTTTATATGGATTCCAGGTTGACACGGTCATATTGATATTTTGGATATATTCGGATAAAATAAAAGATATGATTAAGATTAATTCCCTTTTACTTAAGGTGGCTATTAGAAAATTTAAATTTAAAATCACACACATGGCTCATGTTGTATTTGTATCAGACAGCACTGCCCTAAGCCCATCACATTTTCTATGATCCTTATCATCGGTGAAATCATCTCTTCTGTTTATTTACTTGGTTTCCACCTGTCTTTCCAACTAGAATGCTAGTCCCCGCACCCCCCTTCCCCCCGGAGTAGGAACTGCCTTGTTCACTCTCGTATGCCCTGTACCTGCCAGAGCCTGAAAGCCAGCAGCTGCTGACTTGAAGAACAAACCACTCAAGTACCAGGTCTCATGATCCAAAACCACCTGCAGCCCCTCCAAGGGAGGGCCCCCAGGCCTCCCAGAACAGGCAGAGGAGTGATAACAGAATATGCAACAGAAGCAAGGATGCAGCAACAGCTCCCCAGCCAGGCAGAGACCTAGGACTGCCGCCCGAGGTGGGCTGCAGGCTGAAGGTGTCCGTGGGCACAGCAGGAAGGGACGGCTGGGGAATCTGATCTGAGCCCCTCCTTCCCCGAAGCAGGCAAGCAAGGGGCCACTTGGCCCCGGCCACGCTCTGGCCACCACCTACTTGGCTCCGGATTTGGTAGACGATGGGGATGAGCAGCAGGACGCAGCCCAGGGCAAGGAGCACGTACTGGGCGTAATGCAGCACCTTGGGCATCAACACCAGCTGGGTGTAGAACGTCTGAAGGGTCTCACCCTCCATTGCCCCGCTCTGGGGAAGGAGAAGGACAAACAAATGGACTGGTGCCACATACTGTGGGCTGAGGGTGCAGATGCCACCCCACACCACACCCCTCTGTCCCCCAACCCCTTTCCCATCTCAAGCCCACTGGCCAAAGCATGCGATGGATGGAGCCAGCCATGCCTCTATTTCCTCTGGGGTCACACAACAGGACTACATTTCCCAGACACCCTTGCAGCTAGGCAGGCCCATATGACCTGTTCTGGCCAATGGGATGGGGGCACAGTGAGGCTACAACTTCCACGCCTGGCTCCCATGTGATTGTCTCCATCTCTTTCCCAATTTACTGAATGGAGACGGATTCTGAAGGTCTCCAAGAGGGCAGGACCAGAAGATGGAAGGAGCCTGGATGTCCCTGAATGTCTGCGTGGAGCAGAGCTCCGCCCGCCCCCCATCAGACTGTGATGTGAGTGGGAAGTGAAATTCACATTTGGAGCCTGTCTGTTCCAGCTGTTAGCTCACCCTGATTTAAAACGAGCTAAGCCAGAAGGAACCCTGAAAAGCTGGGAGAGAAGAAATTTCAATAACAAGTTGACACCCTGAAAACCAGCTTCCCTTCATCTCAGGAGAAGGGGCCACGTGCATTAACAAAATTATTTTACACCCTGACCAGGGACTTTACAGTTTCATGCAGCTCCTGTGTTCCTCATCTCATGTGATCCTTTCAACCCAGTGGGAAAATTGACATAAAGTGCTTGGAGAGGGCGAAGTTTCTAACAGATTGTTCTGCATTACCCCGTCCAGCTACCCCAGCCCAGCCTCCCCACCACACACAGCCTCCTGCCCCAAATGCCCACATCAACTCCTCACTGAGGCATCAGACACCACGCCCTCGGGTGCCCAGTACCCAGGGAGAGGGAAGCAGCCTTACCTCTCCAAACCACATCAGTGGCAGGATCACCGGCTCGATCTTCCCAGTTTGTCTGGAAATAAGCAAGACCAAGCAAGTGAGAAGTTTTGTCGGGGTGTCTTAGATCAGACAGCTCTGGACCTGTGATCGGAAGCCCTAGGGTCAGGAGGGATTTGATGTTGCAGCAACTTGATCGGCATGGGCTTGAGGAATGGGCATCTCCTGACGGGGCGCAACCTGACAATCCAACAATACCTTTTTAAATGAAAAATTCTTATGTGGAGGGGCTGCCAGGGACCTAGCTGATATCCATTTGTTCTTTTTTAGAAACAGAATCCCAATTTTATTCAGGATGGCAATACGCCCAGCTAACACACAACACGGTTTATGCTGATCACCTGCTTTCCTTTGGGGAGTCTGGAATCTGGGTCCATGCCAAGCAGAAGGCGCCTACGTGACCAGCCCCCAGTAAACACCCTGGGTGCTGAGTTTCTACTGGGCATCTCTGGTAGGAGACACTTCACACATGTTGTCACAAGTTGTCACTGGGGGAATGAAGCGTGTCCTGGTGTGACCCTCCTGGGAGAGGGCTCTAGAAGCCTGTGCCTGGTTTCCCCACACTTCACCCTGTGAGCCTTTTCCCTTTGCCAATTATGTTTTGAATCCTTTCTCTGTAATAATTCACAGCCGTGACTATTAACTACACGCTGGGTCCTCTGAGTCTTCCCAGTGAATCATGAAACCTGAGAGTGGTCTTGGGGACCCCCGACACAGTCAGCTACTAGATAGCTGTGTGACCTTGGGCATGCTATTTACCTTCTCTGTTCCTCCTCTGTAAAATGGGGATTATAATGGAACTCCTCACAGGGCTCTAGTGAGGACGGAACGCGACACCATGAAAAATACCCAGCATATAAAAAGTGCTCTAGGGGAGCTCCCTGGTGGCCTAGTGGTTAGGATTCTGGGCTTTCACTGCTGTGGCCTGGGTTCAATCCCTGGTCAGAGAAATGAAATCCCACAAGGCGCGTGGCACAGCCAAAAAAAAAAAAAAAAGACATATACTGCTTGATGTTTATTATTGTTGTCTTGTTGTCAAATGCCAGCAAACAACTGGACAAACAAGTATTCTGTAACGTCACCATTCTTGGGTCTGCTTAAAGAAGGCACAGCTGGGGCCTCCCTGGTGGCGCAGTGGTTGAGAGTCCGCCTGCCGATGCAGGGGATACGGGTTCGTGCCCCGGTCTGGGAGGATCCCATATGCCGCGGAGCGGCTGGGCCCGTGAGCCATGGCCGCTGAGCCTGCGCATCCGGAGCCTGTGCTCCGCAACGGGAGAGGCCACAACAGTGAGAGGCCCGCGTACCGCAAAAAAAAAAAAAAAAAAAAAAAAAAAAAAAAAAAAAAAAAAGAAGGCACAGCTGGAGGGGAGCTGGCACTCTCTCAGGGGACAGGCACCAGAGTCAGCACAAAAGGTCAAAATCCTCAGTCACAGTTCTCAAACAGTGCTTATTCAGTAGAGTATTGTGCAGTGAAATGAATTTACACCGTATCACCTACAGAGACGGACACAGACACAGAGAACGCTCTGGAAATACAACGGCACATCCCCTTCACTTCAGCCTCTTTAATCTGAGTTTGTAAGAACTGATGTAAATTGAATGCACAGCGTGTGCAACCCTGCTGCCCTTATCTTGTGAGCAAACAGCACAAAAGTTCCTCAGACAAGTCACAGCTAGACAGCTCTGCTTCCAGGCGGTGGTGTCTCCGGACTTTTCCCACATGGGTTCCTCAACAGCCCTCGGGGATGCTGATAAGCACTGCTGTTAGACCACCGCCCTTGAGACCACCATCCCAGCCCACAGGGGCAGCCAGGCAGCTGTGTGGCCTTGGTTCCGAACAGATGGGAACACAGAGACCCAGAAACATCAGGGTGATGGCTCAGGGCCACCGGCAGGCAGAATCCAGCCACCCAGATAGACTGCCGGCTTGAGCAGCATTTGTCAAAAATCTGAATGAACTCCCAACAGGTGAAATTGAGAGAGCGTGTGTTAACATCCAGATTTTGAAAACTGCATTTGCAAATGCATAGGATGTGGCCACACTGCGTGCATGGGCCCTGGTGCTGGACAGAGGCTGGCCCTCGGCCCCACCCCCACGGGTTCCACTTAGTCATCTGCCGGCCCTGCACATCCAAGTTAGCAGACCAGGCACTGAGGGACGGGAGCCCTGTGGAGCTCAAGTCTGGGCAGCAGACGCCTAATGCACGCGTGGGGCCGTTTCACCAGCCACAAACGCTTCAGGAACAAACTCTCTGAGCAGGCTCAAAATGTAAAAATGAAAAGCTAGTGGGGGAGTGAGGATGAGCTGCGCTGACGATCCTCTCCACGCTCAGACAAAGTGCTATTCTTTCCAGCTGAGTGGTGTCTCACAAAGCCAAACAGATGCTCACATTCCTGCAGCCCAGGAATCTTTCTGGGGGAATTTTTTTTTTTAAATGAAACTATTTCAAATATGCTAAGAAGTACAGGGGACTTCCCTGGTGGTCCAGAGGTTAAGACTCCGTGCTTCCAAGGCAGGGGACACGGGTTCGATTCCTGGCTGGGGAACTAAGATCCCACATGCCACACAGTGCGACCAAAAGAATTTTTTAAAATAAAGAAGTACAGACCCTGACATAACGACCAGCGTGCTCCCTCACCCAGCTCTATCCTAACTCAATGTTATAACAAGAGCTGGCAAGGATGTAGAGACAATGGCACCTCCCACGCTGCTGGTGGGAGTGTAAAATGTCGCAACCGCCCTGGAAACCAGTCTGGCAGCTCCTGAAACTCTTAAACATAGAGTCACCATATGACCCAGCAATTCTGCTGCAAGGTATCTACCCAAGAGAAAACATACATCCACACAGAAACTTTAAATATTCAAAGCGGCACTATTCATAATGGCCGAAAAGTAGAAACAACCCAAATGTCCATCAACTGATGAATAAAAACATGGTCTTTCCATGCAATGGAATATGATTCAGCCATAAAATGGAATGCAGCAGTGACACAGGCCACAACATGGATGAACTTTGAAAACATCATGTTAAGTGAAAAAAGCCAGACACATATTATATAATTCTATTCACATGATATGGCCAGAAGAGGTACATCCACAGGAACAGAAAGTAAACTAAGGGTTGCCTGGGGCTGGGGAAATGGGCAGTGACTGCTAAAGGGTGTGGGGTTTCTTTCCAGGGGGTGGATGGAAATGTTTCAAAATTGATTGTGGTGATGCTGCCCAGCTCTGTGAATATCCTACAAATCACCAAATTGTGCAGTTTTAAAGGGTGGGTTTTATACTATGTGAATTAAATCTTGATAAAGCGGTTACTGAAAACCAACTCAAAAAAAAAAAAAAAGAAAAAGAAAAAGAAAACCAGTGCTTAAAGAATTCTTCCCGTCAAGTGAATGGTCTCACTTCAGAAGACTGTTTGCTAAGTTTCCACTTTCAAACACTTGGTTTTGGCAGGATTTAATTTTTGCTACTCTGTCGAATGGGAAACAGCTTGGATGGAAGAGTCTGGCTAATTGGGGGGACAAATGTCAAGAGAGAACAGGGCAGGGATGTCAGGATGTAGTTTGGGCTCGGCTGAGAGCTGAGAGCCCCCTCAGGGGTTCAAGGGGCAGGGACCAGATTCCATATCCCGAAGGACCATCTATCTCCCCAGATGCCAGGTTCCCAAGGACATGGCCAGAGTCCCGAGTCTCTGATCTCTCAACAGCAAGGCAGCCCGGGGCTCCCAGACCCCACTCACCCGATGCCTTTCACAGACTTAATGTAGAGGCTCAGCTGCAGTTTCACAGAGCAGTTCATGGGGATTCCAGTGACCTGCAACAAAAAGAGCAGTGAGGGGTCTGGCTTCCCTGGAGCCCTGGGGACCCCTTCAAACAGCCCTCTCCCTGGTCACGCTCAAGAGGGTGCGTATCCCAAATTAACTGCCCATCCGATGGGGCTTCCGCTACCTATTCAAAGCCCCGATGGGTAAACACATGTTCCCCAAATGGCTCTTATGTCCACGACCTCGAGGGATCCCCTCTGGTGAGCCAGCCTCGCTCTGGATGGAAAAAAAACTAACCCTTTCCATCTGTTCCCTTGCACGATGCCTCCCCCAGTGCAGAAGGACCTTTCCCAGTCATCGCCCCTCCCTCCAGCCTCCAAATAAAATAAAATAGATTTGCATGTTAATAAGGTCACTATCTTCTCCATTCACCCCCCATTCCCTCCCCACCAGCGTCTCAGAGAGAAAGCCTGCAGGGAGCTTGCTGGGCCCCTAGTGCCTCTGCAATACACCTCCACCCAATCTCCATTGCAACAGATCTGGCCTCAGGCTCATGCCAAGGGCAGGCGACGGTATTTTACAGAGAGCCTAGTGATATTTTGCGTTCTTTATTGGAGATTTTTTTTTCTTTGGCGGTGCTGCACGGCTTGTGGGATCTTAGTCCCCTGACCAGGGATCGAACCCGTGCCCCCTGCTGTGGAAGCGCGGAGTCCTAACCACTGGACCGCCAGAGAATTCCCTATTTAGAGAAATTTTTAATTTCCAATTTGAGGTCATGATAGAAAGCTTCCTTTGTGCAGGATTTTTTTTTTTTTTGATGAGATCATTTTTTTTTAAGTAGTAAGTCAATAACACAAAAAGTGACACACATATAGGACCAAAACCAGGAAGGTGCTTCCAGAATGATGTCAGGAAATGAGAGTGGAAAGGAACCTAGGTTTGAGGACAGACTGCTGCTTCTTAGCTGAGACTCTTCTGGAAAGTGGAGACAATTCTCCCCACCTCACAGGGTTTCTGCAAGGGCAAAATAGGGGATGCAAGACAGCCACACTCAGAGCCATAAATGTTGTGTTGTTATCACATACACCAGTGGGAGAGGACATTATCTTCCAATATAGCCTGGCATCCTGAGGTCTTTTGGGACCCCAGGGGCACAGAGCAACTGGCCAAGGGCCATGCTCCCAGGACTGGGGAGAGCTTGAACTTGAGAACCCGGTGGGACGGGAGTGAGATCACCCGTGTGCAAAAGAGCCAGCAGGGGTGAGGCCGCCCTGCTAGCAAGGTTGTCCCTGGCTGGCGTCTGGGATCCTGGATTTCAGGAGGGCTCCCACCTCTCCCTGACAGATAAGAGGGGCTCACTGTACCAGGACAGTTTGTACAAACACTGTGGTTTATGCTGACACCTGATTTCCTTCCGGGAGTCTGGAATTTCGGTCTGTGCCAGGTAGACGGCGCCTATAACGACCAGCCCCAGTAAGAATCCTGGGCTCTGAGTCTCTACTGGGCGTCCCTGGTAGAAGACACCTCACACAGGGAATGAAGGGTGTCCTGTGTGACCCCCCTGGGAGAGGGCTCTGGGAGCCTGTGCCTGGTTCCCCCAGACTTCACCCCATGTGCCTTTCTCTTTGCTGACTGTGCCTTGTGTCCTTCACTGCAATACATCACAGCTGTGGGTACCACCATATGCTGGGTCCTGGGAGTCCTCCTAGCAAATCCTCCAACTTGGGGGTGATCTTGCAGACCCCGACACATCCTGCTTTCTAGACTCTACATTCTGGGGTCTCCACTCAGGCCACTTCCTTCTCCAGGAAATGTGTCTCCTTCCTTCCTTGGCTGTCCTTCCAGCTGCTGTCCAGCCACCTCTTCTTGGGCAAAGCCCCGCCTGTCCCCCACCATCCCGCAATCTCAGAACAGAAACTTGGACCCGTGAGCCCACGTCTGTCACCACACACCACCCCCCCCCCCATCCCGGTTTCAGGAGCAGAAAAGAAGGCACCAGAGAAGCCACTTCCAGCAGGCATTTTGTTTTCCGGGCTAATGAGATCAGAAATCAGCAAATCGACCCCATGATCATCCTCCCCAAATGGACAACAAAATCCAAGGCCACTTCCTCTCCCCGTCTGCCTCTGACCTGAAATGAGAAGTAGGAGAAGTCTACTTCTGCATCAGCTGAGGGGCTGCTGCTAAACAGCTGTTTGCATCTCTCCAGCCTCCCAAACTTAACTGTTTCTTTCTCAATGTGGGGAAAAAAAGAAAATCCACGCAGCACAATGAAAGTCACCAGTGAGAACAGAGAAAAGATCTTGCTCTTGCTGGAATGCCCAGAAGCCAACAGAGAGAGAGAAAGAGATAGAGAGAGAGAGAGAGAGAAGCAGTGAAGTGAATGAACTAAAAGAGACAGTGGAAAACCATTTGTTAGCTTTATAATAAAAGCCTTTTAAAAACTGGTTAAAAGTTTAAGACAGTATGGAAAAGCCTTAACACATCTAACAATAAAGAATGAATTTAACATAGAGCACGCAATAGATTCATATTAATAAATGACTATCAATTCATTAATACCCACTTAATTAACTACATATTAATACAGGACAGAATGTAGTGGGCATTAAAACAACTGTTTGTACAGCCAATATTTTAAATAACTGTAAGTGGAGTATACCCTTTAAAAATTGTGAATCACTACATTACACACCTGTCACTTGTATAATATTGTACGTCAACTATACTTCAATTTTTTTAAAAAGGCTACATACTCTGTGGTTCCAACTATGTGACATTCTGGAAAAGGCAAAACTACAGAGACGGTAAAAGATCAGTCACTGCCAAAGGTTGGATGGGAGTGAAGGTAGTAGGGGGATAAATGGGTAGAACACACGGGATTTTTAAGGTAGTGAAACCATTCTGTAGGAGACGGTAATGGTGGATACAGGTCATGATGCATTTGTCAAAACCTATAAACCTGAACAACACAGAATGAAGCCTAATGTAAGCTATAGTTAATAATAATGTTCATTCATCGACTGTGACAAATTTCGTGCCGGGGAAAACGATGTCTGGGAACTCTCTGTATTTTCTGCTCAGTTTTTCTGTAAGCCTAAAACTATTCTAAAACACCAAAGTAAGGACTTCCCTAGCGGTCCAGTGGTTAAGAATCAGCACTTCCACTGCAGGGGGTGCCGGTTCGATCCCTGGTCGGGGAACTAAGATCCCATATGCCGCGTGGTGCAGCCAAACAAACAAAAATGAAAGTATATTAATTTTTTTAAAAAACAGACATATGCCATTGAGTATTCAGGTTTAGAGAAAAAGGAAATTTTAAAATAATAAAAAAAATTTTAATTAAAAAACAAAGAAGACCTGTGTTTGAATTTGGCCTCATCCCTTACTCACTCTCAAGCACTAATATCTCAGTAAATCAAACCCATATTTACTGAGATACTAGTACTTCTGTGGTAACTACTAGAATCCAAGCGATTAACAAGACAGAACAGACCTTTCCCTTATGGAGCCAAGAATCCCATTTACTAGCTGTAGCACTTAAAGTATTTGGGCTTCAGTTTCCCCGTCTGTAAAATGGGAATAGCAATGCCCACCTCTCAGATTATTGCAAAAATTAAATGAGTTGGTGTGGGTGGAAGAATCTAGAATTATGCCTGGAGCATAATGAGCATTCTAGAAATATTTGCTGAATGTGAAGTGTGTGCAGTCATAGCTGACTTCACTAGCTGGATTTTTATTTATTTTATTTTATTTTATTTTGTTTATTTTTTTAATTTGGCCGAGCCGCACAGCTTGTGGGATTTTAGTTCCCCGACCAGGGACTGAACCCGTGCCCTCGGCAGTGAAAGCATAGAGTCCTAACCACTGGACCGCCAGGGAAGTCTCAGCCTGGATTTTTAGTGAAAAAAAAAAGAGAGAGAGAGAGAGAGAGCTAGAAGGTGGAGTGCTGGGGGCTGGGGATTGAGTCAGCGGCTAAGAAAATCTGAAGAGTACCAAGGAAAATGGGATGGAACGGCACCAGGTAGAAGAGCTTCCAGAAAGGCCTGTGGAGGAGACCACAAGTGTCCACTCAGGAAACAGAAACCCACAGAATTTATTTAATCAATGATAAAAAGCCACCAAGTCCAAATGGGCAAATTTCCAGTGAACGGAGGTGCTAAGAAAAGAAGCAACTGGGTAAAAACATGCCCACGGGAGGGCCACGTGTACAGGTCTGATACCTTCCTTGTCCCTGTTTATAGACAAAACAACACACAGGACCAATTCCCCAGAACCCAGTTTATCCACAAGATGCTCCAGGCTCTTGTCGGTACCTAAAGATCTTTATGGTATATTGGCACAGCCAGAGGGCTGCCTCTGGCTAATTTGCAGGCTGATAATTCCTAATTAATTTACTTTCTTATAATCCTTTTATAGAGACAATTCCCTTATAAAGAGAGAAAGTTCTTGCACTATGAAGTCTGGGCAAAATTTGAAGGCTTGATAGCCTAGAAGCTATCACTGCCAAAGAAATCCAGGCTTCCCATCACCCCCACCCTGGAACAGCTTGGCGCCTCGTGGGGAGAGGAGAAAGCCAGGTGTGCACCAAACAGAAATCCCCGCACCCACCCACAGGCTGACAGGCAGGGGCTCACCGGGTGGACGTCCAGGAACAAGGAATGCTCTTCTGGGTTAGGGTGGAGGCCAGACACTGCCTCTGCCAGGACTGGGTCAGCGTTGTAGAAGTGAGGATGGGAGAGAAATAAGGGTGCGTCTAGAAGGCAGAGGGGCAGAGAGGGGATGTCAGACAAAGACAGCATGTTGGCACATCCAGAGACCTGCCCCCGCCACACCCTGAGCTGGGCAAGGGAATGCGTAGGTGATGAAACACAGCCACTGCCTGCAGTGCACCCCCTCCTGACGATGACAAGATGCAAACATCAATAACTAGACAGAGAGAATGCATTCAGGCTGCAAATATTTACCAAGCGCCCAAGAGGCACCAGGGACTGGAACCCACCCAGCAGGGGACAAGCTCGGTGCCACAGGAATGGTAAAATAGGAGCTGCTGCTTCTGCCAGGAGAGATCAAAGGAAGGAGAAGAAGCTGGCTCAAAGATGCCAGACAGAGAAGGTGAGGGAATGGCGTTGCAGGTGGAAGGGATGGCAGAAGCAAACGCAGGGAGGTGGGAAAACGCGCAGTGCATATGGAGCAGACAGTGCCTGGAGGGGAATGATGGGAGTTGAGGCTAGAAAGACTTGAACTTGGGTGAGAGGAGGGGTATCTGGATTGCCAAGCCAAGCAGCCCGGACTGTCTTCTGCACGCAACACGGCAATGATCAGAGATGCTCAGGTGTGCACACCTGCAGCCAGGTCTCCCTAATGTCCACGGGAGGGGAGAAGACACACCTGTTTTGCTCCTTCTCTCCCAGCAGGTGGTCTGTGGGATGGATGCCAACGTGTGAGAACAGGGACTGACTTGGGTCCCTCTGAGTGGGAAATTCACACCCAGACACCCGAGGCTGAACCTCTCCATCAACTGACCAAGCAAGGGAAACACCAATGCATCCTCGTGTGCTCAGGTCAACATACAACAGGCCTGATGGACAACGAGTCAATGAGGAAAATAATAAGCCTCTCTCAAAAACTGACAAGGATCAAGAATGGGCAAATCATAGAGACAGAACGCAGACTGGTGGTGACAGGGGCTGGGGCAGAGAGATGGGGAGTGAGTGTAAATGGGTACGGGGTCTCCTTTCGGGTTGATGAGAATGTTCTGGAACTAGATTGTGGTGGTGGCTGCACAGCGTTTTGAATGTATTAAATGTCACGGAATTGTGCACTTCAAAATGGCTAATTGCGGATTAATGAACTTCACCTCGATACGAAAAAAAGAAAGAAAAAACAAACAAAACTCACAAGGTCTTCTTCCTAAAACCAGCAGCCCATCTGCTGCCAGCCAGGTGACCCGCATTCCTGTCTATGTGTGTCTGGCAACCTCAAATGTCTAGATTCTTTCTGCTTTTCTTAGCAAAGCCAAGCACTGGTTTGGAATAAAAGCTGGGATTTAACTGCTGTCTGACTTCATTTTTCCCAGAGTCCTTTTACATTCATTGCCTTAATGCTTCTCGACATTAATTTATTCAGCCTAGTACCTCTTTGATGTGTTGTCATATCCAGATACCCCCTGCCCTGTTACATAATGTGCTTCTCTGAAGCAACTGCTATTGCTTTACATAAACAGCTATATTTTAAAGGAGGAGCTTGCTATCGGAGGCATAATTGGCAAACACACGCCAGAATTAGAAAATAAATATAGGAATAAATACAATGCGAACGAATGAATGTTGTAGATTGTAACTAGAGACTGTTACCTACATGAGGCTTGGACCCTGAGACTTGCTCTTTCTCTGTCAAAAAGAAAGACAGACGAGTGTTAGAAAGGTACTTTCTTCTGGAGGTGATCAGAAGGACAGAAAGAGAATGGAGAGCAGACCTCTCTCACCATGTAAGTCAATGGTATTTAATGCTACCTCTTTGGACCTTTGAAGTCTTGGGCACCACCAGGGACAATGTTTCACAATTTGGAAAACCCTGTTTCCCATTCTCCCATCTCACTGTGAAAGGAGATCAACAGAGCAAACACAAGGCCCCCCCCACCTCGGTAAGGGAAGAAGTCACCGAGCCAGGCCCTTGAAGGCGGCGAATCTCAAACAAGCCCCATCATGCCTCCAAGGCCAGGGTGGCAGGGTTAGGGGGAGACTGACATGGGCTGGGCCAATTTGCCATCACCTTCCCTTGCTTCCGCTTGCTTGGTTGTTTTTTTTAAATTAATTAATTTATTATTTTTTTTGGCTGTGTTGGGTCTTCGTTTCTGTGTGAGGGCTTTCTCTAGTTGCGGTGAGCAGGGGCCACTCTTCATCGCGGTGCGCGGGCCTCTCACTATCGCGGCCTCTCTTGTTGCGGAGCACAGGCTCCAGACGCGCCGGCTCAGTAGTTGTGGCTCATGGGCCTAGTTGCTCCACGGCATGTGGGATCCTCCCAGACCAGGGCTCAAACCCGTGTCTCCTGCACTGGCAGGCAGATTCTCAACCACTGCACCACCAGGGAAGCCCAACTTGCTTGGTTTTTTAATAGTATGCATGCATGTATGTGTTTCTTTCTACTTTATTTCCAAACAGACTGAGAGACAACACCCAAGTAATAAGTGGTAATTAATTTATAGCTTTATGGCACATCTAACCAGATCTAATTGCCCAGGATCACCACAGATTAAGGGCCTCCACTGAGCAAGTCTCAGGACCCTACACAGCACAGAGGTTGGAGGAGAAAGAGTTCTCTGGGTCCAAGAACTGCTCAAGGCCCAGAAAGGGAAATGTGTGGGTATTTCTTATCTTCAGATAAAATGCCACAGAAATACAGACACAGGTGCACCCAAAGACATGTATGAGAGAATGTTCTTAGCAGCCCTAGGGTAATGGTCAACAAGCAGAACCTCGTTGGATGCCCGTGAACAGCAAAAGAGGTAAGGCAATGGAGGTGTGGTCCCACCGTGGAATACTATACAGCAAGGAAGAGGGCACCCACAACAACAGGGATGGACCTCACCAATGCAAAAATGGGTGAAAGAGGACAGAAATAGAGAAAAAGGAATATATGCTTTATGATTCCGCTCACATAAGCACCAAAGGCAAGCAAAGCTGTGCTGCCAGAAGTCAGGCCAGTGACTGGGGGGGAGGGGGTCACTCCTGTCCTCTTTCTGCATCACTTGGTGGAATTTCAAAGTGCACGTGTCAGTTGGGCATCTCTCTGTATATACATCTATTTCAACGTAAAAGAAAAATTTTTATTTGCATAATACATACATAATTCCCTTGCACTTTTGAAGTTCTTTTGGCACATGTGCTAAGATGAGGCAGTGCAATTTTCATCCCTAGCCCTTGGCAGTGAGTGGGTGGATATGTAGTTTCTGCCTGTCCAGCACCCACTCTTTCTCCTGGAACCTATACCCCGATAAAGCCCCTCCCCTATTTTCAGCCTCCTGTCATGTGGGTGCTGGCCCCACCCACTGGAGCCAGGGGCTGAGCATGTGACACAGCCTGGCCAATCAGCATAGGCCACCCTTGGCCACTTACTGGTTCACAGCTGGTCATGTGATGCAAGCCAGTCCAATCAGAGCAAACTCTGGAACTTTTGCTGGAGTGAAGAGGAGCCAGTTGTCCCCTTTCTGCAGGACCCAGAGCTGGGAGGAGGTGAGCCTGGAGGCTGGAGGGGAGAGCCTGCCTGGCAACAAACCAGTCTGGAGGAAAACTGAGCTGGCACATGGCGAAAGGCAGCTTCGGACAACAGCTGAGCTCTAGAGCTATGCCTAATGCAAAAGTAAACCAAGAAGTGCCCTTTTAGGCCTCATCAGGCTGGTGTAGCACCTGCCACTTGCCACGGCAACTGTGTAGCACACAGCCTACCAGGTCTCTGCACTGTCAGCTCACCTACGAGCAGAAATTCCTGTAAACACCAGTGAAGAAAGACTTAAGCAAATAGGGGACAAGGGCAGGTGGGCCAGAAGAGGCCACGGCAGAGGTGGGCACTCCCAGGCCCCAGCTCCAAGCCCTTCACCCACGGAGCACCTCATCCTGCCCGAACTTGGGGAACCCGTCCAACCTGCTGACAGTCCTTCCCCCCAACCCTGCAGCAAACTACCCTTCCCAAATTCCCATCTCCAGCTGGAAATGTGGTTCCAACCAAACAGGCCCCAGAAGGCAAGACCTCGGAAGATAAGGAGTGGCTTCTTGTCCTACCAGCTAGGGTGTCACACCCTAGCCTTGAGCCTCAGTTCCCTCAGTGCAAGATACACCCACACATCCGTATGTTCCCATACTGTGGGAGCACCCACTACATACTGGGCCCAATTCTAGAAGCTAAGGACGGAGCCCTGCATAGAGTATTTACAATCCAATACAGGAGACAGACAATAAGTAAAATAAAAGACACACTCAGTGATTTCAGGGAGTGATGAGCACCAGGAAGACAATCAAGGGTGAAATGACAGGAGCGGCTGGGAGGTGGGCAGGGGAGGGACTTTAGGACGGGAAGTCAGAGAGCAGGCCTCCTTGAGGAGGTGGCATCCGAACAGACCAGGAGCGGGTAAGGGAATGATTCACACAGATCTGCGGCAGCCTGGGGAACAGCTGATGCAAAGGCCCTGAGGCGGGACCAAACGAGATATTTCCTAGAAACAGGGAGAAGGTGGCGGGGCTGAAGAATATCAGTGGGGAAAGTACGGGAAGAAATGACATTAGAGGCACTGGCAGAGGCCAGATCCTGACAGCACTGGGGCCTCTGTAGGGATGTGGCTCTAACGCACGGGGCGCTAGTAGACATTTCAAGCAAGGGATTGGGTGGCAATCTGAGTTTTTGAAAGGTCCCCTGGGCTGCTCGCTGGAACAGCGAGTCCAACAGAACTTTCTACGAGGATGAAAATATCCTCTTTTTTCACTGTCCGTCCCACAGGGCAATCACTAGGCACGTGTGGGTGGGGGTCCTTGGAAATGTGGCCAGTGCGAGGAACGCACTGCCTTTTTAATTTGAGTTCATTCAAACCAATTTCAATTTATTTTATTTTATTTTATTTTGGTGGGGTGGGTGGGTGCCGCACTGTGCAGCATGCAGGATCTTAGTTCCCCGACCAGGGATCGAACCTGTGCTCCCTGCGGTGGAAGCGCAGTCTTAACCACTGGCCCGCCAGGTCAGTCCCCGATTTCAATTTAAATAACCACACGAGGCCAGCGGTGACCGCACTGGACAGTCTGGGAAACGGATGGTACACAGGACGGCCACAGTGCAAGAGGAGGGCCAACTAAAGGGCCCTGGACCACGAGGCGGCGGGGGAATGGAAGAAAGCAAGGATGCAGGAGTTAATTTGGAGGCAGGGCGCACGGGGCTTGCTGGCGACCCGGATGAGGGTTGGGAGAGGGAAATCGAGCTGACATCCAAGCGTCCAAATTGAGCATGTGAGGCGGGGCCGTCTCAGGGACTGGCACAGAGCTGGAAAACACTGACGATGTCAGAGGGCAGTGTGCCAGCGCCAGGGGCCACATCCAAGCCCACAACTGCACACTGCGGAACAAGATTTCACGGAACCATCGGGCTGCTGCCAGCTTCCTCCCCTCCCCAGGTGGAGTGGAAGGTCCTCCCCACGAAGCCTCCCCCTCAAGCCACCTATCAGGACCTGGGATGCAGAACGATGCCTTTCCCAAAGATGTCCGCGTCCTCATCCCCGGGACCTGTGCATAACCTGTTAGGTTACACGACAAAGGGAATTAGGTCGCACGCAGGAGGAATGAAGGCTGCTAATCCGCTAAAAATAGGGCGCAGTGGCCTAGATTATCCAGGTGGGCTTGATATAGTTTCCAGGGCGCTGAAAACTGGACAAGGGAAGCAGGACAGCTTCAGGAAAAGAGGCGGGACCACAGGCATGGGATCAAAGACTTGTGATGTTGCCGGTTTTGCAGACAGAGGAAGGGAAACCTGAGCGCGGAATTCTAGGGGCCTCTAGAAGCTGGGAAAGGCAAGAAAACGGAGTCTCCCCGTCAACCTCCAGAAAGGAACGCAGCCTGCTGACACCTGGATCTTAGCCTGGAGAGGCCTGTGTCCGACTCCTGAACTACGGGACTGCTTAAGATCATAAACTTGAGCTGTTCTAAGCCACCAGGTTTGTGGGAATTTATTACAACAGCAACCGATATACCCAAAGCATATTTTTTTTTCAAGTTATCTTTCTGCTGCCCTCTTTATCTCCAGCCTAATGGGATTATCAGAGGCCATGGAGTAAAGAGACAGATAAGCCCCTCATCACGGGCCACACCCTCCCGCCCTCCCATGGGGAATGACACATACTGAACCTGCAGGTGCTGACATTCTGAATTCCTGACTCCCGGCAGGGGCAAAAGCCCTCATTGGGCGGGTAGACGGACCCGTTGGCAAATAAGGTGTTCGGAGCCACGAAGCGAAAGGTGGGGATGCCTTCGAACACCCCCTGCTCCTTGTAGATGAGCTTCATGGACCTGCGGGGACAAACGATGGAGGATGACACCCCAGAATGAGGTGGCTGGAAGTGGGTGGCCCGAGTTGAGCCACGCCCCACGGGCACGGCCGCCCCCCGGGTCCCAGCAGCCGCCGTCTCTCGCCTGGCGAATTGCAATGACCTCCCTTATGGGTCTCCCTGCCTCCCCCGCCTACGCCAATCCATTCTCCGCAAGCAGACGGAGCTTTAAAACAAGGACAGCATATATCACGACCCCACTTAACCCTGCAATGGCTTCCAGTCTAATCTAGAATAAGATCTAATGTCCTCACCATGGCCCACGAGCTTGTAGAGGGTCCACCCCCTGCCTACCTGTACTGCACCCCACAGGTGGTATTCCTCCCACATGCTCCATCCTGTCCCAGGGCCTTTGTATCTGCTGCTCCTGGAGCCTGGAATGTTCCTCCGTCTCATCCCCACATCAGACCTCAGTTCTCCACTCAGGTCACGGTGCGGCTGTCAGCTCCGTAGGCAGCAGCAACGTGGCCGACATGCTATTCTCTCTTCCTCCGCTCACCCTGCCGTATTTCTCAAAGGCACTTCTAACCTCGAACATGGTCTGTGGATCAGAACTGCTCCACCCGCGCTGTCCACGGGGGCCACTCAGCACACGTGGCCTTAGAGCCCTTGAAACAGGGCCAGTCCAAGCCAGGATGCAGCTCTACGTGTCAAATGCACTCCACATTTCTACGACTTGATACCCCCAAACAATGGAAAACAGCTCTTCAATATTTTACATCTGTTTACGCATTGTGAAATGATACCATTTTGGATCTCCTGGGTCCAACAAAACATCATTAAAATTAATTTCACCTATTTCTCGCTCCTTTTCTTCAATGTGGCCACTAGAAAGTTTTAAACTGCAGATGGGACTTGAATTATATTTTTATTGGAGAGGGCTAGCCTAGACAATAGTATCACGTCAATGCTAAATTTCCTCATTTTGGTGACATGATGGGGTTATGTAAGAAAATGTCATTTTTAGAAAACACCCACTGAAGTATTTAGGCATCCAATGTACTCTCAAAGGGTCCAGGAAAAATATACAGAAGGAGAGAGAGAGAAAGAGAGAAGTGTGGGATAAGGATAAAGCAGAAGGGGCCAAAGAGAAACAACTGGGAAATTGGGGAAGGCAACGCGGAGAAAATTGCACATTCTCACAACTTTCCTCTAGGTTGAAATTCCTAATTTTAAGAAGTGAACACACACAGAGCAAAAGCACCTCCGCTCTCTGACACTCCCCTGGGGTGCGTGGGCCTGAGTCCCCCGCCAGGACATGACTCCCAGGGAAGAGAGACGGGGCCCAGCTTGTCTCTGCGGGGACCCCAGTGTCTCGCACAGACAGGGCTCCATCAAGGTTTGCTGGGGAGGCAGGTGGGTCGGAGTTCACATCAGTGAGATCCCAAGCAAAGGGTTTTTCCAGAGTGGCCTGAACAGAGAAGCCAAGGACAGGGCAGCAGCCAGAGAAGAGCTCTAGGAGCCACTGTCTCTTCTCACCCCTCGGCCGGGGCCACTGCAATTGTTCAGCCACAAGCTGACCTCCGAGGCTGCTACTCTGGAGGCTGAAGGGGCTTCAGGAGAGGCATCCAGATGTCACAGCATCCAATGGGAAATTAGGGCAGCCAGGCAAACAGCACAGGGAGCCCCGCCCATCACTTGCCTTATTGCGCGGTCCCCTGCAATCCTGCCCATTTCCTGCCCACCACGACCTCTCTCTGGGCCTTGCAAAAGCACAAGCAATTGGCGTTTGGCTCTTCATGGTGCAACCAAAGAGAATTCAGGATGGCACCAAAGAGAATTCAAGATGGCGCCAAAGGCCGGTGGACACACAGAGAGCCAAGCGCTTTGCAAGTTCACACCACAAGCCACTTGATTCGGCTCTGAGCAGCCACAAGGCAGATTTCCCAGGAGGCCCAGAATGTCCCACGTCAGGGCAATTACCGGCAGGCCTCGGGGCTGTAGAATTCCAGCGAGGATTCAGGAGTCATAAATGGTGCCCACATCTGCCCGGAAGTCCCATTAATCATGTTGCACTGATCGGAATGCCAGAAGTTGACCTGTGGGGATGCAAGACCTCTTAAAGAAATGCTCTTGGGCATTTCCTACCTGACGTGGAGCTGTGACTTCACGGGCCATGTGCCCTGGGGGATGTCACTACCCAACTGACAGAAGCCTGTCCCCGTGGAGAGACAGCCTGGTGCAAGGTGAGCAGGCTGTGTAGACAGCCAGAGACACTGTCGACGGCAGCTCCCCACTCCCTAACCATGGATCCCTGAATGTGCAACTTTGTTGGGGACTCAGTTACTTCATCTGTAAAATGGACCTGTCACTCACATCTCCAAGGAGCACAGTGAGCAGGGGACACTGACCTCCTCACCTCTCAGAGAGGAAGGACACTTCCTGAAAACAGATCAAGTTAGAAGGTAGCCCAGTAAGGAAAATATTTAAAATAATAATGGTGGCTACCAGATCTCAAAACAGTAGTTGCCTCTGGGGAGTGAGACCTGGACAGAAAAAAAACAGACCTCTCACACTCTACCCCTCTGTCCTAGGAGAAGGTTTTTAAGCATGTGTACATTTATATATATATATATATATATATTTTTTTTTTTTTGGGGGGGTCCCATGTGGAATCTCAGTTCCCCGACCAGGGATCGAACCCAGGTCCCCTGAAGTGGAAGCACAGAGTCCTAACCAACGGCTCTCCAGGGAAGTCCCTGTACATTTTTATATTGAAAAAGCAAGTCAAAGAGAAGTTCAGTAGCGCCCATTCGGAACGGTTATTAATGGCTGCAAATGGTAACCCTGCCACTCTGGGCACTGATGGGGAATAACCTGTCCCCCCTGCCTCAGGTCTTTGCCACCATCACCCAGATAAGCGTTTGGCAGGTGTGAGCACCACCACTGCACAATCATTCTTGTGCATGATAACAAAAGGCCACCAGGTAAAAAAAGCAAGTTGCAAAACAATGCACATAGGATGATTTCACTCTGCTCCAAGAAGAAAAAAAAAAACAACGCACGTGCAAATCGATACAAATAGACAGGAAGAATATACCCAACGCTGATAACTCTGGGTTTCCTCTGTGACTCAGGTGGCAGTGGGGCTGGGTGTGTGAAGTCGTACAAAGTGCACTTTATATCTATTATTTTATTTTTTCATGCGAGTGTCTTCCTGTGTTTCTAGCGTAATTTTTTTTGTTTACTCAATAATCTTTTACTGCAATGGATGGTTATATCATCAGTGTAATATTTTTGAAGCATTCTTGTAAGTGAAGCATCAAAGAAACACTTCTGTTCCTAGCATACACGTAAATAATCAGTGTCTGTGCCCCCCACACACATCTGGAACAAAGAGCTAGGTTTTTGGGTTTTTTTTTTTTTTTCGTTTTTTCGTTTTTGTTTTTAGCCGCATCTTGCGGCATGTGGAACTTCCCCAACCGGGTTGAACCCGTGCCCCCTGCAGTGGAAGCCTGGAGTCTTAACCACTGGACCGCCAGGGAAGTCTTAGTTGAGCCTTAAACATAGGTAAGATCCCCAACTCTGAGAGCATCTCCCCTGCGGATGCAACCCCCTCCTGTTTTTGTTTTGTTTTATTTTTTTAATTGGAGCATAGTTGATTAACAATGTTGTGTTAGTTTCAGGTGTACAGCAAAGTGATTCAGTTCTACATATACGTGTATCTATTCTTTTTCAAACTCTTTTCCCATTTAGCTTATTACAGAATATTGAGCAGCGTTTCCTGTGCTATACAGTCGGTCTTTGTTGGTTATCTGTTTTACATATAGCAGTGTGTACATGTCAATCCCAAACCCCTGCTTTAAGAGGAAGAAGGTGCACTGGGTGGCCTACCCTGGCAGCCCCTGCCATCCCTACCCGGCCCCTGTACAGGACGGCCGGTGCCTCTTGCCCTCACCTTGCTGACCCCGTTCCACTTGTCCACGAGGTGGATCCTGCTGAAGTTTTTGACCCCCGTGAACACCGTGAAGAGCCCGGAATCAGAGTTGTTGAGCTGCAGACAACAGCAGAGAATGATACCTTTAAGCCCCAGGATGGAGGCAAAGGACCCGGGGACCAGTAGTCAAGCCAGCCCGCTTAGTTACAGGCGGCTCCCTCTTCACCCGGAGGACAGGGGCCTCGTCATCTTGTTCACCACTGCATCCCCAGCACCTGGGGGTCAAGAGGAGGAGGACTTGGGGGCTTTCTAGGAGGGACACTCCCCTGATGACAGCATCCATCCTAGAAAGATTCCCACCTTCCCTCCCAGACTCTAGGAGAGTCTGGTTCTCCTCCTAGGTGAATGGTAGGGTCACCCCATTACTCTCCCCAAATTAAATAAAGCATGGCCACGTGACCTCTTTGATCAGTGAAAACGATCAATGAGGAGAGAAGTGGTTTGTCACTTCCAGGTGGGAGCTTTAAGAGCCGGTGCATGCGAACTTCCCCGTGCTTTCTGTCGCTGCTACAGAAACCAGGGAAGTGTGTGTCCAGCTGGAGCCTCCCTCAGCCTGGGTCCCTGAGTGACAGCAAAGAGCAGAGGCCCACGGGTCACCCGCACTGGACATGGCATATAAGCAAGAGATACACTTTTGTTGTTTTAAGCCACTGAGATTTGAGGGCTGTTAAACCTGGCGTATCCTGAAGCATACAGGCACACAGGACCTGATGTTTATCAAGTACTTTCTAGACAGGCTTTGGCACCCTGAGGGTATTTCTTAGAAAAAGATTTCTAATTCAAAGCAAAAACATGCAAAGCGTACAAAGAAATGAGTGGCTGCTGGGTAAAATCTAGAAAGCACCCTTTTACCTCCGAGGACGCCATACAATGTAAGGTGTAGCACCCCTTAGGAACTCAATAGGGGTCGTTTGGTGGCCGAAGAGCTACCTCGATTACTGACTGGTTAAGCCAACAGGGCCCAAGTTCAAAGCCTGCCCTGGCTTCCTAATATCTGTGTGTTCTGTCACCTGTCCATTTAGAGCTTCATGAGCCCAAACTTTAGCCAATATAAGGGGACTGTAACAGGAGCCACTATTAAATATGAGAATATTAAAAGAGCTAATGTGTAAAACTGCTGAGCACAGTGCCTGAGAGATGATAAGAACTCAAAATGCTTTATTATTATTATTGTTATTATTATTAATAAATGCTCACCCAAAAGGATACTAACACAGTAATTATAATAGACAAAGTGTATCAGAGACTGCTAGTCACTACCCAAAGTCCATTCTCCCCTTTCTCCTTCAGAACAAAACCCAAACCTTACTCAGGGCACCAACACACCAGCTAAAAGGTAACATTTTCCAGCTTGCCTTGCAGCCAAGTGTGGCCACATGACTAAGTTCTGGGCAATGGAAAGCAAGTGGAACTTGGTTTTCTCCCTGCTAACGAGGGAAACAACTGGTACATGCTGTTTTGTCCTCAACTCCCCTGACTGCCCCTAAAACCCCCACCACTTCCTACTTCCTGCTGTTGCCTAGAATGTGGATGTGATAGCTGGTGCTCTGGCAGCCATCTTGGACCATGTGGTAATCTTGAGTATGGAAACCACACCCTCAGGAGGGCAGAGCAGCGTAGTAGAAGAATTCTAGATCCCTGAAGAGTGTGAAACCACCACAGGAACACTGAACAGTCCCTGCTGGACTGTTATTTTGGGATTTCCACTATAAATACTCAAAAATAAGTTTTAACATGCTACTCAATTGGTAATAACTTTCATTTGTTTACAAGCTTACAGTTTGCTTTGACAAGAATCATGTCACTTACCTTAAACTTGCCAACTTACCCACACACCCAGAACCTGTCATCCTAGTCAAAAAGGTACTGAGCAGCTATCATGTGCCCAGAACAGAATCACGATTTCTCCCTCCCACTGCCCCCAACACCAGGTCAGCGGAGCCCCAAAAGGAGGCTGAAGCTGGAGCAACTCAGAGGGCTGGTTACAATTCGTGGTTGAGGGAGCCAAAGTCAGGGATCTGACTCTACATCAGATCATGATTCAGGATCCCAATCACTGACCCTACTAGGTTACCAGGGGTCAAGATTAAGAAAAAGCAGGCAACTCAGAGCAATGCTATAGTTGACATGTGTGACCCGCCTCCCCAGCAGCCACTCCCTTTTCTTTCAGCAACAGTCACATCATTTGAGCCTGGATCAAGCTGCATCTGAAACCACCCCTAGAGTTTTCAATTATATAAGCCAATGAATTCTCTCTTTTGCTTAAGCCAGTTTGAGTTAGATTTTCTGTAATTTACAACCCACAGCTCCTGGGCCCCCAGCCACCTCCAAGAGCGAGCTGGTAACCGGTTCCCAGGCTGTGCCAGTGGAGGACAAGACAGAGGCCCTGAGCTTCTCACTGGGCCACACTTACCTCAGCAAATAACCCGAACTTGCCCTTGAAGGGGAACATGTTTGGGAAGTACTTATTGATGAGGTGGATGAGGGGATCCTCGTAGCCCCACATGATCTCGCTGACAGTGCGGTTCATGAAGGCACGTTCACCAAGGGTGCTGAATGCCAAGGTCATGATCAGCTTCAGGCTCATGGGCCCATTCTCCATCATCATTGCTGCACTCTGCAGAGCCAGGGGACACCATGGGTTAGACGCCAGACACAGCGGGTCTGAGCTCCCTGAACTTCAAGCCAGGCTTCAAGGCACAGCCCATCTAGAGAAACGTTCAGGCCTAGAAGGGTCCCTGCAGTGGACATGCAGGGCGTCTGGGTCATCCGGAACCATTCCCTGATCCTTCAGGAATAGGGCCACCTGTGCTCTTGAGTTCAGGCCGAGTTAACTCCAACCCTAGCCCCACAGGCAGGCATGTGCCTTAGGCCTGGCCAATAAGAAACGTTCCTCTCGGGACTTCCCTGGTGGTCCAGTGGTTAAGAATCCGCCTTCCAATGCAGGGGACGTGGATTCGATCCCTGGTTGGGGAACTAAGATCCCACATGCCGCAGGGCAACTAAGCCTGTGTGCTCTGGAGCCCGCACACCACAACTAGAGAGAAGCCTGCGTGCCGCAACGAAAGACCCCACGTGCCGCACCAAGACCCAATGCAGCCAAATAAATAAGTATTTTTTAAAAAAACAGTAAGAAAGAAACGTTCCTCTCTATGTGTATGTAGCCCAATCACAGCCAACAAGCCCCAAGGAGCCAGTCGGCAGGGACTGTGGGGTAGAGAGGGGAAGTGCCTGTGGCTGTCCTTGAACGTGGGGTGTGCAAGGCTGTAGCCACCCTGAGGGGCAGGTCGGCCAGAGCATGGAACCATCACAGATCCGGGCAACCTTGTTTGCACTCTGGATCAAGCCACATCTGAAACCAGACCAACTCCTGCCCTTTCAGTAACAAGAGCCCACATATGCCCTTTTTGCCTATACCAATTTAGAGCACCTTTTACTATAACCTTGTAACCAAAAGAATCTTCATGGAGACTCGACTTCCTTAGCATCTCCCACCCAAACTCCAAGACCCCAAGTACCTGTTCTACCCAATATCTGGGTGCTTAGAATTTAGGTGAATTTATTTTCTAATTTTTGCTTTCCTCTGGAGATACTGTCTTGGCACTTGGTTTATTTTTATTTATTATTTTTTTTTTTTGCGGTACGCGGGCATCTCACTGCCGCGGCCTCTCCCGTTGCGGAGCACAGGCTCCGGACGCGCAGGCCTGGTGGCCACAGCTCACGGGCCCAGCCGCTCCGCGGCACGCGGGATCCTCCCGGACCGGGGCACGAACCCGCGTCTCCTGCGTCGGCAGGCGGACTCTCAACCACTGCGCCACCAGGGAAGCCCTGGTTTATTTTTTAAAGGCACCTCATCCAAAAGCTAATCTCCACCTGTAGAAAAGGGAACAGAACCAGCATTTCCTAAAACACAGAGGTCTGATTCCATGGGAACTCACAAGGGTCTCCTTAACATTATGATTTTTTAAAGGTAATAAATAGATGGTTTTTAAAAATCATAAAAGGATACAAAACAAAAGTCCCTCTCCAACCCCTGACCCTCCTCTTCCTATTCTTCTCCCCCAAGGCAACCCACTGCTCTGGGGTCTTGAGTATTCCTGCAGAGAGAATCTACACCAGAAGTCAGCAAACTATGGCCCGTGGGCCAAAGCCAGCCCACGGCCTGCTTTTGTACAGTCCGGGAGCTAAGAATGTTTTTTTATATTTTCAAATGGTTGAAAGGAAAACAAAAGAAGACTACTCTGAAAAACATGAAAATTATATGAAACTCACATTCCCGTATCCATGAAACAGTTCCATTGGAATATAGCCACACCCACTCATTTATGTTTGTGTCTTGGGCTGCTTTTGTGTTATACTTTCAGAGCTGATCAGCTGCAACAGAGAACATCTAGGCATCCAAGGCTAAAATATCTATCTGGCCTTTTACAGAAGAAGCCCACTCTGGTCTAGGCACGTAAAAGCACTTGTGTGGAAGTGGGTATGTGCGTGCAAGTATTTCTCCTTTAGAAATATTATAAGTAGGGGCCTCACACATGTGTTCTGCACCTTGCTTTTCCCCAGTTAGATTTAACTAAGAGACTGTTCCATGACACACCCTGCGGCCCTGCCTCCTTTTGCTGGCTGTATACTAGTCCACTGCCCACCCGCAGTAGATTCTCACAACATAACTCCACATAACACACGTTTAGGTTGCTTCTAGACGTTTGCTCTGAAAATGTTGCTGAAATAAATATCCTTGAGAACAAACATCTTTGCCCACATGTGTTATTCTGTCAAGAGGACAAATTCCTACCTATGAAATTTCTGAGGTCAAAGCCACGTGCAATTTATATTGAAAATCACTACCTTCCAACACCTCATACCAGTTCCGTGGCTAACGACACTATCTGTTTCCACACACGCTACTAAGCCCTGGGCGTTATCACACAGTCTTTGCCAACCGGCTCGGTGGGAGAAAATGACTTCACTGCCAAAACATGCGTATCTCTGAGGCGGGCAGCTGCAAGGCTTTGGGCTGCATTTTCTGAGCTTCTGTTCCGTCCACCCAACGGACTTACCAGGTGCCTTCACGTCTGATCCTGAGCCCAACCCGGGGCCAGGCCCAGAGCAAATGCCGGATGACCTTCAACTGGGTGGACAGAGGATTGAATGGAGGGCTGAGTGCCACAGAGGGCAGACTCATAGCCCAAACTTCGCAGGTTCAAAACCCTAATCTGCTACTCAGTAGCTGAGCGACCTTAGGTAAGTCACCTAACCTCTCTGTTCTTCAGTTCTCCTCCTCTACAAATGGAGAAAATAATGGTCCCTAATGACCATGGGATCGCTGACAAGTAAACAAGGTAACGTGTACAGCCTTAAACACGAGTTCTAACACGCAGTGTTAGCAGGATGCTCATCCAGCAGGCCTGAGACTCTCTAGAAAGGCCTGCTGGCCAGGCTGGCCTTTGGCTGGTGTCTGAGATCCTGGCTTTAGGAGGGCTCTCACACCCCCTAACTAAGAGGGGCTCACTGCTCCTGGACTGTACCAACGTGGTTTATGCAGACCACCTGCTTTCCTGGAACCTGGGTCTGTGCCAGGCAGAGGGCACCTACGTGACCAGCCCCCAATAAACACCCTGGACGCTGAGTCTCTAGTGGGCGTTCCTGGTGGAGGACACCCACCTGTATTGTCACGAGTCACCGCTGAAGGAATGAAGCGTGCGCCGTGTGACTCCCCTGGGAGAGGGCTCTGGAAGCCTGTGTCTGGTCTCCACCCCACGTGCCCCTTCCCTCTGCTGAGTCTGTTCTGTCTCCTTCCACTCTGCCAAACCATAGCCAAGAGCAGGACCACATCTGCTGGGTCCTGTGAGCCCTCCTAGTGAGTCAGCGAACCTGGGGGTGGTCTTGGGGACCCTGACACTCACGGCAGGCAGTAAATCCAGCTACTACCATGACTCTCACCTGCAGAGAACGGACGACCTGCCCCTAACCTCCCCCTAAACACCACAGACGACGACACGGACCCCCGTTCAGCTCCCCCCCGCCAGTACCTCCTTTTGGAGATTTTAGATTTACAGAATGGAAAAGAGGAAGACCATGACTTTGGCCAATATCCCCAAACCAGAGCCCAGGATGCGCCCAGGAAGCCCACTGGGCTTAATGTCACCGCAGGAGCCACAGGCTGTGCCCTCAAGGGACTGACTGGTGCAGGGGGCAGACAGAGAGACGGAAGGGGCGCCTCACCAAGACCAGGATGTTAGGCATGACGATATTGTCGCTCTCCAGGCCGCGGGACTTGTCAGGCTGGAACTGGAAGCTGCGGTACTCGAGGAAGGACACCGTGTCATTGTCGTTGAAGGTGATGTTGCTCTTGTGTCTGAACTCCCTGTGGGCGAGGAAGCCGGTGGGTCAGCTGCCTGGGAGCCAGAGGCCCTCGGATGTCTGCACCGAGCTTGGCCGCCTCCCCTGCATCTGTCCTCCCGCCGCCTGCCCACTGCAGGACACGGCACCAAAGCCTCTGTAACCAAATCCCAACACGCCCCCCTCCCCCTGGCCAAGCCGCCGCTGTCCCTCATCAGTCTCTTCCCGGGCTTCCCTGCCCCTCCAGGGTAGGCGGGGAGGATGGTGGTTAGGGATACGCACTCTGAAGACAGAGGGTGGGGACCTGAATCCCGTCTCCATCAATTACTACCCCAGCCTCAGTTTTCCCACCTATAAAATGGGAGCAATGGGACTTTCCTGACGGTCCAGTGGTTAAGACTCCGCACTTCCGTTGCAGGGGGCACGGGTTCAATCCCCGGTCGGGAACTAAGACCCCACATGCCGCAGGGCGAGGCCAAAAATAAAATAAAATAAAATGGGAGTAATAACAAAACCTACTTCATTAGGTCCCTACTTGTGAGGATTAAGTGAGTTAATGCACATCAAGCAATTAAAATGGTTGTCAGATGCAAAGAAAACATTACAAAGCAGCGGCAAGTTTCACTGCTGTTATGCTGTCATTATTCTCTCCTGTTCTGCAAACTGTTCTCCACAGAGCATCCAGAAGAATCTTTGGAGAGGGGAAAGCAGATCGCGTCATCCTCTTGCCCACAACTCCTTTGCACACAGGATAAAATCGAGCTCCTACTGTGGCCTCCGGGGTCCTCACCATCTGACTCCATCCCGTTCTCGGGCTTCCTCTCTCCCACTATCCCCCTCACTCCTAACACGCCAGCATTTACGCTGCTTGGTTTTACCTTACTTGTCCACTTGTTTATTCCCTCCCCGCTCGCTCCCCATCGGAATGTCAGCTCTGTGAGGCAGGGGCTTTTGTCTGCCTTTGACAGTGAACTGGGGGACTTCCCTGGGGGTCCAGCGGCTAAGACTCTGCACCCCCAATGCAGGGGGCCTGGGTTCGATCCCTGGTCCGGGAACTAGATCCCACATGCATGCCACAACTAAGAGTTTGAATGCCACAACAAAGGAGCCCGCTTGCCGCAACTAAGACCTAGCGCAGCCAAATAAATAAATAAATAAATGTTTAATAAAACAAAACAAAAACAGTGAACTGGCATAGTGCTTGGCACACAGGAGGCACTCAATAAACGCTTACGGAACGAAGGAATAAATAGGAACTTTGGCAAACCAGACTCAGCTCTGATATAGAAGCTTTTCATGGGTGAGCTAAGCCAGGATCACAGTTTCCTGAAGGCACAACAGGCAGAACAAGAAATCGGGCCTCCTATTCCAACAGGCCTCCCTGCCTCTTGGAAAACTGCTCGGGCCAATCCAACAAGCTCAGTAGCCACTGGAGATATGCACCCTCCCAAAGAAAACGATCAAACGAAGAGGCTGTGGCAGCAGTGGTCAGAATGGAACGGAGCAGGACCCCAACATACCCTTTCCCTGTCCCCCATTTTTTGTTTGTAGGAAATAGGCTTCATTCAGCTTCCTTGACCTCCCCTGAGTTCCAAAGGGCAGGTTCAAACACTTGCTAATCAGGGGAGGGAGGGGATGCAGAGATAAGGGAAGAACAGTCTGGAGACAATAGTGCTGCCTTGGGGCAGGGTCCTGGTTCCCCTTCAAGGGATACACAGAACAATATCTTTGAGTTCTTCTGCAGGAACTAAAGCCCCCACCCAGGTGGAGGATGGTAACTTCAGGCCGAGCACAAGATTCCTGGGACACCGCCCTGTTACCTCACCACCAACCATCAGAAGAAAGTTTTGCACACAGTGGGAGGTGATGAAGGCTCTGACCCGCTCCCCAAATGATTTCCCTTTAAAAACTTCCATGGTCAAGCAGAATCTTTGGAACTGGTTTTTGGACATGAGTCTGCCTTCTCCCCAGGTTGCCGGCCTCCTGAATAAAGCAACCTTTCCTTTCCAACCAACACTTGCCTTTTTTTTTTTTTTTTTTTTTTTACTTTTTGGCCGCACCTCACGGCATATAGGATCTTAGTTCCCCAACCAGGGGAACTGTGTCCCCTTCAGTGGAAGCTCAGAGTCTTAGCCACTGGACCGCCAGGGAAGTCCCAACACTTGCCTTCTGAGCAGCGAGCAGCTGAACTCAGGTAACAATACTGTGTTAACAGCTAATGTTTATTGAGCACTTACTACATGCCAGGCACTGTGCTGGGCTTTCCGCTAACCATCTTATCCAATCCTCATAACCACCCACAGTGCGTACCGTCATCCCCATTTTACAGAGCGGGAAACTGAGGCACAGGGAAGGAAAGGCCTGTGCCCATGGTCAGAGAGCTGCTGAGTGGCAAAGCCAGGCAGTCACGCTCCAAGTCTCAAGCACTAGAGCACCAGATTGGGAGAAGCAGATTGACCTTGAACAAGCCCCACTGCTGCGAGGGGCCTGTTTTCTCATCTGTAAAATGGGGTGATGACCTGAGTGCCAGCCCAGCCCCCTCCATCCTCACCTGTACACATAGGGTCCACGCTCCCGCACCTGCGGCTTCTGGCCTTGGAGGATCTCCTTGGGGTTGACGACATCAAAAAAGTAGACAGAGAGGTAGAAGGGGACGGGGATCTCCTTCCACATGTTGAAGGACAGGCTGCTGGGGTCGATGCGCACATTCTGTGGGGGATGAGACAAACAGGTCCGTGAGCAGGAGGGCCAGGGCCCCCGCCCACCTACCCACCCGGCTCCGAAACAGCTGCCCGGTGCCAGCCGGTGCTGCAGACTCCACAGGCACATCATGGAAGGGGCTCCCTGGAGGGGGGTGCTCTGGGGACAGGAGGAGGTGGGAATGCTGCTCTGGAGTTGACATAATTAATGTTAACAGGTAATATTATTTTTACATGGTATTTTTTTTAATAAATTTATTTTATTTTTTAGTTATTTTACTTTTGGCTGCGTTGGGTCTTTGTTGCTGCGTGTGGGCTTTCTATAGTTGCGGCGAGCGGGGGCTACTGTTCATTGCGGTGTGCGGGCTTCTCATTGCGGTGGCTTCTCTTGTTGCAGAGCACAGGTTCTAGGCACGTGAGCTTCAGTAGTTGTGGCGCACGGGCTTAGTTGCTCCGCGGCATGTGGGATCCTCCTGGACCAGAGATCAAACCCGTATCCCCTGCATTGGCAGGCGGATTCTTAACCACTGCGCCACCAGGGAAGCCCCTATGTGTTATTTTTAAAATGTGTTTTCATAACGGCAGCCTGACTGGGGGACCAGGAGGTGGCTGCTGCTTGACCACAGCACTTGGCACCCAGCGGAAAGTGGGCCAAATGTGTCATTCATTCATTCACTCATTCATTCAACACACATTTTTTAAAAACTTTAGTATAATTGATTTATAATGTTCCAGGTGTACAGCAAAATATTCAATTTTACATATATATATATTCTTTTTCAGATTCTTTACTATTATAGGTAAGATATTGAATATAGTTCCTCGTGCTATACAGTAGGTCCTTCTTGTTTACCTACTTTATATATAGTAGTGTGTATCTGTTAATCCCAAATTCCTAATTTAGCCCTCCCCATCCCACTTCCCCCTTTGGTGACCATAAGTTTGTTTTCTATGTCTGTCAACACACATTTGTTGAGCAGTTACTACAAGTCAGGCCCTTTTCTAAGAGCTGGGGATAGGAGAGCGAACAAGACAGACCCAGATCTCCAACGTCGTGTGGCTCTTATTCCAGTAAGGGAAAGGTCTTCAATAATTAGGGTAAAGTGCATGCTATGTGACAGGGCATAGTGAAAACAGAGCAGGGACAGGGAAGAAGACTGCAATTTTAAACAGAGGAGTCAGGCAGGTGAAATGTAAGGAAAAACAAAAGACCAAAACTAAACCAAAATTAAAAACTAAGGGCACTGAGGGGAACACGTGTATTTGGTGGTGGTGGGTAAGTCCATGAAGAAGCCACAGCCCGTGCAAAGGCCCTGAGGCAGGGAGGAGCTGAGACCGAGCATTCAGGAACAGCAAGGAGGCCAGCATGGCCAGAGCAGAGTCTATGAGGGGGAGAGCAGAAGGAGATGAGACCAGAAGCAGTTTTCCACGAAAAGCCAGCAAAGCAGAAATTTATATAAGCTATAAATCTCCAGATTTATAAAGCTTGGCCAAAATTTGATTTCCTTAAACGGTGGAAGATAACAGGTCTGAAGCTCACTCAGAGAGTCTGTCAGATACACTGGCCTCTAATCCCTGCTTCGCTCCTCAGCTCTGAGCTCCCTGCCCCAGTGACACAGGAGGTCCCCCCAGTGCCACCCAACCCCTCCCCCACCCAGCCTGACCCAGCCCATCAGATAGAGGCTCAATGTTGCAAAGCTAGATGTCTGGGCAGCTTGCGTCACCCTCACCCTTTCTTTGAACGTGGTCTTCCAGGACAAGGACAGCCACCCCCGCTGTCCCCAAAGAGACTGTCCCAGAACCAATGGGCAGCAGCCCCAGAGGAGGCAGAAGGCTGGAGCTGGAGGTCAGGCTCGGCCCCATGTCCCCAACTGGCAGGCTCTGGGAAGGAGCAGATTGGAGGGAGTCTGACCCGAGGGCCCTTCGAGCAAGTTGGTCGGCCCTGAACCTCAGTTTTCCCATCTGTACAATGGGGCCAGTGACTCTATAGCCTCAGCTGTGCCTCATTTGACCTACGTGGCATTTAAATGAAGAAAAGTTGAACTCATTGCCAAGAACAAAAAACTGGGAGATTGAACATAAAATCTGGACTTCAGGGTTCTCTTGAAAATATCAGGAGATCAGAAACTTGCCTTCAGGTGTAACAATCCTTTATTGATAAACACGTCTTCCTACCAGCTACGGGAGTCACAAGGATCATTTTTATAACCCGAGCATCCAGTACCTGCAAATAAAGGTGACTAGTAAACACGGTTCGTACAAAGCAACAAAAAAGGGTATTTCCCTGCTGGAGAGGGTGTGGAGAAAAGAGAACCCTCCTACACTGTTGGTGGGAATGTAAACTGGTGCAGCCACTATGAAGGACAGTATGGAGGTTCCTCAAAAAAACGAAAAATAGAACTACCATATGGTCCAGCAATCCCACCCTTGGGTATGTATCCAGAGAAAACTCTAATTCGAAAAGATACATGCACCTCAGTGTTCACTGCAGCACTATTTACAATAGCCAGGTCATGGAAGCAACCTAAATGTCCATCGACAGAAGAATGGATAAAGAAGATGTGGTACACATATACAGTGGAATATTACTCAGCCGTAAAAAAGAATAAAATCATGCCATTTGCAGCAACATGGATGGATCTAGAGATGACTATACTAAGTGAAGTAAGTCGGACAGAGAAAGAGAAATATCATACATATCACTTATATGTGGAGTCTCAAAAAAAATGATACAAATGAACTTATTTACAAAACAGAAACAGACTCACAGACACAGAAAACAAATTTACAGTTACCAAAGGGAGATTAGGAGGTTGGGATTAACATATAGACACTACTATATATAAATCACTTAGTTGTACACCTGAAACTAACACAACAGTGTAAATCAACTATACTCCAATATAAAACTAAAAAAAAAAAAAAAACACGAGCATTTCCCAAGCGGGCCTGTGTGTCAGGTGCTTGTTCTAGACTCTTCGCTGCATTGTCCCTTCCCTGACTAGCACCACGATCCTTCGAGGCAGCCACTATTATTATTATGATGATTATAATAATAATAATAATTATTATTATTGGTTTCCTTTGTCAGTTTTAATGAAGACGTAAGTGAGGGAGTTCGGTGCAGGGTGCAGAAGGGTCCACTGTGACAGGTGACTGCTGACCTCTTCAGTGCGAGGGAAAAGGCCACAAGACCCTGGTGGGGGCCGGCCCTGAGCGCGCCTCTCCCAAGTTTAAGGCAGGGAGGGGGAAGCCAGCATCCGGGCCTCCCAGCCCCCAGCTCTGGAGCTGCAGAGCCCAGTGAGGGCACATCCCGGGGCCGGCCAGAAGGGGAGGAGGAATGGAGTGGCAGTCCCCGTGTACAGCTGTAGGCAGGGCCCGTCCCCAGCTCAGTCCTGACACATACAACCAAGAGGGCAATTCGCGTGAGCATGGAGGTGGGGAGGACATGGTGGACGGAAGGGGTCACCCCCCCTAAAACAAAGGCAGCAGCTGCAACTTCCCTCCAGGCCCCTGAGGTCCCCGGGGCTTGGGTTTTTCCAGCTCTTCCCATGTTTTGTGAGCTGCCATAAATCCAGATGTTTCTATGGCATCTCCCAATTGTTTCAATGGCAGCAACTTATTTTTCCAAATCAAACACACCCGGGGGCTTCCCTGGTGGCGCAGTGGTTGAGAATCCGCCTGCCAATGCAGGGGACACGGGTTCGAGCCCTGGTCTGGGAGGATCCCATATCCGCGGAGCAACTAGGCTCGTGAGCCACAACTACTGAGCCTGCGCGTCTGGAGCTTGTGCTCCGCAACAAGAGAGGCCGCGACAGTGAGAGGCCCGCGCACCGCGATGAAGAGTGGGCCCCCGCTCGCCGCAACTAGAGAAAGCCCTTGCACAGAAACGAAGACCCAACACAACCAAAAAATAAAAATAAATTAAAAAATAAAATTTTTTTTAAAATGTGCAGTTCCATCACATTAAAAAAAAAAAAAAACACACACCCAGGAGGCAGATCACACATCTTCAGGCCACGGCTGGACCGCCGGGATGCCCCTTTGTTACACCTGCCGGAGCACCTCACCTGCACCATCTCCCGGAGGGGGTGACCTCTCTGTGTTACGGCGGGGGCGGGGCTGGGGCCTGGGAGGCTGGGTAGCTCTCCCCCTCCCCACTGACCCACAGCAGGTCCCACCCCAGAGGCCATTCCCCCAGCTCCCTCCCACCAGCCACAGGCTTGGAGAGTGGAATTCAAATGTCAGCCTGGAGGCTGCTCGTGGGGTTGCAGGCATGGGAGGGGAGCGGTTGTTAGTCATGCAGGATGGAAATCTTTAACCCAAAGCAACAAAGACAGGCCCACGGGGAGGAGCGACAGACGGGCGGTGCCATCATGCCCTCTCTCCATCCCCCATCCACAGAATAGGTACACCCGGGGCTAGTAGGTAGGGGGCCCGCCTGTCCTGGCTTCAGTCAGCGCACTCGGCCAGGAGAAAACGCGACATCAATCCAGTTTCCTTCTTTTGACGTGTTTGGGATAAAATGTAACAGGGAAGAGCCAAATCGGACTCCATGTTGGATCTGTTTCTTTTACTTTAAACTTTGCTTTCCGCTGCTTGTGTTCACTTAAAGGACTCTGTCTACACAGAACAGCCTGCCTCGGGGAACCCGGTCCCTCTGCCTGAATGTTAAACCAAAGTGTCTTTGTTCAGGGAAGCATCCTGACCCTGTCCACCTGTGGATGGCTGCAAGAAAGAAGAAATGAACACATCCCCTCCCTGAGGCTGGCCATTCCAGGGGATATTCGCAAAACTTATGGCCTTTTTACTTTACTTCCTCATCTCCTCCCCCTCTCTGTGCTATAAAAGAAACTAGCATCCAAACCCTGTAAGATGGTTACTTTGAGACATTAGTCGGCTGTCTTCTCCGTCTGCTGGCTTTACGAATGAACAGTCGTATAGACAATGGACTCGAGGACACGGGGAGGGGGAAGGGTAAGCTGGGACGAAGTGAGACTGTAGCATTGACATATATACACTACCAAATGCAAAACAGATAGCTAGTGGGAAGCAGCCGCAGAGCACAGGGAGATCAGCTCGGTGCTTTGTGACCACCTAGAGGGGTGGGATAGGGAGGGTGGGAAGGGGACGCAAGAGGGAGGAGATATGGGGACATATGTATATGCATAGCTGATTCACTTTGTTATAAAGCAGAAACTAACACAACATTTAAAGCAATTATACTCCAATAAAAATGTTTAAAAACAAAAATTCGTATTGCCTGCCTCAACACCTCGTCTCTGATTTATTGGCCTGTCGTGCGGCAAGCAGAGCGAGCTTGGACTCGGTAGCAAAAATATATAACATGAGATCTACCCTCTTAGCAAATATTGAAATATACAACGCAGTATTGCTAAGTCTTATTCATCATGCATAACTACTATTACTACTACTACCAATAATAACAAACATAAATAAAGAGCTTGGGAGGAAACTTTCGGAGGTGATGGACGTCTTGATCGTGGTGATGGTTTCACAGGTGTATACTTCTCTCCAAACTCAACGAGTTGCATAATTATATACATATAGCTTTTTAAAATGTCAATGATACCTCAATAAAGTGGTTTAAAATAAAAAAAAGTTTCCAGTTCCTGCCTCCCTCCCCCAGCCCTGTTTCTTGGCAAAGGTACCTTGACCCGGACAAGGCTTTTTTGGAATTCCGGAATCCCTCTGTGCTTTCCTAATCTCCTGGCCTGCCCACCCGGTTCAGGGATAAATCAGCGCCAAACCGATGAGTCACCAGATGAAGCCATGTGTCTCTCCCTCCAACAGAAGGGGTTTTGGGGCCCTGGAGTCCCACCCCTGTTCATTGGGCAATCTCCTGTGACCCAGCTCTGCCTTCTGGGATAAGTCACTGATCCTCTCTGCACCTCAGTTTCCTCATCCATAAAATGGGTATAATGATAGCGTCCAAAATAAGTGGGTATGTAGAGGTAAAGTGCTTAGAACAGGGTACAGTAGAGCCTGGGGACCCAGAAGATCAGCCATGCAGTTACCTGGCACGAAGTGACCACCCCTTCCTCCTCCCCCTGTCACTGCCCCACCTCCAGTGGGGGTTGGACTTTGCACTGCTTGCGATCCACAGGATAACTTTGTTTCGGTCACAACGGACCAGAGGCATCAGGACCAGGCAGCTGATTAGATAACAGTGCACAGGCCAAGCTCAGGGCCTTTTGACTAACAACTGATTCTATCCCTGCCCCCTCCCCTAAGGTCAAAGATCACAGCCCGAAAACAAAGGCTGAGAGAGAAGGCCAAGGTGATCCCTCGCTGGACGCCACTCTCTTGTATCCAACCAGATTCTCCAGGCTCATTCTGGACAGTCAGGAGGGCTGCCTGGAAGAGAGGGCATGTGAGCTGGGGATTGAACAAAGGAGTTGGGCTTTGCCAGGGAAAGAAGATGGGGAGGGCGGTCCCGGCAGGGGCCCAGCCTCTGCAAAGGCTAGGAAGCCTTTAAGAGCATGACTTACCTAAATGTCCGTCAATCACAAATATGTTTTTAAAACAACTCAAACATCCACAATGGATAAACCAACTGCTGTGCATCCATACAATAGAATAAATGCTCGGTAATAAAAAGGAACCAACTGCTGATAAATGCCACAGGGATGAACCCCAAAAGCCTATGTTAGGGACTTCCCTGGCGGTCCAGTGGTTAACCCTCTGAGCTGCCAAGGCAGGGGGCACAGGTTCGATCCCTGGTCGGGGAACTAAGATCCCGCATGCCGCATGGTGAGGCCAAAAAAAAAAAAAATTAGACAAAAAAGCCTATGTTAAATTGAAAGAGCCAGATACAAAAAGCTACATACTATATGATTTCACTTATATGACATTGTGGAAAAGGGAAAACTCTAGGGACAGAAACCAGATCAGTGGTTGCCAGGGACTCAGGGGAGGGAGGAAGCTGACTGCAAAAGGGCACCAGGAAGCTATTTGGGGTGATGAAAATGTCCCATCCCTTGATTTTGGTGAGATGTATACATCTGATAAAGCTCATCAAACTGCACTTAAAAAGGATGAATGTTATGGATGAACCTTGAAAACACGACACTAAGATTTTCTGACAGTTTTATTGAGATCTGATTCAGATACCACACAATGTATCCATTTAAAGTGTACAACTCAATGGTTTCTAGTCTATTCTCAGAGTTGCGCAGCCATCACCACCGTCTAATTTCAGAACATTTCATCACCCGAAACAGAACCTCGTTAGCACTCAATTCTCTCCCCTAGCCCCTGGCAACCACCAGTCTACTTTCTGTCTCTACGGATTTGCCTTTTCTCCGATAAAGAGAATCATACAAGTCTTCAAATGTGTCCATAATTCTCTATTTCTTAAAAACAAGCAGAGACACAAAAGGCCACATATGTCTTCTTTCACTTAGCAAAATGTTATCGAGGTCCTGATCATTCATCCTTTTTATGTGTAGTTTGTTGAGCTTTAATCCAATGTATATACCTCACCAGCGTGGCAACTAAAATCAGGAGAAGGGACATTTTCATCAAGCCTTTTTTAAAAGGGGGTATATGAGCACATCTATGTTCACAGCAGCATTATCTACAATAGCCAACAGGTGGAAGCAACCCAAGTGTCCATCGATGGATGAGTGGATAAATGCAATGTGGTGTATCCAATGTTATTCAGCCTTTAAAAAGAAGGAAATTCTGGGCTTCCCTGGTGGCACAGTGGTTGAGAGTCCGCCTGCCAATGCAGAGGACACGGGTTCGTGCCCCGGTCCGGGAAGATCCCACATGCCGTGGAGCGGCTGGGCCCGTGAGCCATGGCCGCTGAGCCTGCGCGTCCGCAGCCTGTGCTCCGCAACGGGAGAGGCCGCAACAGTGAGAGGCCCGCGTATCGCAAAAAAAAAAAAAAGAAGAAGGAAATTCTGACACAGGCTATACACCATGGATGAACTTTGAAAACATTACTAAGTGAAATAAGCCAGTTGCAAAAGGACACACACTGTATGATTCCATTTACGTGAAGTGTCTAGAATAAGCAAGGGAGTTCCCTGGTGACCTAGTGGTTAGGATTCCGGGTTTTCACTGCTGTGGCCCAGGTTCAATTGCTGGTCGGGGAACTGAAATCCTGCAAGCTGCGCAGCGCGGCCAAAAAAAAAAAGAATAGGCAAATCCATAGGGACAGAAAGCAGCCTGGTGGCTGCCAGGGGAGCATTGGGGAGGGACTCCTTTATGGGTATAGGGTTTCCTTTTTGGGTGATGAAGAAGTTCTGGAACTAGACAGTGGTAATGGCTGCACAACATTGCGAATGGACTAAATACCACTCAATTGTACACTTTTTAACGGTTTAAATGGTGAGCTTTATGTTAAGTGAAACTTACCACAATTTAAAAAAGAAAAAAGATTAGCTGCAAATTAAAAGGAGATATTTCCCAAAAGATGGACACAAATTAAGTCACCTGAGAAAACCAAGTGCGAGTAAAGGTGTGGGGAAACAGAGGTGCCCCAGAACGTGAGGCACGCCCCCATGACCCTGCGGTCTCCTGCTCTGCACACTGGCTCTCAGGCACTGCTGGCCCCGCCCAGGACCACAACCTACACACCTGGGGTGACTGAAACAAGCTTCAGGAAAGAACACCCACCTTTCCAATATGATGTCACACTCCCAACGGATTATTTGCTCCTCAGACATTCTCTCCCAGTCCATTCTGTTTTTACAGTGTTGGTCCCCACTGACCCCAGTCATCTCACATCCCTCTATCGGATCACAGCCCACAGCTGGACAACTCTGCCCTAGAGATAGTCCCACGTGTGTGCGAGAGGGCTGCAAAAGAATCGTCGAGGGACTTCCCTGGCGGTCCAGAGGTTAAGACTCCTAGCTTCTACTGCAGGGGGCACAGGTTCGATCCCTGGTCGGGGAACTAAGATCCTGCATGCCTCAGAATCGTCGAATCTCAAAAAGGATCAGACGGTTCAGCAGATTCTCAGCCAGAGATAAATCGGGCTTCCGCACACAACTATATCACGCAAAATGAATGAAAGGACCGGGTCTACCTGGATAAGGCTCAGAGAAAGAATCTTGAGTGAAAAAAAAGGCAAGCTGCAGAAAGGTAACAGTCACTATTGGCTCTTCACATGAATTTTTCAAACACACAAAATAATGTGGAACATTTTATATCTTGGAAATGATATTAACCTAAAAGCTGCCAGCTCAGCATTGGTCTATACGTCCCTCCATCTGGTCTGGCCCCTGTGGCCTCTCCAGGCCCCACATCCTACCATGTCCCTGTCACTCACTCAGCCCGTCCATGCTGGCCTCCTTGCTATCCCCTGTATATGCAGGCACACTCCTGCCCCAGGGCCTTTGCATGGGCTGTTCCCTCTGCCCTCAATGTTTTTCCTGAGGTAGCAGCATGGCCAAATCTCTCACCCCTCCTAATCTTTCCTCATATGCCCCCTCTCAGGAAGACCCACCCCATCCACCTTCAAATTCCTGAACACCCCCCAACCTGCTCTGGTTTTTCCATAGTCCTTGTCACCTTCCGGCATAATTATAATTAATTGTGTCTATTGTTCTTCATCTGTTTGCCCCGCTAGATCATAAATCCACCAGGACTGGATCCTCAGCTGCTCACTGGTGTATCTCCAGGGCCTGGAACAGTGCTTGGAACTCAGCAGGTGCTCAGCAATGTGAGCTCGGGAACAAATAGAATCAAAGTAGAAACGTCTAGGGAGCGGTGATCTGCTTCCTCCTTTGTGTATGTTTTAAAAAGCTCGTAACTGAGGGAATGTGGGGAGGCGGGCGTGCTGCATGGCTTGCAGGATCTTAGGTCCCTGACCAGGGATTGAACCCGGGCCCACAGCAGTGAACGTGCAGAGTCCTAACCACTGGACCTCCAGGGAATTCCCGAGATAATTTTTTTTTTTAAATACACAGGGACCATGGCCTATTTGGGGCCCAAGCAGCTCAGTGGACGTGTGATGGAACAAATGAAAATTTCATGTTTCAATTAAATACATCTTAAAAATTACCATTTTAATAAAAATGTGAGCTGCAACCTCACAGGCCAGGCCACAGCCTCAGGACTGGGGTAAACGAATGATGAGGCTCAGACCACTGTCCCATCCAAGGGTGGTCCCACCACCAACAGACCCCATCTCCTTTCCAGGCCAGGCAGTGAGGACCCTGACCGGGGACAGGGCAGAGCAGATGTCCTGAGGTCCGGAGGATGCAGGGTGAGGGACACCAGACCAGCCTTCTGCTTCGCAGAGAGGCCAGCGGAAGGCACGGGAGAGGCCCAGGCCTCACACGGCTGTCCCTCCAGGGGCCTCAGGTCAGCCAGGCAGGCCTCCTGCACATGCATGGGATGAGCTTGGAGTAGAGAAGCAGGCAGAGGCTGAGAGGGGCCCCATGACTCCAGGGACCTCTACCTTCACCCTCAGGAGCCAGCAGCCAGAGCACGGGACCTCAGCTGAGGCCAGACAAAGCATCTCTTGCAGGGTCTCGAGGGCCAGGAAGTCCGCGACCCCGGTGAAACCACCTACCAGGAAATCTCCTCTTGCCCATCTCCCGAGCAGTAAAGCATCTGCGTTAGGCCCCTTGGGCCACTGGAACAAAGTCACACACTGGGTGACTTAGAATATGTATCCTCTCCCAGTTCTGGAGGCCAGAAGTCCGGAATCAAGGTGTGGGCAGGGCCGTGCTCCTTTGGAAGGCTCCAGGGGAGGCTCCTAACTTGCTCGTCTAGTTCCTGGTGGTCTCGGGCTTTCCTAGGCGCATCCCTCCAACCTCTTCCTCTGTCATCACTTCCCCCCCACCACGTGTCCTCTTCTTATAAGGACGTTCGTGTTGGACTTGGGGCCCACCTGGCCCTTACCTTAATCACACCTGCAAAGACCCTATTTTCAAATAAGGTCACCTTCGCAGGTAACGGGGGTTAGGACTTGGACGTACCATTTTTTTTGGGGGGGGACCCTATTCAGCCCAACCCAGGGGCAAAAAGCCAGGGCAAAGCGAAGTGATCAGGGTGTCGCTTGAACCCACAAGTGGCCACTGCCCTCCCACGGCACTCTCCCTGCTCCCAGGATGGCCCTGACTGCCAAATCCAAAACCCCACTCTCCAGGTGCCACCTCCTCCACGAAGCCTTTGGGGAGCTAACTACAATGAGCCTGCTCTGACCTACTTAGGACCCAGGTCATTCTGTGGACAGTCACCCACCCCGTGCTAGATGATATGTTCTGAATTTAAAGATGAACAAGACGGGGCCCCTGAGAAGCTGGGGGAGGGTCGGGGAGCTGGAGAATCCTATCCACCATCTGTAAAGCACGGCTCAGGTAGCAAAACACTTCCACCTACTCACCTCATTAAATTCTCAAAGGCCCATTGAACAGACACAGACACAAGCTCCAGGGCCAAACATCACCCCGATGTCACAGGTGCTGGAAGAGACCAAGCCACAGGTCCTGCATCAACATGCAGGCCAGTGTCCTCACATTGCTCTCCCACTGGGCTCAGAGCACACAGGACAGGAGTTTCGCAAATTAATCATTAATTTTGACCTGGCCATTGAATTGCAAAACCCAATCCCTCCCCCAGTGATAACAGGAAACACACGTCTGACCAGATGAGCCAGGAGGCTGACTCACCTGTCTGAGGCCAGGTTCTGGGACAGGACCAGACCCTTCCCACTACAATCAGTCACTTCCTACCCCCTGCACCCGAGGGCTCCAGAGATGTCCCCAGCCCCGTGGGGCCCATGAACTCAGGGAAGACTGCAGCATGGGCTGATTCAGTCTGGAATTTGGGAACACCACACCCTTGGCTAATGTTCCAACTTCTTTTGATTTTAAAGGAAGAAGAATAAAAGAAAAGGTTTTTTATAGAAAACCCAAGCACGTTGCTGAAACAGCGGGGTGAGCTGCTTAAGCTAAGAAGTTGTCATGCTTGATTCCTCCATTTCTCTCCCACCCAAAAACCATCCATCAGGAAGTCTTGCTCTAAGATGCACCAAAAATCCATCAAACCACCCCAGCTCCTATCATCATTTGCTCTGACAGATGCAGTCACCTCTTCACTGGTTTTCTCACTTTTGCTTTTGTCCCTAGTCTATTTCCCGCATAGATCAGAGTTACCTTTTTTTTTTTTTTTTTTTGCGGTACGCGGGCCTCTCACTGTTGTGGCCTCTCCCGTTGCAGAGCACAGGCTCTGGACGCGCAGGCTCAGCGGCCATGGCTCACGGGCCCAGCCACTCCGCAGCATGTGGGATCCTCCCGGACCGGGGCACGAACCCGTGTCCTCTGCATTGGCAGGCGGACTCTCAACCACTGCACCACCAGGGAAGCCCCAGAGTTACCCTTTTAAAAGGTACATCTGATCATGGTATTCCCCTCACTCAAACACCTCCCACGGCTCCCTACTTATCTTGGAATTAAATCCAAATCCCTGACAGTGACCTACAGGGTCTTGCACCATCTGGCTCCCTGCAGCTATACCAAGCGTAGCTCCCTTTGCCGTCTACCTCCCTCACTCTGATCCAGCCACACTGGCCTCACTGTTCCTGAGCCCATTGGGCAAGATTCTGCCACAGGGCCTTTGCACTGACTGTTTGCTCCTCCAAGGGCAATCTTCCCGCCGATGCCCACATAGGTGACCCCCTCATTTCTCAAGTCTGAAGTCACTTTTTCAACGAGACCTTCCCTCAACAATATTTACTGGTTTCTCACTGCATGTCAGGCTCTGTTCTAGGTCTGGGGACTCTAGCAGTGAATGACATGGACAAAGAAACCACCCTTTCTAAAGTAGCCCTTCCCCCATCACATTCTATCCATCACCTGTTTCGTCTTCCCAGCATCATCAACATTGGCAATTCCTACATATTTGTTGACAAGTCCCCCTTCCTGCTGCCTGGACTGCAGACATGATGGACTGAGCAACAGCAGCCACCTGGGATCATGAGGCAGTCTTGAGAATGGAAGCCACACACAAAGGATGGTAGAGTAGAAAGATAGGAAGCTCAATCCCCGTGACTTCACAGAGCCACCCCACCTGCCCTGGGCAGTGTAGTCATCAGAGACAGGTCCATTAGACTCACAAGGAGATCCTACACCATACACCAAAAAGGCTAACATGAAAAAGACTGACCAAAAAAAAAAAAAAACCTATTGGGATAAATAAGGAGTATGCGATTAACAGTTATACACTACTATATATAAAATAAATAAGCTACAAGGATTACTGTATAACACAGGAAACAACATTCAATATCTTATAATAAACTATAATGAAAAATAATCTGAAAAATATACATAAAATAATAATCAAATACATATATATAACAGAAAAAAAAAAGGATAAGAAAAAGACTGACAATAACAAATGTCAGCAAGGATGTGCAGCAACCAAGAATGCTCACACACGGGCTTCCCTGGTGGCGCAGTGGTTGAGAGTCCGCCTGCCCATGCAGGGGACACGGGTTCGTGCCCCGGTCCGGGAGGATCCCACATGCCGCGGAGCGGCTGGGCCCGTGAGCCATGGTCACTGAGCCTGCGCGTCCCGAGCCTGTGCTCCGCAGCGGGAGAGGCCACAACAGTGAGAGGCCCACATACCGGAGAGAAAAAAAAAAAAGAATGCTCACACACTGCTGGTGGAAGTGTCATTTGGTACAATTGCCATAGAAAGCACTGTGGCATTATCTCCTAAAGCTAAATACGCAAATGTCCACAAACAAGTGGATGGATGACAAATGCGGGCACCTTCATACAATGGGGCATCACCCAGCAAAGAAAGGGAGTGGACACAGATGAACCGTACGAGCACAACGGGACGAGGAGATGCTCGACACCCAGGAGAACTCGCTGTATGAGTCCGTTTCTGTGCTGTTCCAGGGAACGGGCAAAGCTAATCTCTGGTGATAGGGGTGGGCGTTGACAGAAAGGGGTGCAAGAGAGCCTTCTACAGGTGAGCGTGGCAAGTGTGCACACCCACGTAAAAATTCATCAACCTCCACACCTGAGGTTGTGCACTTTCCTGTATGGATGCTAAAGTTAGATATTTATTTATTTATTTATTTATTTATTTATTTATTTATTTTTGGCTGAGCCACGCAGCTTGTGGGGTCTTAGTACCCCAACTAGGGATCATACCCGTGCCCCCTGCAGTGGAAGCACAAAGCCCTAACCACTGGACTGCCAGGGAATTCCCTAAATTTATATTTTTTTAATGAAAAAGAAAATGAAAGCAAAAAATTTTAATATGGAGGTGAGGGTTTTTAAGCCATTTATCACTCCCTCAAGGGGAGCCTCAGCCCACAAAGGCTCAACAAGGGGGCTGCGTTCCATCAAATCTGACCTCTGAAGCTCTCTGCCTGCCCCCTGGAGAACAGCGAGGAGACTGCTGGGGGCACGGGGAGGGGGTGCCAGGAGCGCCCCCCAACAAGCAAGGAGACCCAGCCCTACGTGTGCAGCAAGCTGCTCCCTACCTCCTAACTTCCTGCCCTTCTCCTCCTACCAGCAGGGGCCCGACACAGCTTCCCGTGCCTCGGTTTCCTCATCTGTAAAAAGGGATTGGAAACAGGACCAGCCTCAACAGGGGCGTCATGTTGACATAATGGGATGAGCGCGGCACTTGCCCTCTGTGCACTTCCTCCCCAGACCCAGAAACCACAGTCGAATCATGAGAGAAACATCAGACAAATCCCAATAGAAGGACATCTGACAAAACCCCTGACCAGTGCTCTTCAAAATCATCCAGGTCACTAAGACCAAGGATGGTCTAAGAAACGGCACGGCCGAGAGGAGCCTGAGGGGACGCAGTGACTAAGTGTGACATGGTGTCCTGGACGGGATCCTGCGACAGAAAAAGGAGGTGAAATAGAAATTAAGGAAATCCCAACAAAGTGCAGACTTTAGTTAATACTAAAGTATCACCACTGGTTCATTCGCTGTAATAAATGGACCACACTAATTAAGATGCTAACAACAGGAAGATCAGGTGTGAGGTACACTCTGTACGATCTCCTCCATTTTTCTGTAAATCTAAAACTGTTCTAAAATAGGAAGCTATTGAAACACAAAACAGGACCTGTCTCACAGGGCTACCGTGAGGTTCAAATCAGTGCCTGGCCAAGTCACATCAGAGCTTGAAGCAAAGGAAAAATGTGAGCCCCTCGATACATTTTTCTTCCAGAACATTAAAGTCGTTGAAAAAATACTGAAATGGGGCTTCCTTGGTGGCGCAGTGGTTGAGAGTCCGCCTGCCGATGCAGGGGATACGGGTTCGTGCCCCGGTCCGGGAAGATCCCACATGCCGCGGAGCGGCTGGGCCCGTGGGCCTTGGCCGCTGAGCCTGCGCGTCCGGAGCCTGTGCTCCGCAACGGGAGAGGCCACAACAGTGAGGGGCCCGCGTACCGCAAAAAAAAAAAAAAAAAGAAAAAAAAACTGAAATGTTTAAAAGTAGATATATTAAAAGAATATGATTTTACGTTTAAATATTTTACTTAAACGGGAACCAAAATGTGTTAGAATTTTACTTCCCTGGCTTTAATGGAAGCAAATTCATTGCATTCGTTTCCTATTGCCGCTGTAACAAATGATCAAAAATGTACCAGCTTAAAACATCACAAATTTAGTACCTTACAGTTTGGGAGGTCAGAAGTCCAAAATAGGTCTCACCCCGAAATAGGGCTAAAATCAAGGTGTCGGCAGGGCCCGTTCCCTCTGGAGGCTCTCGGGGAGAATCCAAGTCCCTGCCTTTTCCAGCTTCTAGAATCCTCCTGCATTCCTTGGCTGTGGCGCCCTTACCACTTCAACCTCTGCTTTCATCATCACACTTTCTGACCCCCCTGCCTCTCTCTTACCCTCAGGATGGCACTGGTCCCACCCAGATAATCCCGGACAATCTCCCCATCACCCAAATCCTTAATTTAATCACATCTGCAAAGTCCCTTTTGTCACGTGGGGCAACACATTCACAGGTCCCGGGATCAGGATGTCTTTGGCAGGGGGGGGCGGGCATCGTCCCGCCTGCCACACCCACTGAGAGATGCGGGGCTTCCTCCCATACAGCCCCGTCCACACCCAGGAGCACCCAAATGCCGCGGAAGAGGGACATCTGTTCCTCATGTACCGCTTCCTTTCCAGAGCATCCCTGTCTGTAGCCAACAGGCGGGGCCCCCGCCGGGGACACGGTGGACCAGGTCCCACCACGGGAAGCCCCCTGTCCTGAAGTGCAGCCCCACGCCCGGCCCAGGATGCTCGGTCCACCCCTCCTTGTTTGAACCCCTGCGCTTTATTTGCAGCCCGAGCTTCCTTAAAAGAAACACAGGGCTGAACACAATCTGGGTGGGACTTCGTGCAAGTGCTGCAGTGCGGGGTGGGAGGGACCTTGTTCTCAAAGCTTGCATCTGCAGAGAAGCCCTTTTTGGGCTGCAGACGGGCCCCTGCCGCCTCCCAAATTCTAAGACCAAAGGACAGTCTGGCTTCACGGTGACACAAGGGTGTCCCTCAGAACAGGAACTGAGACACCCCCCAAAGAGCTCAGCCAGCTGCAGTGTCAGCTGGAAACACGGGGCAGGAGGGACTGAGGGGCCCTGGAAGGCCAGCCTCCCCTCTCCTGGGGCAACATCAGAACCAGGGGGGGCGTCTCCCCAAAGCAGGCCTCCAAAAGCCAACAGGTTCCCACAGGACAGGTTGGGGGGAGCAAAGGTCAGAGGACAGAGTGATTCGGGATGCTACGGGGGCCTCGGGAAGCTTCCTGGCTGGGCAGAGACTGATCGACCACTGAGCCGCACTTCCTCAGCCCCCCAAAAGGGACCCAACTGCAGGGGGTGGGGACGTAGGGCATTTCTGAGTAGCTGATCAGGTTCCTCATTTCAAAAACTCATCGCTATTCCTTGGAATTTGTTTTCACGGGATAACAGCATCGGGGCAGCATCAGGGGCAGGGGGTCTTCTGCTTCATGTCCTTGTTTACCATGTACCTGTTCAAGCAGTGGTTCTCAAAGCGTGGTCCCTGGACCAGCAACATCAGCATCACCTGGGAACTTGATAGAAAAGCTGGCTCTCAGGCCCCATCTCAGACCTGCTGACTCAGTAACACTGGGGGAGGGGCCCAGACATCTGTGTTTTAACAAGCCCTCCAGGGCTTCTGCTGCAGGAGACAGTCCGCGAACCACCGTGTTAGAGACTCAGACGAACCGACGTCAGATACATGCTTCAGAATAACTCGGGGAAGGAGAAATGGACGCAGGTGGTGGTACACATGAAACCGGAGGGCGCGGGACTCAATGTCCATTAACGCAGACGAATGGCACAGGGCAATCATACTGTTCTCTCTCTCTCTTTTCTTTTTTTTTTTTTGGCCACACCCCGCGGCATGTGGACCAGGGATCAAACCCGCGCCCCCTGCAGTGGAAGCGCGGAATCTTAACCACTGGACCGCCAGGGAAGTCCCGTGTTCTCTCTTTTTTTCATGGACATTTGAAATTTTCATAACAAGTTTCTTTTAGACCACTTAAAGATTCGAACCCCTCCCCCACCCCCAAAGAAAAAGACAGGTCTTCTGTCTTCCTGAAGACAACACCACAAACTGTCCGATTTGGCCAGTGGATGAGTTTTGGATCACATGGTATTTCAAAATATTTGAATTTGCTGACAACATCTTAAAACGGCAGATAGGGCTTCCCGGTGGCACAGTGGTTAAGAATCCGCCTGCCAATGCAGGGGCCACGGGTTCGAGCTCCGGTCCGGGAAGATCCCACATGCCGCGGAGCAACTAAGCCCGTGAGCCACAACAACTGAGCCTGCGCTCTAGAGCCCGTGAGCCACAACTACTGAGCCCGAGTGCCACAACTACTGAAGCCTGCGCTCTAGAGCCCGCAAGCCACAACTCAGCCCACATGCCACAACTACTGAAGCCCGCGTGCCTAGAGACCATGCTCCACAACAGGAGAAGCCACTGCATTGAGAAGCCTGCGCACTGCAACGAAGAGTAGCCCCCGCTCGCCACAAATAGAGAAAGCCCGCGCGCAGCAGTGAAGACCCAACACGGCCAAAAATAAATAAATAAATAATTTTTAAAAATAAAAATAAAAATGGCAGATAAATTCTGAAAAACCAGATGTGCCAGCACTGGGCCTGCCTCCCCACATGGCCCAGCCTGCTGAGCTGAGTAGCAGCTGCTCCTGGTGTGGGATCTGCTCTCCAGGTTACCACAGGCCTCACTGCTCCCTGTCGCCTCACACCAGGTGGCTTCACTCACTGGAGTTGCTGCATGGCCCTCACGGGTATCTGAGTTTGCAATCCCTGTCCTACAGCAACACAGGGTGAGAACATGGTACTCATTCATTCATTCATTCATTCCAACCCTGCCTGAGCATCTAATATGCTCAAAGCTGGTCCTCAGTGTTATGGGGGGCAAAGTTCATCGGAGAGGAGCTGAGCAGGGGTTGGAAAAATGACCGGTTACTCACAAATGACTCAGACACACGATAGGAAACTCAGACACACGATAGGAAGAGCTCGGCTCATCAAATGTATTTATTGGCAACCACTGGCCAGCACCAGACATCGTTTAACATTGGCAGGACTGTCACTAGGTACAACCACTTTGGAATATTGTTGGGGCACTAGCTACCAAAGCTAAAGTCCATGCCCTACAGCCCAGTGATTCCATTTCTGGGTATCACTTAAGAGAAATGAAAACACATGTCCACACAAAGACTTGTACACAAATGTTCCCAGCAGCTTTACTCCTCAAACCAGAAACAACCCAAATATTAACCAGACATCACTCTATATTCACACAGCAGTGAGAAAGAACAGCCATGTGCAGTGTGGGTGGACCTCACAAGCCTAATGTTGAGCAAAGAAGCCAGACCACAACAGTACCCACTGGCTGATTCCATTTTGATAAAGTACAAAACCAGGTAAAACTAAGCTATGCTGGAAGAAGTCAGGGTAGCGGTCACCCTTGGGGCTGGGTAGCAACAGGGGATTCTGGGGGTGCTGCTGATTACTTGGGGATGTTAAGTTGTGAAACTTCTGCCTGCCCGACATGTACTAGGCTAACGTTGACACTGATGCCAGCATTTACTGGGTGCCAGGCCATATGCTAAATAAGCATTCGATGTGGCAGGCCCAAAGGCCACCTTTATCCCCTCCTCCCACTAAGTGAACCCTGACTTGCTTCTAGTATTGGGGAGGAAGCCCTAAGTCTCAGAGAAAATGGGCCCAGACTGTAGTCCAGGCCCATGAGCCTGTCTAACCAATGAGAAGGAAAAAGAAGTCTGCTGGCAGCTTCTGAGAAAAGAAAAGATCCTCTTCCAATAAGAGGAAGAACTGAACAGAGCCCTCCCATTGCACCATCCCTCCTTCTGGCTTTGAATGATGTGTGTGACAGTGTGATGTCCGGCACTGTGGCAGCCATCATGAGGCTATGAGGGCAAGGCTGAGAGAGTTGCATAGACACTGACCCAGTCCCTTGACATCACTGAACAGCTGAATAAATCTGGAGACATCCACCACCTCCAGTCTCTCATGAAGCACAATAATAAACCGCTGTATTATACCAGCCACTTGGAAGCAGCTTTTCTGTTGCTTGCAGCCCAAAACATCCCATTCGATGCAATGCTTGCTTTCATCTAAATATGACAATTAGTCCGTGAGGTAGGTACCATTATTTGCTTTGTTTTGTTGATGAGGAAACTGAGGCACAGAGAGATTAAACTACTTACTTGCCCAAGGGCACAAACCCAGTAGTGACAGAGGGTCCTTAACTCCAGTCTGCCCCCAAAGCCTGAGCTCTAACACTCTACTGCCTCCATAAGGGCTCACCGCAGGTGTGGATAGATAAGGATCACAGAGAAGGGAGATGACTGCTGGAAGGCGCACGCAGTTCCGATCCCAGGCTCCCAGGCAAATCAAGCACAATCTCACCCTCCACCTGTAAGCCGGGGTCTCATCTGGACCCACGAACTACACTACCGTGATGGGAACTCCAGGCAGTCTACCTGTCTGTGCTCTTTAGGACGAGCACAGGGCTGACTTGTGCCCCACTTTCTCCACATAATTCAGGCAGAGGACAGCCCTTCCTTCAAACACCACAATTTCACCCCAATAATAAAGCAGCCTGTTTGCACGCAAGAAAGGGCTCAGCAAACTACAGCCTGCGGGCCACATCTGGCCTGTTTCTGTTCATCCCGGGAGCTAACAACAGTTTTACATTTTTACATGTTTCAAAAAAAAAAAAAACAGAAGAATACTAACTCAAGACACATGAAAGTTACATAAAATTCACATGTTGGTGTCCACAAATAAAGCTGTGTGGCACTCAGCCAGCCCCCTCACAGATATATGGTCCACGCAGCTTCTGCACCACGGCTGCGGAGGTGAGAGGTGGAGACAGAACCTGTTTGGCCCGTAAAGCTGAGAATATTTACTATTTGTCCTTTACAGAGAGTGTGCCAACCCCTGTCCTCTGCCCCTTGGTCCCCTGACCGGCCACATGGAGACGTGAGTACCTCCCCTTCCTCCTTGGTGGCAGTACCGAGAATCAAGTGACAAGGACATGCACTGCTCTGAAGAAGGCACCCGGGTGTACATGGGCCACAAGGACACTTGCTAAATGAGCTTTCCGCCACTCACCTTGGCCCTGGTTCCAGAACGCGTGCGGAAGCTTGCCAAGGTCTCGTAAGATGGCGCAGCAGTGGTTTGAGCCTGGAGGAATCAGGGGCTCGGGGCTGCCTCCTCCAAAAGCTCAATCTTTTGCAAGAGGCTCAGCGTGCTGTAATCACCCTGGCCAGGGGCTGGGCAATCCGGTCTACCACCTACGAACCCGAACCCGATCCTTGACGCCCGGATTGGCGGGGCGGGACGAGGGGCGGGAGGGGGACCGGTACTAAATCCCCCTCAGGTTAAACCCCATCATGACTTCTTTTTTTGGCCAGCCACTCGGCTCGCAGGATCTTAGTTCCCTGACCAGGGATCAAACCCGCACCCCCTGCGATGGAAGTGTGGAGTCCTAACCACTGGACCACCAGGGAATTTCCCCCATCACTTTTTAAAACTGTGGTCAAATACACATAACAGCACATGTACCATCTTTACCATTTTTAAGCGTACAGTTCAGTGGCATTAAGTACATTCACACTGTCGTGCAATCATCCCCACCATCGGTCTCCAGAAATTTTCATCTTCCCCGACTGAAATTCTATTCCCATTAAACACTAACTTCCCTCCCCCAGCCCCTGGCACCCACCCTCTATTCTCTGTCTCTATGAATTTGCCCCCCCCATAGGGACTTCATATAAGTAGAATCACACAATATTCTACTTCATATAAGCAGAATCACACAATACGTGTCTTTTTGTGACTGGCTTTTTTCACTTAGCATAATATCCTCAAAGTTCATCCATGTTATAGCCTGTGTCAAAATTTCTGTCCTTTTTAAGGCTGAATCACATTCCAGTGTATGGATGGACCATATTCTGTTTATCCATCCATCTAGTGATGGTCACTTGGGTTGTTTCCACCTTTGGGCTATTGTGAATAGTGCTGTGATGAGCATGAGTGTGCAAATATCTCTTCAAGTCCCTGCTTTCAATTATTTTGGATATGTACCCAGAAGTAGAATTGCTGCATCCGATGGTAATTCTATGTTTCAATTTTTTGAGGAACTGCCAGACTTGCCCACAGCAGCTGCACCATTTATATTCCCTCCAACACTGTACAAGGGTTCCAGCTTCTCCACAACCTGACTAATCACTGTCATTTTTTGATAGCAGCCAGCCTGGTGGGCGCAGGGTGATGGTTCACTGTGGTTAGCATTTGCATTCCGCTAATCATGAGTGATGCGGGGCGCTTCCTCGTGTGCCTGTTGGTCACTTGCATATCTTCTTCGGAGAAATCTCTATGAAGTCCTTGGCCCGTTTTCTAATCGGGTCGGTTTCTGTTGTGAATGAGCTGTCCCACCAAGATTTTAGGACCAGATTTACGGCCCACACTTTCCATCTGCTCTTGACTTCCCTCCCGGATATTTCCATCTTAGAAAACAGCTCCACCAGCCACTGAGTCCCTCAGATAGAAGTTCAAGAGACTTCTTTCTCTCCTCCCCTCCCAGCCCAAGTCTAACGCAGCGGCATACCTGGTTCACGCTCCCTACAAGAGGAATCGTGACTCTGCTCCCTCCTTCCAATTATACTGCCTCTGCCCTGGCCTGAGGCACCCCCTGTCTTCCCTGCCTCCTCTCAACCCCCCAACACTGCCTCCTCGCCCCGCAGCAGCCAGAGGGCTCTGTAAGACAGGCATCAGATCATGCCCCGCCCCCCACTCAGAACCCTCCACTGGCATCTCAAGGAATTGAAACCCAAATCTCACCACCTCCCCATGTCCTACAAGGTCCCGGCCCGCCTCTCCCCTCTCACCACCCCCTTCTCCCCAAGCCCACCGGCCTGCTTATCACATTAGAGTGATAAGTTGCTGATCACTCCAATGTGATAGCCACTTCCCACCTCCGGGCCTTTGCACTTGCTGTGCCCTGTGCCTGGCGTGCTGTTCCTACGCCCAACTCCACATCAGCTCCAACGGCCCCTCCTCAGGGAGGCCCACCTGACCACCCACCCAAAGGAGAAGGACCCGGCCTGGGGTGTCCAGGACTGCAGCTCCCATGCCTGGTACAATGCCCAGCACACAGTACGAGCTCAGAACACACGCGCTGAAGGCTGCTTACGTCCCAAACCACAAAGAGGAGTCAAAGAACACCCTCCCCACGCCTACTCCCCCGCCACCGGGGTTGAAGGACTCCTGAAACCTCAGCTGGACGCTGCCCCAGTCCCCAGCCTTTCTCCCTCCCCCGCCAAGGACACAGATGGCCAGGACTGCTGACAGCTGTACCCCACTTATCTGGGCTCTGTGGCCACACACAAGCTGCCGGAGCCCAAGGGAGCACGGAGGTGACGTCATTCTCCTGCAGCAGAGGACAGGGAGGGCCAGGCTGCCCCCAAGAACAGGCTCCCCCCCAGGCCTATGGCCACAGCCACCTCCATTCCCACGCCCCCAGGCCATGAGCTCCAGGTGCCTGACACACCCTTCATCCCCACCGCCCCACCATCCCCACCCCCACCCCCACCATCCCCACTGCTCTCACCAGGAGGGGGCAACACTCAAGCACTTTGCTTCCTGAGTCCTCACGACGCCCCATGCAGTGGATGCTAACATATCCCACCTTACAGTTGGGGAAACTGAGGCTCAGGAAGATTAGGTCGCTGCCGAAGTATGGCCAGTTTTCTGAATCCTCAACTCTCTATATACTGCCACATATATTAAAATAATAATTACAGTCAAAAATTATATTTTTAGGGCTTTCCTGGTGGCGCAGTGGTTGAGAGTCCACCTGCCGATGCAGGGGACGCGGTTTCGTGCCCCGGTCTGGGAAGATCCCACATGCCGTGGAGCGGCTGGGCCCGTGAGCCATGGCCGCTGAGCCTGCGCGTCCGGAGCCTGTGCTCCGCAACGGGAGAGGCCCGTGTTCCGCAAAAAAGAAAAAAAATTATATTTTTAAATTCCTTTCATTATTCCCTCATTTGAGCAGGTAGAAAGAACAGGTGCTGCTAGAGATGAGGAAACTAAGGCAGGAGGCTTACAATGAACCTCAGGCCATAAGCTGCATCAGAACCCCGAGGGGCTCCCGACTCCCCGGTTTTCCTCTGTGATGAACGCGTCCATGACCCAGGACCCTGGACGGCCTCCATGAACTACGTCGGAATTTATTCCAAAAGCAGGTTGGTAATTAACAGCCACAAGGCCAGCCTGATGCAGGAGCACTCACTCACTTCCCATTTATCAACCCACTTATCCGTCGCAGCAACAGCCATGAGGCCAGGCCATGATTATCCCCATTTTACAGATGAGGAAATCAAGGTCTGGAGGGGCCAAGTCACTTGCCCACGGCCAAGGAGCTGGGAAGCATCAACCTGGTGAGAATGAGATCTGCCGAGGAAGAGACCTCATCCAACGGGGGCAGCCCCCGGCCGACAGCTGCCGTGTAGAGTTTCCAAACTGTCAGGAGTGCCTCAAAATGTAGATTTGGATCTAAATCTGCCTGTCTTTAAATGCTGGCGACCGATATAATTTTTTTAAATACCAGCGTGGGCCACACAAAACACCTCTCCAGCGAGGTCTGGGTCTGGGAGAGGCTGGGCTGTAACCTTGGGACAAAAGTGAGGGTTCCAGGTTCCGCTTCTACCACCAGCTGTGTGACCTCAGGCAGGTGCCTCAACCTCTCTGAGCTACCATGACTCCAGCCAGAAAATAAGCATAACCACACCTCGGAGGGGGTTATGAAGACAATGAACCTGTACCACACGCAGCTTGGTGCCTGGCACATACTAAGTTCTGCCCCAAAACCTATGAATGTGACCTTATTTAGAAAAAGGGTCCTTGCAGATTTAATTAAGGCTCTCAAAGTGAGATCATCCAGGATTATGCGGGTGGACCTTAAATCCAACGATGAGTGTCCTTAGAAGAGCATACACAGAGGCAGAAATTGGAGGGATGTGGCCACAAGCCAAGGAATGCCTGGAGCCACGAGGAGCAGAAGAGACAAGGCAGGATCCTCCCCTAGAGCCTTCAGTGGGAGCACGGCCGACACCTCGATTTCAGACTTCTGGCCTCCAGAACTGGGAGAGAATACATCTCTATTCTAAACCACCCATCTCTGATCACGTGTTACGGCAGCCCCAGGAAAGATATGCTCCCTGAGAAAGCTCCAGAAGACACACAGGCATCTCCAGCAGGAAGATTTTTTCTAGAATGGATCCCGACCTGCACCTTCCTTTGCCAGGTCCCAAGGAACGAGGACTCCTTCCCGCACAGGGCTTGCATCACTGCTCCAGCAGTAACAGGGAAACAACCCCGTCCTTTGCAGCGCTCCGTGTACAAAGCCCGCAGGGCAGAGAGGCAGGCCCACAGGCCACAGGAGGGTGAGCTCTGGGCCAGTACAAAGGTCTCCAAGATCCACCCCTCAGTGCCAAACCCAAGGTGGAAAAAGGCATGCAGGGTCCTCAAGGGTGGACCTGGGACAGGAGGATATCCCGGTCCCCGTGGACACAAACAATGTTTTTCAGGAAGGAACTATTAACCCAAGTTGCCTTTGGAGCCAAGACCCACTGTGGGGAGAGACAGTGGTGACTTTTCACATTGTGCCCTTTTTTTTTTTTTTTGAGGTTGTAACTCTCTGCACGCTTTCAATCTTTTTTCATTGTACCCCTACTGTACTTTCCTTATTTTTGATGCCAGTGGGGGCTGTCTGGGCAAGAGCTGGCCCTGCCAAGCACATCCCATCCAGCTGTCATAAGTGACGCGACCATCCGAGGCTGCTCTACCTGAATTTTCATCTGTGGGAGGTAAGAAAATCAGCCCCAACTGCAAAAGAGGACATCGGCTTTTAAAGAAAATCAAGTTCCCAGAGAACCCAAGAACTAGGACCTGGATTTGAACCCAGAGTTCTGTGGGTCTGCAGGTCGGGCAAACACTTGGTCGTGGGTCAAATGGCGTCCCCCAGAATTCATGGAGCCTCAGAAGCTGACCTTATTTGGCAATGGTGTCTTTGAAGATGTGAACAACTTACGGATCTCGACATGACGTCATCCTTGATTTGGGGGGACCCTAAATCCAATGACAGGTGTCCTTATAAGAAGAGGCAAGGACACAGAGGGGACGGCCATGTGAGGACAAAGGCCTCGGAAAGTAATACACACATTATAGTTACACAGCAAGGAGGCCACAGGCCCGCCCTTAGCAGGAGGGGACCCCTAAGCCGGTTGCAGACAGCAGGCGGGTATGTGGGGTCAGCCACATTCCCTCCCCGTCCTGCACAAGGCTGACCTCTCCCTCTGAGCCTTTTCAGCGGAAGAGAGGCCCCTCACATCCACTGTCCTCTCCCTGCAGCTGACCTCAGTCACCGAGGACCAAAGATTTCTGATGAAACCAAGTCTAAGTCCCGGGATCTATCCCTAGCTTGCTGTGTGCCCCCCCGCACCCCGCAAGCCCCTCCAACTCTCTGAGCCTCAGACCCCATCCCCCCACTGACTTAGAAAAGGAAGAAGGCTCAAACACACAACTCAGAAGTACAAATCAAAACAACACCCATCACAACCACACACAGACTAGAAAGCCAGACGGTATCGGGCGATGGAGCAGATGTGGGAGGGAACGGCAACGGCCCTTCTGGAAGACACATTTGATGACACTGGCTCCCTGCCTCCCCCCTCCCGTGCCCTTGGACCTGGCAGCTCCACTCCCCGCACATCCTGAGGAAATTCTTGGGAACTTTAAGATGGAAGGTTCCAGGATGTCTGCTGTCTGGGGCGGCAGGAGCGGACGGAACCAGGTACTGGTCACGAAAGGAATAAACAAAGCATGAGGAATGTAAACTCGGAAACCCAGGCAGTAGCAGGAAGCCATGAGCCAGATGAGAATACGGCACCATAGATAGATTTCCAAGAGCGTGATGGGAGAAAAGTAGGGCTCAGAGCAGGAGTCGGGTACCGAGGGCAGAGGTCGCCCTCTCCCCAGGCTCTGGCAGCCCATGTGCTGCGCGTGGGGCCTGCTCGGCCATGCCCAGCTCAAAGCACTTACCACCTATTAGCCTGCTCAATTCTCACCTCAACCCTGCGGGAAGGTGTGGTTTGTCCCATTTTACAGGAGCCTATCCAAACCCGAGACCCGAGGAACCTACCCCAGGTCACCCGCAGGCAAGTGGCAAAGCCAGAATTGGCCCCCATGCCCACCTGGCTCCAGAATTGAGCTCCAGCCCACTGTTCTGTGAGCAGACTCCTGGCACCACCTGTGGCACAAGGACACACATGTCCTATTTAAAGACATAGCACCCAGGGAATGGGTGCCAGGGCAAGGAGGGGTGAGACATGAGAGGGATAAGGGGAAGAGGAAATAGAAGGAGATAAGGGAAAGTAGATAAACAGGCACACGTACGCACATATCCGGAGCAGCACTATTCACAATGACCAAAAGGTGGAAATAACCCAAGTGTCCCTCAACTGACGGATGAGTAAACAGAATGTGGTCCATCCACACAGTGAAATATGATTCAGCCATAAAAAGGAGTAAAGCACATAGGGCTTCCCTGGTGGCGCAGTGGTTGAGAGCCCGCCTGCCGATGCAGGGGACAGGGGTTCGTGCCCTGGTCCGGGAAGATCCCACATGCCGCGGGGCGGCTGGGCCCATGAGCCATGGCCGCTGAGCCGGCGCGTCCGGAGCCTGTGCTCCGCAATGGGAGAGGCCACAACAGTGAGAGGCCCGCGTACCGCAAAAACAAACAAAAAAAGGAGTGAAGCACTGACACAAGCTACCATCTGAAGAACCTTGAAAACGTGATGCTGAGTGAAAGAAGCCAGGCACAGAGGACCACACAGGGTAGGATTCCATTTATAGGAAATGTCCAGAACAGATACATCCACAGATACAGAAAGCAGACTAACGGCTGACAGGGAAGGGGGGAGCTGGAAGGAAGAAAAGATGGAGAGTGGGGTTTCACTTTGGGGTGACCAGAAACATTTTAGAAGCAGAAAGAGGTGATGGTTCACACTGTGAATGTGCTAACTGCCACCGAATGGATCACTTTAAAATGATTAATTTTATGTTCTTTGAATTTCATCTCTATAAGTTATTAATTAAAAAACTTGTGGACTTCCCTGGCAGTCCAGTGGTTAAGACTCCACGCTTCCACCACAGGGGGCACGGGTTTGATCCCTGGTCCGGGAACTAAGGTCCCGCATGCCGCAGGGCAGCTAAGTTCGCGCACCACAACTACAGAGCCCACACGCCACAACTAGAGAAGCCTGTGCGCCGCAACAAAGACCCAACGCAGCCAAATAAATAAATTAATTAACTAATTAATTTTTAAAAAGATGGGGTGTGGTTTATTGCAACAACACGGATGGGTCTCACAAATATAATGGGAAGCAAGAACAAGACAAAATAAAAAAATACAGAGCATGTGCCTTATTCCATTAGGGCTGGGCTGCTGTAACAAAACATCACAGACTGGGTGGCTTATAAACAACAGACATTTATTTCGTTCGGTCAGGAGGCTGGAAGTCTGAGATCAGGGTGCTGGCATGGTCCAATGAGGGCCCTCTTCTGGCTTGCAGACTTCTCGCTATGTTATCACATGGTGGAAGGGGTGAGGGAGCTCTCCGGGGTCTCTTTTACAAGGGCGCTAATCCTATTCACGAGGGCTACACCCTCATGACCTAATCATCTCCTAAAGGCCCCACCTCCTAACACCATCCCTTTGGGCATTAGGATTTCAACGCATGAATTTTGAGGCATTCAGACCATAGCAATATGATTCCGTTCAAGTGAAGTTCAAAACCAGACAAAACTAAGCCCAGTGTTTAGGGATATAGATGGGGTAACATGATAAAAAGCCAAGCAAGCTGGGAACAAGTCTCCTCTGCAGGGGCTACTGGAGGGCAGATGAGGTTCTGCTTTTTCATCTGGGGATGATCACACTGGTGTTCGTTTTAGTTATTTATTTAATTGCGTGTGTCTCAGGCACTTTCCTTGAAGTGCATAAGATTTCACAATAAAAAGAAATCAAAGTTGAAAGTCCAAAGCAGGAGGTTGCAGCAGGTGGAATCCGGGGACCCTGGGAACAAGCGGTCAAAGGAAGTCCTGAGGCCTAGAGAGTCTTTCAAAGCTGCCAAGGGATTCCAGCTACAGCGGGCTCCCAGCCGAGTAAAGCCACAGTGACCTTCCTGTGCCAGCCAAAAGGCCAGATGGGGCCAGGGGGACCTGGCACAAGAATTTCTGCGAGCCTCAGAGGGACAGGCGGCAGAGATGAGAAGCCCCCCCACCTGCCATCCCATCTCCACAGACAGGCCCTGACACCCCAGGGCTGCAACGCCTTCCCAGCCCAGAGGATGAGGCAGCATCCGACCCAGCCCGTGGTCCTCAAGTCCATGGCGCTGGGAGATGGGGAGGGCTGGAGGGGAGGAGACAGGCTGGCCGAGGGCTGCTGGAAGGATCCGCACGCCTGGGCATGAGGGCAAGGAATCAGAGCTGAGAAAATGAGGAAGCAGATGGAGGAACAGCTGAGCGAGGCAAGGCCTGATGGATTCACTGGCTTCTTCCAGTCCGAGGGGAGGTTCAAACTCGCCTGGGGGCGCAGGCCTGCTGTGGGATGGGGTCACCAAGCTGGGATGCGGGTGGGGTCCAGGCGCCCATCCCAACTCAGCCAGGAGAGTTCTACTCCCATCTGACTCACACAAGGAGGCTTTTGTGTAGGACTCCGTCGGAAGAAGACGTGCACTCACGAGGAAACAATTAGACAAATCCAAATCGAAAGGCATTCCGCCAGAAAAACTGGTCTGGTCCCTTAATAAACGCCAGTGTTGTGAAGGACCCAGTAAAAAGAATATGGCTGGAGGACTGGTCTGGATTAAAGGAGGAGAAATAAACAAGGCAACTGGACACAGGACGTGATTTAAACAATAAAAACCAAAAAACTGCTATAAAGGGTGCTCTTGGGTCAATAAGAGACTCTGATTGTAACCTGAGCATCAAAGATGTAAATTATTACGAGCTTTCCTGAGTGTGACTGTGGTCTGTGGTTACAGAAAAAAATAGTCTTGTCCTTAAGACACGCACACTGCAGTATTCTGGGGCGAGGTGTCCTGGCGTCTGCAAGCAACTCTCAAATGGTCTGGCAACGAGAGAGACAGACAGACAGAGACTGAGAACGAAAATGCAGCAAATTGTAAACATTGGTGGAGCTCAGGAAACGGCTTACAGGAATTCGTTGCACTGTTCTTGCGATTTTTCCAAAATAAAATTTTTCAAACCGAAACATCGAGGTGGGAAAAGAACACTTTCGGCTGCTTTATGGATTATTTCACAAGTTTGAAAGTTCCCTCCTGGGAATGGCTCGTACATCGACACCGTGGGATGTTCAGTCATCTAGATACCCAGTCAGAGCTACCCAAGCAACCGGGGAAAGTTTAGAGAAGAGACGCAGTGAGAAAAGCAAGATGCGGGAAAGTGGGCGTAGTATGGTCCCCTTTCGGTAAAATGACAGACTAACTAATCCTACTATAGGTGTGCGTATAAGGTTAAGATGATGATAACAGCAAACACTTATGTGACACTTGCCAAGCTGTTATTCTAAGGGCTCTACATGTGTCAACTCCTCCATCTTCATAAGAGCCCTGTACAGGAGATACTAACATTAATGCCATTTTACAGAGGGGGAAATAAGGCACAGAGAGGTTAAGTTACTTGTCCAAAGACACACAGCTGGAAAGGGGCAGAACCAGGATTTGAACCCAGGCTGTCTGGCTCCAAAGTCTATGCTCTTGGGTCCACCTAAACTCCTGGATGCCAAAACCCTGGCCAAGGGCTAGAGAGAGCCATGCGGGTTTGAGAACCCATGCCTGACCTTGAGACGGTGACATGCCACCACTGCCTTCCAGCTCCCCATGTTCCAGTCTGCCTCATGCCTCTCACTCAGGTGGAAGGTTATCATGTGGGCACACAGGGCTCTCTCAGCACACAAAGGGATGCTCCCAGAGGCCCTGGGGGCCTGGCTGTCCAGGCAGGTGCCTCTCACACACAGCTCCTTGCTGTCCTAGGTGAAGAAGGGTGTGCCCCAGAGTTTGGGGCAAAGGCCAACGAGCTGGCAGCCGTTCATCCGGGGGACTGCTGATGACAGAGGTGCTGGTTCACACTGCAGAACACACCTGCTGGCAACAGGGATTCCAGATCAACTCCTCTGCAACTGTACCTGGGCAGATTATGATAAAGGTCAGAGTCTTCACTCATCCCTCCTCTGGCCCATCCCCTCCAGGGCACACCACTGGCGCCTCCCACCCGGGGCAGACAAAGCCTGCACTTTGGCACACCCCAGCCCTGACACCTCTCCCAGTTTACAACAAACACCTCCTTCCCATCGTGCCAGGAGGTGGGCGGACAGGAATACAGACAGGGGACCCTGGGGACTTTCTGCCTGAAGAATGCTAGCTAATGACTTGCTTTTACAACTACTTGGCTTCTTCCAAGCCCTGCTCCGGGGGCCCATCTGACTTCCACCTACTTCCCCCGCCCACCTGAGACAGTCTTCCCTGCCAGTACTCACTGCTAATTTGCTCTGTGGCCTTACTTAAATCTTTGCTCCCTTTGGGTTCTGGTTTCCCCAAAGAAAAAATAAAAGATGGAACTGAGTAAAACCCAAGCTCCAGGTCTAGCAATCTGAGTTTATGAAACCTTCCCTGATAAAAACAATTAGCTGATAAGCTACCATCTCCTCCAGAGGTCTTGGGTCAAGCCAAAGAAAATAATCTCTAATACTATAATAACAAGAAGCAATGAGATGAAGTGAGAAAGCTACTCTGGGGAAAAGGGCACATCAATCATTTTTGCTGCCTGTCACCCTTTCCTCCTTCTGCTAACAGTGCCCCCCCTTTTCCTTTAGGGCACCATCCCACCCCACCTCAGTCCCTCTGCTTTGGGGAAAAAAGTCCTCCTTCTCCAGCTCCAAGAATGGGCATGTAATCCAAGCCTGACCAGTCAGAGCAGTCCATTTCTCAAGCTACAGGGATTGGCTCAGGGATAAGCATGGGAGACAAGCCCAGCCGATCAAAGCCCATGAGCATTCACACCACAACTTTTCCCAGCCACTGGGAAAATTCTCTAATTATCTTTGAAGGTCCCTCCATAAGGTTCCCTTTGGAGACCTCTGGGGAAATTCAGAGGGGCCAGTTTCTCCCCCATGTGGTACAGACGGCCATCTGAGCCCCAGATAAAGCTGTTGGCCAGTGATACGAAAGCACACATACAAAAAATGAATTTTTAACTGTTGGATTGCATTCAAGCGGGACCCATTATGGGACCCCACAGGAGGAAGAGCAGGGCCACAGGAAGCTCCCTCCCCACCCTCTCTGCACTCTCCAGGCCAACACGAACCCAGTCGACTTGTGGTTTACTGAGTGCAGGTGAAAGATTTTGCCTGGTTGAGCTGATGTGCGATCCTGTACGTACAGAGCAAGTACGTATCACCAGCAAACGGGACCTGGGTCTCCCAACTCCAGCCTCAGGAGGTTTCCACTCATAAGGACAGGAAACGCAAGTGGTTCCACTTTAAGGCTGAACTTGGGCTTGAATGCAGCCGGAGGGAAACACCGCCACACCCCCAGTCCAAGCCACCCAGCTGAGGCCAAGATGCCAGCATGAAGATCCCCTTCTCCTTCCGAGAGGCCGATCGAGGCAGCCCCAGACCAGCCTCCACGCCTCCCCTGGCCCCTTGGACAGGACAGATGCTCCTTGTTTACCCACCACCCCCAGATGGCCCCAACGACATCTTTGTAAACCTGTGTCCCTTCCTTCTGGCGACTCCGTCTTCACGTTGGGACGGAGGAGGGGTCAATCAACACTCAGCCAGTAGAAACACCCAGTCACTGGAGTCAGAGAGACGTCTCTGGAATCCAGGCAGGGCTTGTTAAGACTCAGGCCCTGAATCCATGAACACATCATGGATAGCAGGCTCCCGGGTGCTCCCTGGTGCCAGGCACCCAGATAGGAGGGGAAGAGCCAGTATTGGAAGCCAAGGAGTCTGGCTTCAAAAATCCATGCTTTTGAGGATCCCGATTGGAATCGTCTCACTGCCTCGACCCTAAGTCCCACCCCAGCCAGGTCTCTGCCCTGGACCAGGGTCCCCAACCATGGAATACAGTCATGAACGAGACAGACAAGGCCCTGCCTCATGGAACCTCAAGCAAGTGAACCATATAATTCCAGAGCATGGTGACGGCTTGGAAGACAGTAACACGGAATGCTTATAACACAGATGGGGTGGGGTTCATGGGGGGAGGGGGGTCTCTTCTTCAAGAGGTCACATTTGAGCTGAAACATAAGAGGAACCAAACATAAAAGCCAGGAGAAAGGAACAGTCTGTGCAAAGGTCCTGAGGCAGAAAAGAACATAGTGTATTGGAGGAAAAGAAAGGCCTGTGAGGCTGTAGCAGGGCAGAAGTGCAGGGAGTGGAGGTAAGTGGCTTACAGGCCATGGTGGGCAGACGGGTTTCAGACCACACGCAAGAAGGTTTTCATCAGGGCTGTGAAATGGTCCAACGTGCATTATTTTAAAGAGCATTCTAGCTGCGGCAGGGGAAACTGACAACAGAGGGGGCAGGAATAGGAGCGGGCAGGCCGGAGAGGAAGCTCCTGCAGCAGGTGAGAGGTGGAACGGCTGGATGTGGAGTGGGGGCCGTGCAGGGGGAGGGGCGCGGTCCCCAGGTCCCCGCACAGGACGACAACCTGACACTCATCACGGACCTCCCTGTGAAACCACCCTCATCTTCTAAACATCCGTTCAGTAACTACTTGAGAACCTACCATTATGTGCTAGGCGTCGTTCCAAGTGCTTGGGACACAGAGATGAACAAACACGAAGGCCCCTGCCCTCATGGGCCCGACATTCTCACAGGGAGAAACAGACAATAAGTGATAAACAGGATGCCTAGGTAAAGTCGGCCGTATCTCAGCAGGCGACAGGACTACAGAAAAACACAGCGGGGTAAGGAGGGTTCGGAGCACCAGGGAATGGGAAGGGAACTTGCAATATTCAAAAAGAGAGATCCGTGGGCAAGTGAGATCTGAACAAAGGCCTAAAGGAGGTGGGAGAGTGAATCACGCACATGTCACATCAGGGAAAGAGCTGTGGGCAGAGGGAGGAACTTAGTAAGGCAGATGTGCCAGTGAGTCTGAGGAACTGCCAGAAGGGCCCTGTGCAAGGTCAAGGTGAAGGGGAGGACAGGCAGGGTCAGGATCAGATGGCACAGGCCTCAAGGGACAACAGAAGGGCTCACCTTGACTCGGAGGGGACGGGGCAGGTTCACTGCAGGGCTTTCAGCAGAGGAGGACGGGGCAATTTTCATAGGATTCCTTTGGCTGCTGTGCTGAAAAACCTGACCAGGGAGCAAAGGTGGGCGCAGGGATCCTGCAGGAATCCAGGTGAGAGCCGATGGCACCTTGGACCAGGGGAGTGGCCGTGGGTGTGGAGAGAAGCTGGATTCTGGTTGTATTTTGAAGATGAAGCCATAAAATATCCGATGGTTCAGGGTGAGAAGTGAGACGGAGTCAAGGCTGACTCCGAGGCTCTCAGCCTGGGTAGCTGGGGAATGGACAAGCGACGGCCTGAGATGGGACTGTGGGTTTCACGGGGAGCGATGGGAAGTCAGGCGCTGGCTAGGGAAAGCGTGAGCTGCCTTTGACCACCCAGGTTGAGATATGGAGTTGGCCACTGGATGCTTGAGGCTGGAGTTCAAGGGGAAAGGTCTGGGTCTGGGATATCAATTTGGGAGGTGCCAGGACAGAGATGGCATTTGACACGTGAGACCGGGTGAGCGCGGCCAGGAAAGGCCTGAGCCCTGGGACGTGCCAATGGCCGGCGGTCAGGGAGATAAGGAGACACCAGCATCTGAGTCCAAGAGCGGCCCAAGAGAGCACACATTAAAGTGTCTCAAGAGTCCTTCTAGAAAAATGGTACAGATGAACCGGTTTGCAGGGCAGAGATAGAGACACAGATGTAGAGAACAAACGTATGGACACCAAGGGGGGAACGTGGCGGGAGGGCTCGGGGGGTGGGAGGAACTGGGAGATTGGGATTGACATGTACACACTGATATGTATAAAATGGATAACTGATAAGAACCTGCTGTATATAAAAAAAAAAGAGTCCTTCTAGAAGCTTCCAGAAAAGGTGGAAGGAACTTCACCCAAAATGCCAGGAAGTAAGCATAGGTCAGGGCACTCCTGTTCCTTCCTCGCCCCCAGCACGAAGCAATCGGGGAACAGTAGGAAACAGTGGGGCGGAGGTGGGGGGAAGGAAGCAAGACAATGAAGCCAGCTGTGCCCTGAGCCATCAGGGGCCCGGACCTCTGGGTTTGGGGAGGTTCTGAGCAAAATGATCCTGAGCTTCAAATCAGAACCACCTATAACTCACCAGCTCCTGGGCCCTGGAAATCTCTAAAGCCAAGAATTAACTTTTGTGTGCTGTTTTTGTTTCTCTTTGCATTTCAGCTCTGGTGGCCACTCCCAGGGCCAGTGGAGGCCAAGGTCGCATTTGACCAAGGGGGAGGGAGACGAGGCACATGAAAGGACTTCACCTTTTGTCTTGCTTTTGTATTTCTGGCCGACTGCTACAGCTGAATTCTTTGCACCATAAATGTGTTTATGGGGACGAAGCTGCTAGATCTCTGTGGCACAGAAAGGCCGGGGTGTGAGAGGGAGGTGGGTGCTCAGGGTGGACTCCCCATAACTGAATTCTCTAGTTCTAAGATTATGAGCCAGAAAAGTCAGCCTTGTGGCTGAAACCAGCCTTGGGGGTGACTTATGACCCCAGGGGCCTCTCTGCTGTTGACCAAGGGCATAGGATCACCCTTCCGGGCACCATGACCACCGGGAGGACCCACGGTCTTTGATGGAGCGGACATGCCTGTGCTGGGGCTCCAGCGGGACCAAACTGCCCAAGGGAAGCTCTTCAACAAACAAGTCCTCGACACTGACTCACTTCTGTCCCGTTTGCTGGAAGTTGAAGCCAGAACGGGATGATTCCAGGTAACTGTCACCAAATTCTAGCTAATCACATGAGTCATGGAGCGGAGGCCCAGCCAGTATGAGTCATTCTAGGAAGGGATGGGGAACTTGTCCTGAAATGGGAAGAGCCAGGCGCACTGAACACAGCCCCGTGCCAGGCCTCAGGAAGGCCAGACCGTGGTGGGACACATGGCCACACGTGTGTGCACACACCCCAACACATGCGGATACGTGTGAACACGTGTGTCCACATGTCCCCGTGTGTAACTATACACTCAACTAGTGTCAACACACGTGTGTGAGCCCACACATAGACACATACATAACGGCACGTGTGAACCCGTGTGTGCCAGGCTACCACACGTGGGCTCACGTCATGTGTGTACACATGTGTCATGCACATACACTGTATGCCATCACAGACACTGTGCTCCATGCCAACACATGCTGACACACAACACTTGTCTGTGTGTGCGTGCTTCAGCACATGGCCACACGCAGGCGTGCATGGGCACATGCCGACACATGTTCCTGTGTCACCAGTCAGCGTGCACAGCCGGCACATGTGTGCACACACATGAAGCCGGAGGAGCGAATCCGTCAGCAGCAAAGAGGGGAACAAAAATAACCAACGCTCGGGGAGACTAAAAATAGCCCGTATTTTCAGCTGTGGCTCTGGAGGGATAGGAAGCTCCCGGCAGGAAAGAGGAAGAAAAACACAGCAGAATCGGAGCACACCTGCGACCCCACTGCCCCCCGAGAAGGGAGCACCGTCCCCCCGTCCGCGGCCATGGGTCAAGTCCGCAGCCAGATGGAGCCTGATGTGGTCAGAGGCGGTCAGCCCGCGGACGCCGTGATGCCCTCTGAGACGCAACCCTGGGGCTTTGTGGAGGCCCAGACGGACGGCAGGGCACAGAGCTGGCCGAGCAGACCCTGCAGGACAGGCGGGGTCACCCTGAGGGTCGCTGGGACCAAGGGCCAGGGAGAGGCTGCCCTCCCCAGCTTCCCTTGGCATCTGCGATTCTAGAGCTGCCCGGGCCTAGCAGACAGCCCTGGAGGGAAGACCTCAGGACGTACTCTGTAATCGCAGTTTGGGGGAGGTGATTATCAGGGGAAAGGCCTGGGAAGGACCCCACTGCCCCACTGTCTGTGCAGGAAAAAGACAAGGAAAGGTGGACCCAAGCAGAGAACAGGGGAAGGGCCTGCCCTGCCCCCAAATGTCAAGTCGAGCTGCTCAGAAATACTGCCCGGAGAGTGGGGAGGACGGGGTCCACAGGGGGCGGACTCGCTGGAATCTTGTTTCCGCCACGTCAGCTGTGTGACCTGGGGCAAGTGTCCTTCCGGCTCTGTGCTTCCATTTCCCTCAATAAAGGAGAGGCAGAGGGAGCTATTTAGATCCTAAATGAAGCGACTGAATCCATGTAAAACACACAGGACAGCGTCTAGTGCATAATCAGCTTCCACTGACTGTCTTCTCTCCCCAACCCCTGCCTTTGAACTGACAGGCAAAGGAGATTTGCCAGAGGGCACGAAGCACGGGGGCAGGGCACAGTGTTCCTGAAGGCTCTCTGGGTGGCCCTCGCCAAGGGAGGAGTGGGCAAAATAGAGTCAGAGGCTGGGGGTTGGGGTGGGGAGAGGCTAAGGAAATAGCCTGACCTCCAAGTGCTCACCCCACCATCCTACTGTGAACCCAAGCACTGCTCTGGTCCTGGGGACACTGCAGGGACAGCGACAGGACAGCCCGCGCCCCTGCTCATGAGGCAGAAAGAGAATGCACAAATAAACATATAACGTAAGGGGGTGACTTTTAGGGACATGAGGGGTGAACTGTGCCGATATCTGGGGATGAGCCTTCTGGGCGGTAGAGAAAGCAAGCCAGAGTTTGGTGGGACCAGGCTTGCCGGGTTCAAGGACGTCAAAGAGATAAGCATGGCAGGTGAGCAAAGGAGCCAAGAGGGGGTGAGAGAGGGAAGGAGGGCTGCCTCGTGGCGGGGGGACTTCAGGCCACTGAAATGACCTTGGTATTCACTCAGAGTGAGACGGGAAACCTCAGTGGGTTGTGAGCAGAGGGGGCACATGATCTGGTTGTCTATGGAGACCAGAGGTGAGACTACTGCACTAGTCCAAGCAGTGGATGGAGGAGGGCAGAGTGGCGGAGACGTTGACAAGGGGTCCGAATGCAGATATGCCTCTGAAGGTAAGCCGGTAAGATGTGCTGATGGACCAGATACAGGGGTATCACAAAAAGCATGCAGTCAAGGATGACCCAAGGTTTTTGCCTCTACTCTTGGAGGGAACGAATGGAGATATCACTTATTGAGATGGGGACACAGATGGGAGAAGACCTTGGCAGCTGGAAAAATTCATGGAGATAGCACCCAAGGCTGATTCCAACTAGAAAACATAAAAGACAGCAGAGGGGGACTCAGCTTCCCACCCCACCCCCGGCCGTGGAGAAGGCCACCAGGCCCATCATGGCACATGGTGGCCCAGCGAACGAACCCCTTCCCCTGTGGCCCAGCGGGGCCTTCCCTGGTGTACCAGAGAAACCCAGTAACTTGGAAATACACGACCTGGACTGTGCTTCCTAATCCATGCAAACACAGAGGGCCACGCATGCCAGGCTCTGTTCTAGGCTGTGGATATAAGAGCGCCCGTCCTCCTGGGGTTTGCCTCAGGATTTTTTCACACACACACACACACACACACACACACACACACACACAGCAGCAAGGTAACTTGGGCAAATTACTCTCTTAAACTTCTGTTTCTCTAACGGTGGATGATGAGAGTGAGACGTGTGTCCCAGAATTCTCCCAGGACTAAAGGAAATGATTAACATTTACAAAGATGCCTAGCACACCATCACCCTCGATTATACTCCTGAGCGCATTCGGTCTGAACACCTCTTGCCCAACCCTACCCACTGGGGGAAAGGAGAAGAAATTAGTCTCATTCTCCCCCAAGGCCTCTCCCAGCTACCTCCATCTCCAGGGCCCCTCCACTGTGTGCCTCCTGCATTCTGCGTCTAACTCATTTGGCCATTCTTTGGGGAAAGCTATGGATTCGTTACTAACTTTTAACTAAACACATAATACGTGAATACATTCTCCTTATTTACAAAGAAAAAGTATGAGCCTTACAGATAATGCATAAATATTTCCCCTGCCACACCCCTAGTCCCCTGAGAGTAACCACTTTTGTCAGTCTGGTGCACACCCTTCCACACCTTTTTCTGTGCTTTTACATGCACTGATAGAAACCCAGTGAAAAGAGAGAGTATCGTTTTGTGGAGTTTTGGGGGGGTTTTTTTGGTTTTTTCTAACAAGAGTAGCCTCAAAGCTTTTTTTCAATTAGTAATGTGTTTTTTCTACTTTTCTGTGCCCAAACGTAAATATCTAGTTCCTTCTCTCTAACTTTCACCTAGAAATCCACTGGATGAAGGACTCCTGCTTTACTTCCTATGCCCCTACTGAAATGTAGACCAGATTTGGCAGTCAGGATTCCTGCCCGAAACTGCCACAAGCTGTGTAAACCGGGTACATCCAGAGCAGTTTCACACACAGGTCACCGCCTTTGTACTTTATCATCCTGCCAGGAAACAAACTAAATCCAACGCCTGCCTCAGAGCTGAAGACACATGTCCTGGCTCAGAGGTGAAGTAACTGGCCTGAGGTCCCCAGCCAGCAAATGGCATAGCCAGGTCTGCAAACCCTGAGCTCTGGAAACTGACATCGGTTTCAAAACAAGCTACACCCCTGTGCAACCCCATCAGTAACCTGAGAAATGTAACTCACACACATCAGATTAACCCCCGCCCCAAAATTATAATAAGAAATCGGTAATCCCAATAATGGCAGAGATGCAGGGGAGTGACTAGTTTCATACTCTGTGGATGGGACTATAAATGCCCTCAGTCTTCAGAAGGGCCATTAGGCTGTGTCCAAATGCAAACTGGACATGCCATCTGGACTAGAGGCTTCTCTTCTAGAAATGTACCCGGTGGAAGTGTTCATCCAGGTACACAGAGATGTATGTATGAGAAAATTATCAGTCAACGGAGAAACAGGTAAGTAATTAAGTGTACAGCCACTCAAAGGAATACTATGCAGCAGTGAAAAGTGTGACTGATTTATATGTTTTGACACAGAAAAATTCCCAAGCGATATCTGTGAATTGAAAAGCAAACTGCAGGCTATTTTGACATAGTTTAGTTCAATATATGTAAATATATATATATTAATGTGTCTAAATCCATGCTCGTGATGTGTATCTCCATAAAAATCTAGAAAGATACTCTCAGATGACGGTGGTACTATCACAGGAGGGGAATAAAATGGGGGGAACCTTTTTTTCCTTCCACTTGAATTTTTTTTTTTTTTTTACAAACAAGAATCCATGTATTTTATATACACGGACTTCTTTAACCCCAAAGCATTAAAAAAAAAAAAAAAAAAAAAAAAAAAAGTAGGGCTTCCCTGGTGGCACAGTGGTTGAGAGTTCGCCTGCCAATGCAGGGGACACGGGTTCGTGCCCCGGTCCAGGAGGATCCCACATGCCGCGGAGCGGCTGGCCCCGTGAGCCATGGCCGCTGAGCCTGCGCGTCCGGAACCTGTGCTCCGCAACGGGAGAGGCCACAACGGTGAGAGGCCCGCGTATAGCAAAAAAAAAAAAAAAAAAAAAAAAGTAGAAATCAAAGCACAAGCCCTCCCATTCAAGTTGTACGTGGACACGTGCAGCCAAAGAAAACACCAGCGGGCCATCCCTCCCTCTCCTAGCATCCCACCCACTCGGTCCCCTGAACACAGATGCTCTTCTTCCAAGGGAAGGCGCTTGGCCAGGGCTCAGCCTGAGCTGTCCAAGAAGAAACTGTCACAGGCTGGGCTCGCCTCCGTGCCTTCACGCCACTCAGCCACAAACCAATCACCTTTGGGATATTCACGGAGAACGCTGGGTGGCTCTCACTCAAGTTTAAGCCCAGAAATCTTAGCTCCGGGACAACTGAGGACAGTGGCGCTTTCCTCTTTGGAAGCCCTGAGGAGGAGTGGGAAATTAGGTAGGGCGTGCAGGTGTGCCTGTACACGTACACACACACACACACACACACACACACACAGACATCCTTCATCTGATTGAGAGCCGTGAAAAGAAAATACCTGAATTAAGTCCAAGAAGGACTGGGCTGACAAGATTCTGCATCAGCTATAAATCCCACTTATCCCCACACCCCCAAAAGCAACAGGCTCTCTGCACGGGATCACGACGGGCTTGCCACGCTTACAGCACCCAAGTGATGGTCTCTCCAGGGCTCACACAGTACAGAAACCACAAATTTGGCGGGCGTTTGCCGCCGGCTTTCACTGAGATAAAGCTCTCACAGCTACTTTGAAAAGCAAAACAGATACAGCCATTGGCCACCACGGGAGAGAAAGAAGCAGTTCTGGTCACTCTCAGGTTTCCCCAAGAAACTTTTTCCCGCCACTTCACAGGCGAGAAAAAAAAACCACTAAGAGGAGCTCGGGGCTCAATGTCACCATCAGCCAGGATCTCCTTGCAATCAGATGACAGGATTTAATGGGACAAGATTTGACAACAAAACAAAGGACACAGTGTGGCCAAGATGACTCAGACAACTGCTCACCCAGAGACCTCGAGAAAAACCAAACGTTGCTCCATCTTTAAAGCCAAAAAATGGCAGCCGGGTCCAAGCAGATGCAGTCTTCATTCATTCGCTCATTCATTCATCTCCCAAGCATCCTGCGCTGGGCACGGGGCACAGACACGAAATGGGGACAAGTCCCCATTCTCAAGAAACTCGCCTAAAGAAGCCGGTTAAGGGGAAAAGCGAAATCAACTAGCAAGTGATGACAGCCACATCTTTATGCGTCTGGCTGGATCTTGGGCCAAGGTGAGCCTCAGTTTCCCCTCCCGGCCCTGCAGGTGCTGGCCTTTCCTTCAAAGAGCTGAATGCTTTTACCTCAAGTGTGATACTCTGCAATCTCCCTGTCTTTCAGTGACTCCAGGCTCATTCAAAAATGCCACCAGACACCCAGGGCAGAGTCTGACGGTCTGAAGGCCAGCTGACAGCCTTAATTTGTCTCCCTGGTTGAAAGGGCAGTGGTGTATAAGGTTAGGACCGCAGGAAAGCTCTCAGGCTGTGGACTCCCCAAGGACCCTGCTTATGCAGCCTTGGGCTTATGCCTGCCTCTGTGTGGATCTGGGGAGAAAAGCGGCTTATCGCTGCCAATCTGCATCAGGAAGGCAGCTCCGGGAAGGACAGAGCAGCCCATTCCACCTCTGAGAAGGGGTTCGTATGGGGAGGTTCTGGACAGCAGAGACCGCTCTCCTGAGCACCCACCGGCCTGGGCACCCATGTGAGTCTCACATGCACGTGCATGGAGGGTTCCTGTCCTCCTGTGCTCACAGGAAACAAGCAAAGTGCAGCCCTCGTTTTACCACACGCTGTCACAGGCTGCCGTAGAAGAGGCAAGAAGCATGCGAGCCCGCTCCTGGGCTCCTCCAGGCAGTACCAGAAACGTGGCCACACTCCAGGCCCGCCTTGGACCCCAGACCCTTAAGGTGAGGTCAGGCTCCCAGGTGGTCTCTAATTCAGGCTTCCCCAACCCGGGCCTGCGCCTCCAGCAAAAGCCCTGGATGCCCTCCTTGGCCCCCAAACTCAGCCTGCGTCCTGGGTCGGGGAGGTTCCTGGGAAGGTGGCCAGCTGCCCCTCCTCATGCCCTCTGGTCTCTCCGGTGCTCAGGGGCCCCGGCCCTCCTCGGCGCCCAGCGTCCTCCAGCCCCGGCGGGGCCCGCGTGCACTGACCCCCGGGCCCCTCACCCACCTTGAGGACCTGCTGCTTGATTATCGAGGGCACCATCACGATCATGATAACGCCCAGCACGGCGCACAGCAGCCCGGCGAAGCCCAGCGTCGCGGCCGCCCGGCGCGCTCTAGAGCGGCTGCCCATGTCTGCGCGCCCCGGCGCCCGTGCGGTGCTCGCGGGGCTCCGCGCCTGTGGAGGGACCGAGGCGGGGACGGAGGTGACGGAGGCAGCGACTCCGCGGACGCGGGCCGCAGCGGCACGGCGGGCCCCGGACCGCAGCGCACGGAGGAGCGGCCCGGCAGGTGGCCAGCGGCTTTATGTGCCATCGCCGGGGCGGACCGCCCCCGGGACGCCCTGGGCACCAAGATCTGGGCGGGCGCCAGCACCTGGGCGGGCAGCAGCGGGCGGGGGCGGAGGGGCGGGGCCTAAGTTCGCAAGGGGCGTGGCCGGGGCGGGGCGCGGAGAGATGGTCCGATTGGGGCGGGGCCACGGCCACCGGCCCCAAGCTCTAGCTTCCGTTTCCGTGGGAGGGAGGCTCGGAGGTCTCGTGGGCTGCGTGCAACGTTGGGCTCGGCTCCCCTGCACCTCGTAACCCTTCTCCCCTTCCTCACTCCCAGCTGCTCCCCGCTCACCCCTTTTCCTGCTCCCGCCTCCCCATCTTCTCCCCCCTCCTCCAATGTCTCCTCGTCCTCCCCCGCCTCTCCCTCCTCCCCCTGCCTCCCAGACCCTCCTCCTCCCCTCTTCTTCTCCCCTCCTCTCCTCCCACTTCCTCTGTCCTGAGCGTCGTCACTGTTCGTATTTAATAGGAATTGCCCAACTCTGGCAGGGACTCCAGAGCGCCCGCCCCCAGCTCTGCGACCTCTTCTCCCCGCAGGGCGCCACACACACCTTCCCGCGTGTGCGCACACACATGCTAGTGCAGCCTCTCTCTCCGTGGAACAAGCCCGGCGGACTCCCGCCTCAGGACCTTGTACCCCTACGACTTGGAATTCTGTCCCCCCCAGATATCTGCCCGGCTCCTTCCTTCACGACTGCTCCGCCACCTTATCAGAAAGGCTCTTCCCTGCCACCCTGTGTGAAATAAAATAGCGGCCAGTTCTCCCCTCACCCCTCACCCTTATCACCGGGCCACCACCTGGCCTGTTCCACGTTCATATGTTCTTGCGTTCTGACCATCGCCAGGCGCTAGAATGCTACAGGCAGAAGCTTCGTCTCTTGACAAAGCTTGAGCGCTGCCTGGCTGGGAACGCCTGCTCACAAGGAACGTTTTAGAATGAATCAGCGAGGAGCCTTCTAGGTGGGGTCCTTGTGCTAAGTGCCTGGCCCACAGCGACTCCATTCTACAGATAAGGAAACGGGCACAGAGGGTTAGGTCAACAAACCCAAGTCCCTGCTTTCTAACGAACAGGGAGACAGGCGATTGGCAAGTGAACAAATGAAAGAGGGATTGCAGATAAGTGCTACAAGGAATGAAACCTGGGTGCGCGCTCCGCTGCAGCCCTCAAGCCCCACACACCTGCTCCTAATGCCTGCAGCCCTCCTCCCCACCTGGACTTCTGGACCCCTGATGTAGACCAGTCCCCTCAGTCTCTAGTGGGGGCCACGCAGGGATAGGAGGGCAGTGTCCCCAGCACCTGCGTAAGGCAGGCCAGTCCCTGAGGGCTCAGAATGAGGCCTTCTGAAACTCTTCTTCAACCCTGGAAGGAAGCAGCCTTCTCCCAGGCCCACCCTTAAGCAACACAGCCTGGCCTGAGCCAGTATTTATCAGGCACCTGCTGTGACTAGCCAGAGAGCCTTGCCTGGCATTGTGTTCCCCTTGGGAGACCCAACATTGTCCAGGGCACCAGGAGCAGGGACCCGACCCCTGACCTAGATCCAGATGGCTGGGGCAAAGGTGGCTAGATGAGGCGGCTGTGGTGTCAGATGGGGACAGCTTCCAGGAAGTCCATGCTACAGGATTTCCTACCCTAGAGTCCTGGGGAAAGTGGCTTGGCCCGTTCTGTGCCTCAGTTTGTTCACCTGTCAAATGGGGATAATAAGAGCCTCTCTCCAAGGGCTATTGCGAGGATGAAATGAGTTGGGAAGATGTGACCGTGGGTAGAATAGTGCTCCAGGGTGAGAGCACCTTGAAGCTGGCTGTTCTTTCTGCTGCCCCGAGGTCCTAACTGACTTGGCTTCCGCTCACCTTTCTGCCCCCATGTCCCAACCTCCGCCCCTTGTTCTCTCTACCCCAGGCTTCTGGGCCTTCTTTCTGTTCCTAAAACAGCCCCAGCTTCTTCCAGCCACAGGGTCTTTGCACTTGCTGTTCCCTCTGCTTAGAATACACTTCCCCGGGCTTCCCTGGTGGCTCAGTGGTTGAGAATCTGCCTGCCAATGCAGGGGACACGGGTTCAAGCCCTGGTCTGGGAAGATCGCACATGCCACAGAGCAACTAAGCCTGTGTGCCACAGCTACTGAGCCTGCGCATCTGGAGCCTGTGCTCCGCAACAAGAGAGGCCACGACAGTGAGAGGCCCGCGCACCGCGATGAAGAGTGGCCCCCGCTCGCCGCAACTAGAGAAAGCCCTCGCACAGAAACGAAGACCCAACACAGCCAAAAATAAATAAATAAATTTAAAAAAATAAAAATAATACACGTCCCCACACCTGACGCCTTCTCCTCCTGCAGGTCTCACTTCAAAGCCTGCTCCTTGGAGAGGCCTTCCCTGTGTAATCTGTCCAAAATGAAAGTCCCAACCCACCAGTTGCTCTCTATCAAATCACCCCATTTTATCTAAAATTGTCTTATTCGTTTATCTCTTTACTTCTTTCTCTCCCCAGCTCCCAAGAGAGAGAAAAGCTGGTCTGTTTTTGTGAATGGATGTATCCCCAGCACCTGGAACAATGCCTGGCACCTAGTACATACTCAATAAAGGCTTGAAATAATTAACCTTCAATTAATTAACCAACTCATTCATTAATTAATATAATTTCATTGAATTCCTTAAGGCCTTCAGCGGCTATCAGCTATGGGGATTGTTTTATGTTTGCTGACTTTTGTAGTTCTTGGGAATTAACAAATTAACTAAAATCTGGGGTCTGTGCTCTCCCTGACGCCACCCCATTCTCTGATACCCAGCTTCCCTCGGCAAGGACTGGCTCGCCTTGACCATCTCACCCAATCTAACTTTCAAGTCTTCAAGGTCCAAATGTACGTGATGCTTACCCAAGAGAGCCCCCAAGGCCACAGCAAGAGTGTTCTCATGTCACGCCACACTGTCACTTGACAAGAGAGAAAGCAGAGATGAAAGGATGTCTGAGACACGTGACCAGCCGTGACCTCGCTGTGGGGAGTCACATCCACTGGGGGTGTAGGGGGCGGTGACCTAAGAAGCCAGAGAAAAGACTTCGTCATGTTTCAGAGGGAGGCTTTGCCAGGACGAGGCAAGACAATGATGCAGAAGGAAAAGAAAGATTAAAGATAGCAAAATATTATCAACGTGCATGTCAGAGAGATCCTGTAAACGCCAAGTCAGATGACGTTCCTCCTCAGCTCAAAACCCTCCCACGATCGAAAGACAGTTAGTGGGAGTGTTGGCAAAGAGGTGGAGAAATGTAGACCCTCATACACTGCTGGTGGGATTGTAAAATGGCACGGCCACTGTGGAGAACAGTCTGGAAACAGCTCCTCCAAAGACTAAACACAGAGTTGCCATAAATCCCCGCAGTTCCCCTCCTGGGTATACATGAGAGAAATGAAAACTGTGTCCGCACAAAAATTTGTACATGACAGCACTCTTCATCGTAGCCAAAAGGTGGAAGCAACCTAAATATCCCCCACTGACACATGGATAAATAAAACGTGGAATATCCCACAATGGAATATTATTTAATATTAAAAAATGAAGTACTGATCCATGCTGCAACACGGATGACTTTGAAAACATTACCCTAAGTGAAAGAGGCAGTTACAAAAGACCACATACAGGGCTTCCCTGGTGGCACAGTGGTTGAGAGTCTGCCTGCCGATGCAGGGGACGCGGGTTCGTGCCCCGGTCCGGGAGGATCCCACACGCCGCGGAGCGACTCGGCCCGTGAGCCGTGGCCGCTGAGCCTGCGCGTCCGGAGCCTGTGCTCCGCAACGGGAGAGGCCACAACAGTGAGAGACCCGCGTACCGCAAAAAAAAAAGAAAAAAAAAAGACCGCATACAGTATGATTCCATTTCCATGAAATGCCCGGAACAGGCAAATCCATAGAGACAGAAAACAGGTTAGTGTTTGCCCAGGCTGGGGGGGTGGATAGAAAGAATCGGGAGTGACTGTTAAGGGTTCTTTTTGGGGTGACAGAAAGTTCTAAGATCGATTGTGGGGATGGTTGTACTGCTCTGTGAATAGACTAAAACCCATTGAATTGTACATTTTACATGAGTGGGTTGTGTGCTGTATGAATTATAGCATATTTCCTGTGGTTCCCACCTGACTCAGAGTAGAAGCCCAAATCCTCACCACAGGCTCTGTGAGCTCTGTGGGTCACCCTCATCTCCCTGACCTCGCATCCCCCTGTCCCCCAGCCCACTCTGCTCCACCTCCTAGGTGTTCCTCAAACCTGCTGCCTTGCCCCTGCCTCAGGGCCTTTGCACTTACTGGTCCCTCTGCTGGACCACTCTTCTCTCAAACCTCCATGTGGTCACCTTCCCTTCCTTCAAGTCCTTCTTTATGTGTCGTCATCTTCTCAGCAAAGACTTCCTTCCTATCAACCTCCTCAAATTACAGCCACACCCACAATCCCCCCATCTCCCTGCCCTGCTTTATTTTTCTCCATTATGCTCACCACCATCCAGCACTACATTATTCCTGTATTTGCTTGTTTTATTGGTTCTCTTCCTCCTCTGGAATGAAAAAGTCTCCATGAGGGCAGGAATCTGTCTATTTTGTTCATTGCTGTATCCCCAACTCCTAGAACAGTGCCTGGAACACGGTAGGTCCTTAATCAATAGGCATTGATAAACAACAGCTATAAGAACCCAGTGGTTAAGAACCTGCAGCCAGGTTACATAGCTGTGTGACCTTGGGCAAGTTGCTTAACCTCTCTGTGCCCTGGCTTCTTCCTTATCTATGCAGTAGAGATAATCTCAACAGTGCCCACCTCCTGGCATAGTCATGGGATTAAATGAGCTAATCCTGGTCACACACTTATCGAGGTGCCATCCTTACATGGGATCCTCACTGCGTGCAGGCTGCCACACTTGGTCCGCCCCACCTCAGCCCAGGAAGAATTCTTATTACCTCCTGGGGCAATGCATGAGCGGTATTGCATGGAAGCTGAATGGCTTGATTCAGAAGAGTCATAGCTGGTTAGTGGCAGAGCAGGGATGGAACCAAGTCACTCGGCTCCAGAGCCCAGACATGAATCATTACTCCCTTTGCTGAAGAAAAAGTGGAGAGAGGGAAAAGAGGAAGTAGTTGGGGAGAGTGAGAGAAAGCACAGGGAAAAAAGAAAAAGCCAACGAGGAAGAGGAAACAATCACATTTGGCCACATCTGCCACCTAGGTCACCACTGGGTGAAGACAGACCCAGAGCTCACATTTGCTGCTTTTATTCATTCAGCCGATATTGACCTACTATATGCCAGGCACTCTGCTAGGTGCTGGGGACCCAGTAGTGAACATACAAAGCCTTGCTGATCTTCTATTCCAGCAGACAAGCAAGATCAATAAATGGTAAACATAATCATTGGTAACTTTTATTACATGCCAGGGCTGCGCTGCCCTATACGGTAGCCACTGACCACGCACGGTGACAAGACACTCGAAATGATGTTCACGTGACAGCTGCTGTGTCCTACACTCGCCAGGTTTCAAGGACCTACTGTGAAATAAAGATCATAAAATATCTCAATATTTTTATGTTGATTACACATTGAAATGACAACATTGGGATATGTTGGGCTAATTAAAAATATACTATTGAGGGCTTCACTGGTGGCTCAGTGGTTGAGAGTCCGCCTGCCGATGCAGGGGACGTGGGTTCGTGCCCCGGTCTGGGAAGATCCCACATGCCGCAGAGCGGCTGGGCCCGTGAGCCATGGCCGCTGAGCCTGCACGTCCAGAGCCTGTGCTCCGCAACGGGAGAGGCCACAACAGTGAGAAGCCCGCGTACCGCAAAAAAAAAAAATACTATTGAGATTAATTTCTCCTGTTTCTTTTTACTTTTTAAAATGCAGCTACTGGAATTCCCTGGTGGTCCAGTGGTTACGACTCCACACTTTCACTGCCGAGGGTGCGGGTTCAATCCCTGGTTGGGGAACTGAGATACCACAAGCCAAAAAATAAATAAAATGCTGCTGGTAAAAATTTTTTTTAATTGCACGTGTGGCTCCCATTGCATTTCTGTTGGACTGCGCTGTGTTAGAGGATGATACATGATTTAGCAGGAAAAATAAGAGAACAGGGTAAGTGCCCCCAGTGGGCAGGGTTGCAATTTAAATGGGGTGGTTGGGGGAGGGCCTCTGTGAGAGGATGACATTTGAGCAAAGACTTAAAGTAAGTGCAGGAACGAGCCACGTAGATTTCTGGGGAAGGTCTTTCCAGGCCCAGGCAACAAGTCAGTGCAAAGGTCCTGAGGCAGGAGTGTGCCTGGATAGATGTTCGTTAAGATGCTATAATATCCCATTGATGCAAATGACTTCTTAGGAGCTGTTTTTCTTCAGTAGGTGAAAATGACTCCTGCAATTTTTTTTTTTACAATCCTTTTTTTTTTTTTTTTTGGCCATGCCAGGCAGCTTGCTTGCAGGATCCTAATTCCCCAACCAAGGATTGAACCCATGCCCCCTGCAGTGGAAGCACAGAGTCCTAACCACTGGACTGCCAGGGAATTCCCGGAACACTTTTTTAGAATTTAGGAAAGTAGATTTTATTTGACACAGAGTACAATAGGGCTGCAGGAAGAGCAAACTGAAAAGACAAAGCAGGAGAGACACAGTTCTATTGAACAGTTAAGTAACAGGAGGGCAAGTCATTAAATGAAGAACAAAACAGTTGAGCTTGATCAACGAATGCTCTTTTTCTAATGCCCATGCTTTTGGAATTCCCGCTCTCTGTTGTGCAGCGGACACAACTACTGTGTTTTGAGGCAGCAGGAGATGCAGGGGAAGTGCTTAAACTCCCCCGTGCAACAGCACATCTTCAGAAGTAGCAGACACCTGGGTAGCTTGACATTCTATGCAAAGATTCATAACGTGGTTCCTGCAGATGGCACAGTTACCAACAACGCTATCCCAGGCTCAGAGGGCTACCACATTTCCCCCTTTTCATGTCAAAGCGCTTCTTGCCTGCACTGATGCTGGCGCCACCCCAGGTATCCACATCCATCACTGCCGCCATTTTGGAAACACACAGACCCTTGCAGCTGTGTGCATATTAATGTTAGTGGAGGTCTCCAGAGTCTCACCACCACCACCACCACATCCCCTAGGAGACTCAGCCAAGCCCCTACAAAACCCTGACTTCCTGCAGAATCATCCACCACCTTGGGAGTCTCCAGACGTCTTCCTTCACTAAAAGCTGCCAGTTGAACTTCACCTTTGCCCCTGCCTCTCAGGACTTGAGACATGTACGTCTCTCTGGCAAGAGCTAAGTCTCCAACACAAAACCACCTTCCATCTCAAAGGTGTAAGTGTGTGGGAGGGCTCAGCTGGCAACCAGGAGCTAACAACTCTGTTCTGTGTCTGCCGGATCACAAGAGAAAAGCCTCTGCCTGTTCCCACAGCCCAGATGGCTGGAGACGTGAGGATGGTTCCAGTCCCAGGACCCAGGAGGCTCCTCTGAGGTCACCTGGTCCTGCCGGACCTGCAGGGATGAACATCCATCCATCCATTCATATAGCAGATATTCACCCAGCACCCACTCTGTGCCAGGCCTACTGTGTGCTAGGGGCAGGGGATAGAATAGTGAACAAGACAGACAGGTCCCCTCTGTCCTGGTCTCACGTTTCAGCAGGGGAGAGAGATTTTAAAACAAAACAAAACACCCCTAAGCAAATAAATAAGGATTTTGTATGATGCTAAAGTGCCAATGAGAGAAACAGATGAGGTAACACCCCAGAGAAATGAGGGGGTGGAGGGGTGAGACCAGAAGGGTGAGACCGGGGAGGACATTCTGGCAAAATACCCAGTAAGTGCAAAGGCCCTGTGGCAGGGAGATGTCCCATCTGTTCAAGGAACAGATAAGCAGAGACGGTGCCATGAAGAGCAGGCCCCTCAGATAGCATGACCGCCCAGTTTCTATCTCTTGTCCCAATATGATTATTGCTAGCACCCTCCCCCTTTTACTCACAAAGTTTGTGCAATAAATGAATTGCTAGGTTTTTCTTAGGCCATGGTAAAGAATTCCAATTTTAGCCGTGGAGATCTCATAGCAGAAGAATAACCTAAATCAGAGTGATCTGATTTAGGTTTTAAAATACCTTTCAGGGAATTCCCTGGCGGTCCAGTGGTTAGGACTCTGTGCTTTCACTGCCGGGGCCCAGGTTCAGTCCCTAGTCGGGGAACTAAGATCCCACAAGCTGCGCAGCACGGCCAAAAAATAAAAAATAAAAAATATATATGGGATTTCTCTGGCGGTCCAGTGGTTAAGACCCCACGCTTCCACTGCAGGGGGCACCCGTTCGAGCCCTGGTCGGGGATCTAAGATCCCACGTGCTGTGTGGTGCGACCAAAAAAACTAAACTTTCAATGATTGCTAATTTTGAAGGGGTGATAACTGTTACGTGAAGCATTTTCGAGGTGTGTACTGCAGGATGTACGGGAGAAAGGCCATTGTGTCTGAGAGTAGCTTCAAAATAATTCACTAAAAGAGAAAGTGAAGAGGATGGATGAAGCAGCTGTAACAAAAAAGCTTGATAGGTGTTGAATCTGAAAAATGGGTCCATGGAGGTTCATGGTACGACTTTCTCTACTTTTGTGTCTGTTCCTACTATAGACTGAATGTTTGTGCCTCCCACACACACAACACACACACAAAAAATTCATGTGTTAAATCTTAAGCCACAGCGTGATGGTATTTGGAGATGGGGGGTCTCTGGGTGGTGATTAGGTCATGAGGTTGGAGCCATTTTGAATGAAATTAGTGCTCGTATAAAGGAAACCCCAGAGAGCTCCCTCACCACTTCAGCCACATGAGAACACAGGGAACCTATAACCATCTATGAACCAGGAAGTGGGCTGTCACCAGACACAGAATCTGCCAGCCCCTTGGTCTCGGACTTCGAGCCTCCAGAACCATGAGGAAAAAAAATATCTGTTGTTTATAAGCTACCCAGTCTGCGGTATTCTGTTACAGCAGACACAGCAAACTAAGATAATTTCCCTTTTTTTTTTTTAAAGACTAAAAATACATCTCCCTGACTGCTGCTTGAGGGTCAAGAGTAAAAAGTGTGGCTCAGCTAGGATGAGAATGAGGTTGCCCTGAGCAGCCTGGGTTGTAGTGACTTGGGTTGGGGAAGCCAGGGAGACCTGGACGGATGGAAGGTGTATTTGGGACAGATGAATCGGGAGTGAGGGGTAAAGGCAGGGAAGAAATCTGTGTCATGTCAGGAAGGGCTCAGTCATTCAACAAATATTCATTGAGCATCTACCCTGTGCCAGACACAGTGCTGTGCTGGGGGACCCAGTGCTGGGCGAAGCAGCCATGGTCCCAGCCCTCTTGGAGCTCACAGTACTGAAGGAGAGACTGAAATAAATAAGCACAGAGGTCTAGAATTACAAACTGCACAACAAAGGAAAAAGAGAGAGTTCTTGCAGAGCTTGAGAGTGGGAGGTCCTATGCCAGGATATTGTCCTGTCCCTCAAGAACCACCTTCTGCTTCTCCATCCTGATGTCTTCCCTAAGAAGGTGACCCTCAGAAACCAGGTCAGCAGCCTCCCTTGTCCTCTGGTTTCTAGCTGGCTCTGGCCACTGGGAGGTAGGAGATCTGAAGAAGTTGAGTGAGGGAAAATGAGATGTTCCCCAGCCTCCTCTGGTGCTATGTTCGTAGTAAAGATACGTTCACCCTCCTTTGCTGCTCCTCTTATCTAGAATCCATTTTCCTTCCCCCAGAATCTGGGCTGACACTGTGACCTCTGTCAACCACAGGTTGACTGTGGCAGAAGTGACCCTGGGTAGCCTCCAAGAGTGGACCTTAATCCATCAGCAGCTCTGCCTACGCCTCCTAAAACACTCCTTCTTGAACTCGGCCACCATGTTGTGAGGAAGCCCAAGCAGCTGTGTGGAGAAGCCATGTGAATGAGGACCATGCCCTCAGCCACCAGCCCAGCTGAGCTCCCAGCTGGCAGCCAGCATCTGTGGACCTGCCAGGCATCCTGGCATTCCAGAACTATTCAAGCCAGAAGATGATAAGAAATACTAAATTTTGTTGTTTTAAGTCACTACCTTTTGGGTTTGTTTTTTTTTTTTTTTAGCAGCAACAGATAACAGAAACGCTCAGGCTGGCCACGACCCTTGCCAAGTAAGGCAGCCCCTCTCCTTCCAGGTTCCAAGGTCATTCCCTCCCCTCCAACCTTCAGCCCTAGGAGTGAGAACAGCTTCACGACTCCTTTTGTTTTCCTCACACCTTTAAAACAGTCCCTGTATTAAACCCTCTTCAAAATCTCCCAGTTTTAGTGCACTGTCCCCTTCCTGCTTGGACCCTGACAGATATGAGAACTGATTCTGTGGTGAAAAAGGAATTAATTAGAGAAGAGGAAGAGAATCCTAGAGATAGCGTTCTGGGGCAAAAGCCTGGAGGTAAGAAAGAATAGTCATTAAAAACAGCAAGTCCCGGGCTTCCCTGGTGGCACAGTGGTTGAGAGTCCGCCTGCCGATGCAGGGGACACGGGTTCGTGCCCCGATCCGGGAAGATCCCACATTGCCGCGGAGCGGCTAGGCCCGTGAGCCATGACCGCTGAGCCTGCGCATCTGGAGCCTGTGCTCCGCAACGGGAGAAGCCACAACAGTGAGAGGCCCGCGTACCACACACACACACAAAAAAACAGCAAGTCTGGAGCCAGATAATCCAGGTTCAAATCTCGGCTCACCTGTGGGCATGATACTTACTTCTCTGGACTTCAATTGCCCCATCTGTAAAATGGCGCTAATAATACCTATTTCAGAGGTCTGTGGTGTGAATCAAGTGAGCTCCTACCTGTGAAGCCCTTAGAACCTTAGCGTGCTTATTTAATAAAACAAACAAACTGAAAGATCTCAGGTTGGTAGAGGGGAGAATGTGAGATGTGAGGTCAAAAAGTAAGCAAAGGTGGGACTTCCCTGGTGGTCCAGTGGTTAAGACTCCTGGCTTCCACTGCAGGGGGCGCGGGTTCAACCCCTGGTCAGGGGACTAAGATCCTACATGCCGCGCGGTGAGGCCCCCCAAAAAAAGCAGAGGTGAGGCCCTCCTTGTCCACCATATGTCAATTCAGAAAGCCTTCACTGGCTGGCCCAGATGGGGTCAGGTCCCTCAATCGTTCATTCATTCATTCCACAAACCACGGCATGCATCGGGCCCTGCTGTGAAGACAGGCAATGTCTTTGCCCTCGTGGTGCTTTCATAGCAGTGTGGGGGACAGACATAAGCAATCAGACTGGTAAAATTAAGAGTGCCATGAAAATAAAACAAGAAGACGTCATAAGGAGAGTTACTTGAGATGGGCCGTCCAGGGGAGGCCTCTCTGAGGAGGTGGCATTGGAGCCAGACTTTGAGGGAGAAGGTGGGGACCCGTGAAAAGTGCTTAGAGCAGTGAGCACAGCACATGCCAAGGTCCTGGGGTGAGCACAGGCTGGACACATCAGCAGATCCACAAGAGGCTAGGGAGGCTGCATCTCAGGGAGTGGCAGGAGGAGAAGTGGGGGACCTGGACCAGCGCCAGAGCTGCAGGGCCTTGTGGGCCCTGGGGAGGGGTCTGGGCTTTATACCTGGGCAACGGGAAGCCAGTGCAGGATTTAAGCAGGAAGTAACTCGATCCTGTTTGCTTTGAAAAAGGTTCACTCTGCGACTTCTGTAATACACCCTCCCCCAAGCAGATTCCTTTCCCTGAGAGCATTTTTCTCAGGTGCAGGTGGCATTATAGACTCAGTGGTGTGAGAATAATATCTTTGTCCCCACTGGTCTGGGACCTGTGTGAGACCGTGTCCCCCTTGCTCACAGGAAACTCTCAGTAAACACAGTTAAACAAAGAACCCTGTGAGTGAGTGTCCTGTGGTCCCTCTCGGCACCACCCCATCTCTGCCCAAATGGGAGTTTCTGCTGCTGGCAGCCGTGTGCAGAATGGTGTTGCCATCCATTTCTTGCCAAAGAATATTTCCGGAACCTGCTTGGACCTGGGTTTCAGCCACCCCCGGCACACACCTCAACCTGGTGTCCAGAAACAGTGTCCCCACTGAGGAAAGAAAATGGCAACTTTGCTGTTCTACAGTTGAGTGAATTTTTTAAAAGGGCAAAGGCCTTTTCTATCCTAAAGGATTCTTTGTACCAACGTTGGCCTCAACAACACTCCTGCCTGGTGGCACAGCGGCCGTCCTCTTGCTCTGATGCTGTGGGATGTGTCCCCAGGCGTCAGCAGGCCCCAGGCAGACAAGGTGGGTGTTGTAAAGGAAGGGGCCGTGACAGGAGCTGCAGTTTTCTGGGCAGGACAGAAAATGTTCTGGCAGGAAAAACAGCTAAACAGATGGGGACCTGCTGCAGACAGAGCTGTTTAGTTAGGCTGAAGCACGAACACTTGGCTTTCATTGAAGAAAGCCGATGTACAGCAGGCCACACACGGTGAGAGGTTAAGCGGTTCTCTTGAGTTAGGAAGAGAGGCCTGAAAAACTCCGCTCAGATTTCAACAAACCAGCGCTAGTACACTTTGGACCTGAAAACAAAAGCCCTAAGAAATTGAGAGAAAGAGAGAGAAAAAGTTGGACTGTGGGGCTTTTGTGTGCTTTTAGATACTTCCCTGAAGGCTGCTGGCATAATCATGCCACCTTCACATTCCACATTTCAGTTCCTTGAACAAAGTGCACTCCCACCCCAGGGCCTTTGCACCTGCTGTGCCCTCTGCCTGGAATCCTTCCCCTGCCCCTCTTCACACAGTTGGCTCTTCTTCATTCAGTTCTCTGCTCAAATGTCACCTTCCCAGAGAAGCCCCACCCTCTCTCCCTCTCCAGCAAACCACTCTATTTTCCTTCTTGAACGCTGTCTGAAATTATTCTGTTGGTTTATTTGTGGGCTTGCTGTTGTGTCTGGCTCCACCCGCTGGAATGCAGTTCTACGACAGCGGGGACCTCTCTCATGCTCTGCAGTACCCAGAACCATCCTGACACATAGAAGACACTCAGTAAACATCCACTGCCTAAGTAAATCAATAAAGCTGTTGACTGTGGCTGCTGGCTCCTTGCCAGAGGGTTTCACATCTGCAGCCATTGAGATGCTTCTGGCTGAAAGTACTAGAAAGCACCAACCTGAGCCGTTTAACAATGAAGACATTTATTATTTCCACAAAAGGGGCAAGTCCTGAGATGGAGCAGCTTTGGGGTTCTCAGTTTCCGTGGTCAAGGATGGACATCATCGAGCACCCACGTTCTTTGCATCTTCCCGGCCCAGCATCTGCGCCAGCGCAAGGCGGCAGCCATCAACCCGGAAGTCCCCCAGCACACCACCCCCGCGTCTTATTGGCCAGAATTTGGTCACGTGCCCACTTCTCAGCCAATCATAGTGAGGGAATGGTGTCAACCTCAAACTTAGCTGACCTTTAGAATCCTGGGGGGCTTCAAAGTCAGAGCTCATGCCCCATCCTCGGAGATTTTCGGGGTCCGGGGTCCAGCACTGGGGTTGGTGTTTTTAACTCCATGTGTGACCCCCACGTGCAGCGGGGGCTCAGAGCCATTCATCTCGGGCTGTGGTTCTCCGTTCTGAGAGATGGGAACAAAATCGAAATGCAAATTCTCGGTCCTTACCCCAGACCTGCTGAATCAGACACTCCAGGGTGAGGCCCAGCGATCTGTGTCTTCACAAGCCCTCCAGGGGATCAGAACCCCTGGGGACTGCGAGAAGGGAAGAGAAGAATCTTCCAGAAGAACAAATGCTTTGAGTGCAGCCTGTGGTTGGGAGGGAGGGACTCCCACGCTGACGGGTCCCCCAGCTCCTCTGCCCGGAGACAGGCCCATGGTCTCCCATTCCACCCTTTCCTTTGAGGCTGCTGAGACCTGCAGCAGCTTCAGATGTCCCCGGGCTCTGTGACCTTGATTTTGATTTGGGCTCTCAAGTGTGGCCTGAATTGAAGTTAGTGCAATCAGCTGGGGGCTCCATGGGCCTTGAAGGGCATCTTCTCTTCCAGCTCCTCTCTCCCCAGACCTGCCCCGCGGGGAACGGAGACAGGTTCTCAGGCGGGAAGGAGTTTATTTCAGCAAGGTGTTTACCGGTCATAAGATACTGGAGTCAAGTTCCTGAAACTCTACCCTAAGGAACTCATTCAGAGTGGAGCAAGACACCAGCGTCAGTCCAGGCTTCGTTATTGATGTAAAAGCGTTTGAGTCATTTTTCCTCTTCGTTCTGTTTTCTCTCCCTCCTACCCCTAGCTAACCATTAAGATTTCTCTTGTCTTGATATTTCTCAAATCCTTTTATTTCTCTCCATCTGTAGTGGGTAGAATTGTGTCCCCCCAAAAAGATATGTTCAAGTCTTAACTCCCAGGACCTGTGAGTGTGACCTTATCTGGAAATAGGGACTTTGCAGGTGTGACCAAGTGAAGATGAGGTCATCAGGATTGGGGTGGGCCCTAAATCCAATGACTGGTGTCTTTATAAGAGGAGGGGACACAGGGGAGGCTGGAGTGATGGGTCTACAAGCCAAGGAACACCAGCAGAAAAAGCAAGGAAGTTTCCTCCGGTAGAGGCTTTGGAGAGCATGCGACACCGTGATTTCCAACTTCTGGCCCCCAGAGCTCTGAGAAATACATTTCTGTTGTTTGAAGCTGCCCAGTTTGTGGTACTTTGTTATGGCAGTCCTAGCAAATGAATGCCCCATTTCCACCGCCTTGGTTAGACCAGTGGTTCTCACACCTGAGGCACTTGAGAATCACCTGGTGGGATGGGGGTAGGGGGGACCCAAAGATCTGCCCCCTCCCAACCCGGGGGCCTGATTCAGTAGGTCTGGATGGGCTTATAATTTTGCATTTCTAGCAAGTTCCCAGGAGACACTGATGCTGCTATTTTGGAGACCACACTTTGAGAATCACTGAAACACCATCATCCTGCCTGGACGACAGACCCATCCCCCAAATGGCCTAAACTGTCTTCTCCATCCTCCACCCGCAGGCAGGCAGAGCTTCTTAAAACTCACCTTGGAAACTGTGTCTCCCAGATTTAAAACCTCCAGGAGCTTCTCAGGACCTGCAGGACAAAGTCCGAACACCTTCACAAGCCACCCTTACTGCCTGGTCTCAGCTGTGGGCACTCGGAACTGACACCTCCACCTTGCTCCAGGGCACAAGAAGAAATAGAGGAAGAATCGCTTTTAAGCACCGCTTTTCTTTGACTTTATCAAGTAATTTTCAATAGATATTGTATTAGTCTCCTTGGGCTGCTGTAATAAAGTACCACAAACGGGGTGGCTTAAAATACAGAGATGTATTCCCTGATAATTCTGGGGGCTAAAACCTGGAATCAGAGTGTGGGCAGGGCCACGCTCCCTCTGAAGGCTCCAGGGGAGGATCCTTCCTCTCCTCTTCCAGCTTCTGGTGGTCGCTGGCTTCCTTGGTGTTCCTTGACTTGTAGACACATCTCATCCCGTGGCCATCTTCTCCCTGTGTGTCTTCAGAGGCCCTGAACAGAACACCCAGCTAAGCTGTACCCAGATCGCTGACCCACAGACACGTTAAAAGGTGTCTCACCAGTCACCTTGGATTAGGGGCCCACCCTATTCCAATATGACTTCATCTTCACTAATCTGCCATGACCCAATTTCCAAATAAGGTCACGTTCTGAGGGGGTTAGGGCTTCCGTGTACCTTTTTGGAGGACACAGTTCAACCATAACAGATATTGATCATAATAAGAGCTGACATTAGGACTTCCCTGGTGGTCCAGTGGGTAAGACTCCACACTCCCAATGCAGGGGGCCCAGGTTCAATCCCTGGTCGGGGAACTAGATCCCGCGTGCGTGCCGCGATGAAAAGCCCACATGCCGCAACTAAGACCTTCGCACAGCCAAAATAAATAAATAAATATTCAAAAAAAATAATAGCTGACATTTAGGGACCCTGAACTGTGCCGGGCGCTGTTCTGAATGCTTTATATCTTTGCTCACTGAATCCTTACACGGACCCTCTGAAGTCAGAACCCATAATATCCCTACTTTCCAGATGAGGAAACTGAGGCACAGAGCAGTGAAGTGACCTGTCCAGGGTCACACAACCAGGCAGTGACCAAGCCTGAATCTGAACCCAGGTCTTCAGATTTCAGAGCCTAAGAGCTACAAAATTCAAGAGAAACAGAAAGGCCTATTTGATGAAGCCAGTCCCCTCCCTCGCCTGTCCCCCAGCCTCCTGTTCCACTCGTACAATTCTGAAACGATTCTGTATTTAATATTTTTAAAATGCATCCAAGTGGCCAGCGTGAGAAGATCATCAGAAAGCTGTTAGAGGACTTCCCTGGTGGTCCAGTGGTTAAAACTCCGGGCTTCCACTGTAGTGGGCACGGGTTCAATCCCTGGTCGGAGAAGTTCCTCATGCCATGAGGTGAGGCCAAAAAAAAAAAACAAGCAAGCAAGCTGTTAGACTTGCTTTACCCACTTTACTGCTGAGCCACGTGGTTATTTTGAATCACTTCTTTGGGAGAGGGCACCATAATTTTTTTCAGAATTGAAAACCTCCAAAAGCTCCCCTGCAGACTCTGACAGCAGAGGTCTGCCCAGCAGCCATTCCTCGGCCCCTCCTCCCCAGCTCACAGGGCCCTGACTGTGCTTGGCCAGCAGAGTTTGCAAAGCCCTCCTCAGGCCTAGAACCTGGCATCCTTATGATATTATATGTTATCGTTATAATGTCAAGGTAAAACAACGGAAGTTGTTTTTTTTAATATTGGAGTATAGTTAATTAACAATGTTGTGTTAGTTTCAGGTGTACAGCAAACTAATTCAGTTATACACATACATGTATCTGTTCTTTTCCAAATTCTTTTCCCATTTAGGTTATTACAGAGCATTGAGTAGAGTTCCCTGTGCTGTACAGTAGATCCTTGTTGGTTATCTATTTTATATATAGCAGTGTGTATATGTCAATCCCAAACTTCCAATTTATCCCTCCCTGCTAAAAACAACGGAAGTTTTAAAACACACACACACAGTTTGCATCTCTCTCTCTATTTGTGTGTATATATGAAAAAACAAGGCAATGTTGAAGACAGATTTTGAAGGATGGTGAGGAAAAATAGGGTGGGGGGACCGTACAAAGTCAGATCTCAGTCATTGTCAAAGCCTTGGTTTTTATTTTGGATGATGGATTACTTTAAAATAACAGGGGGAATTCCCTGGCGGTTCAGTGGTTAGGACTCTGCGCTTCCACTGCAGGGGGCACAGGTTCAAATCCCTGGTGGGAGAACTAAGATCCCACATGCTGTGCAGTGTGGCCAAAAATTTTTTTTCCGTTAAAAAAAATAACCAATTAACTTTTCTTCCCCTGCCCCCCTTTTGGCCGCATCACATGGTATGCAAGGTCTTCGTACCCCGGCCAGGGATCGAACCCGGGCCCCCTGCAGTAGAAAGGCAGAGTCTTAACCACTGGACCACCAGGGAAGTCCCTTAACTTCCTCTTAAAAAAACAATTTTATTGAGTCACACACCATAAAGTTCAGCCTTTGAAGGCATGTGATTCCATGGGTTTTAGTACGTTGGTACTGTTGTACAACTCTCACCACCATCTAATTCCAGAACATTTTTATCTCCCCCAAAAGAAACCCCATACCCTTTAAAAAGTCACTCCCTGCTCCCCCTCCCCCAGCCCCTGACAACCACTAATCTGCTTTCTGTTTCTGTGGATTTGCTTATTCGCACAGTTCATATAGGTGGAATCCAATTAACTGTTAAAAAGAACATAAGCAGGACTTGAATGGACCAGATGATGAGATTGTGGTGCGAACCACGCATTACAGTTCATTCAATTCTGTGCTCTAACAGCCAGCGGGAAAAGCCAGAATCTGGGTCCTTGTGGCGATGTTCAGGTACTAAATTAACCCCTACTGGAGCAGCCTCATTTCTGGCATCTTGTTACGCAACGTAACAAAGGTCTCTATTGTTCGAGTCGCTTTTTTTTTCCCCCCCGAGTCGCTTTTGATTGGATTTTTCCTTACTTACCACCCAGAGCCCTCAAAGTGATATGACCCAGAAACCCACACCCCTACGGCTGCAGCTCCTTCCAGCCATGAGCCTTTGCACATGCTGTTCCCCCGCTGCCTGGAAAGACTCTCCGACCAGCTGTGGCTTCCCCGTCCTTTTGACTTCAGCCTCTGTTTAAAAGTTACCAGAAAGTCTTATTTTAGGGGCTTGCTGGAGACCCTGTCTACATCTTGCTGGGTGGGCCCATCAGCATTCACGCAGGACACATGCGTTGTAGAGGAGGGGGTTCTACCCCAGAGAAGGAAGGAGGAGAAAGATCCTGGCGGGGCAACCACCAGTGCCACCTGCATTTCCGTGGGATTGAACACCCAGCCCTGAGCCCGCTGGATCCAAAGTATGCACCTGTTTCATTTTGAAAAGCTTTCCCAAGCCAGTCTCCAAAAAGAGTATCACCATTTATACTCCCAGTGACAGTATACACAAGAACCTTTTCTGTATCCTCAACAGTTGGGTATTTTCAAACTCTTCATTTTCGCACACTGGAGAGGTGAAAAATTACTAATTGCTTGGCTCTGCACTTCTTTTCATTATAAATGAGGCCAAACATTTTTTCGTATAGTTATCAGCCATTTGTGAACTTCACGTTGACCTCCTGTGATCATTTCTTCTACTGGCTTGTTTGTTAGCACTCGCTCTTTGTATATGAAGGACACCAATTCTTTGCCTAACATCAGAGTTACAAATATATTTTCCAAGTCAGCTTTGCCTTCAATATTTTGCAAAAGATGAAATTTTATTTTCTCGTGATCAGATTTACTTTTTCTATGAACTCTTAGTCTTGTGTTATATTCAGAAAAGTCTCCCAAACCAAGAATTTTTTTTAAATCTGCATTCTCTTCCAGGGATTTGTAGGTGTTTCTATTTTTATATCTCTGCTCTATTTGGAATTAATTTGTTTTCAGCTATGGAGTAAGAAAGGAATCCAGTTATGCCAATCCAATGTATTACAAGTCCTTTCTCCACTGAATGAAGTCACCATCTTTAACAAGCCGGTTTCTTTGTATACTTTCATCTCTCTCTGGATTTTTCTCTTATGACAATGCTCAATCCAGCCATTCCTTCTCTAGGGCCAACTGTATCTAATACTCCATCTTTATAATTCATTATAATATTTGGTAAAGCTAATCTCCCCTCTCTAGTCTCCATTTCCAGAATTTTCCTGACAATTCTCACGTATTCATTTTTTTCTGTGTACTTCAGCACCATTTTCTCAAAGTCCCCCATAATTTCCTGTTGGTTATTTAACTGGGATTGCACTGATTTCTGGCTATATTTAGGGAACTCTGACATCATTCCAAAATGGATTCTTCTTCTCTAAGAACTAAGATCATCTCGCCACTCATCCAAGCTTCCTTTTATATTTAATAGTAGAATTTTAACACATTTTATATTTATATCCTCCGCATTTCTTGAGAAGTTTCCTGCTAAATATTTCATCATTGTGGTTGCTATTGTAAATTGGATCCTTTCTTCCATGATAAGTAAAGTTGTATATTTATAGCCAAGTCCAAAGATTGATTTAGCAGGTATGGATTGAAACTCCAAGAATTCTGCATTGTTAATCCACAATCCAGCCCATCATGACACTTACTGGAGTCTGAGAACCTTTTTCATTCAACACTATGAATCTCAGATTGGAGAAGAATCTTAGGCCAAGGCAGCAAATTTGTTTCTTCCTGTGTGTGTGTGCCACGTTTCACATCCTTTGCAATTTCAGAAAAGTAAGAACTGAAATTAGAGTTTTGCCCAGCACGGAACTGACAAGAGGAAATGTGTTCTTCTTTAAGTGAAACAAAACACAAACTCTTAGATTCCCGTGAATGAGCAACTCAGACTCTGCTCAGAGCAAATGCTTTCTCCTTTAAGAAATCGCTTCCAAGGCAAGACCAAACCTCCATAAACTGAGTGAAAGGAGGCTCCAGGAGCACATGGGAAAGTGCTCTTTTCCAGCAGGTGGCCGGTGTTCATCCAGGATGTAGGGTCTTTGCAAATCACCCACTCCAACTGTCCTATGTTACAAATGAGGGTCATGAGGTCCCGAGAGACCTGTTCCAGAGGATCCAAGGTCCACCTCATAGTTCATTTTGCATAAATACAAACTGTGCACAACTTCTATGGAAAATTTACATCACAAAGCCTCAAAGAAAACCTCTGGAAAGCTGCACAGGAAACCAGTAACAGAGGTTATCTCTGCGGAAGGCAGTCAAAGCAGAGGGAGACATTTTTTACCCCCCCAAAACCCTTTCATGCTTGTGGTAGCTTTAAAACATGCCTGTGAATTCTTTGACATTTATCCATGAAAAGGTGGAGCCTGTTATGCACCAAAGGACACGGTCAACAGAGCGAAAAGGCAACCTACAGAATGGCAGAAAATATTTGCAAATCATATATCTACTAAGGGGTTAATCCAGAATATATAAAGAGCTCTTACAACTCCACAACCCCAAAATCAAATAACCCAATTTAAAAATGGACAAGGGACTTGAATTGAAATTTCTACAAGGATGTTATACAAATAGCCAACTAACATATGAAAAGATGCTCAACATCACTGATCATCAGAGAAATGCAAATCGAAACCACAGTGAGATATCACCTTACACACATTAGGATGGCTACTATCAAAACAAAATGAACAAACAAACAAATAAAACAGAAAATAACAAGTGTTGGGAAGGATGTGAAGAAATTGGAACCTTGGGCACTGTTGGTGGGAATGTAAAATGGTGCAGCCATTATGGAAAACAGTATGGCAATTCCTCAAAAAATCAAAATAGAACTACCATATGATCTACCAATTCCATCTCTGAGTATATACCCAAAAGAATTCAGAGCAGGACCTCAAAGAGATATTTGCACCTCCGTGCAAATAGCAGCATTATTTATGACGGCCAAGAGGTCGAAGCAACCCAAGAGTCCACTGATGGATGGATAAACAAAATGTAGTATACACATACAATGGAATATTATTCAGCCTTAAAAATTAGGAAGGAAATCCAGTCACATGATACAACATGGATGAACCTTGACGAGATTATGCTAAGTGAAATAAGCCAGTCGCAAAAAAGACAAATACTGTATGATTTCACTTATATGAGGTACCCAGAGTAGTGAAACTCATAGAGACAGAAAGTAGAATTCTGGTTGCCAGAGGCTGGGTGGAGTGGGGTGGGAAGTTGTTATTCAGTGACTTTTAGTTTTGCAAGATGCAGAAGTTCTGGGCACCTGTTGTACAAAGATGTGCATATAGTTAACACTACTGAACTGCATACTTAAAAATGGTTAAGATGGTACATTATATGTTATGTGTTTTTTAACCACATTGGGGTGGGGCGGGGAAAGAAAGCAAAAACCAGAACAAAAAAGTAGAAACTAATTCTCTTCCCCTTGAATGTTTAGGCAGCTGTCTCGCTGCTCTGCCGTACACTTACCCCGCCCGCGAGGGTCAGAGCTGGCTCACTGGCAGCCTGTCCCCATTCCAGCCCAAGGGCAGAGGGAAAGTGAGTGGAGGACAACCAGGTTCCTTTTTAACAACATGACCTTGAAGTTGTACCTTCTAGCTGTACTTGCTTCTTAGGCATAGAAGGTGGCAGAAGTGATGCAGTGTTCACCTGGCTCTCAAGGACTGCTGGCTCTTGGAACCCAGCCACCATGCTGGGAGGAACCCCTAACCACATGAAGTTGCTCTGTGTAGAGTTCTGGCAAGAGCCCCCACTGAGGTCCCAGCCAAAACCAGCTCGAGGAAGCCTCCCTGACTCCTCCCCCCATTTTTGACCCCAAGCACGTGAGAGATCCCTGCAGCGACCACCTTGCTGAGCCCACTCACCCCAGAACCATGGGAGATCATCAGAATAGATCATAGTGGTTTTCCACCACTAAGTTCGGAATGGTTTATGAAGCAGCAATAGATAATCAAAGCAATACTGTTGAATTTTTTTAAACCGTGTATATGTATTAGGTATTTTTTTAACTTTAAAAAGACATGGGACTTCCCTGGTGGCACAGTGGTTAAGAATCCACCTGCCAATGCAGGAGACATGGGTTCGAGCCCTGGTCTTGGAAGACCCCACATGCTGCGGAGCAGCTAAGCCCATGCGCCACAACTACTGAGCCCGTGTGCCTAGAGCCCGTGCTCTGCAACAAGAGAAGCCACCGCAATGAGAAGCCCGTGCACTGCAATGAAGAGCAGCCCCTGCTCGCGGCTCACGCAACTAGAGAAAGCCCACGCACAGCAGTGAAGACTCAACACAGCCAAATAAATAAATAAATAAATAAATAAATTTATAATTTGAAAAAGATAATCAAAGCCTTATTGCTGCTTTTAAAGTTTAAAGATTTACATAAAAGCTAAAAAGATTCTACATCACAGTTTTTTTTGCCCATGTATCCTAAAGAACTACTTTCAGAATTCTTTCCTGATTGTGGAATATTTTAAACATTCATAAAAGCATAGGGAATAACATATTCAGCATCCAGCTCTATTGAACCTTAATATTATGACATGTTTGGTGCGCTTGTTTTCTAAAAATACTTTTTAAACATTTTAAATTGCGATTTTAAAAAGACACATAAGAGGACTTCCCTTGTGGCTCAGTGGTTAAGAATCCGCCTGCCAATGCAAGGGACACAGGTTCGAGCCCTGGGCCGGGAAGACCCCACATGCCACGGAGCAACTAAACCTGTGCGCCACAACTACTGAGCCTGCGCTCTAGAGTCTGTGAGCCACAACTACTGAAGCCCATGCACCTAGAGCCCATGCTCCACAACAAGAGAAACCCGTGCTCCGCAATGAAGAGTAGCCCCCGCTCACCACAACTAGAGAAAGCATGCGCGCAGCAGTGAAGACCCAATGCAGCCAAAAATAAATACATTTTTAAAAAATAAAAAAATAAAAAGACACATAACCGGGAACTCCCTGGCGGTCCAGTGGTTAAGACCCTGGGCTTCCACTTCAGGGGGCACGGGTTCGATCCCTAATAGGAGAAGATACCAAATGGGAGCCTCTATGACTATTTTCTGTTTCTCCACCTATTTCCTAAACACTTTTCCATGTGTGCACTGTTTTTCTTTAATCATTTTAACCATCTTGCAAGTGTACAGTTCAGTGGCATTAAGTACATTCACATTGTTGTGCCACCATCACCATCATCCATCTCCAGAACTTTTCCATCTTCCCCAACTGAAACTCTGTCCCACTTAAACAACAACTCCTCATCTCCCTCCCCCAGCCCCTGGCAGCAACCCCCATTCTACTTCCTGTCTCCATGAATTTGACTTCTCTAGGGACCTCATATGACTGAAATCCTACGTTATTTGCCCTTTTGTGACTGGCTGATCTTACTTAGCATTATGTCCTCAAGATCATTCATGTTAAAAAAAAAAAAAAAGGACTTCCCTGGTGACACAGTCGTTGAGAGTTTGCCTGCCGATGCAGGGGACACGGGTTCGTGCCCTGGTCCGGGAAGATCCCACATGCCGCAGAGCAGCTGGGCCCGTGGGCCTTGGCCGCTGAGCCTGCGCGTCCGGAGCCTGTGCTCCGCAATGGGAGAGGCCACAACAGTGAGAGGCCCGTGTACTGAAAAAAAAAAAAAAAAAAAAATCATCCATGTTGCAGCCTGTGTCAGAAATCCCTTCCTTTTCATGGCTGAATAATAGCCTAATGTATAGATACACCACATTTTGTTTATCCACTCATCTGTTGATAGACGTTTGTATTCTTTCCACATTTTTGGCTATGGAACAGTGCTGCTCCAAACATGGGTGTACCAAAATTATCTTTAAATGTTACATAGTTTAAAAGTCAACAGTCCTGTGTATCTGCCACTGCAGATTTGCATTCCGAGAGCAAAAAGTCAATTACTCATGAGGAAAAGGACTAGGTGACAGCCCCTTACCTGTGCAATTAAATGAACAATCTGTACCTGATGATGGAGTCTCTCATGAGAAACATCATATTATTTTTTTAAGTGACAGCCGGGCCCTTTTATAATTTGTCATAGCTTTGGACGTTCCATATCCAATTCTACTCTTCCTTCTGAATCCACATAGCTAATAATTAGCAGCACACAGTTCAACACCAGTGACAGGTGAGGCAATCAATATAAACGGTAAGCGCTGCCCTGAAGGACAAAGTCCCCAATTAAGACACAAAGAACTTGGAGAAATGTTTTTCATATTGAAAGTGCTTTTGTCAGTGAAATAATGAATGAGGTTAGGGGAAACTTAAAATAATTTTCAAATTAAAACTATTGTAAGGTACCATTATTCACCTAGCAGACAAGCAAAGATCAAAGTTTGAGAAGTCCCAGTGCTGGCCAGGGTGTGGGGAAACAGGGGCTGTTGATTATTGTTGGCAGAGTGTAAATTTGTGTAACCTCTTTGGAGGGGGACTTGGCAAAGTCTGTCTAAATTTCAAAAGCATGTGCCCTTTGACCCACAAGTTCCCTTGAGAAACGTATCTATCAGATATACATGCGCACATGGGCAAAGATCTATGTGTAAGAATAGCCATATAGGGAATTTCCTGGCAGCCCATTGGTTGGGACTCTGAGCTCTCACTGCCGAGGGCCTGGGTTCAATCCCTGGTCGGGGAGCTAAGATCCCACAAACCGTGCAGTGAAGCCAAAACAAAACAAAACAAACAAACAAAAAAAGAAAACCTTATTTAAAAAAAGAATAGTCTTATAATCTTGTTCCACTGATTATAGTAGAAAAATACTGGAAGCAACGTGAATAGCCAACAGCAGAAGGATGCTTAACTAAGTGATGGTCCACCTACACCAGCACCATCCAATGGAACTTTCTGCCATGATGGAAACATGTCCACTAGTCACATGTTTCTACTAAACTTTTTTTTTTTTTAATTTTGGCCTCACCACACAGCTTGCCAGATCTTAGTTCCCCGACCAGGGATTGAATCCAGGCCACAGCAATGAAAGGGCCGAATCCTAACCACCAGACCATCAGGGAATTCCCCCACTGCTAGACTCTTAACATGTGGCCAGTGCAATGGATGAACACATTTTATTTAATTTTAATTAATTTAAATGTAAATAGCCATGTGTGGTTAGCTTCTTGGAATCGAACTATGAACTTCTAACAACTTGGCCTTGTCTTTCTTTTATCCACGCCAATGAATCATCCCTGAGACCTCCCTGAAGTCATTCATCCTGTCGCTCCTAAATGTACGACTTGACAGACCATTCTTGAGGTCCTGGGCTTGCTGTGATGGCTTTACCACCCAGCCCAGCAAGAAGATAAAAGGTTTCTTCTTGGAATCAGAGCCTGAATCAGACACTTTGGGTTCCAAGCACTGAGAGCTGCGGTCAGAGCAATAAAACAGAAAAAACCCCAATCTTCGTGGTGCTTCCATGGGGATCTGAGAGCATAGTGGTTAAGACCGTGGAGCTGGGTAATCCCACTCTTGGATATATAACCGGAAAAAACAAAAACACTAATTCAAAAAGATACATGCACCCCAGTGTTCCTAGCAGCCTTGTTTCCAATGGCCAAGATATGGAAGCAACCTGAGTGTCCATCCACAGATGAATGGATAAAGAAGATGTGGTACATATATATACAATGGAATACTACTCAGCCATAAAAAAGAACAAAATGTTGTCATTTGCAGCAACATGGATGGACTTGGAAGTCATTATGCTAAGTGAAAGAAGTCAGATAGAAAAAGGCAAATACTGTATGATATCACTTAAATGTGGAATCTAAAAAATACAACAAACTAGTGAATATCATAAAAAAGAAGTGCACTCACAGATACAGAGAACAAACTAGTGGTTATCAGTAGGGAGGGGAGGGAGGGGCACTTTAGGAGTGAGGGCGTGGGAGGTACAAACTATCGGGTATAAGGTAGGCTCAGGGATGTACTGTACAATGCAGGGAATAGAGCCAATACTTTGTAATAACTATAAATGGGAAGTAACCTTTAAAATTGTATTAAAAAATAAAAATACAAAAAAAAAAATAAAAATCTATACAAATATATATTCTATAACATTAAAAAAAAAAAAAAGAGTCTGGAACTGGGACCAGACTGCCTGGTGCCTTCCCTGTACCTCTCTGTGCCTCAGTTTCTGCATCAATAAAATCTGGACGTTCACCGTGCCTTGGTCTCAGAGTCGTTAAGAAGTTTCAGACTGGGACTTCCCTGGCAGTCCAGTGGTTAAGACTCTGAGCTTCCAGTGGAAGGGGCACAGGTTCGATCCCTGGTCGGGGAACTAAGGTCCCACATGCCAGGCAGAGCAGCCAAAAAAAATTAAAAAAAAAAAAAAAAAGGACAACAAAGAAGTTTTGGATTGAAGTGAGTGCCATGCATGATGAGGAATGAATTATCAGTATGCTAACAGGTAGGGGAACTAACAGTAGACAAATATCCAACCAGTCAGAAAATTCCAGATACTGAGAAGCGGTATGAAGGACCTAGGAGTGGATCATGGGATGAGACTAGTTGAGAGCCAGTGGACTAGTTTAAAATGGTGGTCATGGAAGGGAGGTTGGAGTTGAGACCTGAGAGAGGAGGTGGGTCCTCTGATGGGAGGATCTAGGGGAGGGCGTTCCAGGCAGAGCTGAGTGCAAAGGCTCTGAAGCAGGAAAAGCCCCGGGCTGTTCCTAAGCTGTAAAGAAAACCGTGCAGCTAAGGGAGAATGAATGGGAGCAGAACAGCAGCAATGAGGCCAAGAGATAGGACAGCTGGTCTTTGGGGATTTTTAAGCAGGGGAGGGCTTCTTGTTTCCAATAACTAACTGGGATGGCAAACCAGCAAGCAGGAAGACCTGGACACGAGGGCCGGCGGTCCACATGCTGACACACTGTCACCTTCTGGGGGTCCCCTGGGCCTCATCCCCCTCCCCATGGCCTTCACACCCTCCTGATTGTTGTATTTGCCCAAAGAGAGAGTCAGAAATTAGGAATGAGGGACATAGGCTCAAGCCATCAGCTTTCTGGAAATCTGCACATCCCACACTACTTGGAGGAGGGTGGATCATCCAGGGCCCAAGTGGGAGCAGAGACCCGTTGGGGGGTTAAGATGAAAGAAATGGGTGCCTCGGATCAGGGTGTTGGCCTGGAGGAAGAGCCACAAGAGTCTGGCTATGTTTTAGAGGCTGAGTGGATGGGATTTGCTGATGAATTGGACCGGATGGATGAAAGAAAGAGAGGGTAAGGCTTTGGCTGGAACAGGAAGACACGGAGGAGATATTAGCTGAGACGGAAAGATGAAGGGACAGACAGGTGGAGTGCAAATTGGGAGACAATAAATGTGTTCTATTATCTATATGTTTCAAAATGGCACACACATATGAGGAAACAATCAGACAAATCCAGAATGGGAGACATTAGTTAAATCGGCTGGCGTGGTTCTTCAGTCAGTGTCCTAGGAAATACAAAAGACACAGGGTTTTTCTAGATTAAGAGAAAGAGAGGGTGTGGGGAATTCCCTGGCAGTCTAGTGGTTAGGACTCAGCCTCTCACTGCTGAGGTCCTGGGTTCAATCCCTGGTCAGGGAACTAAGATCCCCACAGGCCACACTGAACAGCCAAAGAAAAAGAGAGACAGAGGAGGGGTGTTGTGTGAACGGAGAGAAGGTTAGCTCTCCCCTGGACTAGGATAGAAGAGGCCCTCAGGCCTGACAACACAGATATGGTTAAAGTACAGCCACCTACCCACGGTTTCTCAAAGTTGTGTGCCTGAGGTACACTGGTGGGGAATTCAGGGCCACATCTGCCCTGACCCCTGAGATCTGCCCCCTAGGTCTGTCTCCAAAAAAGGTTGGTGATGACATCGCCAAGGCAACCAGTGACTGGAAGCGTCTGAGGATGACAGTGAAACTGACCATTCAGAACCAACAGGCTCAGACTGAGGTGGTACGTTTTGCCTCTGAGCTGATCATCAAAGTCCTCAAGGAACGGCCAAGAGACAGAAAGCAGCAGAAAAACATTAAGTGGGAGTATCACTTTGACGGGATTGTCAACATTGCTCGACAGATGCAGCACCAGTCTTTGGTTAGAGAATTCTCTTGGAACCATCAGGAGACCCTGAGGACTGCCCAGTCTGTGAGGTGTTGTGCTGATGGCCACCACCATCACGACATGAAAGATGACATCAACAGTGGTGCCATGCAATGCCCAGTTAGTTAAAAACTAGAAAGGGAAGTGTTTCAATAAAGGAGCACGTAAATAAAGAATCATTTCACAACCAAACCAAAAAAAAGAGGGAGAAACATAAAGGAGATATAATAAGCAATGCAAAGCATGAATCTTTACTGGATCCTGGATCAAAAAATAAATCAGCTCTACTGACATTCTTGGGATGATTTATTCCAAAAACTTTCAAAATTCTCTTTTGGCATGGAAACATTTGAAAAACAAATGTCTAATCTGTTTTCAATTTCTTTTTAAATGAAAGAAAAGAACAGGGCCATTTTAAGACCCATGTAGGCCCTAGACATTTTTACTTTGGATGCCACAGCCAAATATAAAGCATTTCATATTATATCTTGCATTAAAAAGTACCCCCGTTAAATACAAGTCCCTATGTCAGCGTTGAAGTCTGGGCCAGTTTATGTGTTACCTTTTGAAGATTCTAAAATATTTAAATTCATTCTTGTAATTTTCATATATTGGATACAATGTATTTTTTACAGTCTCAAGCATTTCCGCTGGGGGGGGCCTTTGAAAACTCTAGTGAAGCCCATCAGGTTGGACTATGCCAGGGGAATGACCAATAGGGAGGAGGGGGCAGGGAGCTGTGACCCAGCATCTGTGTGGGTCAGTGTGGAGGAGTCAGCATTTCCTTTAAAGCCCATATGACCGGTCTGTTCTGCATTGTGTGTGACCGCCTCTAGGAAGTCCACTTATCAGTTTCCCTTCCCTGGTATTTTTGGGGGTTTCTGAGGAATGCTTACACTTTCCACAAATCTGTGCTGACAGCCCCTTGCTGCTCAGCCAGCCTCCTGCCTCAGGAAATTCTGCCAGTGACCTCTTGCCATCCTATACACGCCTTCTCTGGGCTGCAATATAACCTCTCTGTGCTGTCCCAGGAACCCAGCTCTTTCCTTACTGTAGCCAAGGCTATAGACTTGTTTTTTTTTTTAAGTCAGACATAGGGGAAAGGTGGTATTTTAGAAAGAGGGAGCAGCTGGAGTGAAACAAGGAAGTAGAAAATGTCAGGGAGCATATGGGGAAAAAGAAAGTGGTCAGCAGATAAGAGAAGCAGGGAGAAGGGCATTTTGAGGGGTTAGATCTGATGACATACTGTAAGAAACAGAGAATCTACACTGAATAATAGCTACATTAGATGCTATGGAGTCATTCCAGCTGGAATGGAAAAGGAGATGGCTTGGGGCTTCCCTGGTGGCGCAGAGGTTAAGAATCCACCTGCCAATGCAATCGAACCAGGGTCCGGGAAGATCCCACATGCCACAGAGCAACTAAGCCCGTGCATCACAACTACTGAGCCTGCGCTCTAGAGCCCGCGAGCCACAACTACTGAAGCCCGTGCGCCTACAGCCTGTGCTCCACAACAAGAGAAGCCACCGCAATGAGAAGCCTGCTCACTTCAGTGAAGAGTAGCCCCGCTCGCAGCAACTAGAGAAAAACCTGCATGCAGCAACGAAGACCCAACGCAGCCAAAAAATAAATTAAAAAAAAAAATGGAGATGGCTTCAGGACCGGCAGAAACAGGATAAAGTAAAAGGCATTTGGGAGGACAGTAAATTAACTTTTAGTAATGAGTAAACAAGCCACTGTGAGAAATAGAAAAGTAAAAGCACAAATTGCCTAGTCAACCACACCGCTTGGGGGCGCTGCAGGCTTCATGACTAAACCAAAGTCTGTTCCAGTAGCTCCCTCTTCCGGCAGAGATATCACTGCACACAAAGGCTGACATCCTTGAGTTAAAAAGCGCTTGCCAGTCTCTAGACAGCATACCTCTCTGAGGACCATATTTATAATAACTTGACGAGGACTTCGTTGTGCTTTCAGACAAAACATAAAAAGGAACACTAAACAAATATGAGCCACGCATTTTTCTTCTGGTTTATTCAAGATTCACACAATCACATCTATGTAAATGAATCCTTACATAGTATTAACTCACGTGTGAAACCAAACTTTGGGGTGCTTTAAGATCATTCAACGAAACTGAGCAAGTCTAGCATCTCTGTTCTTTAGCCTCAGAATCCCTTGATGATAGAAAGGCTTCTCGTTCATCACTATATCACTATTTTTCCTGTCATGCTTGTTATTTGTTGGGTGAAAGGTCCTGTAAATGTGCACTAGGGACTGTGTTGCTCTCATGGTCTTTATTCTTGAGAAAATTACATGAAAGGTATTTTTCCTTTATAATGAAATGATATTAGAACTCTGTCAAAACTATAAAAGACATAAAGAGAAAAAGCATGGTGCAGGACAGACTGCAAGCCAGTATGCTACCTTTTGCATAAAGGGGAATTAATAATTAGTGGTTGCTTGTACATGCATAGAGAAATCCTGAAAGAACGTACTAGCGGAGGTGGAGAACCAAGTAGCTGGGAGACAAAATTGAAAACTTTTCATTATATACTGTTTTAAACTTTTTATATGTCTGAAACACATGAATGTATTATCTACTCAAAAAAATAAAAGTAGGAAAATATGAGACAGTAACAAATACAGTAATCATTATTTATAAAAATGTTTTAAGGCTGATTTTTAAAGTTATCCCCAAGAGGGGCTTCCCTGGTGGCGCAGTGGTTGAGAGTCCGCCTGCCAATGCAGGGGACACGGGTTCGTTCCCCGGTCTGGAAAGATCCCACATGCCACGGAGTGGCTGGGCCCGTGAGCCGTGGCCACTGAGCCTGTGCGTCTGGAGCCTGTACTCCGCAACGGGAGAGGCCACAACAGTGACAGGCCCGCGTACGGCAAAAAAAAAAAAAAAAAAAAAAAAAATTATCCCCAAGAACCTTATTAAATAGAAATCTTGTATTTTTATGCGATCCTTTCAAAATATTAGTATATGACAGATATGTGTATAAGGATGTACTTTACAGCAGGATTGTAACAGCAAAAACCTAGAATCAAGTGTTGGTGGACAGGTTAAATAAGTCACAGGTCATCTATACAATGAAATACTAGCTGGAGTATTAAAAAGAATGATGGAGATCTTGATATGCTGGCATGGAAAGAAGTCCATAATTACCTAGTTTAAAAAAAAAAAGCTGAGAAACACTATGTTGTGAATGGTCCTATTTGTATTTATGTATACATCTATATGTATTTACTACACAGGAGGAAAGCCCAAAGGAATACCAAACTTTAAAATTAGTTATCACTGGGAAGGAATATGGTTAGTTAACTATGTAGGAGCTTAGGTGGGCTACCTTTGACTTTATAAAACACACTGTATGTATACATTGTAATTAGAAACAGTAAGAGGCAAATATACTCATTTTCCTGGGAGTAAGCTTATGTGGAACTTTCACTTCCTTTATCATGATTTTAATGTTTGTACTATATCGTATGCATATTTTAATATATTTATATATAGTTTGTACCATCACTGATTTTAATGTAATTGTTTTTCAAATCTTTTCTAGTGTTTGTTTACACCTGTAATTAGCAATTCCTTTCACTAAACTTGACGGGAAGGAGCCAAGTGTTCCTCAGCGAGGTCTCCATTGAGCATCCCCACCCCTAGGACACCCACACAGCTTTATGCTCTAATGCCAAGATCCTTCTAACTGCGTGTCGCACACACGGTCCCCCCCATGAGCTGACCCAGCCCCACATTCTGAAGCATCACTAGCCACTGACCACCTCACGCTTGAAGACAAAGCACTCATCACCAACACCGCCTTAGGAATCTTGCAAAACCCGTCCTGCAGAGCGGTCATTTTCAAGATGCTATTGAGCTTTTTTCCCCTATGCTATGACCACTTATTTTTAATGAGCAATAAAATTTCTTACACAAATACTCACAGCGACTGGATGTGGTTACAGGTGCTGGTGGAGTTCCAGGGATTTTTGTAACGTTGCTTCTCGACCTGTATGTTCATTTGCATGGGTGATTCATGGAAATCCAGTGAACTATACATTTTCTAGTGTCAATACAGTGAAAACCCACAATAAGTAATGGATTTGCCTAAGACAAACTTCTCAAATGACATTTCCTAGTTGTGATTCCCTAAAGCAAGGACTTAAGCCTGTTGACTTCAGGTATTTTAGAACTGGCTGTAGTACAGAATTTCCTCTGCATCAGAAGTTACACATGCATACCCTAAAAGTGGGAGAGAAGGAGAAGCTAGCGGGAGTGATGCTCTTTGGAGAGAACAATCCCTTATTTCGAGTCCTTCAAATAAGGATCTGATTTCTGGGGTACCTACCAACCAGTGCCAGCTCCTCATATTAAACCAGCTTCCCTGCAACTTTCACCTTTGGCTCTAGTTATGACAAAGATACTTACCAGTAGCACTGGATTGGGTAAGTCACTACTATAAAAGACCAAGAGCCAACAGCTTCACCCACCAATTTAGCTATATACAAATCTTTCACCTAGTCACAGAAAATTAAGGAATCTTGACTTTATCTTAGCAAAAATTATGACAATAGCTTTAATTCTCTAACTACTAACTCCTAAACTTTCTAGCATAACGCCTAATGAGACTTTAGTAAAAATTAAACTGCCACGTCCTAGAGAACAAACATATGGACACCAAGAGGGGAAAGTGGCAGGGGGTGGTGGTGTGATGAATTTGGAGATTGGGATTAACATATATACACTAATATGCATAAAATAGTAAGAACCTGCTGTATAAAAAATAAAATTCAAAAAAACATTGCCACATCCTTTTTAAAAAACACCACCTGGTCAAATGACTTTCTATGCAGCTCAACGTGAATTTAAACAGAGCTATGTACTAAAACTGATTTTTCTGTAGGTTCCCTTCCACCACTCCAGCCCTCTAATAGCTCCTCCCTGCTGGTATTCCAGAAACTCTCCCACTCTCAGGGACCACACCCAAACTCAGTATTTTTAGTCAGTAGTTTACAAGTAAATCTACATCTAAGAATCCATGTGGAAAATTCTAACTGCAACCTCCAACTTGTCTGGGTTTTATTTATACTCACCCACTACAGTTCTATGTTAAGGCCACCTTTTACTGACATTGCTTACCTCCAGGTTACCATAGAATCATCTGGTAGACCAAAACTTTGATCCCTGACACCCCACCCCTAGTTAAAAAGAATCTTCTGGAAACACTTAATAAATAGCGCTTCCCTGGTGGCGCAGTGGTTGACAGTCCGCCTGCCGATGCAGGGGACACGGGTTCGTGCCCCGGTCCGGGAAGATCCCACGTGCCGCAGAGCGGCTGGGCCCATGAGCCGTGGCCGCTGAGCCTGCGGGTCCGGAGCCTGTGCTCCGCAACAGGAGAGGCCACAACAGTGAGAGGCCCGCGTATCGCAAAAAAATAAATAAATTACACTATTTGAGAATGCCAACAACTTTATTGAAAGAAAAGTGCAACGAAACTTGTCAAAAGCTTACAAGGGAGAACTTAGACACCTCCCCTCAAGCGCAGGACCAGGTGCAGAGTGGACTCTTTCTGGATGTTGTAGTCAGACAGGGTGCGCCCATCTTCCAGCTGTTTCCCGGCAAAGATCAACCTCTGCTGGTCAGGGGGGATGCCCTCCTTGTCTTGGATCTTCGCCTTGACGTTCTCGATGGTGTCACTGGGCTCCACCTCCAGGGTGATGGTCTTACCCGTCAAGGTCTTCACGAAGATCTGCATCCCACCTCTCAGGCGGAGGACCAGGTGCAGAGTGGACTCTTTCTGGATGTTGTAGTCAGACAGGGTGCGCCCATCTTCCAGCTGTTTCCCGGCAAAGATCAACCTCTGCTGGTCAGGGGGGATGCCCTCCTTGTCTTGGATCTTCGCCTTGACGTTCTCGATGGTGTCACTGGGCTCCACCTCCAGGGTGATGGTCTTACCCGTCAAGGTCTTCACGAAGATCTGCATCCCACCTCTCAGGCGGAGGACCAGGTGCAGAGTGGACTCTTTCTGGATGTTGTAGTCAGACAGGGTGCGCCCATCTTCCAGCTGTTTCCCGGCAAAGATCAACCTCTGCTGGTCAGGGGGGATGCCCTCCTTGTCTTGGATCTTCGCCTTGACGTTCTCGATGGTGTCACTGGGCTCCACCTCCAGGGTGATGGTCTTACCCGTCAAGGTCTTCACGAAGATCTGCATCCCACCTCTCAGGCGGAGGACCAGGTGCAGAGTGGACTCTTTCTGGATGTTGTAGTCAGACAGGGTGCGTCCATCTTCCAGCTGTTTCCCGGCAAAGATCAACCTCTGCTGGTCAGGGGGGATGCCCTCCTTGTCTTGGATCTTCGCCTTGACGTTCTCGATGGTGTCACTGGGCTCCACCTCCAGGGTGATGGTCTTACCCGTCAAGGTCTTCACGAAGATCTGCATCCCACCTCTCAGGCGGAGGACCAGGTGCAGAGTGGACTCTTTCTGGATGTTGTAGTCAGACAGGGTGCGCCCATCTTCCAGCTGTTTCCCGGCAAAGATCAACCTCTGCTGGTCAGGGGGGATGCCCTCCTTGTCTTGGATCTTCGCCTTGACGTTCTCGATGGTGTCACTGGGCTCCACCTCCAGGGTGATGGTCTTACCCGTCAAGGTCTTCACGAAGATCTGCATCCCACCTCTCAGGCGGAGGACCAGGTGCAGAGTGGACTCTTTCTGGATGTTGTAGTCAGACAGGGTGCGCCCATCTTCCAGCTGTTTCCCGGCAAAGATCAACCTCTGCTGGTCAGGGGGGATGCCCTCCTTGTCTTGGATCTTCGCCTTGACGTTCTCGATGGTGTCACTGGGCTCCACCTCCAGGGTGATGGTCTTACCCGTCAAGGTCTTCACGAAGATCTGCATTGTCTGTTGGAACAAAAAAATTAACACAAAAAATAACCCCAGCGTTTAACAGGTAATTCAGAAGTCAACACATACCTAATGCTACAAAATTATACGTCACAATATACTAACCAAATGACTAAGTTGCCGCAACACTCAAACGCTTGACAAATAAGGTCAAAACCAACGTTTCACGCACTTGAGAAAGAAAAGCAGGGAAACGTGACCCCAGTCAACTCGCGGGCCCCACTTATCCTCCCCCCTCACTGGCTGGCTGTCTCCTGCCAACACGGCAGCGACCACCCCAGGCCCAAACCCTGTGCCCCGAGACTAGAAAAACTCTTCCTCCACACATACCAGCAGGCGGCCCCACCCTCGATTATGAGCCCACAGAAGGGATGACGCCTCGTAACCGCGGTGGCGAGCGGGTCCCCTCCCCCATCGCGGGCGCACGACGGCTCCGTGGCATCGGCAGTTAATGTCCCCTGACTGGGACGGGAAACCGAGTTCTCGCTCGAGTCAAACCGTGACCTAATGTTCGATTCCCTCACACGCTGCCCAACCCCGTTCCCCAAAAAGCTGGGCCCCGCCGCCACGGAGGCCTCACGGGCCTCTCGCGTTTCCTTTCCACCCGCAGTCCCCTCCCCCGCCCCCCATCTTCTCTCTCCCCCCTCACAGCCCGCTTCGGAGTCCGGCGTCTCCCACCGAGGACGGCGAACGGACGCCATTTTGCCGCGTTCCTCCCCCTCAGGACCACCCTGCTGCTAGCGGGCCCCGGGTGACTAAAGGCCTCGGCTGCCCCCTCTACCGCAGCAAGTCGACCCCCCGCGCCCCCCGCAGCCGCAAAACCCCCGGGCCCCCTCCTTACCAAAGTGGTGGTGACGGCGGCAAACGCAGAAAAGCAGCAACTCAACTCCGAGCCTTCACGAAACCGCCTGCGCAGCGCCCCCAACGGCGCTCCCTTATATAGTTACAGGTAGCGCCGCTCCGATAGATCCTTCCGCAGAAACGCCGAGAAGGGACTACTTTTCGAAGCCCTCCTGCCCTCTGAAGAGAAACCCCAGACTCGACTAATTCCACTCATAAAATGCTCTCCTGTGAAGACTGGAGCTTTGGGGCCGAATCTGGCGCGGAGCCGGCCGCCGTCCCGAGAGGCGGGGCGGAGGGATCAGAGCGCTCGTTGAGTGCTGCGTCCGCGGACTTGCCCGGGGCTCGACTTGAGGGGAGGGAGAATGGGGAACGGGCGGCCTGAAAACCCGGCGTGGAGCCACCCAGACGTCCGGAGCGGGCTGTCTCCACCGCCCGGCCTCGATGCCCCCTGCCCCCGGCCCGGACGGGCCCCGCCGTTCGCGAGACCCGCCTTAGGCGGACAGGGGTCCGGCCGAGCGCCTCACACCGAGTCGGGGTCCCGCTCCCCCAGCGCACACCCCGCCCTGCCCCTCCCCGCCGCGAATAAAGAGGGGTGTTTATTGTGAGTCGCATTTAGATAACGGTAGTGTTTCTGTTGCCCTGAACTTCCCCCTCATCCTCAGCCCGTCGCTAGGCCTCTCTGGGAGTCCAGCCCCCCAACTTGTGGCGGCCGCGCCCATCCCCCACCGGGCGGGCACCGGGACAAGACGAATGACTCGACAAATCCCAGGGCCGCGGCCTCAAGCCCGCCTCAGACGGGTCGTCAGGAGCCTCAGGAATTCCTCAGAACACAGGAGTGAAAACTAAGTTTCCAAGGGAGACATGCCTATTGGCAGGTCTACATTGAATTTTGAAAAGAAAAGCAGAAATTCCACACAGCTGTGTAAAACTCTTTGAGCTGGACTTGAAAGCTGACAGAATTTTCCAGATGGCTCTTCAGCCTTCCTGGTTTGTGCTTGATTATCAACAGGGAGGCATTGGAATTTGAATTCTGTTGACATTTAGTTGAGCTCAGAAATCAGAAATCAAACCTATTTAAGCCCGAGATTTTAAGAAGATACTTACTGAATCTAAGATCTGTTTATTCCTGGGGGAAAAAAAAATTAATATCCCAAATATAAAATTTAATTCTCTAGGCAAATTCCCTTTGGGTAAAAGAAGAGAAAAAGATTGTCAGTTAGATCTTTTCCCTTTTTTTATGACAATCTATTTTATGATCTCTGCGTCCTTTCTCCAGCAGATTTTTAAAGTATTTTGAAATATATGGACATGATGCCAACAGATTTTTTTGAAGTTTACAGTGGAAAATCTTCCTCATGCCTTCAATTCCCCAGCCACCGTTCTTTCTGGACTCTTCTAGAAATATTCCCTATTTGTACAAATGAGGGGAGGGTGTTTTTAATTTTTACCCTTAAAGCCTTCAAAAATATATATAGAGAGAGAAAGGGGCAACTGACTAAAAAATGTTCTGCCATTAGGAAAAGACTACATTCCTGCTTGAAATTATGAACATTATATTATTTAAACATTATACTTAAAACGTGAATCAGAACAAAACTGCTCTATATTTTCTTTGGTAACCTGTGTATGTACTTATGAAAAAGGTCTGAGCAATTTTCAAAATAGACTTTAACCTCTATCATTTTTAACATTTTTCAGAATGAATTTATTACTGGGAAATTAGAATGAATAATAAAAATAAAATGTCATTTTTCAGCTTAGCAGGAGACCCCAGTTGACAGGGACAGTGGAAAGAGACAAAGTTGGTGATTAAATGTTATAGTTAATCCCACTAGGGGATTGTAAGTAGAGAAAAAAGTATGTAAGCTAAGTGGTCTTTCACTCAAGAAAGCAGGTTTACTTAACCACAAAACCAGCAGGCTTGCTTAGCAAAAAACCCATGCAACAGAAGCGTGAGACATGCCCCAAAACAAACAACGGTGGAAGGAGACCCATATCCTGCCCAGTGAGCTCAGTAACTTAATGATTCCTAGGACATGCTCCTCTGGGCACACTAAAAACAAACCTATAAGGAAAGGGTGACATTATACTGAAACCTGAGATGATTTACCATTTTTAATATATGTTACCACCTTTTTGCTCATTTCCACTGTGCCATGACAGTCCTGACTTGACTATGGAGCGACAAGAAAACTCCCCTGCCTGACATGGAGGAGGAACTGATGATGGAAGCTTAACATCTACTCAAGAATGAGGAAGAAGGTGGTCTTTTCCCCCTCCCCATTGTTTGTTGGATTCTAAAACTGTAGCCCACTAAGTTCTCGGGGTGCAGCTTCCTCTCGCCCACCCACTTGGAAGCCTCACAAGCGTCCTATTCTAATAAATCACTCCTTATCTATCGCTTTCTGAGCTGAGACGTAAAGAACTGGAGCTCCTCGGAGCCTCCCGCCCCCAGATGCATTTCTGCCGTTTCACAGTAACTTCCAGTACAGACTTCCGTGAAGGTTATTTCTAAATTTTTGGAAAGGGGGTTTAAAGGAACAGAACATCAAGGCTCTTTATAAAGTTTTTTTCTTTTTTTCTCCCTAATTTCAGGAAGAAGTTTTCAGAGGAACAAAAAGCTGAGGTTCTTTCTCAGGTGACCAGACCCGGCTTCAAACCACACCCTGTTTGCTTTTGGCTGTTCCTTTCCTGCAAGCCTTGTGATTCCTGTTGTTTAAAGGCTGTCACGGGTTTTGTGACATAGTTGTTTTCATGGTCCAAAAGGTACAGAGAAAAACAGGCCTGATTTCAGAGGCAAGGGAGAGGGAAAGAAGGAGAAAGAGCGGGGAGAGGAGGGAGAAGAGAGGCTCAGAGGGTGGGGAATGGGCCCGGGGTTATCTCCAAAGAGAAAACAACATTCTTACGAGCCGAGAACACTGTGTTGTCTCTAGCAGAAAAATTCTCTGCACCACCCCTGCGGTCCCTAACTTAAGTCTAACTGTGGGTTCGGTTGAAGCAAATAAAAATAAACATTTGTCCAAGGGCCCTGAGGTGAGGGGGAGGGGAGGGAAAAATGACCTCCCCAAAGACAGGTGGCTGCTGTTTATCTCGAGCAGTGGTTCTCAACCACGAGTGATTTGGCCCATCGGTGGACATTTGGCCATGTCTGGAGACATTTTTTTTTTTTTTTTTTTTTTGGCCCCTCTCCGCTCTTGGGATCTTAGTTCCCCGACCAGCGATTGAACCCAGGCCACAGCAGTGAAAGCACCGAGTCCTAACCACTGGACTGCCAGGGAATTCCCAGGAGACATTTTTGGTTGTCATACTGTGGTATTGGGGGTGAGGGGTGCCACTAGCATCTAGTGATAAAGGCCAGGGATGCTGCTAAACCCTTCAATGGACGGTCCCCCATAATACAGAATTACCCGGTCCCCAATGTCAGTAATCCATCGGGTTGATAAACCCTGCTGTACAGAGGATTTTTGTTGCTGTTGTTACAACTGCTTTTCTATTTGCTGAGAAGGGCCCCCAAAGTCTAAATGTCCCACTTGGATTCAGGAATCGGGTATCAAGTTACGCTCCTAAAATCCCCTGACCTAGAATGCAATGTGCTAGAACATGCCAGAAGCAGCTTGAGTCACCGGATCCATTTTCAGCTCCTTCATCCACTGACGCATCCTTTGCAGGCACCCCAGAAGGGATTGCTTCAGAGCTGGCACCAATGGAAGAGTGACAGAGACCCAGCAACAAGGCGGGATTGGTGGGCAGGCATGAGCACGTGATGAGCTGAGCTCACAAAGGGCCTGGGTGTTGGGCTGCAGGGGGTTGGACTGGTGCCTGTTTGTCCGCCTGCCTTTCCTCCTTCCCCCAAAGGATTCAGCTCCCCTGAAGGTCACACAACCTTGTATGGGACTTAACTCAGCATCATGAGAATGTTCGCAAAACGACCAGCAAACATTTTCCTCCCAAGGGAAACGGTGAAATCGGAGAGCTGGATAGGAAAGGTTTGCCTTGTGTTGTCATCAGTTATATAACCATAAAAGGAAGTCAAGGGAATCTGCTGCTTAGGGGGGAAAATAAAAGAAGAAGAAGAAGCCCTAGAGGCTCTGTTCCTTTTCCTGCTTATATTTGTGTATTTGCATTGTGTGGCAGAAAACAAACTGCTCCGGCTTCAAAATAACTCATTTCATCCCCCACCAGTCAGAAAATCAGACCGAAGTTCCAGTCCCCAATTTTGCCTAGTATAGGAACGTTACAAAGTTAGTTAACTTATTGGGTCTTTGTTTGTGTTTTAATTTGTTGTCTTTAAATTGTGGCAAAATACACACAAAATATATCATCTCAACCATTTTTTAGTGTACAGTTCAGTAGCGTTAAGTATATTGTAGGGAAGGAAAAATAATTTTCCTTTTACCCTCTGATTTCTTAGCTGAGATGCCTGTAATGAAAGACAGAGTAACAAGAGGAACAAAACAAAACAAAGCACAATAATTTATTAAGATGCACACGTCTTTAATATATGGGAGATACCCCGGAGGGAAAATGTGTCACTCAAAGATGTGACTTTAGAATTTAGGCTTAAATACCATCTTAACAGGGAAAGTCCTCTTAAGGGAGAGTAAATGATTTTTGCTGGGAGACTAGAAGAATGGATAGAGATATGATAGCTTGTGACACAGTTTGGTATCAACTTTTAGTCTCTCCTGTGTCAAGAGCCACTCTTCCCTGGTTGGTGAAACTCCCGGGGAGGGGATCTAGGACCATGGAGTTCCTTTTGAAGGTTCTGTCTTTGGGCGGAGAAGGGGAGTTCAGTGAAAGCCTTGCTTTGCATTTGCTGTTTTTCAAGTGCCGACAGCTCAAAATAACGTCAGGGGCATGTTCTGCTACCTTTCAACTTTCACCCTGTTGTGCAGCCATCACCGCCATCCATCTCCACTCTTCATATTGCAAGACTGAAACTCTGTACCCAGTAAACACTAACCCTTCACCCCCAGCCCTTGGCAACCATCATGCTTTCTGTTTCTATGAATTTGGCTAGTTTTTTAATTTTAGATCTCAGACCAGGATCGAACCTGGGTCCCCCTGCAGTGGGAACGCGGAGGCTTAACCACTAGACCGCCGGGAAGTCGCGAGAATGTGATTACCTTTGGTACCTCATATAATGGATTTTGATTTTTTTAATTGTAAAATCAAATCTAATCATTGGAGAACATTTTTTTTCAAAGATTTATGACATCTTTTCTAGAAAGCTCCATTTCTCAGCACACCTTGTTCTTTTTTCCTTATGGTGTTTTTTTTCCTTGTCATTGTGCTATTAGAAACATTTAAGCATAAGATACAAAGTAAAACAGAATCATGTGATTCATTTCATGGGAGGCCTGATAACTTTAGAGATAACTTCAACGTTTTGTTCTCTTAAAACCTTGTTGACATTTAGGGAGAAATAACCTTCACGGAAGTTCATTACCAAGAGAAGCTGTCACCAGTACTCCACTCCCTAACTGGGTGAGTCATTTCATGAATTTGTTTCATCTCAAAAAACGAAGGCTGTGCGGAGTCAGATCCTTCCAGCTCTAAGATGAGGTGTTTTTATGATTTAAAACATGAGGTCAAATCAAATGAGAGACAGGATTTGATGGCTGAAGAATTCATTATTTCTGCAGACGAAGAACCACCGAACCCAGAGTGCAACAGGACCCCTTCTTTTAATAAAATAGCTTTTATTTTTAATGGTAAAGTACAGTGTATAAACATAGGTTTAAACAGTAGGTGTGCCACAGCCATTCATGCATTCATACGTGGCCTGTCGCTGAGGAAGCAGGAAGCACAGTCCCGCCTGCTGTGTCTGCTGGTTTCCTTTTGGGTGGCTCCCTCTGAAAAGGGCTCCATTTTCAGAGGGAGTTACTGAGAGCACAACTAAAGAGCAAGGGCCCGCACAGACGCTCAGACCTTTGAACGACGTCCACGTTGTCGTCTGATGGCCGGGAATGAGTCACCAGGCCTCCAGGCCTTTTACTGCAGTCACAATGCCAGGAAGCGTAGGGTAAATTCCCTGAATGATCATTCTCACTTTTTCCGTGGTTTCAGTCATCATGTCAGGTTTTGCCTCTACATGTTTCTTGTAACTGCTTCCTTTGCCTCTTCTAACAAAATTACATTGGGAGTGTTAGTGACTTCAAGAAGGGCAAATCCCACCTATTGTGAAAATCCCACTTCCAAGTAGTGACCGGAGGAGTAATACCTGTTATAATCACGTCCATGGTGTTTGTATGATGAACAGGGGCAGAAATTTGAGGGGAAAAAAAAAAAAAAAAAAAAAAAATCAGAGAAGGTATAGTGGAGATGCCGGGGATCGAACCCGGGGCCTCATACATGCAAAGCATGCGCTCTACCGCTGAGCTACATCCCCCTCCCCTTTCTTTTTCTTTTCTGAAATTCTCTGCTATAGTCTATTCTTTAGATTTTTTTCCCCCTAAATTAAAATGTTGTATACCTAAATGGGTGTTAAAGTTTAAAGCAAACCAAAATAAATCGTTTTATGTTTCCCAACTAGACCCGTCCTGATACCGGAGCCAAGGAGCAAAGGGAGACAGACCTATTCTTGAATGTTGCTCCTCACAGACAGAAAAGAAGGAACAGAAAATAAAAGAGTTTCTTTCCAATAAATAAGGACATTGCCCCCATTGCACCTCCACCCAGAAATCTCCTGTTTCCTGGTCTTTAAAACCATGCCAACCTTTGGTGACTGTGAGGTTTGCAGTTTATTTTTCTTTTAATTTTTCTCCAACAAGAAGTCTGAATATTGAGACTTCCTGGTGGCGCAGTGGTTAAGAATCCGCCTGCCAATGCAGGGAACACGGGTTCGAGCCCTGGTCTGGGAAGATTCCCACATGCTGCGGAGCAACGAAGCCCGTACGCCACAACTACTGAGTCTGCGCTGTAGAGCCCGCGAGCCACAACTGCTGAGCCCGCATACCTCAACTACTGAAGCCTGCGCGCCTTGGAGCCCGTGCTCCGCCACAAGAGAAGCCACCTCGATGAAAAGCCCGCGCACCGCAACGAAGACCCAACGCAGACCAAAAAAAAAAAAAGAGCTCTGAATGTCAACATGAACCCTCAGTGGAAAAGAATCTGAAAAAGAATATATACATATATACACTTGAAACTAACACAAGACTTCAATTAAAAAAAGATATATTCAAAAAAAAACCAAACAGATCCACCCCCACTAAAACGCTGAGGAAGGAAGGAATCTCTTTGAGATAGCTCACTGAAAAGATCCATTCCTTAGCTGTCAATTAGCGCCTCTTTTCCAGAGTGCTCCCCAAGGGGAGAGAAGTCACAGTGCGTCTGGAGTGTCCTTCAAGTCATCAAGGTGCCACTCGCTGGTTCGGTGAGAGACAAGGAGAACACCGAAAAGTGCGGCTACGCCTCTTTCCACCAGCACTTGAGATTTCCTGGCAAGAAATAGAGTCACTTTACTATGATGTGGAGAACGCACCCCAAACTACACTGCCACCTCAGTCCTTAACTAATCGTCTCCCTTACAGCCTGCCAGTACCTGAAACCCTTCATAGTAAAGTCCCAAATGGGCTGGTGCCCGGGACATTGGACCCAGCAGCTGTAATTTCATTACCTCACCTCTCTGGGCCTCATCTGTGAAATGGAGATTTGACTAGTAACTGCTTCACAGGGTGATTGTGACCATTGAAAGAGTTACACAGAGAAGGTCTAGAACGAACAGTGCCTGGTACGAGGCCCCTGCTCTGAAATGCCAGTTCCCATGATTAAAAATGCTGTTATTATAGGAACTCCAGCGAAGAGCTACTACTTCTCATATTCACCCCATGTGTGAACTGACACTTTGCTGATACTGTTTTGGTGAAACAGGAAAAGAACAGGAGGGTGATGGGGTGAGCTGCGGAATGGGGCTCCGTTGAAAGCCATCCTCTCTCCTTATTGTTCTAGCTCGAGAGGGCGGCCATGAGAGCTGCGACCTGAGCCACAGGACGGAAGAAGGACGGCAACATAAGTGGTGGTATTTTGGACGTGGTTCGGGAGCGAGCTGAGGGGTTGTAGTCAGTTCAGCAGGTGCCCCTGATTATTCTGCGCCAAGCAAACCCGATTATGTTTGCTTTTCTGTGTAAAACTTAGAATCAAATCCATGCTCCTAACTCTAGCCTTCAAGGCGTCGGTGATCTGGCCTCTGTTGACCCCCCCTAACGTCCCTCCGTTACGCCCCTGCTCCTCTCTACGGGCACTCTAGCCACACCTGCCTCCTAGCTGTTCCTCAGGCGACCAGGCTGCTATGCACCTCAGGGCCTTTGCACTTGACATTCCTGCTGTCTGCAATGCCGTTCCCCAGATCTCCTCATGGTTGGCTTCTTTTCATTGCCGGGGTCCTCAGGAAGGCCTTCCTGGCCACCTCTCTTAAGGGACCTATGGGGCCGTCCCTGGTGGTCCAGTGGTTAAGACTCTGCCCTTCTACTGCAGGGGCTGAGGGTTCGATCCCTGGTCGGGGAAATAAGATCCTGCATGCTGCACGGTGTAGCCAAGATTTTTTTTTAATTAAAAAAAAATTTTTTAAAAAATGAAGGGACCTGTGAATCCCATGCATTCGCTATCGCATCACTTCAATTTGTTTTGTTTTTCTCCATAGCATTTATCACTCTCAGAACCTGTTTTTATACAATTCGCTTATTGTCTGTTTCCATGCCTTGGTCCTAAGCTCAGTAGGGCAGAGCCTGGCCTGTTTTGTTTCCTGCTCTATCCCCTGAGCCTTGAACAGTGCCTGGCACATAATAAGTACTCAGTAAATATTTATGGAATTAATGTGAAAAAAAAATGAACAGACAAATAAATGAATGAAGATGAGGAGCCTGGGAAGGATGATAGCCATATATTCAGGAAGCTGAGTCTGCAACTGAAGTAAGACAAAAAAAAAAAAAAACGGTCCAGTTTAGACTCACCCTACCTCCTGTCTCAAATCCATAGACATTTTCTGAGGGCCAACCTCTGGGCCGGCGCAAGACATAAGAAGATGAAATATTTGCAGCCGAATGAGCATTTCCTGGCCTTAGGAGTTGACAGTTTTATTCAGGGAGATCATTATATAAACCAAACACTTGACAGCGGCGCTGTGGCATGCAGAAAATGGAAAATTCCACTTCAACGTGAGAACTTTTTTTTTTCTTTCTTGTAACCATGTGACGGGAGGACGCTTGTCCTGACTAGACCAAGCGGATGATAGATAACCGCCGGTGCAAATCTCGCTTGCCTGCCAGGTTGATTCTTTCAAAGAGTAAGGAATTTTTATGAGAGTTATTTATTTGGAAGAGAAATGAAAATGTATTGAAGCTCGAAAAGAGGTCGCCTCCCCGTCGGGGAATCGAACCCCGGTCTCCCGCGTGACAGGCGGGGATACTCACCACTATACTAACGAGGACTAGCTCTCTACAGGTCTTTTCGGCTCTCCCCTAAAAGGTACATTCAGCGTTCCCTAAATAGTCACATGTTCCAAAAGGTTAAATATTTCACCTTCTCCTACAAAACAAAAGAAGGGAAAATCCCACTTTATTTAATTCCATCTTAAAGATTACTTTTCCTCCCTGGTCCGTGATTTAGCCGTGAGGGTTCAGAGAGCAAAAATTAATAAACAGCAAAAATTAACCAACAGACATCTAACAGAGGTTAAGTGTCTATGAAGTGAAAGAAACGGAGTTAGGGAACTCTTGGTCTTGTCCTATTTTTCCAGTTGGGGAGTTGTAAGGTGGTTCCCATATCCTCTGGCTTCCCTTCGATACTGCTCGGAGATGTTTTAACCAAAGAAAATGAAACCCCTTTATTCGTTTGAAAGAATCATTTCATCTTTTTTGTTTTCCCCCGACACATGGGAAGAAAAACTAAGCTGCCGAAACCCGGGATCGAACCAGGGACCTTTAGATCTTCAGTCTAACGCTCTCCCAACTGAGCTATTTCGGCTACTGTCACTTCTAGTCTGCGCTTTTGTCCTCCTCGTCGTCTAATGTCCCTGGGTCCTCGACCTGTGGATCCGCTGCTGAGGAACCGGGGTCGGCGGGAACGCATGCCTGCCAGGCTCGCCCCGCACCCGCCCATTCTCGTCCTTCAGAGCCACCGCCTCCGAGAAGCCTTCCCTGATCACACCTCCCTACGTGACCCCAGCCCTTTATTGTTTACCGTTAGCTCAGGTATTGTTTTCCTTGTCCATTATCTTTCCCCCCGGTTAGAATGACAGACCCACGACGGGCAGGGAACTCATCAGCCTCTGTCACTGCTGTATCGCTTAAGGCCGACAACAGTGCCTGGCACCTAATAGGTGCTTAAAAATAATTGCTGAATTAAGGAAAGAGCGAATCTTACCTGGCTCAGAGCTCCGCTTTCTCAGGCTCCCTTCTCTGCACAACTGAACAAGGTCTCCCCTTGGGTGCAGCTCACCAAGCAGCCCAACGCATGGCAGGGATGCTGACCACGCCAAGGCATGTGGGAGGCCGTATGGGCTTTCCTTGGGGCAGTGACACAGATCCGGCCTCCAAGCATGGCCACCCCACCTGTGGCAACTGCTCAGCTTCAAGGCACGAAGAAATCAACAGGTCGGCATCCAGGTTTGGTTCTTTCTGCTTCCCTGCCCTTTGGGAGATGGGTGGCTGGGGAGTGTTGTCTGGGACAGGATGAACAAGCGTGGACGCCCTTCATGATGTGAAGTCATTTAATAAGTGTTTGCTAAGCACCTAATGACCCTGTAACCCAGTCACAAATACAGTAACAAAATAGTTCGTCATAATAGGAATGCTAAGAAGCAAAATGAATGGTAGTGATGGGATGGAACACCTGGGATGGGGGCAATAAGAGAAGGAGAGTGCTGAGAAGACTTGGAGAATGAAGAGCCTGCTGGGGGAAGAGCCTCCGGAACAGAGGCAGCAGCTGATGCAAAGGCCCTGAGGCTGAAACAGAGTCCGGCCAGTTATATGAATGGAAAGAAAGTCAGCGTGGAAGAGGTGAAGAGGTTGAGGGGACAGGAGATAGGAGGCAAGGACAAAGAGGTGGGCAGAGGCCAGACCTTGCCGGCCTGGAAAGCCACGGTGAAGGGTTTGTACTTTCTTTTGTGTTGGAAAGCTGCTGGGGAGTGAGTGATAGGATTTACCTCGTAAAGCCTCCCTTGACTGCTGTATGGAGAATGGACAGGAGGGGCTCAAGTGGCAGCAAGGAGACCAGTGAGGTGCTGACGGCTCAAAATAAACAGTACACCAAAACGGGATGTCCTAAATTCCTTCAGGAGCAAGGGGATACAGCAGGGGACCCTACCGCTGCTTTTCACGAAAGCGTAGTAGCTCTTGAAAAACTAAGTGTACCAATTTCATAAAACTCGAGTAAGGAAGAAATGAAGGAAGGAAGGGAAGGAGAGTGGGAAAATAAATAAATAAAATTGAAACAGTCCAGAAAACTACCGAACGGAAAGGCAGAGTCACTCCCACCTTATCCCAGTCCTTCTCCCCAGAAGTAACCAGGGTCTAGACCAGACTGATTCATGTGACCTCGGACAAGTTACTGGATCCACGCTCTGTGCCTGCATTTCATCTGTCTGATGTGATAAAATAGCCCCTACTAGGCTTATTGTGAGGACTAAATGGGTGCACACCTGTAAAGCGCTTACGAATACTGCCTGCTGCATGATGGGAGCTATATAACGTTCGCTCTAGTTGCTGCTGTAATCCGATCAGAAAGATAAACACGAATATACTCACTATGTATATTTATTCTTACATAGAAGGGAGCCTATAGTGCTCATGGCTGAGTATACTGTCTTTTCCACTATCTTCTTGAGGAAATGGACATCTTCCGAAAACCAGATTTACACGGTTTCACGCATATCTGTCTATCATAGTCATCATTTTGGAGAAGATGCCCCAAATGTCTGTGTGGGGGTTAAAACAATCGCATAGCCTCCCCGTCGGGGAATCGAACCCCGGTCTCCCGCGTGACAGGCGGGGATACTCACCACTATACTAACGAGGACAAGCTCTGTTTCGTGCTCTCCCGCCAAACCTATAAAGAAACACCATTCTCCGGCTGCTACACCCATCTACTCCGGACACTGGTCTCCACGGGCGCAGTGCCGGGCGACCCTGGTTGGTGGGCTTCCTGGGACGGGAAAGACTTACTTGCGTCTCTGAAGGCGCTGAGCCTCCAGAACGGAAGAAACGTGGAGGAGCGAAGTCACTACTTCCTCTATCCTCAGTTCCAGGAGGTAGATTTCCGGGTCTGGGGATGTAGCTCAGTGGTAGAGCGCATGCTTTGCATGTATGAGGCCCCGGGTTCAATCCCCGGCATCTCCACGTTTTCACCCACAACTAGTTTTTCCCCCTCTGGATCGCAGTCACACGACCAAAAGGCAAAGCAGGGAAGGGGACCCAAAGCCCCCGCATCAGCTGGCTTAAGAAGGGAGCTCCGTTGGAGAGGGCGGCGCTAGTCAAACGCCCTTGGTCTCAATCAGAGATGCCCGTGTCCCCTCCCCGGGAGATTCGGATTCAGGTCAGCAGTGGGCTGCGTTTTTAAACAAACACTCCTAGTGATTCACGTCATCAAGCAGTTAGAAAACACTGGATTTCTAAGGAGGGTTTTGCAACTGGCCATTCATTCCGTGACTCCTGAGCGCCTAGTGCCAAGAAATGCGGACACATTGAGCGCCTACTGTGTGCTCAGGTAGTGTCAAGTACCCTTGTATCCCCAGATACCCCAGGCAAGGTTTCTCAGCCCTCCTGTCCTCAGTATTCCAGTCTAGGAAACTAGCAATAAGGAAGTAGCAATGAGCTTTATGAATATGGTAATTGCGATGAGATGGAGACTAAAGGGGGAGGACGTGGAGACTGCGGTAGATAAAGTGTCAGGGGGGCCTGTCTGCAGAAAGAGGAAATGGCAGGTGCAAAGGCCCTGAGGTTGAAGGGGGGCAGGGGGAGGAATCTGCATGGAAGGGACAGAAAAAAGCCCTGTGCATGTTTAACGAATGAGGGAAGGAGAGGGTTGAATCCTTCAAGACACTGGAAGGCCTGCTGCAGGGGAATGACAGGATTTCCTTAGGTTTTAAAACAGCTCCCTCTGGCTGCCATGTGGTGTCCACCACAGGCGGGCAGAGTGGACCTGAGACCCGCCAGGAAGCCACCGCCGTGGCCCAAGCGGGAGCTGCTGGAGGCTTGCTGGAAGCGGAGGCGGGGATGGCACAGCAGTGGAAGTGGGGAGCACGAGGGGGTTCTGGACAAATCCCGGATGTGGACTAACAGACCTTGCAGATGGCTTAAATGCGGAGGGAATGGGGTAGGGGAGACCGCCTAGTTCGGGGGAACAGTAGGGTTAGTAGCTAGGCTGTGGAGAAAGTGAATAGTTTTGGAATATTAAACGCTGTTTCTCTCTGTTTTTTTGTCTTACGTATGTGTTTATGTTACAGAATTTGTGTTTATTTTTTACTTTTCTGGCAGTGCTGCGCGGCTTGCAGGATCTTAGTTCCCCAACCAGGGATCGAACCCGTGCCCCCTGCAGTGGACCACCAGGGAATTCCCGAACTTATGCGTTGATATTAATACAAACTGATTCAGGAAAAATACCTAAAGTAAAAGTGAGAAAAATGATCAACCTCTATAACTGTGCCACAGGATTACCACTAACACGTTCATGAGCATCCATCCAGACTAGTCTCCACGGATGTGTGCGCGCGCACATGCAGATGTCCCCGGACCACCCCCATGTTCAGAGGTTGGCCCAAAGAACTCAGTAGACGCGGTATACACCTGTTGTCACAGTCAAGGTTTATTACAGCAATGTAGCCAGCGGGGAGCTGACTCCAGGGAGGGGACGCCCACTCCACAGGAGCCGGCGGGAGCCTTGGGGGACCTCGCTGGCTGTGGGCAGGGTGCACCACACCCGCAGGGAACAGGGAGTGGAGGAAGGGCCCGTGGTCGCCTTCACCCTCCAGCCAGCCCTGCTGCTCTACAAGGGACTAATGTCGTCCACAGAGCACGTTTAAAGCAGGACCAGCATGGGAGATAAAACCATGATCCACCCTGTAATAAAGAGTTACAAAAGTCACCCCGCGTGGGACTGCCCAGGGCGGCAGCAAGCTGTGCCCAGAATCGAGCCAAGATGACCAAGGGTGTCCAGGGGCTCCACCTGCCTCCTGGGAGCAGTCTGGAGTCAGGGTGACCATGGTGGCCACCGGCCACTGCCAGCCCCCTGGGTCCTCAGGCCAGTCCTCGGCCCTGCAGGCCGACACCGGGTCAGCGGTCAGGAGTGGGTGGCCAGGCTTTCTCGATGTTGGCGTGCACGGCCTGCGGGAACCACTCGCAGTACTCGGCCAGCAGGTCTGCAGGGGTGGGAGGGAGGACGGTCAGGGCGGCTCTGTGCCCGCCCACCCGCCGCAGGGCACACCCTCCCGCTAACCCTGGGCTCCCTCGGTGGCCCCATCCTGTCCCCCCGCAATGCCCTCGCCACGGGGCACCCTTCCTGGTCAGACTCACATTTGGGGTTCTTCCTCCAAGCAGCCAGCAAGGCGTCTCGGCAGTCGGCTTTCTCAGCAACAAGGGCTCTCAGGAGGTTCTCTGTCCTGGGCTGCAGCCTGCGGGTGGGGAGGCAGGACGTGGGGCGTCACGAGGCCCACACGCTGGCACCACTGCCAGGCGTGCCCAGGAACTGCAGGGAGTCCCCTTCCCTCCAGCAGGCTGGGGGTGCCGGCCGGATGGAAGAATCCAGACTCCATCACCTCCCACCACTTGCCTCTGACCCGCCCACCCAGTGCTCGTCCATCTGGAACCTTCCTCCAGACTCCCGACCGGCTCGCAGCCCTGCCTCCCCTGACCCTGCTCAGTCAGCCTTTCCTGACTGAGCCCGCCCGCCCGCCGCCTCACCTCCACATCCTGCTTTGACCCTTCGTAGCTGTGCCACCCCTGCCACTTGTACTAGTTCTGTTTGGGGACAACCTCCCTGCCCTGGGACACGCCACGGGACAGGGTCACGGCTCGATCGTAACACGAGAACGCGCTCGGCACAGAGCGGATGCTCAGAACCAAGTGCTGGCTGGAGAACTTGGCTGGTAGGGGCTCCTGGACCCACAGCCTCACCCTGAGTCCCCGGGAGTGCCACAAGAGAAGAGACTCCTGTCTTCGTAAGGCCCTCAGTGGGTGGGGATCTGTTACGGCGGCCCCAGGACACTAGTCTCAGCTCCCTCCACCACCACGTGCTGAGCCGACGCCCCCGGGAGAGACTGTACCTGGCCCACGTCTTCAGCATCGTGCTGGGGCTGGACAGCAAACAGCTCTTGTACGAGGCCAGCTTGTGGAAGACCTGGGGAGACACCACAGGATGGGGTGAGAGATCTGGGGCTCACGTCCCACCCGAGGTGCCAAGGAAGGGGCCAAGGGAGCTGTGCCGCCTACCTGCCCCTCCAGCAGAACCCGGGCAAAGTGCTTGTAGCAGTCAAGGCCTTCCGGAAAATCCACCTGGACCGCGGGGAGCGGCCAGCCGACGCGACCTGAGGCGCGCGGGCCGGTGAGCAGGGGCCACGATGGAGCCCCACGCCACCCTCCCCCGCCAGTCCCCTCCCCGCCCGCCAAGGGGGCCCGCAGCCTGGGATGACACAGCGCAGGACACACACACCGCCCAGGGCACTCGGGAGGCGGGACCACGTGTCCGGTGGAGCCCAAGGCCGACGGGAAGTCACCCCGACTCACAGAACACGCTGGCCCGGTGACACAGCATCCGCCCCTTCTCGGGGCAGTAGGTGGGGGGCGGCTCCTCAAGGGGCTTGTCAAACTGGCAGTAAGAAGGCAGCAGGACCGGGATCCACTGCACCTCCACAGTCGAGACGCCTGGGGGCCCAGGAAAGAAGGGGTGGGGGCTCGGCGAAGGGCTCATGGGTTCTCCCCTCAAGGGTCCAGCGACACGGCTCACCAGAGCCACGTGGGTCAGGCGAGGGGCTGGCCAGCTGCGCTACCTTTCATGTACATCTTGGTGGTCTCCACAATTTCCTGGTAGACCACAAACTCAGGGAGCTCCCTGAAGAGCACGGAACTGGGGTGGATGAAGACTGGGTCGTCGAGGAGGGGGGTCTGCGAGAGAGACGGCGGGTGGGCGTGAGTCTGGGGGATGCGTGAGCGCCAGGTGAGGCTGACCCCCTGAATCCAGTTACACCCTCAGCCAGGAAAGCAGGAGGGCATCCGTCGAGTGACGAACGGCCACCCTGGCGGCGTGTGTCCGCCGACGGAGCGCGTACCCTGCTGTGAGAGGTACTGACACGGATTGCAGCGTGACTCGCCAAAAAGCGCAGCACTGGGCGAAGGAAGCCAGTGCAAGAGGCCACGCGGTGGAGGATCCCATTCGTGTGAGACGTATAGAACAGCAAATCCGTAGAGACAGAAAACAGATTCACGGGGTGGGGAGACTCAAGAGAAAATGGGGAGTGACCGCAATGGCTATCCGGAGTCTTTTTGGGATAATAAAAACGTTCTGAACTTAATTGTGGTGATGGGTACACAACTCTGAATAGACTAAAACCCCCTGAATTGTACACTTTACAATGACAGGTTGTATGAGATGTGCTTCTATCTCCATTCAGTGAAGTTGGGGCGAAGCTCACGCCCAAAGGGAGAAGTGGCTGCACCGTCACTCCACCTTGGCCCTGGGTGGGGACCTTCCCAGAGGCAGCGGGACCCGTGACCCGGGAGGACAGGCCCATCCACACCCAAGGGTCCCCCCCAGCTGCCCCTCACAGGCGTCCTGACGCTGCCCAGAGCTGGGCGTCTGGAGTGCCCAGGCTGCCAGGACGTGAGACGGAGGGCAGGGAGGGCGGGGGGCCCGGGCGCAGCGACTGCCCTGCTGCCCGTCCCCGAGCCAGCGTCCAACCTTGTAGGCGTTCTTCCACTTGTCGTCCAGCAGGTCCTCACTCTGGACCCTGCGGGCCAGGTGGTCACCCAGGCCGGCCGTCACGATCTGGCGCAGGTAGGTCACCTGGCTCTCGGAAGGCGGCTGCATCTTGGGGTCCACGAAGAGCCCAGCCTCGGGGCACATGGCGTTGACTGGGGGGAGATCCAGGCGTGAGGAAGGCGAGGCGGGGGCTGGCTCCGCCCGGCCTTCTGGAAGGCCCCACGCCGTGCAGCTCGGAGCTCTGGCCTCAGCGACTTGCGCATCTCGGCCCCCGTCCACCGAGGATGCCCACCCACACCCACGTCTGCCTCGTCCTTGGGACAAAACCCCAATTCCCTTGCAGGCGGCAGGCTGTGCTGCTGCTAGACCTCGCACTTGACTCCGTCGGGCTCGGGGCAGGGAGCACGCCCAGCCAGGAGACATAACAGACGAGCCACGCTCTCTGAGCAGGACGAGTGTGGAGACCACCTCTCCCCTCGAGGGCCCTGCGCTGCTGAGCCCAGGCGCGAGACGCGGGGCGAGGCCTCCTTCTTCTGCGTGAGAAGGATCTGAAGCTCTGGAAAACTCCGCAGGTGGGGAGAAAGGAGGTGGGGCTTTGGGCCCTGCTGCTTGTGGCGGGAGGAGGCGGCAGGGAAAAAACGAGAAGAGCAGGACGGGGGAGGCAGGTGGGGAGAGTGGGCTTGCGGATCTCAGCTCCCCGACCGGGGACCGAACCCGTGGCCCTACAGTGGAAGCATGGGGTCCTAACCACTGGGCCGCCGGGGAAGTCCAGGGCTTTCTGTTCTGAGGTTTGCAATGTAAATCTGTCTTCCCTACAGAACCTCCAGTGAAACCTATGTTGTTTAACTTAAAAAGAGAGAGAAGAAGAAAGAAACAGGAAGAAGGCAGAACACTGGGACAGGACGCGGAAGACCTGCCACCCACGTGCAGCCCTAATGTGGCTTCAAACAGGTCCGGTCCCCACCACTCAGACCAACAGGAGCGGGAAGCAGGGGCTGAACCGTCAGCTGCTCCCCGACTCCAACGAGAGGGGCCCCTTCCACTGCTGGAGAAACCAACCAGGGCCGGACCCTACTCGGGAGCAGGGACCCCTGCACGAGGCTGCTGGGCAGGAGGTGCGGCCAGCAGCCGGTCCAGGCCAGAGCCGGGACAGAGGGCGACGAGAGAGATGTCACCGAGGAAAGGATGAGCCGGACAGACAGCCTGACGGGAGAGCGTGCACACGTCACTGCCCTGCTCATGTGCGTGCCCTCGAAGGACCACAGAAGTGGCAAAAGCACTAAAACAGATTCCAACGAACAGGTGAATTCGCAGATGTGGAATCTGTGAATAACGGAGATCGACTGTACGTGGGTGACGTCGCTCAAAAGCGACTTTAAACGCCAACGGGGTCAAGTTCTCTGCCGGGCGCAGGGCCATACCCGCAGTGGTCAGCTGGCCCCTCAGGCGCCGGATCTCCATCATGGCCCGATACCGCAGCCCGTTGGCCTCACAGAACTGCGGAGAGCAGCCCGCGTACTCGCAGGCCCCCACGGCACCTGTGGATGGGGTGGGGGGCACGTCACTCCTTCCCGCTGCCCCGTCCCATCCCGCGTGACCTCCCCACCAGCCACACGCCACACCACGCAGGGCACTCACCCAGCAGCACCATGAGGTCCCCGAGTTTCAGAGAGGCTCCCTGCCCCGCCCAGATCCTCTTCATCTGGGCTACCCGGGCCCGCTTGCCCTTCAGCCTGGCGAGCTCGCCGTCGCTGGCAGCTGGCCTGCAAACGCACACACCACACAGGCTGTTGCCCTGGCCGCGCACGGCTGCAGGGGCAGGGGACGCGCCAGTTACTCAGGGTGGGCCCAAAAATGCCTGGTGGGGGTCACTGATCAACATGACCCTGATCGTGGGACTTCCCTGGCGGTGCAGTGGTTAGGACTCCTGCGCTTCCATTGCAGGGAGCACGGGTTTGATCCCCGGTCAGGGAACTGAGATCCCACAAGGTACACGGCGTGGCCAAAAACAAAAACAAAAACGAAAACAGAGATCGGTAGAGATCAGAATGCTGCCCGGCGCAGGGCGGGCGGGGGTCTCGCACAAGACCACTCAACAAGTCAGAGGTGCCCTAGGAGGCCAGGCTCCACACCACGGCTCAGCCAAGGGCAGGCGGCCCCCGAATGCCCAGCCCCCGGCCCCCACCTGTCCAGCTCCTCAAACAGCTCCCGGACAGTCATGGCAGCCACGATGGTGATGGCGTATGGCAGGCAGCCGTGTTGCCTGCTCAGCGCCAGCATCTTGGCGTAGCGCGGTGCCACGGGGAACGTGGCCATGGTCCTGCCCAGCTCAGTGATGGGGCGGCTCCACCGGGACCTCTGCAGCTGCTTCACCCTGGAGGATGGAGGCCTGTGGTGGGTGCGGGGGAGGCTCCACGAGAAGCCTTCGGCACCCAGAGGCCTGGTGCTCGGTCAGCTCGGGAGAGGGCAGAGGGCAGAGGACGGGGCGGGACCTGGGCCCTCCACTGCCCCCGAGCTCCTGCCCCACCTTCCTGTTTTTGGGGGCGCCTGCAGGGCACCCAGTGCGATCAGCAGCTCCTCGGCGGCGATGAGGGCCTCCACGGAGGGGGGCGTCGGGAAGGGGAAGTTGATGACCTGGGACACAGGGAGACACGGCAGGAGACGGGTGAACGTGGAGGAGGAAGCAGGGGACCGGAGGAGGGAGCAAGACCAGGCCTGGCAGGAGGACGGGGCTCCTACCGCCTGCCCTCCGAGCACCACTCACGCTCAGAACATGGGACACGGGGGCCCGGACACACGCCAAGTCCACGGGCCGGGGAAACTCCAGAGGCCCTCTTCCTTCGTTCATTCACACCATCCACTCACTCAAAAGCATGTACTGAGCACCTCGTGTGCGCCAGAGGCTGTTCTTGGCGATGGAGATAGAGAAAAACAAGACAAGGATTCAGCCTCCATCGAGCTTTCATTCAGCCACAAGGGGCCGCAGACGACCAGTGAGTATACACGAGAAGAAACGTCATCACAGGAGAAAATGTGCCCAGACAGTGAGATGATCAGGGGACAGATCAGGGACAGGGAGTGACCGGGGTCAGGGAGGGTGGCACCGTAGAGTGACCAACTCAAAACAGCATTCAAATAAACATCTGTACATACATGTTCACAGCACCACCGGGCACGGCGGCCAAAAGGCGGGAACAACCCAAATATCCATCGATAGATGGAAAAACCAGGGTCCATCCATACGATGGAATGTGACTCAGCCATAAAAAGGAACTAAATTCTGACACATGCAACAGTGTGGACGAACCTTTAAAACACAACGCTGCTAAGCTCAGCCGTGGATTATCCAAACAACAGAAATATAAAACAGGTATCGATTGACAATATTTGCTGAAAGTAACTGACTCTGATTCAAACTGTCAGCTAGGTTCTCTGACACTGAAAATAAAATACCAAACATAACTAATGTAAAAACTTTTAGCAAGGAAAAGCATGATCCTATCTTTTATATTATCTTACTGTGTATTGAACTGATAGATGAAGTTTACATTGGCTAAAAAAAACCCCGAAAAAAACAAACCACGATGCTGAGTGAAAGAAGCCAGACAAAAAAGGACAAATATCATGATTCCATTTTTATGAAATGTCCAAAATGTAAATCCTTAGGGACAGCAAGAAAGCAGCCTCGTGGTTGTCAGGGGCTGGGGGGAAGGGAGGGCTGGGACTGACTGCTGATGGGGGCGGTTCTCTCTGCCTGCACCAGCCCTCCCGGGGCAGGGCAGAGGCGGGCACCCCTGGACACAGTCACTGGGTGCAGCACTGGGGAGGTGGGGGGCCCACAAGAAACCGCCAGGGGGCTGGGCAAGCACCACAGGGCTCAGCTCCTAGGGCTTCCTGGGCTGCAGGGAAGGAGGAACAACCCATGAGGGGCTGGGGTCACCCTTGCCCACCAGACTGGACACAGGTACCCTGGCAGATCAGTGGGGTGATGGCAGGGCTAGTGCTGCAACTGACCTTTTCTATGTTGAGAGCTTTCATCTGAAGGGTCAAGTCTTCGACAGGCCTCCGGGTGATTTCAGGAGGGGGGAACTTCTCAAAGTCACCGAAAACCGCAGATGAATAGAGTCTGAGCAGAAGGAAGCACCAGAGACTAAGAAATGTTAAGTGAATAAGGAGGAAACTCAGCCCAACTACCTGGCATTGAATCTTGACTCCACCACTTTACTAGGCAAGGTGTTTACCCTCTTCCTGCCTCACTTTCCTCACCTGTGAAATGGGCGAACATAGCAGCTGCCCCGTTGGGATTGGTAAAGATACTTCAGGTATCTTCACATAGACTGCTTAGAACTGCCTGGCACACGGCACTCGGGACGCTTTAACTACTTTATTGCTTACGACTTTTCTTGGCATAGTTTCTCAATTTTCTTTTCTTTTGTAATGTAAAGCAACGTTGAAAAGAACAGCATACAGCTATTGAAAACAAACAAATAAAACCCAGCATACAGACTGGGAGAAAATATTTGCCAATGATACCTCTGACAAGGATCCAACACTAGGATTATACAAAGAACACTTACAACTCACCAATCAAACGACAAACAACCTGACTGAAAAGTAAATGATAGGGACTTCTCTGGTGGCGCAGTGGTTAAGACTCCACGCTCCCGATGCAGGGTGCCCAGGTTCGATCCCTGGTCAGGGAACTAGATCCCACATGCGTGCTGCAACTAAGAGTTCGCATGCCATAACTATGGAGCCCACGAGCCGCAACTAAAGAGCCTGCCTATGGAGCCCACCTGCCGCAACTAAGACCTGGCACAACCAAGTAAGTAAATAAAATAAAATAGCAAATACTATAAAAAGAAAAAAAGAAATGATGGATCTGAATAGACATCCCTCCAGAGAATACGTACAAATGGCCCATAAGCACGTGAAAAGATGCTCAACGTCATTAGAGAAATGCAAACCAAGACCACTGTGAGATACCACCTCGTACTTTCCTTTTTATAAAGTAGAAAAGAGTGAGCATTGGTGAGATGTGGAGAAATTAGAACCTTCACACACTGCTGGTGAGAATGTATAGATAAAATGGAGTAGCTGCCATGGAAAACAGTCTGGTCGTTCCTCAAAATGTGAAACACAGAGTCATCGTACAACCCAGCAATTCTACTCCTAGGTATATACCCGAGAGGCATGGGAACAGACGTTCAAATACTTGTACATGAATGTTCACGGCAGCACTATTCACAGTGGACAAAGTGTGGACGCAACCCAAGAGTCTATCAACAGATGAATGGACAGTGAGATGCGGCCCCTCCACGCAACAGCATGTTACTCAGCCATTAAAAGGAATGAAGCACTGACACAGGCAACAATGTGGATGAACCTTGAAAACATGATGTTGCGTGAAAGAAGCGAGACACGAGAGGTCACATATTGTCTGATTCCATTTACAGAAAATCTCCAGAATGAGCATGTGTGTAGAGACAGCAAGTAGATGAGTGGCTGCCGGGCGCTGGGGGGTTGGGAGTGGTAGGGAGATGCGGGGAGAAACTGATTAATGGGTACAACTGATAAATGCGGTCTCTTTTGGGGTGAAGAGAATGTTTAAAAATTAATAGTGGTGATGGCTGCACAACACTGTAAATATACTAAAACCCACAGAATTGCACACTTTATATGGTGAGTTTTATGGTATGTGAACTTTACCTCAAAAAAGGTGTTAATAAAACAAAACAAAAATCGAGGTGCTCATAAACACAGGGCCTGACGTCAGTAGCAGAATAAAGAAATAACGCAAGTGCCTGAAAGCCAACAGAAAAGGGGGTGTGAAGGACGCTTTCCAGCGGGACACGGGACCTCCCTTTCCTGGCCCGTGGGTGGGTGACCACCGCACAGTGGCCCCAGCGTCACTGGAGGGGCCCCCGGGAGGCCCACCTGTAGCAGTGGCCGGGCTCCGTCCGGCCCGCGCGTCCTGCCCGCTGGTCGGCCGAGGCCTGGGAGACCCAGGTGACGCGGAACGAGGACACGCCGGTGACACGGTCGTAGTGCCGCCTCTTGATCTTCCCACAGTCCACCACGTACTTGATGCCTGGGATGGTGAGGGACGTCTCGGCCACGTTGGTGGCCACAACACACAGCCGTGTCCCCTCTGGGGAAGGTTGGAAGACCTAGGATGGGGGGACGGGAGCAACAAGAAAGTTGACCTTTGTCCCACCAGAGTCAGGGAAGAATCCGCGGGACAGAGGTCAGAGGAAGTCAGCCGGGCGGGGCAGGGCCTGGAGGTGACTCTCCCCGCCTCGGGCCACTGCTCCCCAACTAAATGAGGGAAGCGTTTCCGTCCTCCGAGTAGGAGATCCCCATACCCTCTCAAAAGTCTGGGGCACTGAACAGACAGCTGATGGAGAGGGTGACCCGGGGCCTGACCTGCTCCCACCTCAACGCCTTTGGGTGCCCCCCACCCGGCATCCATCCCAGGCCCCGCACGGTTACCTGCGCCTGCTTCTCCGGGGCCAGCAAAGAGTAGAGAGGGAGCACGTGGAGGGGACGCGAGGCATCGGGCTGCTCACCTGCAGGGGAGGCAGAGGCCTGCGGCACCCCGCTCCCCTGCGGTCCAGCACCCCCACCCGCTCTGCCGGGGAGGCCCCCCTGCAGCCCCGCTGCCAGGGCTCAACCCTGGGCACTGGCAGAGAGGGTCGGCAAAGCCAGCCACGCTGCAGCCTCTCCTCCTCGGAAGAGCCCCAGGCCCTGTGTGGGGACCCCTAAGGGCTTGATTCTGCCACCCACCAAACCCCCAAGGCCTGCGTTCACCCAGCAAAGCCAAGCCCGGGGGTGGCGCCCCCATTACAACCGGCACAACAGAGACCTGAGGGCCTCCTCTGTGTCAGGCGGTTTCAGGAGCTCAGGAGACGGCAGGGGTCAGAGCGGGCAGGAACCCCAGCTCCCCGGGGGCTCGTTGCTGGACGGGGCCCATCGCGCGACCCAGGCCCACGCGGTGGAAGCAGAGGCCCCGGCGGGTCCCACCTCCGTCCGTCCCGTCGTCCCCCAAGTCCAGGTCCAGGTCGGAGCCCAGGGCCTCCTCGTCCTCCTCGTCCATTTCCGCTTCCCTGTCCTCGTCACCTTCGCCCGCTGGCAACACCGAGTAATTGTCCAAACTGATCTGGGGCAGCGTCTACAGTAAACAAGACATCAGCACCGCGGGCTGCGAGGGACCCTGCGTAGAGACCGGCGTTGCGAGCAGAGCCCGCGGCCACGTGACCCTGGGCAGGTCACTCGACCCCGTCCTGCCTCAGTGTCCTCATCTAAGAGTTGGGGACGATCACGGGACTTCTCGAAGGGCTGCCGTGAGGATGCTACGAGCTAACACACGTGCAGCCCTGAGACCACTGCCTGGCACGCTGTAAGAGCAGAAGTGATGTCGTGCAGACGCCCTGGGGTGAATGCCCCCCATGCCCGGCCGCCCCCCCACCTTCAGCTGTTCAGCAAGCACGAGGGGTCCCTTTCCCTTGTCTGACCCTCCCTGGGCATCCATGCAGGCCCTGCTCAGGGCTCGGGGCTGGGCCTTCCAGAAACTTCCTCCAGGCCCCCAGTACAGGGAGCCTGGAATGTTTTAAGTCGCAGCCCACCCTGCAGCCTCCGGAGCGGCACCAGTCAACCCCTCCCTCCACGGCAGGAAGGTTCTAGACCCCTGGTGCCCAAAAAGGCCACCAACAGCCCCAGATGGCCACTGGGCACCTGAAGTGTGTCTAACACGACTGAGGAGTTGAATCTTAATTTTATTTGGTTTTAATTAAATTTACATCTGTGCAGCCATATAGGGCTAGCGGCCACCACACGGACAAGGCAGCTGCAGGGCCTGAGCTGCCCCCTTCAGCCTCTACGTACCGTGGCCTTGACCTTCCTCGCCCGAGCCTGCGACTTCTTAAACCTCCGCATTTCTTCTACCGAATCTTTCTGATCGTCCTTTTCTGGGAAAAGATGAGCAAGTTAGGGAGAAGGCCATCTTGTGGCTGGTGCCAGGTCATCAGGGTCCAGGGTGAGGTCACTGCATCGATCACCATTCACTGGGGGGACGGGAGGGCGGGCAAAGGGCTGGCTCTTTCGGGGGAGGCTCCAAAGCCCAGGCTGACCGCCCGCAGCCCCTTGGGTGAGGGGCTTCAGCTCGGGGTTACCTGGAGGCCTGTGCCTGGCAACCGGGAAGGCTCTCCTCAGCCTGCGGCACAGTGCGTGCACCTCTGCCTGCCCCGTCAGGAACACCAGGATGCCGCCTGTGGGGAGAACCAGCCCCGCCGTGACCCGCTTGTTCACACGGCAGACGCTGCCTTGGCCGTGACCGTGTGCCAGGCCTTGATCTTGAGAGCTGGGGTGTGAGGCGGTGCTCATCAAACCAGGGCTGCAGAGGCCCAGACGAGCAACGGGCAGCTGCCCGCACACCGAGGGCGCCGGGACAAGGAGCTGAACAGTTGCTGTGGGAGCCGGCGCCCCACCCCCCGGTACGAGCCCAAAAGACGGGGAGAGCAGCCCTACTCTGGGGCAGTGGGAGCAAGCCAAGGGCCCACCACCTGGTGGACGGAACCAACGGAGCACGTGCCACGGGGACATGGTGAGAACCGTGAGGGGTCAGGGGTGAGACTCGGGTGGGACGCACCTGCCCACCTGCCCCGCGTCCGTGGGGACAAAAGGCACCCCCCACCCCCACACCCCCGGCCCAGTTGGTCCCTGAAGCCTCGCGATCCTCGGGGCGGAACACGGCAGGGCAGGTGCTGTGAGCGCTCTGGGACCAGTGAGGACACTGCGGCACAGCGAGGCCAAGTGACCACCCGAGTCCCCGCTGCCTGCACCCCCGGGTCTGCAAGGGGTGGACCGGCCTCCTCCTGGCCAGGGCCTCACCTGCGGGCAGCATGCGGTGGATCTTGCAGACTTTCCGGAAGCACTCCCCACTGTAGTCTTCCAGCGGCGTCCGCTTGTGAAAATGCACCGTCACCGGGAACTGCCGGGACTCAACCTACGAGGACGCCCAGGGAAGCACGGGGTCGGGGGTCGGGGGTCAGGGGTGACCTGAGCCCAGGCCCGGGCCCTCCCCTTCCCTGAACTCTCTGACCACGAAGGTCTCCGTTTGGTGCTACGATCCCACCCATCTCCCCCCCAGCAGGCGTCCTGCGCTCTGTCGCAGTTGACAGAGGGGCCCGGCCTCCCCCGGCGCCCTGAGACCCCAGCCTGGGCGGTACCTTGATGACGGGGGGCGGCTGGGCGAAGAGCCGCTGGTTCTGGGTGAAGTCCTCCACCCGCAGCGTGGCCGACATGATGAGCAGCTTCAGCGGCAAGTGCCTCTGGGGGACGACAGACCCGGGGACCCATAGCCACCCGGGGCCAGGAACACTGACGGGGGGCGGGGGGCGGGCCCTTGGGGGAGACCTGCTCTGCCCTCCCGGCCTCCCTCCAGCCCCACCCCGCCCCAATCCTCAATCCTTTCTGGTTGCCAAAGATCTAAGAAAAAGTGGAAGAAGTGGGCGGCAGTGGCTTGTTAAAGGAGCCCTTAAGATACCCCCGAGGGGACTTCCCTGGTGGCGCAGTGGTTAAGAATCCGCCTGCCAATGCTGGGGACACGGGTTCGAGCCCTGGTCCGGGAAGATCCCACATGCCGTGGAGCAACTAAGCCCGTGCGCCACAACTACTGAGCCTGCGCTCTACAGCCCAAGAGCCACAACTAACGAGCCCGCACGCCACAACTACTGAAGCCCGTGCACCTAGAGCCCGTGCTCCACAACAAGAGAAGCCACCGCAATGAGAAGCCTGCGCACTGCAACGAAGAGCAGCTCGGCTCACCACAACTAGAGAAAGCCCGCGCGCAGCAACCAAGGCCCAACACAGCCAAAAATAAACTAATTAATTTATTTATTTATTAAAAAAAAAAAAAAAGATAGCCCTGAGGGACTTCCCTGGTGGTCCAGTAGTTACGACTCGGTGCTTTCACTGCCGAGGGCGTGGGTTCAATCCCTGGTCAGGGAACTAAGATCCCGCAAGCCATGCGGTGTGGCCAAAAGGAATGAAAAAAAGATTCCCCCGAGTCAAGCTCTGATGGTGTGAGACGAGACGGGAGGGCCGAGCCTGGGGTCCACCTGGCACACCGGCACAATGGGTGTGGTGGTCTCAGCCCTCCCTCCCCCTCGACGCTGTGACTGTGGTGGCGGGTGCCTGGTTCCCAGCCCCCTGGGCAGCACCTACTGTGCCCCCTGGCAGGCTCTGCTCTCAAGCCCTTGGAAGCTGTCCTCTGAGGCTCGTAAGGTCCAAACCCCAAAGTTCAGCGCTTTCGGCGAACAGAAGCCAAGGTGGGAGGCACAGCGCAGACCAAAGGCCCCGTCTCCTTCCTGCAACAACTTCCCCTGTTTGCCCCACCCCATGTACCTCCCTGCATCTCCTGTTCTCCCCACCTCCCTCACTCCGCTCCGCCACCCTAGGCTGCCTGACAGTCCTCAACACACAAATCCACACCATGGCGAGGACTAAAATCATGGAAAATCCCAAGCGTGGGAGACGACGTGAACTGGCAGCCTGTCCACTGCTGGTGGGAACATAAGGGGTGCAGCCGCTGCAGAAGATGGTCTGGGATGGTTGAAATGGTTAAACGCAGAGCTCCCGTGGGGCCTGGCAGCTCTTCTCCTGGGCACAGACCCAAGAGAAAGGAAACAAGTCCACACGGAGACCCGGACACGGACTTCATGAGAGCCAAAACGCGGAAAGAGCGCAACTGTCCTCCAGCAGATGAATGGATACGTGAAATGTGGTCCGTCCACACATGTTGACTCAGCCATCAAAAGGAATGAAGCACTGACACAGGCTACACTGGAGATGAACTTTGAAAATGTGCTAAGTGAAAGATGCCAATCACAAAAGGCCACATGTTGTGTCATTTCATTTACATGAAATATCCAGAATAGATAAATCCATAGAGACAGAAAGCACACTGATGGATGCCTTGAGACGGGGGGAGTGTAGGAGAACGGGGGTGACAGCTAAAGGGTACAGGGTTTCTTTTCAGGGTGACAGAAATATTTTAAAGTTGACCGTGGTGATGATGTAACAACTCTGAATATGCTAAAAACCACTGAATTGTACACTGTAAGTGCATCCATTATGTAAAATAAAGTCACAAACCGCCCCCCCCCATATCAGGCCAACACCTGCCCCAAGGCCTTTGCACCGACTATTCTCAATTCTCAGAATCTCCTCCCACCAGTACCCCTCCTCACTCCCTCACTTCCTCCAGCCCCCCACTCAAAGGTCACCCTCTCAGTGAGTCTTCTCTCACTACCAACCCTCCACCTTCTGCCTGGTACTGCCCCCTCTTCCCGGCTTTGTCCGTCACAGCTCACAGGCTTTCTGAGTTTGCTTACTGTCAGTTGCCCTCATGAAAATGGAAACCCCAGAAAGGCAGGAACCTCTGTCCTGTTCACTGCGATGTGCTCGGCGCCTGGCACACAGCACACAGACCTGATGTCTATTTGATAAAGGTTCTGCACTTCTAAGAACTGGGTGTGGTAAAGTGCCAACCTCTCGGCGGGACTGGCGGGGGCCAGAATAGGACTGTTCCACAGAGCTCCCACCCCAGGGCAGCATCCCTCTGACATCCGCCTCTGCCTGATCTGGGGTGGGGGAGATGCAGGCAGAGGCAGACCCCAGGCCGGGCGCAGGGCAAGCATCTCAGAGCACGTAGAGCATAAGGGCTTGGCTGGGTGGCCCCACCAGCGCTGCGGGTTCCAAAGACCTGGCTGGAGTCTTAAAGCCGGCTGCAGTGGAGCCTGGCCCACCACGGTCTCCTTGCTTGAGCCTCTTGCTCTGGACAGAGGGAAGGGTCACAGCGGATGAGGCTGGACCCAGGATGGGGATCACACAGGGTCTGTTTACACCAAGACCTGCAGCCCAGCACCGGGCCTGGGGGGTCCTGTCCCGGGAGACCCTCTCACGGCAGCGGCCCGGGTGTAGACTGCTGTGGGCTGTGGGAGCCGTGGCCTGGGACTCGGGGCTCCCCGGCACCCTCACCTACCTTCTCCCGGAGACGCACTATGCGGGACAGGAGGCCGATGAGGATGTCGGTGTACACGCTCCTCTCGTGGGCTTCGTCAATGATCAACACCTTGTACTTCAGCAGCAGGAAGTCCTGGGTGGGAGGTCCGGGGGTGAGGCCGGCCAGCCAGCCGGGCCTGAGCACCCCAGGGTCACTTGCACCCCAAAGTGCCTGCTCAAGGAGCCCCTGTGGTAGCTGGCACAGATCCGGGAGCACTCGGCCGGCGGGGGGTCCTGGCCTATGACCCCGGGCCAGTTGCTTCACCTCCCAGGCCTCTTTCTTCATCTGTCAAATGGGACAATGGGACCCATCTCACAGGGTCACGGTGAAGTTTCGATGACAATTACTATCTGTAAAGTACACAGCACGGGGCCTGGGCCCTGGCAGAGAAATTTCTAGAGAAAAGGCAGCTACGATCTATTAGAGCTGAGCTACCAAATGCAGATGCCCATGGGGCGGGGAGGGCAGGCAGGAAACAGGAACGAGGGGATGTTGGGTGGGGACCAGGGGCAAGAGCTCAGCACACGCCATAGAGAAAGGGGCCATCGGACGCCACAGCACACTCACAGCCACCGTCCCAGGTGGCCTCGAGGCAGAGGCAGGAGTCACCTCTGCCCTCCCCAGTGACGCCTGCCCGGGGGACGTCATACAGCCCAAGAGAAGCAGTGTGCATTTGGCTAACACACAGTCTGTGAACCAAACCACATTGAAAATACAAGTTCACGGGCTTCCCTGGTGGCGCAGTGGTTGACAGTCCGCCTGCCGATGCAGGGGACACGGGTTCGTGCCCCGGTCCGGGAAGATCCCACATGCCGTGGAGCGGCTGGGCCCGTGAGCCATGGCCGCTGAGCCTGCGTGTCCGGAGCCTGTGCTCCGCAACGGGAGAGGCCACAGCAGTGAGAGGCCCGCATACCGCAAAAAAATAAAAAGAGAGAAAAAAAAATACAAGTTCACGTTTAATGAGCACTTACGAGGTGGTGTGCTAAGGTGCTTTCGTGCGTCACACGATTTTTGTTTCAAAGCAATTAGGAGGAAGGTACCCGCTTGCAGATGGAGAAACCAAGGATCACAGAGGTTGCGTAACTTGCACAAGGTCACACAGCAGCACGGTGGTAAACACAGTGCTTTGCCAACATTCACTGCTCACATCCCAGGTGACATCCTAGCCACCCCGCCCCCCATGCTTACCAGCCTTGCTTTGTGACACCAGATGAGCAACCAACCTTTTGGATTTCCTTGAGCAAGACGCCATCGGTCATGAACTTGATTCTGGTCTCTTCGGTCACGTTTCCCTCGTATCGGATCTGATAGGAGACGACCCTGTGGGCACAGGCTATGGTTCGGTCCCCCAGAGCTGCAGCTGCCTGGGGCTGCAGCCGTGCGGCCACTCCAAGGTGGGCACAGGAGCAGGCCTGGCCCCGCTGGGCAAGCGGCCAAGGGTAGGGCCCACTGGCTCCCCCAGCAAGGCCCGGACACAGGCCTACCCCGCCTCCCTCTCCAGGAGCTGTCATGGGCAAGTGAAGAGCATGTCAATCAAATACGCACATGGACCCTGGCTGGAACCCGATTTGAACAACCAACTGTAAAAGCTGTTTAGGAGACAACCCGGGAAGTGGGAACACGGACCGGAGCACACTCTGGAGTTATGATACACTCTTTAGTGGTGGTGGCGGTACTGCAATTATGTTTTCAGAATCCTTATCTTAAAAAAATAAAATAAAAAAATAACCAGGGACTTCCTTGGTGGTCCCGTGGCTAGGACTCTGCGCTTCCACTGCAGGGGGCACAGGTTCGATCCCGGGTCAGGGAACTAAGATTCCCCAAGCCTCGGGGTGCAGCCAAGAAAACAAACAACCCAAAACCCCCCCAGACTCATGATCTTTCAGACCCGCGCAGTGAAATATTGAGGCTGAGATGATGCGAGATCTGAGACTCGCTCCAAACTGGGTCTCGGGTACATGGGGGCTCATCATACTAGTCTTTCCACTTTTGTATACGCTTGAAGATTTCACACTAAAAAGTTGAAGAGAACTGGGCTTCCCCGGTGGCACAGTGGTTGAGAGTCTGCCTGCCGATGCAGGGGGCATGGGTTCGAGCCCTGGTCTGGGCGGATCCCACATGCCGCGGAGCGACTGGGCCCGTGGGCCACAATTACTGAGCCTGTGCGTCTGGAGCCTGTGCTCCGCAACGGGAGAGGCCACGATAGTGAGAGACCCACGCACCGCAATGAAGAGTGGCCCCCGCTTGCCACAGCTAGAGAAAGCCCTCGCACAGAAACGAAGACCCAACACAACCATAAATAAATAAATATATTTAAAAGTTGAAGAGAATGAAAGAAAGGGGCGGCTTTGTATGTACTGTAATTCTCAAGGTACGCATTGAAATGGCACAAGAAAGATACAGAAGGGCGTGAATAGTGTGAACCATTCACGCAGCAGCCAGACAGCGAGAAACACAGAGACACACAGGACTGCCTGTCTGTGCACAGAACTGTCTAGAAGGATCCACAGGAAATGTGCAGTAGTGGCTGCCACCGGGGAGGGGAGCTTGCCCACCTAAGATGCGGACAGAACAAGGCTCCCCTGTTTGCGTGCTGGGCCCAGCGGGGGCAGGGTTCTGTCCCCAGAGCTAGGACGGGCCTGAACCATGGCAGGTCCTGGTCGGTAAACATCTGATGACAGTGTGGATGGCGGGCACTCTGCCTCTATACGATTCTGTGCTTTCTTTTTTCTTTCTCCTTGGCCGCGTGGCGCAGCTTGTGGGATCTTTGTTCCCTGACCAGGGATCAAACCCGGGCCCTCGGCAGTGAAAGCGTGGAGTCCTAACCACTGGACCACCGGGGTATTCCCTACAATTCTGTGCTTTCTGGGCCTCAGACCACACTGGACACGCCACCCCTTCCAGCCTGAACTGGACGGTCTGGGCTGAGACCCAGGCGTCTGCGTTATAAACACGGCGCGGAGCCATCCTCAGGCCAGGGCTATGCTGTGTTCAAACTGCTCTCCGAGGCAAGTCCTGCAGACTTACTGCCGGGAGAGGATTTCCTTTTGGAAACCTGAGCTGTAAAGTAACCCGGCCACGCTATTCGCCTCCTGCCTGCCTTCGGCCACCTGCGGCGCTGCTCTGCCCTCAAGGCCCTGTAAGGGCCACTCGGTCCCCTCACCAAGGGCCTGGCCGGCGTGTCCCTGCTTCACGACGCCCCTGGCAGGAGGGTCCTACTGTCGGCGTGTAGGGAACCGCCCTGTGCTTAGATGCAGACGTGGCGCGCCCTCCCGGCGCCCCCCGGGGGAACGAGGGCTTGCGCCGCGGCTCAGGTCTGGCGGGGCCGCAGGGCCACCCCCAACTCTCCCATAGGAGGCAGAGCCCTCACCGCGGTGACAGATTCATCTCCTGGGCCACTCGCTGGGACATGGCCACGGCGGCCACTCGGCGGGGCTCCGTGACGCCAATGATGCTGTTGTCACTGGGGGAGAAGAACACAAGGCATCAGCAGGGCTCCGCCCCCACGGCTGCCCCGAGGCCACACGCGGCTCCAGACGCGGCCCGCACTGGGGGTGACGGGACACGGGCGCCAGGCAAGGCACCGCAGCATCACTTAACAAGAGCAAAAGGGAACGGCCCACAGGGCATTCTACAGGAGATGCTCCGATAATCGCGGGGCGAAGGCAGCCGCAAACAAGAACGAGGCCTAGGTGGACCTGAGCCTGCAGCCGGGGGGCTTGTCCAACCCAGCCGAGCACACGTGCCTCCACAGAACCTACCCAGGGGACGGGTGGTGGATTCTGGGCAGGAAAGAGTCGACCCAGCAGGCCCGAGGCTGCTCTCCCTACAAAGTTCTGCTTCCAGGGCAGCCCCTGGCTGGCGTCTGGGATCCTGGATTGCAGGAGGGCTCCCGCCTCTCCCTGACGGACAAGAGGGGCTCACTGCGCCTGAACTGTCTGTACAAACAAGGTGGCTCATGCTGACACCTGCTTTCCTTTGGGGAGTCTAGAATTGGGTAGGTACCAGGCAGAGGGCGCCTGTGTGACCGGCCCCCAGTAAGAACCCTGGGCGCTGAGCCTCTACCGGGCGTCCCTGCTTGATGACATCTCACACGGGCAATGAAGCGTGTCCCGTGTGACCCCCGCCCTGGGAGAGGGCTCTGGGGGCCTGTGCCTGGTTCCCCAGACGTCACCCCGTGAGCCTTTCCCTTTGCTGGCTGTGCCTTGTGTCCTTCACTGCAATATATCACAGCCATGAGTATGACTACATGCTGGGTCCCGGGAGTGTTCCCAGCAAATTGCTGAACCTGGGGGTGGTCTTGGGGACCCTGACACACACGGGTCGGAAGGGCCAAGAGGAGTTGACACGCCATCCCTCCCACCAGGGACCAACCTAAATGTGTTACACAAATTCAGTCATTTCATCTATATAACAACCCCGTGAAGTAGGTGCAGTGATGAACCCCATGTCACAGCTGAGGAAACTGAGGCCCAGAGAGGTTAAGGAGCTTGCCCCAAGTCACACAGCACGGCAACGGCAGAGCCGGAATTAGATCCCCAGGAGCCCTGCCCCTAACAACTTCCGGGGGCCACGTCTCACTGTCACACGAGGGACCTGTGGGGGACCCTGTGGCCAGCCCCTACCTGCTGTAGCCTGCTTCGTAGAGAAACTGGGGCACCTGGGTGGTCTTCCCGCTGCCGGTCTCGCCGCACACGATGACAATGGGGTGCTCGGCCACTGCCTCCATGATCACTTGCTCTTCAGAGAGAATCGGGAGCTTCAGCCGCTCTTCCTGGCGAGAGAGGAGAAGTCAGCGCTCACGGAATGGGGGTGGGGGGTGTCGTCCCCTGCAGAAGGGCGGAGGGGATGGGGGGCTTGGCTCAAAGCAAGATTACGTAGGGTGACGTGGTTCCTATAAAGGCAGCAGCCGGCATCCAGCCAAGGGGAACAGGTGCGCCCGCTGGAGGATGGAAGCCCTGATGGCTGGGGAGGGGCAGAGACATGGGCTGGGTCCTCGGGGACAGCGTGGTGCAGAGAAGCCCCTCTGGGCACAAGGAACTCTTGCCTGCTGCTGGGGGGAGCCTACACTTACGGCACAATCACTTCAGCAAACCACCGGGTGCTAATTTTACCAAAATCGAGAATGTGAGATACAGCGATTCCTCTCCTAGGTACTCACACATGGGTGCACGTGCACACACACACACACACGGTCACACAAGTATTACATAGTGAGGGAGAAGTTCCATGACCCCCTGCTTGCCCTTGTTATGTGTGAAGCACACTGGCACGCTAATTTTAAACATTCCGTTCTCTAACTCTATTGCATTCCATTGGTTTAAAAAAATAAATAAATAAAGGTGCTGGCCATCTCATGACTCCACAATGGCTGTGACTTCCAGTTTGTAAACGTTGCTCCCCCCCAAATTTTTGTACCTGTGGCTTTGAGAAAAAGGCAAGAATGTTTAAATCAGCAGTGAAGATGGTAGCAAAAAGCTAAAACCACCCAAATGCCCAGCCAGAGAAGGGTACTTAAACTGTGCTCTATTCACGCAACGTAATGCTCTATGGCAGTGAAAAAACAAAACAAAACAAAACCCAAATGGACCTTGGTGACACACATCTACACGGATAAACAGATCTCGGGAACACAATGCCGACTAACAAATAAGCAAAGTGCTGAAAAATATGTATGATGTGAGGCCGCTTATAAAAACAGGCAAACCTAGGCTTAAGAACATGCACGTGGAAAAACCACAGAGAAAGGCAGGGGATGAACCCGAGCAGGCACCAGGGACACTGGATGGCGGAGCCCAGGTTCCTGAATGGCCGTGTGGAGCAGAATCTCACACCCCAACTCGCAGCGGACGGCACTGGGCTCTGACATCACCTACAAGGAAACCTTTGTGGCATGAAGCCAGTGGCACTTCAGGGCCTGTTAGAGCAGTCAGCTCACCCTAACTGCTTATATATGAGCACACAAATGTACCTGTGACTGAAATCACCTCATTTCCACAATCCAATCTGTGGTGTTTTTTTTTTTTGACGTACGCAGGCCCCTCACTGTTGTGGCCTCTCCTGTCGCGGAGCACAGGCTCCGGACGCGCAGGCTCAGTGGCCATGGCTCACGGGCCCAGCCGCTCCACGGCATGTGGGATCTTCCCGGACCGGGGCACGAACCCGTGTCCCCTGCATTGGCAGGCGGACTCTCAACCACTGTGCCACCAGGGAAGCCCCAATCTGTGGTTTTAAACAGCTGCCCTAAGACCCAGGAACCCTCTGCCTCAGGCCTTTGCTCATGCACTTCTCGGTGTGCGACGGCCCCCACGTTCTCATCTGGTCCCTGAGCTCTCGACCCGGATGCCCTCCCTGATTAGGCCAGGCCCTCCTGTGCCCCCCCCACCATGGTATCCGATCTTCCCCTCCGTGGCTCTTGTCCCATGTGTGGTCGACCTCGGTCTCCCCTGCTGGACGGAGAGCTCCGAGCCTGCAGATCGCTCCACCTCCTGTGCTGGCCCACAGCACGCACTCCATGGAAACGTACGGACGGAACCACCATCCGCGATGGGCCAGACCCTGCGGCATCACCAGCCTCACAGCTCCGCAAGTGTGTTCCATGGGCCTCAGGCTTCACCTCCCTGAATCTTGTTGTCGTGGCAACCCAGTGAGACCCTCCTTTTACCAGACAAGGATAGGAAGTGTAGAGAGGTGGAGTCCCTGTGAGTAGACGGGTTCCCCTACGCTACGGACGAAAACGAGGCCCAGAGTGAGCTGGAGGGTGGGGGAACCAGCACTCCGTTCCAGGTCAACTGACTCCAGAGCCCAAGCTCTTGTCCCAGTGAGCAGATGCTTGGACCAGGACCTGTGGTCAGAGGCTGAAGGTGACGGTGACCAGACGATGATAAGGGCAGCGGACACCCAGCAGCCCCGACCACGTGCCGGGCACCCGCTCGTCAGCCCTACAACAACCCTGCAAGGTGGGTACAGCTATCCCCCTTTTCCAGGCAAGGAAACTGAGGCACAGAAGGCAATGCAACCTGCTCAGGTCCTGGGATGCCCTCTCTCTGCACCCTCAGCCTCCTCACAGCACTGACCTGAGCACCTAAGCTCTTAATCACACACCAGAGAGGCCAACCTGCATTTCGGGGGAGCGGTTCACGGGGATGAAGATGGCGGGCTTCGCTGGGGGCCTGGCCAGGGCAGAGGCTGCCACAGGAGGAGCTGATGGAGGGGCAGGAGTCTCGGCCAGACCACTGGGCACTGGGCTCTGGCCCCTGGCCCTGGGCGGAGCCGGTGGCAGATGCACTGGGGACGACCCTGCACCGGCCTCTGCCAGCTCATCCGTTGGGGTCTCCTCGGGTCCAGACTCTGCTGGGGACTCAGACTCCTCCTCGTCTGCCTCCTGGCGGTGGCGCTTCCGGTGGGCCCCGCTGAGGCTGCTGATCTTCTCCAGACCCTGGGCTGCCAAGCTGTCGGGCTTCCTGCCGGGAGAGCCAGAAGTCAGACCCTAGGACAGGCCAGTCAACCTGAGGCAGCTGTGGGCTGCTGCAGGCTCCTCAGAGGCCAGGACGCAAAGGCCACGCCCCTTCCTGCCGCAGGGCCTTTGCACCCGCTGTCCATGCTCCCTGAAGACAACTGCTCCCTTACTTGATTCCAAGGACGCCTCTCAGGAAGACTTACCCTTACCGTGTAGCCTCAGTCACCTCCCCCACCCGCCTCCATCCTCTTCTACCTGCTCTTTTCTGCTTAGTGCTCACCAGCACTAAATATATATGTAGTCACTGGATCACTGCCCATCTCCCCACCATTAGAATGAGTTTCTTAAGGGAAAAAATTTAATTTTTGTGCACTGCTCTATTCCTAGGGCCCACAGGAGAGCCTGAGATGCAGTTTGCACTTGATAAGCAGTCGTTAAATGCACAAGGCTAAACAGGCCAGTACTGGAAACGAGCAGAGAGGGCCAAGTGTGAGAGCAGTGGGCAGGGGCCTGGGCTGGGTGGAGCACACGGGCCCCATCTAACGCCGGCTGCTCTGTGGGAAGGCCAGCTGGTGCGGCCACATCATCCAACTGGTCAAGACCGGGGGGGACCCTGGATTTTAATGTGAAATCTCCTAGACTGTTGAATAGTGTCTCCCCAAAATTCATGGCCACCCAGATGCTCAGAATGTGACCTTATTTGAAAACAGGGTCTTCAGGATGTCATTAAGATGAGGTCATACGAGATTAGGATGGGCCCTAAATCCGATGACTGGTGTCCTTAGAAGAAAACAGAGACCCAGGGGACTTCTTGGTGGTCCAGTGGTTAAGACTCCATGCTCCCAGTGCAGGGGGCATGGGTTCAATCCCTGGTCCGGGAACTAGGATCCTGCATGCTGCGTGGCCAGAAAAAAAAAAAAAAAGAAAAAAGAAAACAGAGACCCAGACACACACAGAAGGCTATGGAAGACACACAGAGGATGCCACGTGACGATGAGGCAGAGACTGTGGTGATGTGTTTCCCAGCCATGGAGCGCCCAGGATGGCTGGCACCACCAGAGGCTGGGGGAGAGGCTGGAACAGATTCTCTGGCCTCCAGCAGGAACCAACCCCACCAACACCTTGACTTTGGACTTCTGGCGGTCAGAACCACAAGAATAAATTCCTCGTTTCAAGGTCCCCAGTTTGTGGTGACCTGTTACCGCAGCGCTAGGAGACTCATATGTGTGCAAAAGATCCAAATGTCTAATGACGCTACAGGAACCAAACAAAACCTGTTAATGGGCTAAATCAAATCCTTGACCTCCTTGATGACAACTTCTAGCCTACTCGTCCCTGCCAAAGCTGGAAGGACCTGTAATGCAGGACTCAGCGTTGCAGGAAAACACCAGCATCCTGGAGTAAGAACTTTGCCATCCTGTGCACTGTAGGATATTTTGCATTATCTGAGGCCTCTACCCATTTGAGGGATTTTGGCACACGGGTCATTGCGAATGTATTTTCTCATAACCCCAGAAGACGCCATGACCCTTGAGCCCCCCGGGAGCCCTGGCGGGAAGGACGGGCTTCAGGGAGGAGCCAGCGACTCACTCTTTGGTGCGGTACATGCGGTCCCCAGTGCCCAGTTTGGACGTCGTGTAAAACAGTCTCATCTCAGCTTCCGAAACCTGGACTTCGCTCAATTTCTGGAGCATCTCTGCTCGCTGGGGAAGGAAATGAGTGTGTTACACATTTGGCATCATGATCCTCTCTTCAGAAGGGAAGTTGAGACTCTAAATAAAATTCCAGCGTCACTAACACCTACAGTCTTTTTTAAACCAAAGGTCGAACTGCAATTACCATCCTTCACGGAGTTCTTAACGCCGACAGACGCGTGAGCTGAGGGTGGCTTTTTGCCCCCTTACGGAGTCTGGGGTTGGATAAACAAGGCTCTCTTTGCACCACGGTGTGTCGTAAGGGAAGATCACTGACTATCCAGATGTCCATCAACGGGAGATGGAATAAATAAAGTAGGGCTCATTTGTATAATGCAAGACTTCCCGGCAGTCAGGTACAAGGGAAGAACAGCTGTGTGTGTGACAGGAAGTGGTACCCACTCTGCCTCGAATAAAGCAGTGAGCAGGGGCGGCTCCAGTTGGTTCCTTTCCCCTGGGTGAGCAATTCATGAGTGTTTGTTTTGTTATTCTTGAAATCACACAGATATTTTATATCTGCTTTTATACGTGTATATGTTGTGTGTGTATATATATATATACACACACACACATTTCATAATCGATAAAAAACAACGTACAGAACAGCAAGAAAAGATGCTCACAGCATTTAAATAGGACACACTCACAGGACAGTGAGCCTCCCCTGCATGAAGGGCTCCAGGGACCAAGCGTCAGAGCTGCTAACGGGAGGCCTGTGTGTCCCCTGGTGGACACAGCACACCGTGTGGTCACTGCCAGAAAGACTAACGAAAGAGAACCTCCTGAAGCCTCTAGATCAGGGTTTCTCAGTCTTCACGCTACTGGCATTTGGGACCAGATAATTTTTTGATGTTATGAGCACTGCAGGCTGCTTAGCAGCATCCCAGACCTCTACCCGCCAGATGCCAGTAGCGTCCCCCAAATCGTCACAACCCCAAATATGTCCAAATTTGGTCAAATGTTCCTGGGGGGGGCAAAACTGTCCCAGTTGAGAGTCACTGCCCCAGACCCAAATACCAATTTATAGGAAATTCGGAGGGTGGAAGACCATGTTTATATCAGAGACAAAAAGTTTTTAATCCAGACCGTGGGAAAGTCTCTGAGACAAACAAACCAATGTCTCCAACAAATATAAGGGAGAAAGACAAGAGATACGGGTGGAGAGCATCTATGAAACAATCAGAAATTTGACTATTTACTGGATATCTAATGGTATTTTGAAAAAATTTAGACATGCTAATGGCATTGTGGTAATTTGAAATGGTCCTTATGTTAGAGATGCAAACTGAAATATTCAGGGATATGTATATGGGTTGAATGGTGGTCCTCCGAAAACATATATCCATGTCCCAGAATGGGATCTTATTCAGAAAAAGGGCCTTTTAAAGTGAAGGGTAATTAGCTTAAGGATCTCAAGATGAAATCCTGAATTATCCAGGTGAGTCCTAAATTCAAAGACAAGTGTCCTTGGGACTTCCCCGGTGGTGCAGCGGTTAAGACCCTGTGCTTCCGCTGCAGGCGGCACAGGTTCCATCCCTGGTCAGGAACTAAGATCCTGCATGCCACATGGTGCAGCCAAAACATTTTTTTTAAAAAAAGAAAAAGACAAGTGTCCTTATCAGAGATACACAGAGGAGGGACACAGAGGAGAGCAGGCCACATAAAGACAGAGGCAGAGGCTGGAGCAATGTGGCCATGAGCCAAGGAAACCTGGAGCCACAGGATCTGGAAGAGGCCAGGTAGGACCGTCCCCTGGAAACTTCAGAAGGGGCATGGCCCTGCTGACACCTCGATTTCAGACTTCTGGCTTCCAGATCACTGAGAGAACACATTTCCATAGTTTTAAGCTACCCAGTTTGTGGTCACTTGTCAAGGCAGCCACAGAAACTAGTACAGATTGATGCTGCCTGGGCTCTGACCCAGGGGTTGGGAAAGTGACCGGCTGTGGAGATGACCAAGGTTGGCCATGAGCCTGACAACTGTTGGAGCTGGTGACAGGTACACTGGAGGAAATGACACTACTGTCTCTACCTTTATATATGTTTGAATTTCTCATTACAAAATTTTCTCCTTAAAAAAATATTAAGCAAAAAAGGTTAAAATTCTCCAGAATGAAGTTAAAAAATAAACAACAAAATGAATGAGGGGGGAAAATAAGAAGTGAGCACGTTGACTGACCAACTCCTGGTTCAACAAACACGTGGCCTCCACAAAGCTGGACCTGTCCCAGACTGACAGATACCCAAGTAGCACATCCCCCAAGGACTGGAAAGGTTCTGGATCTGTGTGTCCCATACGGGGCACTAGTCACACGTGGCTATTTGCATTTAAGTTAATTAAAACCAAATCACATTAAAAATCCAATTCCTCGGCCACACTGGCCACATCTCAAACGCTCAACAGCCACGTGTGGCTGGTGACCACTGTACTGGACATTGCAGACACAGAACTTGTCCCTCCTTCTGGAAAGTTCTATCCGACAGTCCAGCCACAGGGATCACGTCGGGGGTCACAGACACCGTGCAGACAGAGCATGCATACCTGGCGCTTCTTCTCCTTCTGGTCTAAGATTCTCTGCAGCATCTTCCGCTCTTTCTTGGTCAGGGGTTTCTTCTCCTTCTTGGACAGGGGAGGGGCTTTGGTCTTCTTCTTCCTCTTGCTGGGCAGGACGAGTGCGTTGCTTGCATCGACTCCTTTCAACGTGTCCTTATCTGAAAAGACACACTTGCCTGACCCACAGCCCTGGAGGACGGAAAGCGCGGACGCCTGAGAGTCTCAAGATGCTGCGTTGATGCCGTTTTCCTCCGGGCTGACCCTCCTGCCCATGGTGAGAGCCACCCGAGCCCTCGCATAGGAACGGGGGCGCAGGCCCATCACACCTTCATTCCACCGGTCCACCCAGCACCTGCCACAGGTCAGCCGTCCTTGCGTTGTGGGGAGAGCGATGGGGGTGCAGCAAGGAGGGAACAGGCTGCAACAGTGCCTCCCTCCCCGCGGGCCCCTGCATTCGGCGGGGCCGTCTTTACAGTAAACCATCTTTACAATAACTCTGAAAGACACTCTCTCACACGTGTACAGTGGACTGAGTACCAAGCTTGCGTCACAGCTATTTTTAAATGGTGGAGTTTGGGACATCTCTGGTGGTCCAGTGGTTAGGACTCCGCGCTTCCACCGCCAGGGGCATGGGTTCAATCCCTGGTCGGGGAACTAAGATCCCAAAAGCCGTGTGGCATGGCCAAAAAAAAAAAAAAAAGTCGGAGTTTGAAAGTATATGTTTCAGACCAAAATCCAGCTGCCTTATCACTCTTCAACTCAAACCTACTGCAGCACCATGGGGACGAGGGGGCTTGGGGAGCACCTATTTCTGCCTGACACCCGACGCTGGAGTCCCCGTACGGGCAGTGTCTGACGTTTATTAACTGCTCAGGCTTTGTACATCTTTATGACGTTACCAAGTGCAGGAGAGGTTGTGCGCTCCTCAGTGAGAAAAATGGGACTATTTTAAGCAATGCAAGCCATCCATTCTGCAGTTCTCAGACAGAATTAAAAGCAGGGGGAGAAAAAGAAAAGAGTGTATAGCAGCATTTTTCAAAGGCTCCAAATCGTGAGACGTGGTGACAGCTAAAGGAGTGTGTGCTTGTACGTGCTTGTGTTTCAAAATCTCTCAGTTTTAATTTCTAATATGGTAAATATCGACAGACACAACCCACACTAACAAAAGCACTTTGGTTCCTCAATTTTTAGGAATGTAAAAGGGTCCTTGGTGCAAAAAATTTGAGAACCTCTGTGCTATAGAAAAAAAGGGGGCGGGGGAGATGTGCTAAAAATAAAAATAAGAAAAAGGGTGATACTGGATCGGGGAAAGCGCTTTGAAGAAGGTAACCTGCTATTTATCCTTGTAAGATCCCTCTGGCCCCTGAGAAAGGTGGGGATAGACAGAGATGTCTTGTTCTGGGGTGAGAAACAACTTTCCCCAAATCTTTGAGTCTAAGAGACCTCGGGTCCCTCTGCCCTCACCCAACTGTCAGTCCAGGGGTCTTCTGCCCTCTTAGAGGGGCCATCTCACTTCCTGAGCTGTCACTGCTGTTACAATGGATGACGCCCATCACAGGACAACGTCACATCTCTACAGCTTGTCTTTACTTTTCAAAGCATTCCCGTTTCAGTCACAAACATATTCTCCCAAAATACCACCTCCATGACTCTGAGAGCAGGTAGGATGACTGTTACTGCTGGACCCATTTGACAGCTGAGAACACTGAGGCACAGAGATGTCAAGGCGATTTGCTTCAACTCCCAGCCTATCCCTGCAACTTCCGAGGAGGGAATTCGGACTGCAGATTCCCACTCTGACAATCTTTCCTATAACCCCACTGCCTTCCGGGTCCAAGAGGAGAGTGTGGAAGAAGAGGCTGATGAGCGGGTCGAGGGAAGCAGGCTTCCCCAGCGGCCCCGGCTCTCTCCCTCCCTCCACCTCCTTAATCTAGACTCACTCTTCCCTAACACCTAAATCTGCTTGGCCCTCAGGGATCCTATACAAGCAGCTGGATGAGTCCAACTTTGGAATGTGTTCAGTCTCAGGGGCCTGCAAGACAGCTGAACCCATTCAATCACTTCAGCCCAACTCTCCCCCGAAACTGGACCCATCATGGTCACCGATGGCCTCCCCAGTGTTACATCCACGGTCCTTTCTCTCCCTGCCTGATCCCACGGCCACATCTGACACAGACGGCGGGTCTTCCTCTTGGTCCCCGGACAACCACACTCTCCCAGGGTTCTCTTCCCACCTCACTGCACTGGACTCATTGCCTCAGCGAGCCAGTCTGGTCTTCAGACTTCAAATAAATATCATCTATACACAGATGATTCCAAACTGCTATCTCCCCTGGACCTGCCTCTCTCAAGCGTCCGATTCAGCAGCTGCCTGCTGACCCTTCTACTTGGATATCTGACAGGCCCCCCAAACCACTCATATCCAAAGCCAAGCTCCTGGCCTCCCCGCAAGCTGCCCATGCCTGCTTCCTCCAGCCTCCAGCCTCCAGCCGCACGCCTGGGATTTGTTCTTGACATGTCCTTTGCCAGAACAAAAGTCCATCTTCCAAATATATCCTGAATCCAACCACCTCTCACCACCTCTACTGCTGCCTCCCTGGTCCAAGCATCAACTCCTGCCAGAGTCAACGTACTCAGCAGCCTCCTATCGGATCGCCCCGATTCTCTGCCCTCTACTGCTTTTCCTCAACACAGCAAAGTGATGCTGTTAAAACCTAAGCTCTGGGCCTCCCTGGTGGCACAGTGGTTGAGAATCCGCCTGCTAATGCACAGGACACGGGTTCGAGCCCTGGTCAGGGAGGATCTTCCACATGCCGCGGAGCAACTAAGCCCGTGTGCCACAACTGCTGAGTCTGTGCTCTAGAGTCCGCGAGCCACAACTACTGAGCCCGCGTGCTGCAACTACTGAAGCCTGCACGCCTAGAGCCCATGCTTTGCAACAAGAGAAGCCACCACAATGAGAAGCCCGCACACCACAACGAAGAGTAGCCCCCGCTCGCTGCAGCTAGAGAGAGCCTGTTAGCAGCAACGAAGACCCAACGCAGCCAAAAATAAATAAATAAAATAAATTTAAAAACAAAAACAAAAAAAACCTAAGCCCACCCTGAGTCCTTCCTCTGCTCTCAACTCTGCAGGGCCACCATCCTCACCATGACCCACCAGGCCCTACAAGATCCTGCCCCCATTTTATTTTATTTTATTTTTTTCTACCCCCATTTTAAATTTCATCTCCACTCAGCCATTCTGACTGCCTTCAGGTCTTAAAAAAGGATTCAACGTCTTCTCAATAGGGCCTTCCCCGCCGCCCCCCCCCCACCATGAAACACTGCAACCTGCCCAAACACCTCTTGTGCTTTATCTCTTTAGTATGAATGTATGCAAAACGTTCTATGTTTATCTTTGCTTGTCTCTTCCCAGAAGCATCTGAACTCTGCAGGGCAGGGATTTTTTCCCTTAATCTCCTCTTCTGTTACTCTCCTAGAATAGTGCCTGGCACACAGTAACCATTCCTAACAAAACGGAGGAGTCTGGGCAGAAAGGTTAAGCAGCCTGGAGCTAAGCAGACAGGTCTGGGCTGAAAAACACAAACTTAGGGGTCGCTGGTAGGGAGGTTATAATGGAAGCCATCAGAATGGATGGAATTACCTTGTAATTCCTTACCCAAACTCCCCCTATAGCTATACTTGGGCTGGACCCCACTGGAAAGAAACTCCAGGTATTGTTCCAAATTCAGTTAAAACGAAACTGTCACTATTCCCCCTTCCTTTCTATCATCTGGGAGGGGGGTGTCTCTCCGTGTGCCCCGCCCGAGTCGCGGAGGCAGGGCATAGTCCGGGAGCCCTTCGGCCCCCATTGGCCAGCCCTGGCCCCGAGGCCCTGGTTGGTCCCTCCCCCGAATCCCAGCCCTCGTCCGGGGGCGCCTTACTTACCCTCCAGTTCCAGCCGCACAGGGGGCGGCTCGGGAGGGCCCTTCGAAGGGCCGGGGGCCGCCTGCTGACGCCCCTTGATGTTGTACCTCCGGCGCAGCTTCCCCATGGCACCCGGCTCCTGTTCCGCTCCCGCGGGTCCTACGACCAGCACACTACGAAGCCCAACCCACGTGGAATCCCACCGAGCGTCCCGGCCGGAAAACTTCCGGGCTGCGCTCTCGCGACAGTTGAAACTAACGGAGTCCCTGGGGGCGGGGCTGGAGGCGGGGCCACGCTGAAAGCAACGGCCGGCCGGCGGCGGAGGCGGGACCAAGTTAGAGGAGGGGGCGGGGCTGCGGGGGGCTCAGTTTAAGCCCAGGACTGTTCTCACAGAGGTTTGGTCTGAGTCTCTAAATACTAATATTAATTTGGCTATTTGGGAATGGGAGTGTTCTGTCACCTTTAAAAATATAACCCTGCCCCAATACAATCTTCTTCCCTCTCTTTTTTGCTTATCTGCATTTTCTGATATTCCTACAAGAAACAGTTGTGTAATAAAAAGGCCCTAAATATTTCCATTACAGTGACAGGTAGAACTAAAAGAAGGCATCTATTAGACAACTTTGAATTCTCATGACCACATCCCATTGTCTGTAGCGCACTGGGAAATAATGTATTTTCTGAATCCTGTATCTTGCGACTAGAACATCTATATTGTGTCTCCTTTTTTCTGTTAAAAGCATTAATTGGTTAAGGGCAAACATTTAAATTATATCACAAAAAAAGGGAAGGCACTAGACGTTATTTTAGAATTTTAGAAAGGATAAAGTTATTTTTAAGACTTATTTGAAGTTACTGCCCCAGGAAAAACATTTGAATAACGCAGAACAAGATCTGGCTGCAGAGCAGGTAAGCAATAAATTGTTGTTGATTGGAATGAATGAATGAATGAATGAAGAGTGTGATTAACTTGTATAAGCTCCCCTCTTACCCCGAAAAGCAAAAGCAAAAACAAACCCCCCTTTTGTTGTGGTCATCCATTTACAATGCTTGGTGTCAGTTTATTAACCTCTTGTAAAAATAAAATACAGGGCTTCCCTGGTGGCGCAGTGGTTGAGAGTCCGCCTGTCAATTCAGGGTACACGGGTTGTGCCCTGGTCCGGGAAGATCCCACATGCTGCAGAACGGCTGGGCCCGTGAGCCATGGCCGCTGAGCCTGCGCGTCCGGAGCCTGTGCTCTGCAACGGGAGAGGCCACAACAGTGAGAGGCCCGCGTACCGCAAAAAAAAATAAAATAAAATAAAATACAGTGTGTGTGTGTGGAAAAAAAAAAAAAGAAGCCCCCACGAACACACAGGTGGTGTGTGAGAGGATTTAGATAGTATACATATGAACATGCTTTTAATTAATTAAAAAGGATTTGGGGGGAAAAAGTTATAATGAGCAAATCAAACCTGTGTTTTCATGGGTTTTATTGCTTAGGATGATAGTGATCGACAGTTTCTTCTTTAAATAAGTTTATTTAAGTAAATAAAAAGTGTGTTCATCTTCAAATTATTAGGTAGGTAATAGAACATTCTCTTATATTTTCTTCTAAAATATTATATACCAAAGTATTATCTCCAGAAGTTACAAAGAACACACTATAAAGCAAAAGGAGAAAAGGCAAATACACGACAGCATGGATCTCATTAATATAATGTTGAACAAAAGAAGCCAATCACAAAAGATCATACTTTATGATCCAATTCACATAAAGTTCAAAAACAGGCAAAATGAATCCCCTAAATTTTGGAGGGGGCATAGTGAATGGGAGAGGGTAAAGGGAGCCGTTTTGCAAAGCTGGTAATGTTCCTTTTCTCAACCTGGGTGCTGGTCACCTTGTGTGTCATTTAAATTCATGGAGAGGCACCTTATGATTTGTGTATTTTTCTGTTGGTATGCTATACTTCAATATAAAAAAAATTCCTTTTAAAAAAAAGAAGAAATATAAGGCCAGTGAATATATGAAAACCTCACCAGGAATCTAGAAAAATGTAAGTTCAAAAAGAGGCAAATTTTCACTCTTTGGGTTGACAAAAGTTAAGTTTTATTTTCCTGGTGGTCTCAAAAAATGTCTGGTTAGACACGGTTTGATTTAGGATGCAAACAAGGCCCTTGCATTGTATTTGGTTATTATAGCTCTGAAGTCTTTTAAAACCAATAAAACTCCCCTGCCTTCATTTTTTATGTCATTTACTTATTGAGGAAACTGGGTCGTTAATCCTGTTGAATGCTCCACATTCTGGCTTTAGCTGATTGCTTCTGCTGCTTCTAATTTTTTCCTCCATCCCCCATATTTCCTGTAAACTGTTGGTTAGATATGGAGGCCACATCAAGTTAGGGTCCAAAGTGTTTGGCAAGAATCCATCATAGGTGGCGCTGGTACTTGTGCCACTAAGACTGGCGGGTCCAGGTCCTGACCACCTGGCCCCTCCTTTTTTAAGTTCCCCACCGACCTGCCACCTTTTGGTTTTAGTGTCTTGATGATCGTGGCCTGGACCCGTCATTTCATTAAGGAGTGCAAACGGATTTTCTAATTTCTAATTTTCTAATCTCTTTCACTCCCTCCTCATTTACTAGCGGGACTTTCCTAAAAAGAACTTTCGGTCCTCAACTATTTTGTGACTCTGAAATAGAGTTCTTTGAAGAAGGGCAGGAGGGATGCTTAATGCTTTTCTTTTAAACATTTCAGAATGAATGAATAAGCTCGTGCCCATGCCATCGGCAACGGTGGCCAACTTTGGGGTGTCAAATTCAGCGATATATAAAATGTATACAGTTCATATTTTTCAATCAATTGCAGTCATTGTCCTTGTTGGGGCTGTTTCCACTTTTACAAGCTTGGGTTGCTTTTTATAGAAAAGTTAAAAATAAAAATTATTTTAAAAAAAGGAAAAGATTAAAGCCCCACCAGGTCAGGGAAGACTTCCGGGGGGTGGGGGCGGGGAGATCATCAACCTCACAGCCGCCCCTCGCGCTCCGGCCAGGTCGCCGGCGGGTCCCGGGTCCGGGGGCGGAGCGCGGCGTGCGCAGGGCCTTCGAGGGAGTGCGCGCGGGGCGGGGCAGGTGGCGCGGCGGCGGCGGCGGCGGCGGCGGCAGCGGCGCGGGCAGAGGTGCGGCGCTCGGCCACCGAGCGCGCCAACGCGGTCCCAGCCGGAGCCGCGGCGTCCCACCGTGCGGCTCTCACCCTTCTCCCGGACCCCGCATCCCACCGGCCCCAGGATGGGCGCGCGCGCTTCGGGCGGACCCTGGGCCCAGACTGGGTTCCTGCTGCTGCTACTGCTCGGGCTGCTGGCCCCGGGCGTGCAAGGGGCACGGGGCCGCGGCGGCACCGAGAAGAACAGCTACCGCCGCACGGTCAACACCTTCTCGCAGAGCGTCAGCAGCCTGTTCGGCGAGGACAACGTGCGCGCCGCTCAGAAGGTGGGCGCCGCGCCCGCGCTCGCGGTCACCTTGCCGCAGCCGCCGCGCACCCGGGGCCCGCCTGGGCCGTGCGCGGCCTCCGGGGCTGCAGGCCGGCCGGGGCGCGGGAAGAGGGGGGCCCGGGTCTGGGGCGGGGGATCCCGTCCTGAGCCCCGGGGCCTTCCGCCTGCCGCCCAGGCCCTGCCTGGCCAGCGTCGGGTCTGGGGGCCGGTTCCGGCGCAGGGCCTCGGGGCGCCCTCTGTGCCATGCGGTACTTCTCCTTGGACCTTGCCCCCGTGGGTGCGCGGCCCGGGTCTCCTCTGGGCGGCGCTGACGCCGGCCGCGCCTCTCATTCATTCATTCAACACGTTTGAATGAGCGTCTCCTGTGAGCCAGGCACCGTGGCGGCTGCCCGGGGCGGGGGGGGCGCCCTGCCAGCCAGCGCCCGCGCCCTCTCCCCACGCTGCTGCGCTCTCCCCAGCAACCCCGAATTTCCTGTAGCCTTGCACCCGACCCACTTCCCCTGAGCACCCGAGGCCCTCCTTCTTCTGCTTTGAAGATATTTAGGCTTTTTACTTTTTATTTTTTAAATTATTTTTTAAGAATGGGAGTAACGCAGTCTGCTCTGTTGCTTTGGCAACCTGGCACCGTAACAACCCTTTTAAGCACCTACTGTGTGCTGGGCCTTTCACTTGGAGCGTTTTGTTTACTTTGGAGCTGTTGAGGAGCCTCAGACCCCTGGGGGTGGTGTTGAGCGCTCCGGAGAAGCGCAGGGAGTTCTTTCTCCCTTCTCTGCCCTTGGTAGCCGGGTGAGCCATTCGGGGTAAAAGTCCACCGAGAAAGGGGAAGTGAATAGGGGGACAGTTACCTGTGGTCAGGCGGTTCCTTGAGTACAGCCCTTACTGTTCGTCCTCTTAATTCCTTTGCTCTGCGCCAGTCCTGGGGTTTTGGAGCGGAGAGAAGTTTGGGTTTAAGTTCCAGCTTTGACTGGATGGCTTTGGGCAAGTGGCTTCACTTTTTTGAGGCTCCGTTTCTTTATTCCTTAAATGGGGCTAATGATAATATCCTCTTGGTTATGAGTTTGTAATTATGAATCGTTGGTACCTTCTTGGCCCAGAGTAACGGCAGAATCAGTGTGAGCTACTGTTGTTAGTTAAGTTCCTGGCCAAGGAGCAAATCAACATTGCGAAGCCCCGTTGAAAGGGCTTTCAGGGTTTAAAAAAAGTTTTCTGGTGCTTGAGGTGGAGGGGAAAGAAAAGAACATTAAAGCCCAAATCAGATTGGCTGGATATTCTAATTGGATGAGATGAAATACAAGTTAATTTGTTGGGAAAACTAACTTCTGACCACCATCTCCTATGGGTGTTCTGAGCCTCCGTAGAGGTTGTGGGTTCTGGCGGGGATCTCTTTGTAGGTGGCCACGGAGGGAGAAAACAAAAACACCTGAGTGCAGAAAGGTGGCCGTCCAGTCTGCCTGAGCATAAAGGGTGAATCTGCACTTCCCTCCTGCCATGTGCCTGAGCCATTTGAAGGCAGAAATCATTTCTTTTACAGCAAAAACAAGTCTGACTTTTTTTGAGGAGGCTAAGCACAAGTAACCCATGTCTTGGCCGACGGTCCTATCTGAGAATATAAGGTCCACGGACGTGAAATACAAAATAGATACTTGAGTTTAAATATGGGTTGGTGCCAGTAAGACAGCTGTATTCTGGCAAAGAATCTGAGAATCTCGAGGTCAGAAACGAAGTTTTGTGCCTTCGGTAGAGATGACAATAATACTAATTTGTTATTTGTTTAGGATGCACCTTTTTTCCTTTTTTTTTGGCCAGGCGACATGCAGGATCTTAGTTCCCTGACCAGGGATCGGCCAGGGATTGTACCTGAGCCCCCTGCAGTGGAAGCGCAGGATCTTAACCACTGGACTGCCAGGGAAGTCCCCAAATGTGCCTTTTTAAAAACGATCTAATTGGTTTTATTCAGCAATTCATGAACTGGGCAGCATCCCTTCTAGCAAATAGGTGGTCCATTTTCTAAGTCCTTTTATAGGTAGAGTAACTCACTTAATCCTTAGACCTATGAGGTAGGTACTGTTAATGTTTCCATTTTACACATAGGGAAACTGAGGCACAGAGTGGTGAAGTGACTGGCTTCAGGTCAGACTGGGTGGAAGAGCCAGGATTTGAACCAGGCACAGTGGGTCTGGGGACCACACTGGTACCCTCACTGGTCTTCCAGCATCATGACCCTTCCTGATTCCCCTAATTATTGTGGCATCTAGAATGAGGCTGCCCTGATATTTCCTGCCTAGTGTAGCCCAGACCGGCCAGGCTTGGGGGAGATTGTTTTGTTCATCTTAATTAAAAGAAACTGGATCTGCTAGCAACCGTAGCTTTCAGCAAGCCAGACCTGCTTAGTGGGTTGTGAAGTTTGAGGGCGTTTAATGAAACACTTCATGTTCTATCTAGGACTTGTCTAACATTAACCCCTGACCTTCTTCTGGTTTGGAGCATGGGCCTTGCTCTCCAACAGACATGGGTTCGAATCCCAGCTCTGCGTCTCACTAGCTCTCTGACCTTGGGCCGGTTGCTTGACCTTTGTGTGTCTCATTTGTGCAAAGGAGGTAAATTGCAGGGTTGAATGTGATTAGTCAGGTTGTACAATACCAGGCCCTTAATAAGCATTTAGTAAATGGTAGAAGATATTTATATAAGAAGGATTCGCCTGGTGTAATTTAATGTAAGGAAGCACCGCCATTCAACCTACTCCTGATGGCCAGTGTTTCATTAGTTTCCTGTCTTTTGCCACGTGAATCCTGGCTGCAGTCAAGGTCCTTCTATATCAGTTTTTTGGAGTGCGCTTAGAAAAGTTCATCTGTAAATTGTTAGAAATGTAATTGCTGAGCCAAAGGATCTGTGCGTTTTAAAATTTTGAATTGAAATATAATTGGTGCACTTTTCTGTATAAGTTATACAACATAATGAATTGTCACACACCAAACACGCCCATGTGACCAGCATGTAGATCTAGAAAAGTATGGTCGAAATCCCCCTGCCCCAAGACAGCCCCTCTCCTGACGCTGATAGCATAAATTAGTTTTGTGTTTTTTTTTTTGCAGTACGCAGGCCTCTCACTGTTGTGGCCTCTCCCGTTGCGGAGCACAGGCTCCGGACGCGCAGGCTCAGCGGCCATGGCTCACGGGCCCAGCCGCTCCACGGCATGTGGGATCTTCCCGGACCGGGGCACGAACCCATGTCCCCTGCATCAGCAGGCGGACTCTCAACCACCGCACCACCAGGGAAGCCCCATAAATTAGTTTTGATTGCCGTGGCCTTTATGCACAGTTCCAGTTCATGTACTTTTTTAGTACCAAGAGATATTACTGAATTGTTTTCCAGTTATACTCCCATCATACGTGTGAGGGCTGGTCCCCAAACCCTCTCCAACGAAGTGTCAGTAAACTTTTTGGTTTGATTATTTTACTGTGAGATAGATGGTCTTTTCACTTATCCAGAATCCATTGGCGTCTTCTTTTCTGGGAATTACTTTTGGTTTTCCTTTGCCATTATTGAACTGTTGGTCTTTTTTTTTTTTTTTTTTTTAAGAGGCTTACATGCTTTTGCTTTGTAAGAAAATATTTTGAGCAGAGTAACTTTGACACTTTAGAGTCTTTTTTTTTTCCCCACCAACATTTTAACAGCTTTATGGAGGTGTAATCGACGTAGACTACACATATTTAAAGTGGGACAAAAGTGTACACGTTGGTAAGTTTTGCCGTATGGATATACCCCTGAAGACATCACCACAATCAGAATAATATTTCCTTTTTATTTTGAAAAGCTGAAAGAATTGAATAAGGAGCAACTAGAAACACCACCTGGGTTCACCATTTCCCCCCCAAACTGTTTCTTTTTCACTACAAGCACACACATACACACTTTTTTTTGAAAGTAAATTGCAGACATCATGACACTTTCTCCTACAAAACCATCATACTATGACCCCTCCACCCCAAAACTTAAATTTAGTACAATAATATTTTGTAATTTGCATTTCCTTTATAGCTTTTTAAAAAAAAGTCAGCACCCAATCAACGATTGCTCATCACATTTGATTTTCATGTCTCTTTAGTTCCCTTTAGTCTGTCAAAGTCCCTTCACCCATTTGGGGGTAAGGGAGGCTTTTATCACATTGACATTTATGTCTTTTTTTTTTAATAGCTTTATTGAGCTGTAATTCAGATACTATACAATTCATTCATTGAAAGTTCTGTGATTTTTATTATATGCACAGGGTTGTGCAGCCATCACCACAGTCAATTTTAGAATATTTTCATCCCCCCTCCAAAGAAACCCTATATTCATTAGCAGTCACCCCACCTCCCCCAGCCCCTGACAACCCATCATCTTCTTTGTCTTTATGGATTCGCCTATTCTGTGCATTTCCTATAAATGGAATCATACAGTGTGGTCTTTTGCATCTGGCTTCTTTCTCACTCAGCATCGTGCTTTTAAGGTTCATCCCTTTTGTAACCTGTGTCAGTATTTCATACCTTCTTATGGCTTTTTATTTATCCATTTATCAGTCGATGGTCATTTGGGTTGTTCCCACTTTCTGGATTCTATGACTAGTGCTGCTCTGAACATTCATGTGCAAGTTTTTATGCGAATGTATGTTTTCTGTATTTTGGAGTATGTACCTAGGAGTGGAATGGCTGGGTCGTATGGCAGCTCTCACATTTCAAGGAACCTCTGTACAGCTGTACCATTTTACGTTCCCACTAGCAGTGTATGAGGATTCCTTTCTCCCCATCCTCACCAACCCATGTTCTTGTCTTCCCCCCACCCCTTGGATACATTTTATTTAATTTATTTTTTAATTGAAATATAGTTGATTTGCAATATTATGTTAGTTTCAGGTGTACACCGTAGTGATTCAATATCTTTTTGGACTATACTTCATTTATAGTTATTTTAGAATATTGGCTGTATTCCCTGTGCTGTACAGTATATCCTTGTAACTTATGTATTTTATACACAGGAGTTTGGACCTCTTAACCCCCACCCCTATCTTGCCCCTCCCCCTCCCTCTCCCCACTGGTGACCACTAGTTTGTTCTCTGTACCTGTGAGTCTGCTTCTTTTTTGTTATATTCACTGTTGTATTTTTTAGATTCCACATATAACAGTTATCATACAGTATTTGTCTTTCCTTCTTTCTTCCTTTCTTTTTAACTTCTTAGCTGCCTGGCGTGCAGGATCTTAGTTCCTGGACCAGGGATCGAACTTGCGCCCCCTGCAGTGGAAGCACGGAGTCTCTTTTTTTTTATAATTAATTTTTATTGGAGTATAGTTGCTTTACAATGTTGTGTTAGCTTCTACTGCACAGCAAAATGAATCAGCCATACATATACACATATCCCCTCCATTTAGGACACTACAGTGCATTAAGTAGAGTTCCCTGTGCTATACAGTATGTTCCCATCAGTTGTCTGTTTTATAGATAGTATCAATAGTGTATATGTGTCAATCCCAGTTCCTCCCACCCCACTCCTTTCCCCCTTGGTATCCATACATTTGTTCTCTACATCTACGTCTCTGTTTCTGCTTGACGGGAAGCGTGGAGTCTCAACCACTGGACCTCCAGGAAAGCCCCAGTTTTTGTCTTTCTCTGTCTGACTTATTTCACTAAGCGTAGTACGCTCCAGGTCCATCCAAGCTGTTGCAAATGGCAAAATTTCATTCTTTTTTATGGCCGAGTAGTATTCCGGGGTATGAGTGTGTGGGTGGTCTGTGTGCGTGAACCACATCTTTCACCATTCATCTGTTGATAGTTGTCTGTCTCTTTTAGTGTAGCCACTTTAGTGGGGCTGACATGGTATCTCCGTGGGGTTGGGACAGGCCAGTTGACTTTTGAATTTTCGCACGATGCATCTTACCTGATTGCATCCTCAGGGTTAGATTGAGGAATTACAATTCCAGCAGCAATTCTACGCGAGGGTCTCGTGTCCTTGCTGGGGCAGCACATCAGGGCACAGGGTGTCAGCTTGTCCCATGACTTTGATCTTCCGTTGAGGCCTTCCATCCTGGAGGTGCCTTTTCCCCTATGTAATTCATTCGTGCAGGTGGTCTGCACGTGTGTTCCAGCACCTTCAGTTCACGTAACCTTCGTCTCTCACTGTGTTCCTCAGATGCTTGGGCAACCTCTGAACTGCAGAAATTCGCCCCTTCTCTGCCTTGCTCATGAAGACACATGTGCCCTTCCAGCCTGATTTCCTGGGAGCCAGTGTGCACGTGCCTGGGGGTGATAGGGGCGAGGAGAACTTAGGATGCGGGACGTCCTCCAGATTTAGGAGGAGGGTGATGCAACCCTGAGCTGGAGTAATCGTGTTTTCTCCCATAGCCATGGCCACGGCCGCAGGCCTCCTGAGTCGGTTCACCTGAATCTCCCTCGTTTTAACTTTTCATCCTGAAAATTGTCCAACAGACACAAAGGGGGAAAGAAATGTATAATGAACCCCAGTACCCATCACTCAGCTTTGCCATTTTTGTTACATTGCTCTCCCCATCCAAAAAGTTTTTGAAGCCTGGCATAGTATTTTAAAGCTAATCCAAGACATAATGGTTTACTTTTGAATACTTCGGTATGCGTCTTTAACAGGTGAACATTTTGCAAAGATCATAGCCACAGTACCATTGTCACAGCTCATGACAATTCTTTTTTTAAAATTTATTTTGTTAAAAATTTATTTATTTATTTATTTATTGGCTGCATTGGGTCTTTGTTGCTGCGCGCGGGCTTTCTCTAGTTGTGGCGAGTGGGGGCTACTCTTAGTTGCGGCGCATGGGCTTCTCATTGCAGTGGCTTCTCTTGTGGAGCACGGGCTCTAGGCACGTGGGCTTCAGTAGTTGTGGCACGCGGGCTTCAGTAGTTGTGTCTCGCGGGCTCTAGAGCGCAGGCTCAGTAGCTGTGGCACACGAGCTTAGTTGCTCTGTGGCATGTGGGATCTTCCCGGACCAGGGCTCGAACCCGTGTCCCCTGCTTTGGCAGGCAGATTCTTAACCACTACGCCACCAGGGAAGCCCCAACAATTCTTTAATAAGCAACACAAGTCCATTTTCCGATTTCCCTGATTGACTCAAATCGTCTTTATGCGAAACTGCTTTGTTTGAATTCGGATCCAAACAAAGTCTACACTTGCATTTCACTGATAGGTCTTTTAAGTCTCTCTCTCTCTCTTCATTTTAATTTGCTGCACACATGTGGGATCTTAGTTCCCTAGTTCCCCAACCAGGGATGGAGCCCGGGCCTCTTCAGTGAAAGCACAGAATCCTAACCACTAGGCCACCACGGAACTCCCAAGTTTTGTTTTGTTTTGTTTTAATTTTATTAAATTTTTTATTTATTATTAAAATTTTTATTGAGGTATACTTGATGTCCAATATTATACAAATCGTACAATATTATATAAATTTCAGGGGTACAACATAGTGATTCACAATTCTTACAGGTTATACTCCATTGATAGTTATTATAAGATATTGGCCATAGTTTATAGGTTGTAGAAAACATACAACCTGTGCCGTAGGTTCAGCTTTTCACCTGATTTCTGTGAACTGCTTCAGGCTCCGGGCTCCGCTGAACCCCCGTCTTAGCCTGCAGGGCTGCCATCAGGAAGGACCACAGCCTGGGCAGCTCACACAGAAATGTATCATCTGGAAGTTCTGGAGGCTGGAAACCTGAGATCGAGGTGCTGGCAGGGTTGGTTTCTCCTGAGGCCTGTCTCCTTGGCTGGCAGATGGCCGGCTTCTCCCTGTGTCCTCACGTGGTCTTTTCCTCTGGTGTGTCTATGTCCCCATCTCTTCTTGTAGGGCCACCAGTCCTGTTGGATCAGGGTCCCTCATACTGATCCCGTTTCACCCTCGCTGAGATTTGGAGGAACAGAGTGCAGCCCGCAGCACTCCCTGAGGGCTCCTGTGTCTTCACACAGACAAGGGGGCCAGGGAGTCACATTGCCCAAGGGGAAGCCACAGTGAGTGGTGCCAGCCCCTGGGGCAGAGAGCAAGTGTGGTTCCCACCGCTCAGTCCAAAAGGCCCACGATGGGTCTGTCCCTGCAACACCCTCTCCTGCCCTGGCCGGTCCCCAGGGTGGGCCTGACTTTCCTCTGAGCAAGGCCAGACCCTGGTTGGGCCTGTGGGTTTCTGAGCACCTGCTTGAAGACGTTTGTTAGGTGGGAAGGGGATGGCTCCGTTTGGAGAGAGGGCCGGACCTCCATCCTTGCAGGGGGCGCTGGGTTGCCACCCAGCAAATCCTCGCGTCGGACACAAGCAACCTAAGCAGCTCCCACGTCCTGAGGCCTTTACAGGTTCTTATGGCTGTCTTATCTTAGTCCCATTTTACAGCTGAGAAAGTGGAGGCACAGAGAGGGTCAGCAACAGCAGCAATTGTTGTCTTTTCCTCCCCAAATAAGTACTTCCTCACACCCTTTCTAGGAGAGCTGGTGCCCTTGAAAAGCCCGATAGCTTGTGGTGTGGAGCTCTTGCCTCTTTCCTCCACTTGAACAAAATGTACAAGTTGCTACCTATTGGCAAACGTGTACAGATCGCGCGTACTTTAAAGAATTACGACAGGAGAAACAAAACGCGGTAGATCCCTGAAAGGGAATGCTCTTTGGCAAGAAAGAGGAATTAAGTACCGATACATGCTGCAGCACGGGTGAACCTTGACAATGTTATTTTGAGTGCAAGGAGCCAGGCACAAAAGGTCACGGATTGCCTGATTCCACTGGTATGGAAAGTCCAGGAAAGGCAAATCCATGGAGATGGGAAGGAGATTAGTGGTTGCCTAGGTTGGGGGTGGGAGGCAATGGGGAGTGACTGCTGACGGGGACAAGACTCCTTTTGGGGTGGTGAAAATGTTCTAACGTTAGATTGTGGGGAATTTCTAAAAAAAAGCTGTGAATCGTGCCTTTTAAAAACGGGAACTTTATGGTATGTAAATGGTATGTCAGTAAGTTTCTAACCGGAAAAGAATGATAACTAAACCAACACCAGTGTGCCTTCTCTCCAGGTGATGATACATTCTCCGAAATACCCTCACCCACCTACCCCTGCCAAAGAGAGGGGCAGTGACCCTCTCTTCTCTGACACACATACTTCCTCCTTTTTTTTTTTTTTTTTTTACATGAACCCTTCCATTATTTTTTTTTTACTCTTCCAGTTTAAAAAACCTTTTTTTTAGATAGGAGTACAGTTGATTTACAATGTTATGTGAGTACCCTTCCAGTTTTTAAATAGCAGCTTATTGAGGTATAATTCACATACCATACAGTTCATCCATTTAAAGTATATCATTCATATATAATTTCTGTATATTCACAGGGTTGTGTAACCATCACCACAGTCAACAGCAGAACATTTTCTTCACCTCAAAGAAAAACCCTTTAGCTATCAACCTCTCTCCCTAACCCCTAGCAACTGCTGATTTACTTTCTGTCTCTGGATTTGCCTATTCTGCATATTTCCTATACGTGGAATCACAGTTTATGGCCTTTGCCTCTGGCTTCTTGTCCTTAGTGGAAGGTTTTTAGGTTTCATCCTTCTAGAAGCATGTGTCAGTACTTCATTCGTTTTCATGGCTGAATAATATCCCATCGGGTGGATATGTCAGGTTTATCCATTCACCAGCTGATGGCCATGTGGTCTTTAAATACACAAATCCCTTTGGTGCTTGCAGCTAGGAAATTTAGGGCTAAAGGGATGATGTCCTTGCAGAAGGGTCTTGGGGCCAAAGCTTCTGTTAGAAGATCGGGGACTTCCCTGGTGGTCCAGTGGGTAAGAATCCGTCTTGCAATGCAGGGGACTCCGGTTCGATCCCACAGGCCGTGGGGGCAACTAAGCCCGGGCCCCACACCGAAAGATCCCACGTGTCTCAACTAAGACCCAAGGCAGCCAAAAAGATAAATTTTTTTTTTAAATACAGTGAAATGAAGCTGCACCTCATATTCATCCTCGGAGAGCTTCAGTAGCCCCGGGTCCTTAAAGCTGGGATGGACGTGGGTCTCTACTGTTTGCACACGCTAGGGAGATGCTGTTGGGACTTGAGTGTGAGAACCACGGTTCTCGCCCTTCAGAGTTGCTCCCATGCAGCAGTGTCCCGGCCTCCGGGTGAAATAGGTTGGTTGCAGCACCTCCCACTGTTTAAAAATGAGAAATCAGGCGGAGACTTTGACAAAAGAGTCGGCCTAGAAGGGCTCCAGGAGGAATCGGAGGTGGAGTGAGCAGCTGTGCAGAGAGCTCCTGGCTCCCCCGATGCATCCCTTCCCCCGTAGGAGGGAGATTTGTCTAGATTCGCTTGGTTCTTGGCACCTGGCCAGTTAGGCCCGAGCTCCGTCAGTCCCCTGGGCTACGTGGCCAGTCCTGGGGTGGCCTTCGTCATCGGCCGGCTGTGTTTTCTCGTCCAAGTGTAAGCTTGGCCGGACTAGGCAGGAGGGAGCTTTGGCCGGGTTGGTAATGATCTCGCTCTCGTTTCTGCAGTTCCTGACGAGGCTGACCGAGAGGTTCGTGCTGGGAGTGGACATGTTTGTGGAAACCCTGTGGAAAGTTTGGGCGGAGCTCTTGGACGTCCTTGGACTTGACGGTAGGTGTGGGGGGCATTCATTTGAAGGCACTGTTTCATTCTGGTGCTTGTCAACTTATGGGAGTGGTACCCATGGCGGGTGGCACAAGAGAAAACTAGGGGGGCAGTGAGGATACGAGAGAACCTTTTTTATTGTCATTGTTGCATGTGTAAATAGCTGAGATTCCCAGATGCTATTTAGGATAAGGTGCAGGTGGACAGTGCCAACTTGTGTGCCCCCAGGCAAACCTCGGGGACTAGAGGTGGAGTCTCTAGGTTGTTGGGGTCCATAACCAACTACTCCAGTTACTTAGACAGAAAGGGATTTAGTACAGAGAACGCGGCACTCACACAATCATCAGAAGGGCTGAAGGAGCGATGTGTGACCCCCCCAGGGGGTTGCTGCCCTGGTCTAGGAATTGGAAGGCAGCTGCTGGAACCCTTTGAATTCAAGCTCACAGCCCTGGTCCAGGCTGCTGCCTCTCTCCAGGAACCCTGCAGCAGTCTGTGTCGGGGTCCCCTAGACCATCCCCAGGTTCTGTACATCTCCAGGAGGACCCCCAGGACCCAGCATGTGGTCGTACCCACAGCTGTGGTGTATCACAGTGAAGGACACAAGGCACAGTCAGCAAAGGGAAAGGCTCACGGGGTGACGTCTGGGGGAACCAGGCACAGGCCCCCAGAGCCCTCTCCCAGGGGGGTCACACAGGACACCCTTTATTCCCCGAAGGAGGTGTCATCTACCAGGGACGCCCAATAGGGGCTCAGCCTCCAGGGTGTTTATTGGCGGCTGGTCATGTAGGCGCCCTCTGCCTGCACCTTCCAAATTCCCGACTCCCCGAAGGAAAGCAGGTGTCAGCGTGAACCACACTGATTGTAAAAAACCTCCAAGCCAGGGAGCCCCTGTTCTTGGGGAGAGGAGGGAGCTCTCACTGCAATGTGTATGCAAGTCACTCAGCTCTCCAGGACGCTGACCAGGTGCCCCCAAGTTGAACTCAATTCTAACCCTATCGCCTTGGAGGTAGCATCTGATCCCACAGGTCAAGGGCTCAGTCCCACAACCGGCCCCACTTCAGACACCAGTCACAGATCCGGGTTGTCACCTGTGCTTCTGACAGACTAGTATAGATCAGAGGTTCCTACGACCCGTCCGCACCGTGGGTTCAATTAATTTGCTAGAGCAGCTTGCAGAGCTCAGGAAAGTTTACTCACTGTCTGTTTACTCACTCACCAGATTACTGGTTTATTATGAAAGGATATAACTCAGGAACAGCCAGGTGAAGGAGATGCATGGGGCAGGGTTGGCGGGCAGGGACTCCGAGCTTCCACGTTCTGAGTTCTATTGTCTCCTTGGCCATTGGTGATGGATTCAACCTTCAGCCCCTCCTGGAGGTTAGAGGGCCCAACCCTCTAATCATCTGGTTGGTTCCCCTGGCAACCAGCCTCCATCCTGAGAGGCTTTCCAGAATCACCTGATGAACAAGCGCAGGTGCGGGTGAAAGGGGCTATGAATTATCAAGACTTCTGTTGCACTTGTCACTTAGGAGATTCCAGAGGTCTTAGGAGTCTATGCCAGAAATGGGGATGGACACCAAATACATGTTTCTTAAGCATCACAACCTCACACTCCAGAAATCCAAGTTCCCAGATGCCAGCCAAGGGCCCACCTTGCCAGCAGGTGATTCTAAAGAGTGGCCTCAGGCCTGCTGGGTGAACTCTTCCCTGCACAGCTCCTAACTAGGGTCCCTTCTTAACAAATCAGCCAGAGCAATTTTTTTTATGACTGCTTTTATAGTAGTGATTTAAAAAAAAAAGAAGAAGGCAGGTCAAGTCACTCTCCTTAAAGCTGCCCAGTGACTTCTTGCTGCACTTGGAATCGACCAGGTTCACACCAAGGACACTGCAAGCAGCAAGGATCTGCCCAGCCCCCATCCTGTTCTTGGACACGCTGGGGTCTTTGACACCTTCCTGTCCCTCCAGGTGTTCCCTGCTGGGGATGATCCTCCCAGCCCTTTGCCTGCTCCCATCTTTCCCATGCTTGGGTCTCTGGTACGTGACACCTCCTTCAAGAGGCCCCTCCTGACTACCCTGTGTGAGGAACCTTGTCCTTAGTTCTCACCCTCAGCTGTAACATCTCCCTCCTGTGTGCGTGTGTTACGCACCTCCCTTCTGAGATCCCGTGAGTGGGGTCTTGTCCACCTCCTCCAGGCTGCAGCCTCGGGCCTGGCTCTGCCCTGGCACAAAGGGGCCCATCGTTAATACGAATTGGAGGCCTGGGCTTCCCTGGTGGTGCAGTGGTTAAGAATCTGCCTGCCAATGCAGGGGACACGGGTTCGAGCCCTGGTCCGGGAGGATCCCACATGCTGCGGAGCGACTAAGCCCGTGTGCCACAACTACTGAGCCTGCGCTCTAGAGCCCGTGAGCCACAACTACTGAGCCTGTGTGCCACAACCACTGAAGCCCGCATGCCTAGAGCCCGTGCTCTGCAACAAGAGAAGCCACCGCAATGAGAAGCCCGCGCACCGCAACAAAGAGTAGCCCCTGCTCGCCGCAACTAGAGAAAGCCTGGGCGCAGCAACAAAGACACAACGCAGCTCAAAATTAATTAATTAATTAATTAAAAAAAAAAGATATATGATGGCCAACAGGTACAAGAAAATGTATCAATACTACATTACTAGTGGTTCAACATTACTAGTCATTAGGGAAATGCAAATGAAAACCACAATGAGATGTTAATTACCTCATGCCTATTAGCATGGCTATTATCAAAAAGATAAGAGATAACAAATGTTGGTGAGGATGTGGAGAAATTGGAACCCTTGTACACTGTTGGTGGGATGTAAATTGGTGCAGCCACTATGGAAAACAGTGTGGAGGTTCCTCAAAAAACTAAAAATAGGGGCTTCCCTGGTGGCTCAGTGGTTGAGAATCTGCCTGCTAATGCAGGGGACATGGGTTCGAGCCCTGGTCTGGGAGGATCCGACAGGCCGCGGAACAACTAGGCCCGTGAGCCACAACTACTGAGCCTGCGCGTCCAGAGCCTGTGCTCCGCAACAAGAGAGGCCGCGATAGTGAGAGGCCCGCGCACCGCAATGAAGAGTGGTCCTGCTTGCCACAACTGGAGAAAGCCCTCGCACAGAAATGAAGACCCAATGCAGCCAAAAATAAATTAAAAAAAAAAAAAAAAAAAAAAAACTAAAAATAGGGAATTCCCTGGCGGTCCAGTGGTTTAGGACTTCACACTTTCACTGCCGAGGGCACGGGTTCAGTCCCTGGTCTGGGAACTAATATCCCAGAAGCCATGCAGTGTGGCCAAAAAAAAAAGAAAAATTAAAAATAGAACTACCATATGATCCAGCAATTCCACTTCTGTGAATATATCTGAAGGAAACAAAAACACCCTGTCACAGAGATAACTACACCCCCATGTTCATTGCAGCACTATTTACAATAGCCAAGATGTGGGAACAACCTAAGTGTTCATTGACAGGTGAATGGATAAAGAAATTTTGGTGTGGGCTTCCCTGGTGGCACAGTGGTTAAGAATCTGCCTGCCAGTTGAGGGGACACAGGTTCGATCCCTGGTCCAGGAAGATCCCACATGCCTCAGAGCAGCTAAGCCTGTGCACCACAACTACTGAGCCAGCGCTCTAGAACCTGCGAGCCACAACTACTGAAGCCCGCATGCCTAGAGCCCGTGCTCCACAACAAGAGAAGCCACTGCAATGAGAAGCCTGTGCACCACAACAAAGAGGAGGCCCCTCTCGCCGCAACTAGAGAAAGCCCGTGCACAGCAACGAAGACCCAATGCAGCCAAAAATAAATAAAATTAAAAAAAAACAACAACGAATTTTTGGTGTGTGTATATATACAATGGAGTATTATTTAACCATAAAACGAAGAGAATCCTGCCATTTGAAACAACGTGGATGGACCTGGAGGGCATTAAGCTAAGTGAAATAAGAGAAAGGCAAATACTGTAGGATCTCACTTGTATGTGGAATTAAAAAAAAAAAAAACCTCATAAAATGAGAGATCAGATTTGTGGTTGCCAGAGACAGCAAATGGGAGGCAGGGGAATTGGAGGAAGATGGTCAAAAGGTACAAATTTGCAGTTATAGGATAGATAAGTCCTGGGGATGTCATGTACAACATGATGACTGTAGCTAACACTGCTGTACCGTATAGTTGAAAGTTATCAGGAGAGTTAGTAGATCCTAAACGTTCTCAGGAAAAGAGAAAAAACTTTTTTTTTTTTTTTTTGTATCTATATGAGGTGATGGATACTAACTAAACTTGTGGTCATCTCACAATATATGTAAGTCAAGTCACACTGTACACTTTCAACTTATATAGTGCTGTATGTCAGTTATATCTTGATAAAACTAGGAAAGAAAGCTGCATGCTGAAGTAGGATGTGTGCCTCTTTCAAATGGTTTGGTTAAAAAGAAAAAAAAGGTATGTGACTAGAAATGGAGCAAAATGTTAACCATTGTTAAACCTAGGTGGTTTTGATAGGAGTATTTATTTTACTATCCTTTAAAATTTTCTATTTGAAAATTTTCTTAAGTCAGGCACACAGAAGATGCAAGTCCTCCATTTCACTCCATTCTTAAGATGGAACTTCATGTGTGGGTACCAGTTACAATTAGGTTTGACTGTGAGTAACAGAGACCCCAAATAACAGTAGCTTAAACAAGATGGAAGCTTATTTCCCTTATGTGAAAGTTCACAGGTAGGTGGTCAGGCAGGTAGGTGGCTTTGTAGCACATTCTCCTCGGGTCCGAGGCCCCTTCCATCTTATTGCTCCCCAATTGGTGACCTCCCTTCCCTCATGACACAAGACAGCTGCTCCTATTCCAGCCATCTCATCCACATTCCAGCAGGCAGAAGAAGAAGAGGTAAAGGGCATATTCCCACTACTTGTAGGAAGCCACCCCAAAACATTTCTGCTTACCTCTCCTTGACCAAAACTTAGTTATGTAGCTGCAAGGGAGGCTGGGAAACGTCCTTATCCTAGGCAGCCGTGTGCCCAGCCTAACACTGGGCATTGGTTACTATGGAAGACAGGAAGGAAGGAAATTGAAGGCCAGTTTTCAGGCTCTGCCCCACCTGAAAGGTGTTTCAAACCCACGATATGACGGCGTTGCCCTGTCTTTTCCCAGGACTTAGTATAAAGGCTAATGAGGCAGCCGACTTTAGTTCCTTGGGTGTAGCAGAGGCGCAACCAGCGAGCTGAGCTGCCCACCCCCAGCTTGCAGAGAACCCCCTGACCCCGTGTAACCGGCCGCTGTCCCTCTGTTCTGTCCTGCAGTCTCGAACCTGTCCCAGTACTTCAATCCAAGCTCGGTGGCCAACAGCCCCACACGTGCCCTCCTGCTGGTGGGTGTCGTCCTCCTGGCCTACTGGTTCTTGTCTCTGACCCTGGGCTTCACCTTCAGCATCCTGCACGTGGTGTTCGGCCGCTTCTTCTGGGTGGTGCGGGTCATCCTGTTCTCCATGTCGTGCGTGTACATCTTGCACAAGTACGAGGGCGAGCCCGAGAACGCCGTGCTGCCTCTGTGCTTCGTGGTGGCCATCTACTTCATGACCGGGCCCATGGGCTTCTACTGGCGCAGCAGCCCCAGTGGCCCCAGCGTGGAGGAGAAGCTGGAACAGCTGGAGAACCAGGTCAGACTGCTCAACATCCGTCTCAACCGAGTGCTGGAGAGTCTTGACCGCTCCAACGGCAAGTGACAACCAGCCAGCCGGCCGGGTCCCCTCCTCCCAGCGCCCTCTCTCCGGAAACAAAAAAGAAGAAGGAAAAAAAGAACGCCAAACCCCAAACAATCTTAATAAACATGTCTGAGCAGGAGAGTGGCGCTTTGCGAGGGTGTTTCCGGCCACGTGTCAACTCTTAAGACATCTTCCGGAAAGAATGGGACAAGATCATTGATGTAGAACTAACTACCCACCAAGTGTCATTAGTGGAAAAAAATCTTTTTTAAACAAAGGATATAACCATATTAGCTGTACAGGAAGAGAAGTTTATCTGTGCATAGAGCATAAAGTTAATTTTTTCAAGCATTTAAATACACCTTTTGTAAGGTTTTCTAACAGAGGCAGATCGAGTTAAGTTCTAATAAACTTAAAACTTTACAGGGAGGGGACGAAATTATTAATTCGACCTTTTGGAAGAGTTTCAAGGCAAGCATTTGTTTTTGCAGCGTAGGGATTGGTGGGTGAGGTCTGTGTGCAGTCTTTTCAGGTTCCAAAGCTGTGACCTTCATTTCATGTTGTTTTTCATTGATGTCGATTTGATGAATGTTGTCGCTTCTGAATGTGGGCCATTGGGTTTCAAGGATGAAACTAAACATCTTTTGGATCCTAGTGACCCCAGCCAAGCCCCCTTCAATCCTATTTCTAAATGAAGAAATCATTATTTGTAGAAAACCTAAGATTTTTTCCCCCTTCTGTACTTGGATGTATTTTAACCTCAACATTTTGTAAAGGGAAATTCAAGGACCAGGCAAAGAAATGTCTTTGGGGTTTGATGCCGGGAGCTGCTTGGGTCAGCTCATTCAGGAATCTATTTGATGTCCTAATTTCACCATTTGCCAGCTAGGTTGATACAGGAAAGATACACTCTCTAGGGTTTTTTGTTTATTTGTTTCATCTTGGTTTTGGGGGACTCAGGACCTTAGAAGGAAAACCAACCATAGCAGCTAATAACATTTTCAAGTCTGTTGCTGCTTATAAAGCATTCTCAGGAACAATAAGCAGGAATAAGCCAGACTTGGAGAAGATCTGAATTATTTTTCCTGAAATTTTTACAGTACATGTGTTAGGTGCTTTTTGCCTGGAGTCTGGGGTGACCTCATTTTTAGGTGGTCCCTAGGGGCAGAGAGAGGTATGTGCAGGGCAGACAGCTGTGGGGTCCTGGACAAACAGGGCTTTGCAAGGCTTGGATCAGGGGCTAGTGGAGATGCCCCTTTCTGGGCACTAACAAGCACAGGAGGGCAAGGAAAGGATTCCCCAGGTTTTGATGCCAGGGGTCATGACTGTCTTTCCCTGCCCACCTGCGTCATGCCCTAGCAGCCCCCTCACAGGAGCCCCTCTACGCAGGTTTGCAGAGTCCCCTGTCAGATCAGGTAGAACCAAGACCTTTTGGTCCAGGTATCATTTTGGGGAAAACTCAGCTGCCTGCCAACTCCTCCTGTGCTACTTTTCTGTGACGTTTTACTTGGGGTTACAAGTACCTGGAAAACGGAAGCAAATGTTTTCTGAGGATGTTTATGAAACTTCTCTTTTTAAGGTGCGCACTAACGGGACCCAAACTCTCCTGCATTCAGTTCGCTTCCTGAAACTCATGTTCTCTAGAATTTGCTTGGGCAAATCTTTACCCATGGGCATTTGACCCCCATGTTTTCTGCATTGAAACCGTTCCAGTTTTGTCAGTTAGATACTGACAGACAATTCTGTTTTAGCACAAGGTACGAAGAACTCCAAGGAGGTTATCTTTCCCTTCCTTTCTTTTGTGCATTTGGCTTCTGTGTATTTGGCATGTTTAGGTATTTGCTTTGCTCCTGTTAGCCAGAAGGGAAATTGACATTCTCTGCGCAAAGCTTTTAAGTCTTAAATTACTGTTCTGGGTATAACACCCACTCTGTTCTCTCACCCACCCTCACACATGGAAACCTGATGGGCACTGTGCTGTATTGAGATCCAGGCAGGAAAACCATTTTAACTTCTAGTAGCTCGAGGAAGGCTCACGTGTCTAGTTGCTGGTGGACTCAGGCCACAGCATCAACTGGAAATTGCTGTCGAGAATATGCACTTTGTTTTCCAAATTGGCTAGGTGTAGGCTATGAAGCCAGTTTTATAGTTCAGTACACTCAGAGGAATAATGTCTTTATTTTTAACAAAAGTTAAATAGTTAATTAGTTCACTAGAAGTATCACTTCAGGGTAGAACAGTCCTTGAAATTCTGATAGAAATCACAGATGTTCGATCTGAATAAGGCCTGCTTTTTAATGCGTAAATTTGACTTTTGCTTGGGCGTGTTCTTAACCCCAGATAATTTGGGTTTTTTTTTTTGCTTTCTCCATTCCATGGAAGCTTGTAGGGTATTTGGCCTCCCCCATGCCCCTCATCTCTTCTTTTTTTCTCTCTTTTGTACATGGAGAAATGCATTTTTGTACCATATCTCATACCTTGAAGAGAAACCTTTTTTATATCTTCAGGGCTGTAGAATGTATTAGTGTAATACATCATTCAACGTGGTATGAAAACATACTGACGAAAACTACTGTGGATCTCTGTTTTAGTTAAGACTCAGTTTTTTAGATATCTTCAAATTCATCAATGTTGATTTCCCAGTGCTTCAGTATCACAGTAAATACCAAGAACAGAAAATAGTCCAGAAAAGAAAAAGGACCAGCTATCTCCAGATTGCTGGATTTCTGTGGATGTCTGGGGATAATGTTTGGAGCAATCTCTGCCTTGACATCCTAGCAAAGATGCTTTCGTGGCACATCAGCCTTCTGTAAATGTATTTTCCAGTACCAATCAGCGTTCCCTGCCTTCTGGGTTTTTTGGTTTGCTCGTTTTCGTTTTTTGTACCCCATATCCTTTCTGGTAGCAAAGTGCAACAACAGAATTTCCTGAAAGCTAGCCTTGTGAATTATGCCAGGGGTCTTAACTTATGAAGGTGACCGAGTGACAGCACGGAGAGAGGTTAGTGCCGTTGAAAGAAGGTTTTTAATACCCACAGTTTCCTGGAGACGACAAGCACACCATGCCACGTGGGACCACAGGAAGCCTGATCCACGCAGGGTCAGGAAGCAGACGGAGGGGAACTGGGTCTGTGCTCTTCTGACTGTGGTGGGAAGTAGCTAGTTGGGGACATCACCTGTTGGAACTAAGGGCGAACATGTAGGGTGGGGTCGGTGCTTGGGAGGGTTAGAATAGGACTTCTGTACACCCACGAGGGCTGGCTTGCAGGAAAGATGAAGATCACTTTGGTTGTTAGTCTGGCCCTGTGATCCAGCAGCCTTCTGGCTAGGAATAACATGTCAGATGTCCAGTGCAGAATCTGAAACATGGCAAAGACACCTTCTCCCTAGTGGGAATCCTGCTTTGCTTCATCTCCATGCTTCCGGCTGCTTCTTAAGATGCTTTTGAGGAAAGATACCTGCCTTACAATGTGACACCTGAGCACTTCTCCCTGATGGGTTTTGAATTGGCTGATTTAATCAAAAAACCAGCTCTCCCATCCAGCTAGCTCACTTTAAAAGGAATTCCTGGGACTTCCCTGGCGGTCCAGTGGTTAGGACTCGGTGCTCTTACTGCCGTGGCCTGGGTTCAATCCCTGGTTGGGGAACTAAGATCCTGCAAGCTGCTCGGCACAGCCAAAAAAATAATAATAATAAAAGGAATTCTTTAAGGTCCTAAAGGTGTCAACCTGCTCCCCCAACATTTTTTTTTTTTTTTTTTTGCGGTACTTGGGCCTCTCACTGTTGTGGCCTCTCCCGTTGTGGAGCACAGGCTCTAGATGCGCAGGCTCAGCGGCCATGGCTCGCGGGCCCAGCCGCTCCGTGGCATGTGGGATCTTCCCGGACCGGGGCACGAACCCGTGTCCCCTGCATCGGCAGGCGGACTCTCAACCACTGCGCCACCAGGGAAGCCCTCCCCCAACTTTTAAAAATAATACATCATCATTTTTGTTTATGGCCATTTGAGTAGTTGAGCCTTTCCTCTTCACTTGTGAATAATAGAAGTATATATTTTTGCAGGATCTAACACAGTACCCTTAAAATTCGTATTGGATAACCATCAATATGGTGTATAGTATCTGGGATGAACAAACCTTATCCAGCGTACTCAGTTCTGAGCTCTGCTCTTCATTGATTCCTTGATATGTAGGAGACGCCCCAGCACCAGTTTTTCCCTGGTGGTGGCATAAAAAGCTGATTGTCCTTTGCACCGTCTACCGAAGATCTGCGGCAGCTAACGTTGTTATGAGCCATACGTTCTCATGTCTTTTTGCATATTTAAAGGTTTTATTGTAGTGTCAGTTTAATATCCGCATGTGTGTTAAATCTTTGAATACTGTAATTAAATCGATTTCTTGTGGTGGTGATTAGCTCTCACTTAAAATTATTTCCCTCTTAACTGGAAATCATATTTGTGAGGTATGGTACCCATCATCCACAGTGTATTCATGAGTCAAATTTGTATTTTGTGTATCTGGTTATAAATTTTACGTAGCATTTAATTTCATACGATAAATCCACTTGATTTTAATATAGTGGTGTGTGTGTGTGCGTGTGTGGTGTGTGCGCGCGTGTGTGGTGTGTGCGCACTTTAGTTTCATGAGCCTTGGGAAACTGATTCTACGAATATCATAAATAGACATAGATGTATAAGGCTTATTTTTTTGGCAGGGTGAGCCGTACATCCCTCTTATTTATTAAATCACTGGCTTTGGTGTTATGTAGAGATATTTGTAGACCGATTTCAGAACAGAATTAAAATATTGTGAAAATTAACAGCTTAATAAATGTTTATGGTAATTTTGTTGTACAGACTTCCTAAATATATTTCATTACTTCCAACCAAGCATTTGTGGAGTTTTCCCAATCTTGACCTGTAATGCTGATTCCATGATTCTGTTCCCCAGTCCAAGGAGAGTCATACAATCTTGAATCTAATTATTTGATTGGAGGTAGTGTTGCCACATAAAATACAGGACACCCAGTTAAATCTGCGTTTCAGATAAACAACAAATGCTTGTTTAGTGTAAATATGTCCCGTGCAATATTTGGGACACACTTACACCAAAGGAAAAACAAAAAAGAGTTGTTGCTTATCTGAAATTCAACTGGGCATTGTATATTTTTATTTGCTAATTCAGGCAATCCTAGCAGGGTATAGCAACTGATGTACACACCTCCACCCCACCCTGAACTGGAATGCTTTTGTGGGTACTAAAAATTGTTCCCTAGCCTTAGCAAACATTCAGGAACAAATGTAAAAGGGGAACAGAGACGTTAAATACACTTATGACCTGAGAGTATTGCTCCTGGGAATATTTATATTGCAAAAAAAATTTCACAGGGGTCTCCAGGGGACAGTTTGAGGCCAGTCATGGTGACGTAATCTGGAGGCCCCTGGCTGGCCCAGCACTGGGAGAGCAAACAGGTCAAAAGCAGGGACCTCACACCACAGAGGACAATGCAGCAGTGAGTCGCAGCATCAGTGCTGGGTGAGAAAGTGGGTACGGGAAGGAGGAATGACAACATTGCCCACTTGAGTGAGTTAAATACATCTGATTAATCATTTTGCAAGAGTACATTAAAAAAAAAGAAATATCTGCGCACCCCAATGTTCTTAGCAGCACTACTTGCAATAGCCAAGACATGGAAACAACCTAAATGTCCATCGACAGAGGAATGGATAGAGAAGATGTGGTACATATATACAATGGAATATTGCTCAGCCATAAAAAAGAATGAAATAATGCCATTTGCAGCTACATGGATGGACCTAGAGATTATACTAAGTGAAGTAAGTCAGAGACAAATATATGATTCAATCACTTATATGTGGAATCTAATAAAAAATTATACAGATGAACTTATTTACAAAACAGAAACAGGCTCGCAGATCTTGAAATCAGACTTATGGTTACCAAAGGGGAAACGGGGGTGGGAAGTGATAAATTAGTAGATCGGGATTAACGTATACACACTACTATATAGAAAATAGATAGGGAGTGGTTAGGATTTGGTGCTCTCACTGCTGTGACCAGGGTTCAGTCCCTGGTTGGGGAACTGAGATCCCACATGCCTTGCAGCGGTGGCCCAAAAATAAAATAGATAACTAATAAGGACCTACCGTGTAGCACAGGGAACTCTACTCAATATTCTGTAATAACCTATATGGGAAAAGAATCTGAAAAAGGATGGATATGAGTATGTGTATGGCTGATTCACTTTGCTGTGCACCTGAAACTAACATGGCATTGTGCATCAACTATACTCCAATAAAAATTTTTTTTTAAATAATAATAAAATAAAAATAATAAAATGTGGCTACTAGGAAATTTTATTTTATTTACTTATTTTTTTTGGCCCTGCCGCACAGCATGTGGGATCTTAGTTCCCAGACCAGGGATAGAACCGGCACCCCCTGCAGTGGAAGTGTGGAGTCTTAGCCACTGGACCGCCAGGGAAGTCCGTACTAGGAAATTTTAAATTACACATGTGGTTTGCATTTGTGGCTTTCATTATATTTTTACCAGACCTCACTGAATTATATAAACAGCGCTGGAACAGGGCCAACTTCAATCACTCAGGTGCTTATTACATTGAAGCATAGTGGTGGTAATGCCTGGCTCTGCAGGCTTATGTGGCCCCTGGGGAGGGAAGAAGTGTGACTTCAGTGGTCTTTATGCCCAGCAGGGGCTCAATGCATATTTGTTGGGAAACAAATGAATCTTGTAACTCAGGACAGTAATTCATCTGCACAATACAAAGTATACTTGAGTCTGGGCCTAGAAATTGTCTCATCCTAGGATAATCTACCCTGATAACCCTCAGGTTAATCAATTCCAGCTCGACAGTGGTCCTCTGTCCTGCACACCATTGTGAAATGGCCAGAGCATCAGATAAAGATGAGGCTGGAGGATTTCCAATTATCGAGCTGGAATTATAGAAACGCAGGGGGGTGGTCCTAGGGAAGGATGATGTGATTTTATGATATAATAAGAAATATATATTTGGTCTTCATTCCTGGTTCCTGACACAGAGCTCCTAAAATCCTTGGAATTTCCTGAGTGATGGGGGCGAAAGAGGCATCTTTTGCTATTCGTAACATGCCCTTTCAACCTTACTGGAGTTTATGCTAACGACGTGGCTCTCGGCGGGCCCCAGGATGGGGGCTGGCTGCCAAAAGAACCAACAGTGCAATTAGGGGATTGGAATTTTCAGCTCCCCGGCCCCTAGCTTCCAGGTTGGGGAAGGCATCCTTGTACCGGGAGGGTGCACCTGCATCTCCACTTGGACAAGAGCTCCTATACTTGGGACCCCTCCAGACCTCGCCCTATCTACCACTGGCTGTTCATCTTTATCCTTTGTCACATCCTCCGTAATAAACTAGTAATAGTAAATAAAGCTGTTTCCCCGAGTACTCTGAGCCATTCTAGCGCATTATTGAACCTGAGGAGGGTGTCATGGAAACTGATTCGTAGCCAGGCTGGACAGAAGCGTGGGCAACCTGGGGACCCACGTACTTTTGATCCGCATCTGAAGTTGAGGAGGCAGTCTTGGGGGACTGACCCTTAACCGGTGGGGTCTGCACTGACTTCTGGTAGTTGGTGTCCGGAATACTTCATGTGAGGGAAAACTCCACTCACTTGGTGGTCAGAGTGTTCGATAGTTTTCCCTTAGATGAGTTTTAAGACCAAGGGTCCCCCAGGTTGACATGAAAGGTAACAGAAGGGACTGCCCCGGCGGTCCAGTGGTTAGGACTCCACACTCTCAACTGCCGAGGGCGTGGGTTCCATCCCTGGTCAGGGAACTAAGATTCTGCAAGCCTCACAGCCTCACACGTGGCCCAAAAAAAAAAAAAAAAAAAAAAGGAAAAGAAAGAAAAGAAAGGTAACAGGAGAGGGATGGTGATTGCATGGCCCCTGTAAGTGACAGCAGTAATTCTCATAAACAGAGCCTTCTGGGTGTCAACTCTGCTCAACCTGCCCTGGCTTGTTGAAGCTACCCACTCTGTTAGCCAAGAAGGGATTATCCCTGTAATACAAACGAGAAAACCCAGGCTCAGAGACGTTGAGGAATACTGCCCATCATCAAATGGCCGAAGTCATTATACCCTTTATGGTCTCTCTCCTGGTGAAGTTGTGGCTTTTGAGGGTTTTTTTCCAAACTTGTATCAGTAAAGATATTCATGAGTCACCGAAACAATGACTTTAAAAGATGACAATCAGAAAGCTCAAATAACTACCATCTCCTCTATGCTGAAGAGTGGCAGCGGGGAGTAATGATAGATAGTTTTTACTGTTGTACAGTTTACCATTTTTTGAGAAAATTTAAGACTTACAACAAATTCTTGTTTCGTATGTAGCTCAGAGAGGTTAAGCTCCTTGGACAAAATGGCACAGCTAGTAAGAAGTGTGGGGAGAATATTACTCAGCCGTAAAAAAAGAAGGAAATAATGCCATTTGCAGCAACATGGATGGACCTAGGGATTATCATACTAAGTGAAGTTAAGTCAGACAGAGAAAGACAAATCTCATATGATATCACTCACGTGGAATCTAATTTTTTTTAAAAAAATGATATAAATGAACTTATTTACAAAGCAGAAACAGACTCACAGATTGAGAAAACACACGTATGGTTACCAAAGGGGAAACGTGGTGGGGAGGTCAGATAAATTAGGAGCTTGGGATGAACATATACACACTACTAGACATAAGACAGATAACCAACAAGGACCTACTGTAGAGCACAGGGAACGCTACTCAATATTCTGTAATAACCTATATGGAAAAAGAATCTAAAAAAGAGTGGATATATGTATAACTGATTCATGTTGACGATACAGTGGAGATATATATATATCTGATTCACTTTGCTGTACACCTGAAATTAACACAACATTGTAAATCAACTATGCTCCAATAAAATTAAAAAAAAAAAAAAAAAAAAAGAAGTGTGGGGAGCCAGGACTAAAACCCAGCACTGCAGGCTCCACATCCAGTTTTCTACTGGATGGAGTGTGCGGAGGCATAGAGTGTGTCCTCTGTATCATCAAAGTTTACGTATAACAACAGTTGGAGAACATATAAATGCATGCATTTGGTCATTCTCCCTCCATTAAACCAATCTGCAGCCATGCTGGGAAAGTAGGAGCTTAATGTACCTTCACAGCTTTTTAGACATTCAGGAGAATCTCAGTTCGGATTGATTTTTTTCTGGACACTTTTTGGCTTTCAGGGGTCTCGGGTCATCCTATTCCAAGAGTTTATGTTACTAGGATTTAGGATCTTGGTCCAGTGGAGTGAAATAGTTCTTGCCTCAGGAATCGGACAAAACCAGCGTACCAAGTGTACTCCCATCAACTTAGATTTCGAAAGACTGCAGAGTTGCCTTGGCTTAGTTGTTGTTTTTTCACATCTTTATTGGAGTATAATTGCTTTACAATGGTGTGTTAGTTTCTGCTGTATAACAAGGTGAATCAGCTATACATACACATATATCCCCATATCCCCTCCCTCTTGCGTCTCCCTCCCACCCTCCCTATCCCACCCCTCTAGGTGGACACAAAGCACCAAGCTGATCTCCCTGTGCTATGCTGCTGCTTCCCACTAGCTATCTATTTTACATTTGGTAGTGTATATATGTCCATGCCACTCTCTCACTTTGTCCCAGCTTACCCTTCCCCCTCCCCGTGTCCTCAAGTCCATTCTCTAGTAGGTCTGCGTCTTTATTCCCGTCTTGCCCCTAGGTTCTTCATGACCATTTTGTTTGTTTTTTAAATTCCATATATATGTGTTAGCATATGGTATTTGTTTTTCTCTTTCTGACTTACTTCACTCTGTATGACAGACTCTAGGTCCATCCACCTCACTACAAATAACTCAATTTTGTTTCTTTTTATGGCTGAGTAATATTCCATTGTATATATGTGCCACATCTTCGTTATCCATTCATCTGTCAATGGACACTTAGGTTGCTTCCATGTCCTGGCTATTGTAAATAGTGCTGCAGTGAACACTGTGGTACATGACTCTTTTTGAATTACGGTTTTCTCAGGGTATATGCCCAGTAGTGGGATTGCTGGGTCATACGGTAGTTCTATTTTTAGTTTTTTAAGGAATCTCTATACTGTTCTCCATAGTGGCTGTATCAACTTACATTCCCACCAACAGTGCAAGAGGTTTCCCTTTTCTCCACACCCTCTCCAGCATTTATTGTTTGTAGATTTTTTGATGACGGCCATTCTGACTGGTGTGAGGTGATACCTCATTGTAGTTTTGATTTGCATTTCTCTAATGATTAGTGATGTTGAGCATCTTTTCATGTGTTTGTTGGCAATCTGTGTATCTTCTTTGGAGAAATGTCTATTTAGATCTTCTGCCCATTTTTGGATTCGGTTGTTTGTTTTTTTGATATTGAGCTGCATGAGCTGCTTGTAAATTTTGGAGATTAATCCTTTGTCAGTTGCTTCAGTTGCAAATATTTTCTCCCATTCTGAGGGTTGTCTTTTTGTCTTTTTTATGGTTTCCTTTGCTGTGCAAAAGCTTTTAAGTTTCATTACGTCCCATTTATTTAATTTTGTTTTTATTTCCATTTCTTCAGGAGGTGGGTCACAAAGGATCTTGCTGTGATTTATGTCATAGAATGTTCTTCCTATATTTTCCTTTAAGAGTTTTATATTGTTTGGCCTTACATTTAGGTCTTTAATCCATTTTGAGTTTATTTTTGTGTATGGTGTTAGGGAGTGTTCTAATTTCATTCTTTTACATGTAGCTGTCCAGTTTTCCCAGCACCACTTATTGAAGCAGCTTTCTTTTCTCCATTGTATACTCTTGCCTCCTCTATCAAAGATAAGGTGACCATATGCACATGGGTTTACCTCTGGGCTTTCTATCCTGTTCCACTGATCTATATTTCTGTTTCTGTGCCAGTACCATACTGTCTTGATTACTGTAGCTTTGTAATATAGTCTGAAGTCCCAGAGCCTGATTCCTCCAGCTCCATTTTTCTTTCTCAAGATTGCTTTGGCTATTTGGGGTCTTTTGTGTTTCCATACAAATTGTGAAATTTTTTGTTCTAGTTCTGTGAAAACTGCCATTGGTAGTTTGATAGGGATTGCATTGAATCTGTAGATTGCTTTGGGTAGTATAGTCATTTTCACAATGTTGATTCTTCCAATCCAAGAACATAATATATCTCTCCATCTGTTTGTATCATTTTTTTTTTTTTTTTTTTTTTTTTTTTGTGGTACGCAGGCCTCTCACTGTTTGTGGCCTCTCCCGTTGCGGAGCACAGGCTCCGGACGTGCAGGCTCAGCGGCTATGGCTCACGGGCCCACCCGCTCTGCGGCATGTGGGATCTTCCCAGACTGAGGCACGAACCTGTGTCCCCTGCATCGGCAGGCAGACTCTCAACCACTGCACCACCAGGGAAGCCCTGTTTGTATCATCTTTAATTTATTTCATCAGTGTCTTATAGTTTTCTGCATACAGGTCTTCTGTCTCCCTAGGTAGGTTTATTCCTAGGTATTTTATTCTTTTTGTTGCAATGGTAAATGAGAGTGTTTCCTTAATTCCTCTTTCAGATTTTTCATCATTAGTGTATAGGAATGCAAGAGATTTCTGTGCATTAATTTTGTATCCTGCTACTCTACCAAATTCATTGATTAGCTCTAGTAGTTTTCTGGTAGCATCTTTAGGATTCTCTATGTATAATATCATGTCATCTGCAAACAGTGACAGTTTTACTTCTTTTCGGATTTGGATTCCTTTTATTTCTTTTTCTTCTCTGATTGCTGTGGCTAAAACTTCCAAAACTATGCTGAATAATAGTGGTGAGAGTGAGCAACCTTGTCTTGTTCCTGATCTTAGAGGAAATGGTTTCAGTTTTTCCCCATTGAGAATGATGTTGGCTGTGGGTTTGTCATATATGGCTTTTATTATGTTGAGGTAGGTTCCCTCTATGCCTACTTTCTGCAGAGTTTTTATCATAAATGGGTATTGAATTTTGTCAAGCTTTTTCTGCATCTATTGAGATGATCACATGGTTTTTCTCCTTCAATTTGTTAATATGGTGTATCACATTGATTGATTTGCGTATATTGAAGAATCCTTGCATTCCTGGGATAAACCCCACTTGATCATGGTGTATGATCCTTTTAATGTGCTTTTGGATTCTGTTTGCTAGTATTTTGTTGAGGATTTTTGCATCTGTGTTCATCAGAGATATTGGTCTGTAGTTTTCTTTTTTTGTGACATCTCTGGTTTTGGTATCAGGGTGATGGTGGCCTCGTAGAATGAGTTTGGGAGTGTTCCTCCCTCTGCTATATTTTGGAAGAGTTTGAGAAGGGTAGGTGTTAGCTCTTCTCTAAATGTTTAATAGAGTTTGCCTGTGAATCCATCTGGTCCTGGGCTTTTGTCTGTCGGAAGATTTTTAATCACAGTGTCAATTTCAGTGCTTGTGATTGGTCTGTTTATATTTTCTATGTCTTCCTGGTTCAGTCTCAGAAGGTTGTGTTTTTCTAAGAATGTGTCCATTTCTTCCAGGTTGTCCATTTTATTGGCATACAGTTGCTTGTAGTAATCTCTCATTATCCTTTGTATTTCTGCAGTGTCAGTTGTTACTTCTCCTTTTTCATTTCTAATTCTATTGATTTGAGTCTTCTCCCTTTTTTTCTTGATGAGTCTGGCTAATGGTTTATCAATTTCGTTTATCTTCTCAAAGAACCACGTTTTAGCTTTACTGATCTTTGCTATTGTTTACTTCATTTCTTTTTCATTTATTTCTGATCTGATCTTTATGATTTCTTTCCTTCTGCTAACTTTGGGGGTTTTTTGTTCTTCTTTGTCTAATTGCTTTAGGTGTAAGGTTAGATTGTTTATTTGAGATTTTTCTTGTTTCTTGAGGTAGGATTGTATTGCTATAAACTTCCCTCTTATAACTGCTTTTGCTGCATCCCATAGGTTTTGGGTCGTCCTGTTTTCATTGTCATTTGTTTCTGGTATTTTTTGATTTCCTCTTTGATTTCTTCAGTGATCTCTTGGCTATTTAGTAGCATATTGTTTACCTGCCATGTGTTTGTATTTTTACAGTTTTTTTCCCCTGTAATTGATATGTAGTCTCATAGCGTTGTGGTCGGAAAAGATACTTGATACGATTTCAATTTTCTTAAATTTACCAAGGCTTAATTTGTGACCCAAGATATGATCTATCCTGGAGAATGTTCCATGAGCACTTGAGAAGAAAGCGTATTCTGTTATTTTTGGATGGAATGTCCTGTAAATATCAATTAAGTCCATCTTGTTTAATGTGTCATTTAAAGCTTGTGTTTCCTTATTTATTTTCATTTTGGATGATCTGTCCATTGGTGAAAGTGGGGTGTTATAGTCCCCTACTATTATTGTGTTACTGTCGATTTCCCCTTTTATGGCTGTTAGCATTTGCCATATGTATTGAGGTGCTCCTATATTGGGTGCATAAATATTTACAATTTTTATATCTTCTTCTTGGATTGATCCCTTGATCATTATGTAGTGTCCTTCTTTGTCTCTTGTAATAGTCTTTATTTTAAAGTCTATTTTATCTGATATGAGAATTGCTACTCCAGCTTTCTTTTTTAGTGTCCTTCTTTGTCTCTTGTAATAGTCTTTATTTTAAAGTCTATTTTATCTGATATGAGAATTGCTACTCCAGCTTTCTTTTGATTTCCATTTGCATGGAATATCTTTTCCCATCCCCTCACTTTCAGTCTGTTTGTGTCCCTAGGTCTGAAGTGGGTCTCTTGTAGACAGCATATGTACACTTCTTGTTTTTGTATCCGTTCAGCCAGTCTATGTCTTTTGGTTGGAGCATTTAATCCATTTACATTTAAGGTAATTATCGATATGTATGTTCCTATTACCATTTTCTTAATTGTTTTGGGTTTGTTTTTGTAGGTCTTTTCCTTCTCTTGTGTTTCCTGCGTAGAGAAGTTCCTTTAGCATTTGTTGTAAAGCTGGTTTGCTGGTGCTGAATTGTCTTAACTTTTGCTTACCTGTAAAGGTTTTAATTTCTCCATTGAGTCTGAATGAGATCCTTGTTGGGTAGAGTAATGTTGGTTGTAGGGTTTTCCCTTTCATTACTTTAAATATGTCCTTCCACTCCCTTCTGGCTTGCAGAATTTCTGCTGAAAAATCAGCTGTTAACCTTATGGGGATTCCCTCGTATGTTATTTGTTGCTTTTCCCTTGCCTTGGCTTAGTTTTTAAATCCTTTCCTTATATTGCTTAGAACACCCTGTGTGAATTACATAAAATAATTTGAATGTTATCCCACAAGCATGTGTATATATATATGTGTGTGTGTATATGTATAGATACATAATATATGTATATATATAGACACACATATATTTTTTCTCACATGGAGGAAGACTTGGACGCTTAAAAATGTTCACTCAAAACAAAAAAAAAGAAGGGACTTCCCTGGTGGTCCAGTGGTTAAGACTCCATGCTCCCAAAGCAGGGGGCCCGGGGTCAATCCCACAAGCTGCGCGGTGCGGCTAGGTGAGGGGTGGAGGGGGAAGAAGTGTCACTCATTTATTCCTTTATTCATTCACTGGCCTAGGCCTGCGGTTCTCAGAGTGTGGTCTGGGTTCTAATTACATAAAATACTATTAGTCGTTAAGTTATTTGCATTTTTCACTCTCATTTTCTCACAAATGTACAGTGGAGTTTTCCAGAGGCTACAAGACATGTGATATCATAATAGACAGACCGCGGCATCCGAGATGAGGATTCAGCTGTTTTCGTTAAGGGAGATGTTAGAGATTTGTAAAAACGGGAAACGATGACACTCTTCTGACTAATTTTTTTTTGTTTTGCAAAATATAGTTATTTTTCCAAAAATATGTTGTTTATGGTACCATGTAATGATCTTTTTATTATTTTTAAATGAATATATATATATATATATATATATATATATATATATATACACGTACCTATATTTGGTTCTCAGTTTTTATTTCTAATTTGGTAATTATTTCTAACTTGATTGTTAATTCTAATTGACAGATTCTAATTCTAATTGATAAGCCACAGAAACAAAAGCTTTTGGGGTCTTCAGTAAGTCAAAGAATATATAAAGTTCCTCACCTTAGTCTGTTTGGGCTTCTATAATGAAAATACCATCAGTTCGGTGGCTTAAACATTTATTTCTCACAATTCTGGAGGCTGGGAAGTCCAAGATCAAGGCAGCCTCAGATTTGGTGTCTGGTGAGGACCCGTTTCCTGCTTCAGAGACAGCTGTCCTCTCTCTGTGTCTTCATATGGCAGAAAAAGAGTGCTAGTTTTTCTTATAAGGGCATTAATCCCATTAATGAGGGGTCCACGTGCGTGACCAATTCACCTCCCAAAGGCTTCATTGCCAAATACAATCACATTGGGGGTTGGGTTTCAATATGTGAATTTGAGGGAACACAGACATTCCATCTATAGCAGTCCTGAAACCAGAAAGTTCAAGACCTGCTGGCAAAGTTAAACGATCCCATAGTACACAGTTCAGAGGAACAAAAGGGTGTTGGGTGAACACCAGGTCTTGCTCCTGCCCTGCCCCCGACCACCACATTCTCCTCCCCAAGGCAACACCTTCATCAGTTTCTTATGACTCCTGCTAGGGATGACAAATGCCTGCAGTAGTAGGTATGCATATACCATTATTTAACAAATAATAGTATATTATACACACTTTTCTGGACCCTGTTTTTTGTTTGTTTCTTTGTACATACACCTCAGTTTGCTATACCATTCTTTGGCTGATAGTACCCCATTTTATGGATATACCACAATTTATTTAACCATTCCCTTATTCCTTTATTAAGGACATTGGTAAATTTGTTCTGATCAATGGCTGCACTTCCTAAATTGACTTATTTACCTTATGTGCCCATTGTGTTTCTGTGATTTTTATGCACGTGGTTGCACTTAGTACAAATATAAAACTATTAACATTATTATGTAACACAATATAACACTGTTACATGACATAACACAATATATTGTTATTGAGTGTTTAGTTTTGCCGATAGTCTTCTAGGGACTAGGCTGTTAATTTCATTTTACCCATCTTTCCCTTGGTGCAGAAAATCGGAAACCAATCTATGGTGATCGAACAAAAAGGTGCATTTACATCATTAGTCTAATGCAGCGGTCCCCAACCTTTTTGTCACCAGGGACCGGTTTCATCGAAGACAATTTTTCCACAAAAGGCAAGGGGCTGGAGAGATGGCTCAGGCGGTAATGTGAGCCATGGGGAGCGATGGGGAGCGGCAGATGAAGCTTCACTCGCTCTCCGCTCACCTCCTGCTGTGCGGCCCGGTTCCTAACAGGCCGAGGACCAGTACTGGTCCACGGCCCAGGGGTTGGGGACCCCTGGTCTAATGGATAAGCTTGCTTGTTTTTTTTCCCCCAAACATGTCATTTGTCCCATCTATTCCAGTTGCAACACAATGAGGCTTAGCATTATTAACACGAGTGAAATGAAAAGTGGTAGTATTTAATCCCAGGGCTCCTTAAGGCAGGCCAATTTCATTCAGGGCCCAGGGATTTGGGATTATTCTTCAGTGGTGTATGTGCACTAAGATTTTGTGTGTTCTGTGGCAAAGGAGTGCAGGCCCATGTCCTGGCGCTGGCTGAGTGTCTGCAGCTATGCCCACAGCTCAGCATCTCCTCCAGAGTCTCAAGAGTATGTTAAGTATTCAGCGCTCTATTTTCTTGTCCTGTGGAACCACTGGACATTCTGCCATGACCGAGAGGCTCCAAACACTTTTTATTTTTTATTTTTATTTTTATTTTTTTTGCGGTACGTGGGCCTCTCACTGCTGTAGCCTCTCCCGTTGCGGAGCACAGGCTCCGGACGCGCAGGCTCAGCGGCCATGGCCCACGGGCCCAGCCGCTCCGCGGCATGTGGGATCTTCCCGGACTGGGGCACGAACCCGCGTCCCCTGCATCGGCAGGCGGACTCTCAACCACTGCGCCACCAGGGAAGCCCTCCAAACACTTTTTAAAGATTACTTTCTCACAACAGGCAAGTTTACAAGTCTGGAACACACCTTGATCATGTTTGCATTAGGTCTTATAATTTAGCAGCAGGTAGAGGAGGGAAACAGCATCTTATAATATAAAAGTTTCCACAACTGGATTTCATATTCAAAACACTCACCCATAGCCAGCTATGACTTCTATCCTTATAGTCACTAAAGAGGTAATGCCAATTACTTCCAATTACTGCTGAATTCAGATTTTTTTTCTCATTCTTAAACCTATACTTGACTGCAACATTGGCAGGCTACTGTGAATTGGATGTTGATTAAATCATAAAATGTAAGCATTGGGAAAATGTAAATTACAGGCCATGAAATCAAAAATTAACAGAATTAGGGACTTCCCTGGCAGTCCAATGGTTAAGACTCCACACATCCACTACAGGGGGCACGGGTTTGATCCCTGGTCTGGGAATGAAGATCCCACATGCCACATGGTGCGGAAAAAAAAAAAATTAACAGAATTAGTGAAAGAAACTTCTGCAAAGAAGTTATCTCATAGGGCTTCCCTGGTGGGCAGTGGTTAAGAATCCGCCTGTCAATGCAGGGGACAGAGGTTCCAGCCCTGATCCAGGAAGATCCCACATGCCACAGAGCAACTAAGCCCGTGCGCCACAACTACTAAGCCTGCGCTCTAGAGCCCACGAGCCACAGCTACTGAGCCCATGTGCCACAATTACTGAAGCCCGCACACCTGGAGCCCATGCTCTGCAACAGGAGAAGCCACTGCAATGAGAAGCCCGTGCACCTCAACAAAGAGTAGCCCCCCCTCGCCGCAACTAGAGAAAGTCCGCGCAGCAACGAAGACTCAACACAGCCAAAAATAAATATATATAAGAAATAAATTTATTTAAAAAAAAGAAGTTATCTCATAAAAGAGAATGAAATCAGCATTTAAGTGTCAACCAATTGGAGAAAGAAAAGGAATCTAAAGAAAGGATGAATGATGAAACCTGTTCAGGTCTAGACAATGGTCAGAAAGGTCCCTATCAGATTATGGGTAAAAATGTATATCTGTGAATAAATACGTATTGAGTGCCTACAGTTTGCCCTGCGTTATGACAATGAATTCTCTCCTCTCTTACATTTGTTTTTCTGTGTCGAAATTCTTCTGGAAGTGTTTTATTTCAATGATTGCAAGTCTTTATTTATAAGGCTGGTCAGAAAATAATACCACCATTAAAAAGAGCTGATTTTAGAAATCTGAGAATGCAAATGTAAGCTATACATACATATTCTATACATATCTGTATGTTTAGAAAATGTTTCAAAGAACAGAACTGGATGGGAATTCCCCGGTGGTCCAGCGGTTAGGACTGGGCGCTTTCACTGCCAAGGGCCTGGGTTCAATCCCTGGTCGGGGAACTGAGATCCTGCAAGCGGCACGGCATGGCCAAAAAAAGAAAAAAAAAAAAAAAAAAAAAGACAACAGAACTGGAGAAAATAACAGAAAAGGAAACAGATCATTATGGAGCCTTATCAGAGCTAGAAGCTATGAACTCAGGTTAAATTATCTTTTTATTTCTAGAGTTATATGACTGGAGTGTCACTTTCCTCCTTCTTCTACTTTAGTATTGTCAGTCACATGTATATATTTATGTTAATTTGGCTCTGGCTCCCACCTTCACAAAAGTCTCAAGTTAGCCTGTGAACTTATCTCTAAGAGTGATTATTTCTACAGTCACAGATTCACTGTTTTGCAAGTATACCATTTTCATCACACGACTTTAAACACACTGTCTGTTGTAAGTACATAATAATCAAAATCTTTAATAAATCCTAAAAATTTCCCCCGAATAGCACAAAGCATTGCACTGTGTATATATTCCAACATTGTATTAAAATAATTAGCATTAACTGAAAGCATTACTTTATTAAATATAAACATTTAAAATAGGCATTTCTGGGAGTTCCCTTGTGGTCTAGTGGTGAAGATTCAGTGCTTTCACTGCCCTCGCATGGGTTCAATCCCTGGTCAGCGAACTGAGATCCCACAAGCTGGGTGGCAAAAAGAAAAAAAGAGAGACATTTAACTCATAACCCAGTTCCAGCATTTCTTCACTTTTTAAAATCCTATACACAAAAATATGTAAGTGGCTTGGTCCTCTTTCTCAGCCTCTGAGTTTGGGTAGGTAGTGTATTACTATTTAGAGAAGAAATGCTCCATAAATGTTGAAAGATTGAATTCCTGTAAGGAAAAGCAGAGTAATTTTTCTAAGGTTTTGTCCTTGGGGCGGTGGGGCATTCTGCAAGGAAGTGAAGATCTAAGTCTCCAACAAGACACAGGGCTGCCTTGAAATGCCTGCATCGCTTAGTCGTGTCATGGGATCCGACCACAGTCACCTTTGCAAGATCCCTCAGCTCCTCAGACCTCACCCCAAGGCAGCACAACCTCGGACACCTAAGATATGTGCGTGTACGAAACACAAACGTATCCCGGTCCTCCCCTGAAGAGGCAAGCTGATAGCTTCTCAAAGCCCATTTTGTCTTCAGGAGGGGGAATGAGTGTGGTCGGACCAATTGGGGCAGGGAGAGCTTCAAATCCCCTTGGAGGCACCTGCGTTTGCGGCATCCAGTCTGCGGGTCCCACACCTCTGCTTGCCGCAAAGCCAAGCAGAGGGGATGGTGGAAAACTGCCGCCGGCACGGATCACATCTGTAATTCTAAAGAGCCCAAAGGTTAACTCAGACCATGCCCACATCAAAAGTAGCCCCCTCCTCACCTCCACCCCCCGCCACTCTCTAATCTGTGACTTTATTATCTTCGGGCACCTCTCACTAACTTGAGTGATCTGATGAATTTGTTCACTTTCTTCCCACCGGACTTTGTCGGGTTCCCCCCGATTCCCCCAGTGCATTGCGTCTCGCACATACTAGGAGCCCACTATACACATCTGAACATCTACATGAAAGACTAAGCATGTCCCAGACACTTCAGACGCAAATCCCCCCTTTAGCCCCACAGGAGTCGAGCTCGGAGCTGTGACTCAGTGAGGTCAACAGTGAATATTCTGGGATTGGGGGAGACAAACAGTTGCTGCACGACTGAGTTATCAAGGTGACTGCACTCCGCCTCAGAGGTCGAAGTATGACCCCGCCCCGCGGCCCAGCGCCAATTGGGCACGGCTTTTTCCGAATCCCCTTTTCGATTGGCTGAGAGGCGCGGCCTCGATGCACCGCAACGCCTTGCGATTGGTGGCGCTCTGGCCCGCCTTCCTAGGTGCGGCGGCCTGGGCTGGTGCGAGGCCAATTCGCTGCCAGCCAATCAGTGTGCGATCTGAGTGTGGTTCGACCGTGCGACTCAGATCCCTCCGCCGCCGCCGCGGGCGCGGCCTCCTGTCTGAGTTGGCAGCGCCCGATTAGACTTCCGTTAGGGTCGGGGCGGGGTCCGGTATCTTGAGAGACGCCGAAGAGAGTGCTGTCGTGCCAGCTGGAGGAGAAAGGGACGGAGGCCGGCGGCTTTGTGCAGAGTGCGCTTTCCCTCATTCTAAGGACCCCCTCCAGCAAATTCAGACTCTTTCGTGGCATCCTAAAAGTTTAAAAAACAAAAACAAAAGAATCTCGAGTACAAATGCACACAATAAGTAAAAGAACGCTAATAAAAATAAAAGATTTCAATTGCCCGAAATTTCCAAAAGAAATGCCCAATAGAGACTTATAATACAGACAGCCAAATTCTGAACCCTCAGTATCTTTCATCTCCCCGTAAGTATTTATTGAACTGCTACTTCGTCCCGGCAGCCGATGGGCAAGAACCAAGTGCTGCCCTGGAGGCACACCAAGGACTTAGTTTCAGATGGTGATTAGCGCGGTGGGTGAAAAGGCCATTAGGGTGGAGAGTCTGGGCCGTATTTTGAATTGTAACCACCTACAATGAAATGGTGGGGGAAGCGTGTGTGTGTAAATAAGATTTCTCTGCATCTTATGACACCATCTATCTCCCCCTTCACCATTTGTGCCCCCTGACTGCACTAGAGACAAGTTTTCAGGAAATACAGTCCTCCTGGGAGCCTGGCTCCTGAAGAATGAACTTTGTAAATACATAAGAAGCCAAATCAAGCCAGAGGGTGGCAAGTCACCTCATCTGGTCACGGTTTCTTGCCCTGTTAAAAACAATATACAGGGCTTCCCTGGTGGCGCAGTGGTTGGGAGTCCGCCTGCCGATGCAGGGAACACGGGTTCGTGCCCCGGTTGGGGAAGACCCCACATGAGGCGGAGCGGCTGGGCCCGTGAGCTGTGGCCGCTGAGCCTGCGCGTCCGGAGCCTGTGCTCCGCAACGGGAGAGGCCGCAACAGTGAGAGGCCCGCGTACAGCAAAAAAAAAAAAAAAAAAAAAAAAAAAAAGAGAGAGTATAGAGAGGAAACCATGGCAAGCCTTAGAGGACTTGTATGGCTGGTTTAAATCTGTACGATTAAATGAGACCTCTGCTTGCAGGAATACCTCTTTCACCGAAGCACTTGGCTAATAAGGATTAGGGCTGTCTTAAAACCCAGAACATAGTGTATCACCGAGTTGTGGGTGATCTTGAGTGGCTGAGTGTCATACAGAAAGCACAAGAAAGTGGCCTGTGCCCTCTGGGTGTTTGCCTTAAAAAAATGAACAACGTTAAGAGTTGCAAGTTAAGTTTTATTTGGGGCAAAATGAGGACTGCAGCCTGGGAGACAGCGCTTCAGATAACTCTGAGAACCTGCTCCAAGGAGGGGAGGGGGAGCCAGGATATATAGGAGTTTTGCAACAAAGGGCGGGTAGCCGGGAATGTCAAAAGATTCTCGTTAATTAAAGAAAACCAGACATCTCAAGTTAAGGGATTTAGCGCTTTTCTCTGTCTGGGAAGATGCAAGGGTCTGGGCTCACTGAAATCATTCCTTTGAGATGCACCTCAGCTCTCTGGGGCCAGTATCCTGTATTTTCACATCCTGAGTTTCCTCAGGGCTCACGGGCTCACGTTAGAGGGTTGCAATCTTTGATGACTGTGACATCCTTTGTTTATTGATGTGGCAGGAAATATTCCATTTACAAATATTCCATTTATCAAGTGGTAGAGATCAGTGAGCTGTAGGGGACATTTACATTCATGTGACACATATTTCCTGCCTGCCACGTGCCACCACAAGGAGAAGGGACCCTGCTTTCATGGAATTTCATGGCAGTGGGAGAAGACAGAATAGAAAAAAGTAAAGAAATTAATAATCAGAATGATTTAGACTTAGACTATGAAGGAAGCAGAGTGAAATACTTGTAGCTTGGGGAAGGGGAAGGAAGGTGTATCTAATTGTTGGCTGGCTGGGGAAGGCCTAAGGGAGGGGATGACAGTTGAACTAATAACAAATGTCTATGTCCAGTCATACCAGAAGTGGTCCAATTCATCCAAAACCAATTTGCCAAATGCCAATGTGCCAAATAAGCAATTCACTGGGTTAGCAGAATTGGCCAGATTTACCAATTTATCAAAAAACAGGTTTTATGTGAAAGCCACTGATAAAATTTCAGCCCATTCTCCTACTCACGATTTTTGTAACCAAATGAGCCTTGCATTTCCCTGCCTCAGCTCATGCCTCTGTATACCACCGAAAATATTCACCCACCTTTCATTTCTTTTATATGTATTTGCCCTTCATCAAAGTGTATGTCAAATTCAACATATCCGTGAAAGCTTTCAGTTCTGAATGAAATCATGAGAAAAGTACTTATTTGGCACTTTCATAGGAGATCACACTGAGGCAGGAGGTAGATGGGCTCCAGGCTATAGACGTTTACAACTGGCCTCCTGTTCACACTTCTGGAGGGAGAAGAAGATGGGCTCCAGGCCCGACATTCATTACCAGCGCCCTGTTTACATTTGCTGAAGCAAGAGGCAAACAGGCTCCAGGACTACATATTTATGACTGGACTCCTGTCTATATTTAGAGACCTGCACCTCGATATAAAAACCAGCAATAGAAATAGGGTAAATGACCGGACATTGGACATTTTTATGGCAGGAACAGAGTGGGACTAAATCCTGTTAAAAGATCAAGAGGTCATACATCTCCGGTCCTTGGGGCAAGGGAGACATTGCACATACGCAGAAAAGCTCCTTGGGGGTCAAGAAAGAGGGGACACCACCCCATAATATGTGAAGCTAAGGTCGTCGCATAGGCGTCTGGGCTGGAATCCATGTTGGAAAGAAGCTGCGCACGCATGCTGGGGAGGGTCCTAGGGCAGGGCAGGTGTGGAGAAAGAAACCAGATAATTGGCCAGAGGTGAACAGAGACCCGGAAGAACTGCCCTATATGCATGACTTTACTGCCTCTTTACTGGGGTCCTCCTCGTTAGGGGGGACGCCCACACCCTTGCTCTCCGGGTGCGCGTCTCTGCCCTGCTTCCGTCTTAACTAAACAAGCTGTTTCTCTGTGTGCTCTCCCACTTGTTGTTGTGCAGTGTCCCTAATAATAAACTTTGCACCTGTTTTTACAGTTTTGCCTCGGTGAGAAATGCGTTTTTCACTGGGGGCAAGAGCCAGGGGGTGTGGTGGCCGGGATTCCTGGTTTTCATCCAGTCTCCCCACCTTCAAGTCCCGGGCAGGGAGTTAAGATCTCGCTTCATGCCACCACTCACTGCTGCCTCTCCGAGATCATCACTGTGAAATAATGTTACTGGTTTTTAAAAAATGTGTGCTTCATCTGACCTCATTCACAATCGCTGTGGTCACTTTCAGAACAGTGACTTAATCCAGCTATAATGCAATTAATAAAAAATATTTTGGAACAGGTATGAAAGTTCTTAATAAATACCGATGTATTGTTTTAAAAATCATTAATCAAAGCAAATAATCATTCTTTGCATGCAGATTTAATATTCTGCGAATGGAAAATTGTCATGAAAATTCGTAAATAATCAAAAGCAATCAAGAGCCTTAAAGAAACAAACGAAGAAAACGCAAGGTTTTATGGCTTCATCTTCTTGAATTAGATTTGGTGAATAAGAACATAGTCTTATGATTTTTCCTTGAATATAGAAAATATGCTTCATGAATTTATTCTTCTTCAGTCTTTTTTAAAAAAAATTTACTTATTTAATTTATTTATTTTTGGCTGCGTTGCGTCTTCCTTGCTGCACGCGGGCTTTCTCTAGTTGTGGCGAGCGGGGGCTACTGTTCACTGCAGTGCGCAGGCTTCTCATTGCGGTGGCTTCTCTTGTTGCGGAGCATGGGCTCTAGGCTCGCGGGCTCAGTAGTTGTGGCTCGCGGGTTCTAGAGCCCAGGCTCAGTAGTTGTGGCACAGGGGCTTAGTTGCTCCGCAGGCATGTGGGATCTTCCCGGACCAGGGCTCGAACCCGTGTTTCCTGCATCGGCAGGTGGATTCTTAACCACTGCGCCACCAGGGAAGCCTTTATTCAGTCTATTGAGGAACATCCAGCCAGAGGACCTTGAGTGTTAACCTTGAGGGTTCTATCTTGTTCTGTCTGTCCCTGATTCATAAGCCCTTGTGTATGTGGGGAAGGGCCGTGCTGTGATTGTCTTGCTCCCTCCTGTAGCCTCTGAGGCATTCTAGGCTTTTGTATCGATCAAAAACAATTTGTTGAGTGATTGAGTTCCATGTCCAAACCATGCCCATGGAAATCGTTCTTTCTAGGCTCCAGGAAAGAGGAGGCTTGAAGTGGGGGGCTCTGAGCATGGATGGACATTTGGAAGTACTTACATACACCGTGATCCTTTATTTATTTATTCTGCCTATCTTTACGGAGCATCCTTGGGGCGCCAGGCTGTTCTCTTGGCTATGATACAAAACTGACAGAGACCCAGATCTCATGGAGCTGACATTCTAAGCGGGAGCCAGAGCATGGACGGGTGAACCAAGATAATAAGTTTTAACACTGCAAGGAATAACCGAATACATTCCCCTTATAAAACATAGGAACACAGGGACTTCCCTGGTGGTTGAGTGGTTAAGACACTGCCCTTCCCTTGCAGGGGGCACAGGTTTGATCCCTGGTCGGGGAGCTAAGATCTAGCATGCCACACAGCACGGCCAAAAAAAAAAGGAACACAGCAGACAAGATTACAGCGTCTTTCGACATCTGCTCCATGGATTCCATCGGGTGACTCTCCCGCTATTTATTTACCCCGATTCCTGCTGAGGACCTTGGGTTGTGGCTACATCTTCTCCTCCGCTCTCCCCTTGGGGCTGGAGAGGAGGTGGAGAGGTTGAACTCTGGGCCATCAGTTCAGGCACATCTGGCCTGGGTACCATCCTCCCGATTTCCACAGCCGCATGGGTGGGCGGGGCGAGTTGAGGCAACCACACCATGGAGGCGAGAAAAACAAATTTTCAAACAACCCTTTGACCTGGTAAACTCAGGGAACTTGGCTGAGTCCCTGATTGGAAGAACCCTTTCCCCTTTCTTCTGGAGCAGCCCGGGAGAACCTCTTGGGCACTAGCTGCTGGAAATGAAAATATGCCAGCGTCTTGCCTCAGGAGGTCTTCTCTCTTCTTCCTTGAGTCCCACTCCATGACTCCTTTAGTTAGGACTTGGGGGAAATCAGTTTTCTGCTACAACTTACTTTCATCTTGTCTGGGCTCCAAGGACTGCTTGTTTTACCTTCCAAACTCTCTCTCTCTATACATAGACATTTAAAGATGTGGGGACGTCCCTGGTGGGGCAGTGGTTAAGACTCCGAGCTCCTCACGCAGGGGGCCCGGGTTCAATCCCCAGTTGGGGAACTAGATCCCGCAAGCCGCAACTAAGAGCCCCCTGCTGCAACGACGATCCCATGTGCCGCAACTAAGAGCCGGCACAAACAAATAAATAAATAAAAATAAATAAATATTTTTAAAAAATAGAGCGAAGAATTAACAAAAATAAATAAATAAGCTACTGGTACATGGGGAAGATGGGAACTGTAGAGACCCCAGGGAGGTTACCCACAGACAGTTTAAGGTTCTCGGTAAAGGAAAGTCCTTCCAGCCCCATGAGGGCTGGGTCTGTGCTTTACACCGTGGAATCTATGTTTCTTTGTCGTGACTGGGAGATGGACACTCTTTAGGATTAAGTGGTGGAGGTAGGGGGTTGCTTCCTAAAACTCCAACACTGCAAAAAACTGTATTGGGGGAAGCTGATTGGGTTGCTGTTAGAATAAAGAACGACGAGGAATATGGGAAGATCCCTAGCACAGTGCCAGCGTGCAGTAAGATTCCAGTAAATAAAACTTCAAAATACATCCCATCCCATTTTTCCCTCCATCTCCACAGCCACCATCATCTCTTGCAACATCATCGTAACCAGCCCCCTGCTTATATCCTTACTTCCTGAAGGCTATTCTCAACACAGCAGCCAGAGGGATTCCTATGACAGCTATAGTCAGAGCATGTCCTTCTGTTCACCACCTTCCAATGTTCTCATGTCACCCAGGGTAAAACCAAAGTCTTCAACGGTCTCCAGGACCCACCTGAGCTTCCACCTCTTCCGTTATTGACCTTGTTTTCTACTCTAGGTCTCTCTAGTGAAAGACATTGGCCTCCCTGCTAGTTCACTAACCATGTCCAACACTCTCCTGCCTCAGGACCCTAGCACCTGCTGTTCCCTCTGCCTGGAAACTTTTCTCCCAGATACTAAATAGCTCACTCCTTCTTCAAGTTACTGATGGAAGTACCCTTTTTAATGGACCTTCCCTGACAAGCTTTTTTAAATAGAAACGCTCCTCCCATGTTTTCTACCCTCCCCTGATTTTTCATAGCACTTATTACTTTTATTATATGAGTGATAATCTACATATTACTCTATTATGTATATTATGATACTCATTGGTATACTGTTTTTTATTGTATATATTATACTATGTATGACATATATAATGTATAATATTTGTTGATTGACTCCGCTTCTCCCCACACCTGTCCCCCACCCCTTATCTCTTGTTGACAGAGGGCAGGAATTTTGCTTCGCTCTGTGTTGTATCTGCAAAGCCCGCAGTGTCCGGTACCCAGCAGGCGCTCGGTAAATAAGGGCAGGAAGAATAAATCAATCGTGAATGAATGAACACGTGAACGAGCCTGCGGCCTCTGGCTCTTGCCCTCCGGCGCTGCTTTAACCCCTTCAATCTCCAGGTGAGGTCGGGGAGCCCGGGCCCAACGCGCCTGCGCAGCCCCACCGGGTCGGCAGGCTCAGGCTCTAGTCCCAGCGGCGGCAGCACTCCTTTGAGAGGCGCGGCGCCCGCGGAAGGTTACACTCGGGGCGGGGCAGGGCTTCAGGGCGGGGCAGGGCTTCAGGGCGGGGCAGGGCTTCAGGGCGGGGCAGGGCTTCAGGGCGGGGCAGGGCAGGGCAGGGCTTCCGACCGGCAGCCTTCGGGGGCGGGGCCTTCGGGGGTGGGGCTTGCTGAGAGTCCAGTTAGGGCTGCATCTCCTCTTGCAGTTTCTCCACGTCGGCCGCTCCACTCAGCCCCGTGTCCCGCGCCCCGGCCTCCGCCGCCGCCCGCGGCCCGGTCTCCATCCCCGCGCAGCCCCGGCCTTCCCGCCAGTCGTCCCCGTCGCAGCCATGTCCAAGGAGCCGCGGACTGGGCGGGAGGAGATCGTGGAGTGCCAGGTGATGTGGGAGCCTGACAGCAAGAAGAACACGCAGATGGACCGCTTCCGGGCGGTCGTGGGCGCCGCCTACGGCCTGGCGCTGGGTGAGTGCGGGGCGCGCGTCCTGGGGGCTCCCCGGCCACCTCCCGGAGCCAGGAGCTTCCAGAAATCGGGCGCCCCCCTTGGGGGTCCGAGGGACCACCTGACAGAGGGACCCTCCTCCCGGGGTCCCGGGCGCCCCCTTTTCCTGGGCGTTGGTGTCAGGGTCCCTTCTAGTTGTTGGAATGGTCTCCTGATTTCCAGTTTCCCTCCTCTGGGGGTTGGACGAGCCGCTGGACGGGGGGGCCCCTCCCCAGGGGTGGGCCATCTTCTGACTGCGGTTTTGACCCCTTGTCTGTGCGGGTTGTCACCTCCTCCGCTTTCAGGGAGCCGGTCTCCTCTTCACTGCAGCATCCATCTCCCTGAGAGGGTGCCCCATCTGGTCTTGGAACCCCTGTGGACCGAGAGGTCCCTTGCTAGGCGTTCCTACCTGTGAGGTGTGCTCCCTGGGGCCTTGCCCTCCAGCCTTGGGGGCCTTTCTGACTTTCAGCTCTTCCCTTCTGTTGGTGGGGAGTCACTTGTCAGCCAACAGTACCTCGTGCTGCTCCCTCATCCCCCCACCCCCACCCCGCCCAGGCTGACCCTGCTAGAGGCCAGCATGGATTCTGGGCACTGGGGAGAAGGGGGTCAGGTAGGAGTCTGCCTCTGCGACTGGGGCCGGACTCCATCCCCTCACGTGTTTACACTCCCAGCTCCAAACCGAACCTAGGCAAGGGCCCCCCTTCCAGCTGCCGCCCTGGCCTCAGGAGCCACCTGGCTGGGTGTGGACCTGGACCAGGAGGCCCTTTTCCGGATGAGACGCTTGCCCCCGCATCTACCTGGCTGGTCCACCTACCTCCTGCACCCTCCCTGCCTCAGGGGTTTTCAACTCATTAGGGCCCCTTCCCTCCTCTTCTGGCCCCCTCCGCTGGCTGCAGGGACTCCTGTGTTTCTGTTGGTGGCATCACAGTTCTCAGGGAGCCTCACAGAAATGGAGACGTGGGTCGTCTGACTTCTTACATTGTCCCCTTTCCAGCCCAGTGTCAGCATCTCCCCTGGGAACCTCGTTTCCTCTTCCCTGAACTGGTTGGTTTTCCTGCTTCCTGCTTTTCCTCCCTCTGCCGTTCAGTACCGCCTGCGTGCGGGCTTTGCCAGAGCAGTCTTGATGCACAGGTCTGACTTTGTCACGCCTGGGCTCCAGGGCCTACGGTGGCTCCTTGTTGACTGAGGATTTGCAAACCCTGCCACCTGGCGGCTTCCAAGTCCTCCACAGCACGGTGGATGTCATAGCTTCCACGGAGCCCCTTCCCTTGGCTAGCCCAGCTGCATCCCTCTCCTGCCCTCCCGCTCCCTGGACAGTGAGCCCCTGTACACAGGTGTGGCTTATTACTCACCGGGCCTTCTTTCAGGTAGTAGTTGGTAATGTGTGTTGGATTGGGGGATAGACTTTTTTTTTTTTTTTTTTTTTTTTTGCCGCGCCGCGCGGCTTGTGGCATCTTAGTTCCCCGACCAAGGATTGAACCCAGGCCCTCGGCGGTGAAAGCGCAGAGTCCTAACCACTGGACCGCCAGGGAATTCCCTGGGGGGGCCGACTTGATTCCTAAGAAGAGCCAGGAGCGGACCTGCGTTCTTCTGTGTTACGGTGCCTTGGTTCCGCCTCTCTTTCCTCTGCCCGCCCTGCTGCTTTACAGAATGAGTTCACAGAAGGGCCGTCCTGTGAGGTGCGTGAGACTGAGCTGTAATCTGACTGCCGGGATTTTGAAGTGGCTCCCCCACTTCCTAGCTGTGTGATCAGAAGGAAGTCACCCGATCTCCCGAGCCTTGGTTTCCTCACCTGTAAAATGGGCATAATGAGAGGACCCGTATCACTGGGTGACAGATGATCGGCCCGAGCGCCCGCCCGCACCTGGCCTGTGGGGGTTGCTGAGTAGACACTGGCAGAGGCACCAGTAGCTCCCAGTCTGCCTGCCCGGCTCCTCTCTGCCCTTCAAGGCTGGGACTGGTGGCCTGCGGGCCATGTCGGGCCTGCAGACTTAGTTCGGGCGGCTCACACACCGAAAGACCGCATAGGAAAAGTAAGGTTTGCAACTTCTTTTGAAAACCCAAAGGCGCGTGCTGCTGGGTCTGTGTCGTCACGTGACGGCCTCAGCTGAGCTGAGCGGGGCTCTCTCGGTCTGGGGGTGGCTTAGACCTTGGTGTTTTCTTTTCCTCCTCTCCCACGACTGACGGTTAACCCACCTTGCTTCTCTCCTTTCCATGGGCCTGGCCCTGGACGTTTTGGTCTTTGCTTTAAGAGCCAACTCAAACGCTGCCTTCTCTCTGATTATTCTCTCTGACCGTTTTCTCCTTTCCTCTGCTCTCCAAGTGCATGTAATTTGGACTTTCAGCCTGTCTTGCCTGTTCATTTATTTGTGAGCATTTTTTTTTTTTTGGCTGAGCAGCATGCGGGATCTTAGTTCCCTGACCGGGGATCGAGCCTGTGCCCCCTGCAGTGGAAGCACGGAGTCTTAACCACTGGACCGCCAGGGAAGTCCTCAAGTGTCTTTATACCACAAACTGCAACTCACCTCTGCGTGCCAGCCTCTGGGACAGAGCTGGCCAACAAATAGAAGGCTTGGTCTCTGTTCTCCAGCAGCTCAGGTGTACTTGTGGGGAGAAGGCTCGTGCAAAGGTAGCAGCGCTGAGCGGCGGGTGTAAGGGTGCGTGCTGTCCGCCTTCTGAGCTCTGGGTCTATCAGGATGCTGTTGAAGAGGGCTGGCAGGATCTTGAGCTGAGACTTGAAGGTGTAGGCTGGTCAGAATTCTCACAGATGGAGAGGAAGAAGCAGGTGAAGTGGCAAGCGAGGCTTACAAACTCGGATGCCTGCAGGGACCAGGCAGGTGACGGGGTATTAATAACAGCTAATATTTAGTGAGCACTTCCTGCACGCCAGGCCCCATTCGGGAACTTTACACGGATTAACTAACTAAATCCTCAGTAACCTGGCCAAGTAGCTGCGGCTTTGATCTCATTTCCCAGCTGAGAAAGTGGAAGCTCAAAGTCTTGGTTGAGATCTCGCAGCTGTGAGCCGTGGAGCTGTGAGCCGTGGAGCTGCTCGTCACTGCTGTGTTAGGTTGCCTCTCGCATGTGTGTGAAGGGCCAGGTGGGGCAGCTGTTACCTGCTTGAGCTGATTGTCACCGTGTGGAGTGACAGGGCATCAGCTACCTATTGCGGCATTGCAAATCACCCCAAGACTTAGTGACATAAAACAATGGTAAATGTTTAGTATTTCTCAGTTTCCGCGGGCCAGGCTTCTGGGAGTGGCTTAGCTGGTGGTTCTGGCTCTGGGTCTCCCGTAGCTGCATCCACCCGTGGGCTGGGGCTGGAGGCCCACTTCCCAGGGGCCGTCTCACGTGGCAGTGAGTCAGTGCTGGTTGTGGGCGGGAGGCCTCCGTTTCACGCCGCCTAGGACTGCTTGAGTGTCCTCACAACATGGCCACTGGCTTCCTGCAGAGCAAGTGATCAAGGCGGAAGCTGCAGTGTCCTTAGGACCTTATGACCCGGCCTCACAAGGTGCACTCGGTCATTTCCTTAACAGTCCGGCTCAGCGGGGGGAGGTGACGACACAGGGACATAAATACCAGGAGGCGACACTCGTTGGCCGGCTTCCATGGCCAGATGTCCTGTCTTCTCAGGAGAAGCCAGAAATCCTGCACTTCATTTGGAAACCGAATTTAACATCAGCCCGTTCAGTTCCTGAGCATCGCGCAGACTGAACTAAACGTGCCGGTGGTCCGTCCCCCGGGCTTCTAGATAGCAGCCTCTCAGCGGTGGGGGGGATGGCGGGGGACACGTGTGGGCAGAAGCCCCAGGAGCCCCTGCTCGACTGGAGAATCGTGTCGATCCCTTGGCTGAGTCATGGACGGTGGGAAAGTTTCCACTCAAAGCCCACCCACTCCTCCGCCATCCGCTGGGGTCCTCGCGATGCTGAGATGCTGCTGTGACTGCTCGCTCCCCGGGTCGGCAGGCTGGTTACATCCTCTGCCCTCCCGGATGCTGTGGTGGCACCCTTTGTGATGATGGGCTTTCCAGGTCTTCAGGGGAGGCCCTGCTGCATCTCTTGTGTCAGCCCAGAGGAGTTTTTGGTGCTGGAGCTCTTTGCAGTTTGTGAGGACCAAGGTGACTTAAAAAGCACTTACATAGATTGCCTGAGGCCTCACAGCTAATAAATGGCCAAGCCAGGATTTGAACCCAGGCCTTCTGGGTCCAGAGTCCATGGATTTTAGGCATGCTGGTTAAGATATAAAATCACCGCCTCGTGACTTTTGTTCATTTGGGGACTAGCGGTGGTGGGTTTGCTTTAACAGAAACTAAGATGCCCTGCGCTCCCAAGACCCTCTCTCATCAGGTGCCTTTGAACCCCTCAGACACACATAACTCCTCAGGTGTATCCATCTCATCACTGAACCAAGACTTTCCTCCTAAGATTTGTCGGAGTTATGTGCCTTTTTTTTCTTTCTTTTTTGTTTCAGAAAATTATGATGACTTATATCATTGGTCAGTTGAGTCATATTCGGACTTCTGGGCAGAGTTCTGGAAATTCAGTGGAATTGTCTTCTCACGCATGTATGATGAGGTAAGTAGAGATTGTACTTACACATTATCTTTTTGTGTTTCTGATCCAAAATGAAGTGTTAATTTTGAGGAAGACTAAATCATATCTTCTTTTAAATCCCCACATCAGCGGGAAAAAGTCATTGCCCTAGAGAGTTGGCAGGAAATTGTATTGGGGTCACGGACCTCATGGGGACTCTGCAGGCTCCGGGCCCCCCGATGCGTGTGGACCCAGGCCTTGTCCTGGGAATCTGAGTGATCTGAAGAGTAGGGCATCGCTGTATTTTTATTTTATTAAAATTTTTTAGAATTGCAGTAAAATACACATAACAAAAAATTTACCATTTTATCCATTTTAAAGTGTACAGTTCAGTGATGTTCCATACATTCACATTTAAAAAATTTATTTGTTTTATTTATTTATTTTTGGCCGCACTGTGTGGCCTGAGGGATCTTAGTTCCCCAACCAGGGATGGAACCTGGGCCCCCCGCCGTGAAAGTGTGGCGTCTAAACCACTGGACCGCCAGGGAAGTCCCCATACTGTAATTGTTTTTTCTTTTTAAAATGTATTTATTTATTTATTTTTGGCTGCGTTGGGTCTTCATTGCTGCGCGTGGGCTTTCTCTAGTTGCGGTGAGTGGGGGCTACTCTTTGTTGCGGTGCGCAGGCTTCTCATGGCTTCTCTTGTTGCAGAGCATGGGCTCTAGGCATGTGGGCTTCAGTAGTTGTGGCTCACAGGCTCTAGAGCGCAGGCTCAGTAGTTGTGGCGCACGGGCTTAGTTGCTCTGCGGCATGTGGTATCTTACCAGACCAGGGCTCGAACCTGTGTCCCCTGCATTGGCAGGCAGATTCTCAACCACTGCACCACCAGGGAAGCCCCCTGTAATTGTTTTTTAAACTATCAGTAGTTTTGTTATTTACCTGGATTTTATTTTATTTTATTTTTTTGCGGTACGCGGGCCTCTCACTGTTTTGGCGTCTCCTGTTGCGGAGCACAGGCTCTGGACATGTAGGCTCAGTGGCCATGGCTCACGGGCCTAACCGCTCTGCGGCATGTGGGATCCTCCCGCACCGGGGCACGAACCCGCATCCCCTGCATCGGCAGGCGGACTCTCAACCACTGCGCCACCAGGGAAGCCCTTACCTGGATTTTAGAGATTTTTATTTATTCCCTCAATAAATATCCAGGGAATAAGAAGTCTGTTGTGTGTTTGGTTTGATTATGGGCTGAGCCATTCTGAAAGGTTCACCTGGAGAAGAAACCAAGGTTCCAGCCCTGAGGGAGGAGGCACGGATCCAAATTCCTAAAAACTGTGGCGGGGTGTCCGGTGGGCCGTGCACTTTGATCTCCTGGTTTCCATGCTCTGGTCAGCCCTGGAACATGCGGCAGCTGCCGTGTCTGTCTGTCTGTCCTTCTTTCATCAGCATCGCTCATAAAGTAGGTGCTTAATAATTAACAGACTAAATTAGTGGGGCGGTGTTTTCCCTTAGCATTAATTTTTTTTTAACTTTAGTGAGGAATAATTGATACATATAACTTGTTTTTTTTATTTGGTTGCACTGGGTCTTAGTAACGGCAGGCGTGCTCCTTAGTTGTGGCATGCGAACTCTTAGTTGCGGCATGCGTGTGGGATCTATTTCCCTGACCAGGGATTGAACCCGGGGCCCCTGCATAGGGAGCATGGAGTCTTAACCACTGCACCACCAGGGAAGTCCTGATACATATAACTGTATCTATTTCAAGTGTACACGTGAATGATTTGATATACATATGCCTTGTGGAATGAGTACCAAGATAATGGACACATCCGTCACCTCACACAGTTACCTTTTTCTTTTTTTCTCTTTTTTTTTTTTTTTGTGGTGAGAATGCTGAAGGTCTACTCTCAGCAACTGTCAGGTACACAATATCACATTCATTTCTATTTTCAGTTTCAAGCCTTTGGGCCAGGTCTGCGTTCAGTCTGTACAGCGATCTAGTGATGCCTTGGGCCGGCGAGTTAGCTGGCCTCCTGTGACGCGGAATCCCTTCTATGCATCTGGTGTTGCTCTCACGCACGTGTGTGTCTCGGTTTGCTGTTATCCTCTGTAGGTCGTGGACACGTCCAAAGGGATTGCGGACGTCCCTGAGTGGTTCAAAGGCAGTCGCCTCAACTACGCGGAAAACCTTCTGCAACATGGGGAAAATGACGGAGTGGCCCTTTACGTGGCACGTGAGTCCTGACAGCTACTCGGATTTTCCTCTCGTAGTGTGATGGGGCCACGTGTTCAGAGAGGCTCCGAAGCACTCAGAACCTGCAGTGTATGATTCCAAACAATAGCTCGGCACCTTTTTTTTTTTTTTTGTGGTGAAAAACACAAAATACTAACTTTACTATCACTTTTTTTTAATGTACAATTTTAAATTGTACATTTTAAATGTACAATTTAAATGTACAGTTCAGTGGTGTTAAGTATATTCACATTGTTGTGCAGTAGATCCCTGGAACTTTTTCACTGAAACTCTGTCCCCACTAAACACTGATTTCCCCTCCTCCTCCCCCAGCCCAGCCCTTGGAAAATTATATTAAAAAAATCACAACCAGGGCTTCCCTGGTGGCGCAGTGGTTGAGAGTCCGCCTGCCGGTGCAGGGGACACGGGTTCGTGCCCCGGTCCGGGAAGATCCCACATGCCGCGGAGCGGCTGGGCCCGTGAGCCATGGCCGCTGAGCCTGTGCGTCCGGAACCTGTGCTCCGCAGCGGGAGAGGCCACAGCAGTGAGAGGCCCGCGTACCGCCAAAAAAAAAAAAAAAAAAATCACAACCAAATCAAAGGATTCTTCACTTAATAAAAACATTCCCAGTAGTAAAAAAAGAATCTTTAAATGGCAAATTCTGGACGTGCGTCTCAAGGATGCCCTTTTCCAAACCTTTCTTTTCTGGAATGTTGGGTAAACCTGCATCTGGTTTGCGTCCCCTGCACCCGTGTAGCGTCTCCCGGGCGCGTATCTCTAACCTGTGTTTGAACAGGTGTGAGTTTTCATCTGTGTCTGTGACTCAGAACCTCTCTTTTTAGGATGGTCCGAGGATGACCTGTCCTTTTTCTCTTCCCAGGGGAAGGCAGGGAGGAGATCGTGAAGGTGAGTTTTGCAGAGCTGCGGCAACAGGTGGCTTTGTACGCCGCGGCGATGAGGAAGATGGGCGTGAGGAGTGGAGACCGGGTCGTCGGTGGGTACCCCTTGGTGCCTGTCACAGTGGGGGCAGGGGCGTGGCTCGGAAGGAATGAGGCGGCGTCGGGTCAGCTTGCACGCACACGGCTTCGCGTGTGTACACGTGCGGCACAAACGAGACCAAGAGGGACGATCGTTGCAAGTGCGGCCAGCCAGAGTGAGCTGGGCTGTGAGGGTCCGCGGCTCCCGGCCTCCATGTGGGCATGTCCTCCTGAGCCAGTGCTCACAGACGTCTACTATTATTATTAATAATAATTTTTAAAATGAATTAGTTATTATTTTTTTTAATGAAATGTGGTCCTTAAACACAAACCAGAAAGTTCATCAGGTCCTTGATGACAAAGCCAGGACCCCTTCCAGGGTCGGGAAAAGCTGCTGCATTTTTTGGGTCTGCCCACCTCCAACTTGATGCTTTCCTGAGGAATTCCTGAGGGCTGGTTTCCATTCTGTGATGTTCACCGTCTGTGCTGACACGATTGTAGACTGATTCCTAATCCCCAAAACCCAGCAGAGGGAGTTTTATCAGTGAAGAGACTCACTAGACTGATTTCCTCTGACCCACAGACGCCAGGGCAGGTGCCACCAGCCTGCTTGTTTCCCAGGTGAAAAACCGAGGCCCAGAAGAGAAAAGTAAACTAACCATTTTTTTTTTTAACTTGGAAAGGATTTTATTTAAAAAACGGGTGTTGATTTAAACAGTATAGATAATTTCAGTTCATAAGGTCGTTAACTGAAAGTATATGGATATACTCAGCCTCTGGAGATAATACATAGACAGTTACTTTTTTTTTTGGCCGAGCCACTTGTGGGATCTCAGTTCCCCGACCAGGGATTGAACTTGGGCCCTCGGCAGTGAAAGCTCAGAGTCCTAACCACTCGACTGCCAGGACATTCCCTGAGAGTTAGTGAGGCATGAAATCTGATAGCCAGGACCCTTCATCACACATCTGTTGAACGATGGATTGTAATTATCTGGTGCCGCGATAGAGCAGCGGGCGCCTGGGCCCGAGTTTCCTGGTGCCTGGCTGGTGGCCCTAGGCCACACTGTTCCTTGGGATCCCCACCTGGGCCTCCTCACTCAGTGCGGCTTCTCCCACTTAGTTCTTCCTGGTGAGAACTTGTTTAGCAGCATCCACTCCCTGGAGTCAGGAGACCTTCCCTCGGTGCCTGGCGCTGCCTTTGGGCCTGTGGGTTTGGATGAGGACTTCCTCCTCCCTGGACCTCGAGTTTCTGCGTCTTTAAACAGGGCAGCAGAGAGGCTGAGAGGCTTTTTATGCAGAGTCTCCCGTGGGCAGAGAAGTTAGGTGGGCTTTCTTGGCCCTGCCCGTCCACACGCACCCCGGGAGGGGCTGGTGACAATGACGGATGTGTCCAGGGGCGGTTCCCAGTCTGGGTCCGGCTGGGGTTCTGTGTGCTTTTTGCTGCAGTGCTGGGGTCAGAGTTTACATTGCTCCTTCCGGGATCAGGCATCAGATCTTATTCTTAAACCAAAGAAGAGGGCTTATCTGTCCTCTGGCCACACGACTTCTCTCGTGGCACCAACCCCAGTGGCATCGATGGTGTCCGTCCCCTGCTCGGAGGCTCGCTGACCCCCGCTGCCTCCAAGGTGGGAACGAGAACCTGGGGCCCGGTCGGCGGCCCTGCGCGCTCGCTTCCTTCCTGCCTCCGCACTCCCCTCCCGGCCCGTCCTCCTAAGAGTGTCCGGCAGAGCCTTTGCTGGGAAGCCGGCCTCCGCCCTGCCTGCCCCCAGCTCTGTCCCCAGATGGCCTCACTCAGGGAAGCCCCCTGGTTGCCCCTGAGCCAGGCCCTCCTGTTGGACCCTCTGTCGGCATCTTGTTTTCATTCTTCAAAGGATGCGTCGTTGGTAGTTATCTGTTTGGTTTTCTGATTATTTGGGCATCAGTCTCCTTTGTTTGGCTCTAAGACCCACGAGGCCTGGGGGTCTGGCTGCTGGGCTGCCCTCCCCACCTCCGGGGGCCATGGGACAGGGGCTGCAGGCCGGGCCGTCAGCAGGAGAAGCCACCGGGCATGTTGGCCTGACCGTGCCTCTCCCGTGGGACTCACTGCAGGTGGGCGCTCGGCGTGTGTTTGCAAAGAGGGCAGCCTTACCCTGTGTGAACCATGTGAAGGGGCCAGGCCCCGAGTCTCCTTCTCAGATGATGGAGCTGGGCATGGAGCGACCCCGCGCTGTGTTACTTGACTGGAGAGGAATGAATAGTAAAGGATGTGTAAGGGATGTTATCGCCTGTCTCAGCCCTGGATGGAAGGTTCTCCTACAGATCTAAGGGTTTACCCTGGCTCACTGAGGTCTCTGCTCAGAAGCCGTCCATGCTGTCCTGTGGAAGAATCCATCACCACTCTCTCTGCACCCTGCTTTATTTTCCTTTGTTGCCTTACTGTCTCCTTGAAATCACAGGATTATATGCGCATGTGCGTGTGTGTGTGCACGTCTGTCTGTCCTCCAGTACCAGAGGATGGGGCTTTGTCTTCTGTTCACTGCTGCATCTCAGTCTGCGGGTACCTGGCGCATAGTAGGTGTATAACGAGTGTGTATTGGATGAATGCATGCGAGTGCTGGGTCAGAGCAGGCATTTTTGTGGTTGCAACCTCAATACCTTGGGTTCTTCGTGGTCCAATTTAATTTGTCTAGAAAAGGAATTCAAAAGGTTCTTCTCCCTTCCAGTAATTTTTCTTCCCCCCAATTTTCATTTTTTTTTTTTTTTTTCCGGTATGCGGGCCTCTCACTGTTGTGGCCTCTCCCGTTGCGGAGCACAGGCTCCGGATGCGCAGGCTCAGCGGCCATGGCTCACGGGCCCAGCCACTCTGCGGCATGTGGGATCCTCCTGGACCGGGGCACGAACCCGTGTCCCCTGCATCGGCAGGCGGACTCTCAACCACTGCGCCACCAGGGAAGCCCCAATTTTCATTTTTAAAAATCTCCCTTTGAAGCAAACGTTTCTTGAGAAGGAGAAATGGAGAGCAGGATGTCCCGGGGCTGCCGCTTGGCCGTGTTACGTGGGGGACGCCTGTTCCGTTACCCTTCACTCCTCAGAGTCAGGCTGGTGCTTGGTGACACCCCCTTCTTGAGTGTCACATCTTGGATTCTAATTTGACCTGATCACAGTTACTAGGACAGGGGACTGTGTTTCCCAGAAGAGAGCGCTAGGGAAGAGCGCAGAGGGGGATTGAATGGGGAGATGCTTGGAGGCCTTCAAAGATGCAGTCACAGCTGCTCACTGCTCACGGCACTGTTTCTCGTCTGTGAAGCGGGCGTCTCCTGGCTGCGTGTCAGTCCCCACAGCCAGCAGGTCACCCAGCCTCCCTGGGTGGTGAGTCCCGCCCTGCCTGGGGCGATGGCACCGTGGAGACACCTCAGTACGCTCACGGCCAAGTGTCTTCTCGGCAGCCGACATCCATCAGCGGGCCTGCTGTGTGCCAGGGCTGGGCGGAGCCCGGGGGCCGTGTGAGCAATGCACGACCCCTGCGCCATGGGACACCCAGCAGGGGAGATGCAGTGAACCCAAAGAAACGAAGTACCCACCGCTGTGGTCAAGTAGGCAGTTCAGAGCCATGGGAGGAGAGCTGTTCAGGGCACCACGGGGTGTTGGAGCCCAGAGGGCTTTTGTGTCACCCAGGGAGGGAGCCGTGCTCAGGGGAGGCCCGGGACCTTCTGCTCCCTGGTGCCTTGTGCACAAATCCTTTTCTTTGGAGCATTTAGGACGATCTGTTTAATTGATCATGGTCTTTTTGTCCATAAAGAGTCTCTGCCTCTATTATCATAAAAGCCCAGAGGACTTCCCTGGTGGTCCAGTGGTTAAGACTCCGCTCTTCCACTGCAGGGGGCCCGGGTTCGATCCCTGGTCGGCGAACTAGGATCCCGCAGGCCACGTGGTGCGGCCAAAAAAAAACCAAAACAAAACTCAGCTTCCTACTAGGTGGAGGGCTGAGTCCCTTGCAGGACTTCATATGTCTTGACTGCTCTGCTGAGTCTTCATTTCCCTGCAGCCTCTCCTTCCCTCCCTCCATCCAAGCATCCTCCCACCAGCCGGCCAGTAGACCCATATCTGCGGACCTTGATCTGCAGGGCGTACCAGAAGGCATTGGGTAAAGCAGGGAGCGAGACAGGCAACGTCCCTGCCCTCACGAGAGAACCAGATATGAAGTTGCCAGTTAGGATGATTATACTTAGGTGGTTATCATGCTAGATCTGGTGAGGGAGAAACACGGTGTGCTTTGTGGGCGACTGGCCAGGGGACCTGAGTTCTTGGGGCGGCCTTGGAGAAGGCTTCCCTGCGGGAGTTCCATCTGCCTTCGGAGCTGAAGGATGAGTAGCGAAGGCTGGTGTGGGTGGTCGTGTCCAGGCAACGCAGGCAGCTTGTGCAAAGGCCCTGAGGCAGGGGGAGCTTAGAACTGAAGGGAGGCTGTTGTGACTGAGCCCAGAGTGGGAGGCGGAGCGGAGTGAGAAGAGGCCGGGATCGTGCAGGGATCCCTGATCGGAATGTGTCGGAGGGGGTGATGACGGGAAGTGGTCAGGCTGGCGGCAGTGATTGGGTCATCTGAGCAAATGTCCAGGTGGTGGGGTTGGGCCTGGCCCTGCTCTGTGAGCCGCTCACAGCCAGCCCCTCTCCCCACTCCCACCGTGACTCTGGGAGGTGCTTCTGGAAGTCCGCGGCATCCTCACACCCTGAACCAAGCTTTCTCCCTGTATCCCCTCCACAGGTTATTTACCCAACAGCGCGCACGCTGTGGAGGCCATGCTGGCGGCCGCGAGCATCGGCGCCATCTGGAGCTCCACGTCCCCAGACTTCGGCGTGAACGTGAGTCGGGGTCCCCTCAAGTGCCCCGGGTGTGCGGCCCCCGCAGGGGAGCAGTCTGTGTGACTCCCCCGTGACATCTTGGGTTGGGGTGTGGGCAGCCGCCGGGCAGGGCCGGCCAGGCTGGGAGGACACAGTGTCACGATGGCCCTCCATCTCCCCGGCGGGTGACTCGCAATCAGCAGGAGAGAAGGAGCCAGAAGTAGCGAATCTCTCTTTAAGTCTAAAAGTGAACGATCCTTCCTTCCCAATATTGCCCACGCCCAGCCGTGCGCATTGGCTGCGTCAGTGCGTGTTATGTGTGACGGGCGGTGTTGTGAGCGTCCAGCAGGAGACGCCCGGTCGCGGCTCCTGTGACCTCATGGCCACGTGAGGGTTTCTGACGTGTTTCCTCTGCAGATTTGCTCATGGAAGATTTGCTTACGGAAAGTTTGCTCCATAAGTGCCATTCCTGATGTCTTACTTTGGGGCTGAGCTTTGTGCTCTGTGCGGGAGTGTGGCAGGCCTCTTCATCCCCGTAAACCCCAAGGGCACCAGGGACCAGGGTGCACCAGCGGCGGAGTGGCCCAGGCAGGGGCAGGAAGCACGCACTGAGCCCCCCCATGGGGAAGGAAGAAGCAGCAGAGCAGGACTTCCTGGGACCCCTACCTCCTGATCAGGAACCTTTACTGGTTGCAGAACCTCGGGGATGAGGGACCCTCAGGAGCCACGAGGCTGGGCCCGTTAGAGGACATGCCGGGCATCCACGTCCCTGACCGCTCCTCCTCTGCTCTGGGCGTGGCCCCTGTGCTGGGCACCGGTCAGTGCAGCCATGGGGCTAAGGGCTGGCCTGGCTTTGCTGGCCATGCATTCCTGGGTGAGTTATTTATCCTCACATGCAAAGCAGGGGCATCAGGAAGAGAGAGTCTCATGATACGAGTGTAGACTGCGTGGGCCTGTGATTGACGCGGGAGGATTGATACACTTAGGATACAGGTGCAGGGACGGCGCTGTTCCAGCTCCTTGCTCTGCAGTCCATGTGCCTTGTCCACAGGCTGGGCGTTTTGGGTGTGAACTTGATACTCAGCCTCTGCCTTGAGACTTGCTCTTCTGGAAAAGGTTTTCAAGGTATTTCTTTGCTTTTTTAAAATATTTATTTATTGGGCCTCCCTGGTGGCGCAGTGGTTGGGAGTCCGCCTGCCGATGCAGGGGATGCGGGTTCGTGTCCCGGTCTGGGAGGATCCCATGTGCCGCGGAGCGGCTGGGCCCGTGGGCCATGGCCGCTGGGCCTGCGCGTCCGGAGCCTGTGCTCCGCAGCGGGAGAGGCCACAGCAGTGAGAGGCCCGCGTACCGCAAAAAAAAAAAAAAAAAAAAAAAAAAAAAAAAAAAAAAAAAAAATATTTATTTATTTATTTGGCTGCACCGGGTCTTAGTTGCGGCACGCGGGATCTTTTTAGTTGCGGCACGCGGGATCTTTTTAGTTGCGGCAGCCGGGATCTAGTTCCCTGACCAGGGATCGAACCTGGGCCCCCTGCATCGGGAACGCGAAGTCTTAACTGCTGGACTACTGGGGAGGTCTCTCAAGGTATTTCTTATCTCCCCCCACACCGTGCAGAGGAGGGACAGACATGCTTCTGTGACACAGAGGCCTGGAGCGGTGAGGCGATTGGCTGAGGCCGGCCCTGGCCCCATGGGATGAGGACTGGGCCCTGCTGAGTTCGGGGAGGGGGTGGTCACCCCAGACCTCACTGCTGGTGGCCGTGGTTGTGCCTCCTGGGGCTTTGCTGGGCCTCTCCCAGATTGCCTCCACCCCGGACCCCCCAGGCAGGGCAGCCAGGACTGACCTGAGCCCGGAGCTCCAGGGGGCCTCTTGGTCCCCAAGGCCCTCTGTGAGGCCGTGTGAGCTGCTTGGGACCAGGCCATCCTCTTGGGGAGTCCTGGAGGGTTGGGACCCTGTCCCTGGGCACTGTCGTCCTTGGATCCCTCAGCAGGCCTTGAGCTGTGCTGCTGGGAAGCGGTGAAGGAGCCTCGGGGCTGGAGAAGGCATGTGGCGTGGAGGTTACCAGCAGGCAGGCTCTTGCCTGGGTTTGAATCCGCCTCTGCCGCTTCCTATCTCTGTGTCCTCGGGGACACACCGTAGGAGGGCTTGTGAGGACAACACCATTGACACCCATCTGGGGTTGGGACAGCGCTCAGACCTACCCGCCCCCCCGCCCCAGCTTGGTGAATGTCAGCTGTTCCCGATGAGTAGAGAGTGGGTGTTTCTGAGTGAATTGGAACTTGTAAGCAGTTGTGATGCTGGAGAGGCATCGTGCAGCGTGGGGGCGGGGGCGGGGCCTTCTAGGGCCCGAACGAAGCCCCTGCCTGAGGGCTTCCCAGAGAGCAGAGCTCCTGGGTTGGCCTCGGGTGGCGGGTCTGAGCCACCTGGTGCAGGGCTGGAGGCTGAGGGGACGGGCTGGGGCCCAGCCACCTCCTGCTTGCCTGTAGTATCAGCAGCTGGCCTTGACCCTGTGCCCATCCTCGTGGGTCTGTCTTGTGCAAAATGTCACCACCGCAGACCACTCTGGCTGACTCTGGTCCCAGGTCCTGTTGTGCAGAGGATGCAGCCAGTGGCCCTGGAGCGGCATCCCTGGCGTTCCTTCCCTGGTTTGAGGCTGGTTCGGGTTTTCCGGGGTGGCGGCTCTCGTTGGAAGCGCACGCGCACTAGATGGCAGCCTGGCTCCGCCCTGGCCACGGCCTTCAGCACAGTTGCTGGTGGGAGTTGTGGGCGTGATGGCCTGAGCCTCAGGAGAGCCCTCTATTCGGTCAGAAAGTGACAGGGCCAAACGCCGTTCTACTAAGATGCTTCGCTCTGCCCTGAGTTCTGGAAAGCGGTCCTCATTTTGCTGGGACCCTGGTGTAGAGCCAGAGGCAGGTAGCCATGTGCACGATCCTTTGGAGTGATTGTTGAGCAGTGAATGACAGTTAATGTATCAGCCTGGTGACTTCAGGGCCCCCGGCTGCTGGCACCACCTGCCAGCTCCCAAGGGTGAGCCCTCCTGGCCGGGAAGCCCTGGTCCGGGTCACGAGACACAGCGCTTGCTCATGTGGGCACCGGTACCTGTGTGCTGAGGACCTGGGACAAAGCAATGACTCCAGAGCCTCAGATGTCTTCTGTGTTCTTTTCCAGTAGCTAAAACCTGCAGCGAAGCATCTAGAGTTAATGATGAGGTGCGGCCTGGGGCGGGACAGAGGGGTCACGGGGGCCCAGGATGGTCCTCTTCAGTGGTTTGCAAATCTCTGCTTTAAAAAGAGGCTCCTGGGACTTCCCTGGTGGTCCAGTGGTTGGGACTCTGAGCTTCCACTGCAGGAGGCAGGGATTCGACGCCAGGTCGGGGAACTAAGACCCTGCATGCCACGCAGCCAAAAAGAAAAAAAAAAAAAGGAGGCTCCTGTTCTTAATTTCCGACGTCACCGTTTTACACTTAGATGGTCTCCCAGTTTCAGTAAAGGGTACGTTTCTGAAATTTGCAGTGAAACACGAATGTTTTTCCTACTTTCAATTTTTTGCTGCAAATCACTGAAGAATTTTCTCTATAATAAAGGGAGAATTGCCACTCTCTTGCAAATCCTGATTTTAATTATTTGGTTCTTTTACAATGGGGCCACATCCTTACTGACTACGAAGTAAGTTCTAGCCCCGTGGCACACACGTGTGCGATGGTTACCAGGCAGTTTACAGGTATGGGGGCGGGGTCTCCACACACGTGGATTCACCCGCCCACAAACGCGGTGGTGACCTCCCCTCGCCTTGCCAGGCTGGTGTTGAAAGGACGCCGTCTGTTGGCAGGCCGTATGCCTGTCTGCGCAGGCTGCTCCAGGGAGGGGTGGGGACACGGCCTGTGCTCGAGGATGCGGGGGAGCATCGCTCACTCCTCTTGAAGCCCCGTGGCTCTGCGTGTGCCCTGCCCCTGCTCCTCTGCTCACCGCGTGCCCCGTCCTCCAACTCTCCCACGTCTCCCCCTCCATCTGCTTGGATTTCCCGCGCCCATTGGGCTCGTGGGCATCTCCAGGTGCGGGGCTGCTTGTTCTTTGGGTCCCCAACCTGCCAGCCTCACCAAGACCTCCAGGTCCTGTTTTTTTTTTTTTTTTTTTTTTGCGGTGCGCGGGCCTCTCACTGCTGTGGCCTCTCCCGTTGCGGAGCACAGGCTCCGGACGCGCAGGCTCAGCGGCCATGGCTCACGGGCCCAGCCGCTCCGCGGCAAGTGGGATCCTCCCGGACCGGGGCACGAACCCGTGTCCCCTGCATCGGCAGGCGGACTCTCAACCACTGCGCCACCAGGGAAGCCCCTTGAATCATATTTGATAAATTTACGTCTTCTTGGGGAAATCATCCACTTCATCTGGCTTTCATGAATTTATTAACAAAATTGAACATAGTGCTTTGTCACTTATTATTCCCTCTTTCTGTAGTGAAGTGTGGTTTCCGATTTTGTATGGTTGTGTGCCTCAGTTTATCCATCTGGAATATGGGAATAATAATTCTATGTCAGAGCATTAAGTGAGTGAATATTAGTAAAGTGCCTAGGACAGTGCCTGATATGTAGTAAGTACTATGTAAGTGTTAGCTAGAAATATCTGTCTTCTTGGTCAGATTTGTCAAGAGGCTTATTTTATTGATCTTTTTGGAAAAAAGATTTTGGTTTTATTGATCAAGTCCATCATTAATTTTCCCTTATGGCTTTAATTCCTCCCTTTCCCCCTCCCTCCCTCCCTCCCTTCTTGCCTTCCTTCTTTTCATTTTCCTGGCTACCTAAACCATGGGTATAGTTCACTGAAAACAATTAGAAACTGGAAACAAAGACATTTATAATTGCTTTGCTACTCCCCCACCCCAATAGATTATATGTTCCAAGGAGAAAGAACTCTGTTTGCTTGCCTGGCACAGTAGATGGAATAAACAAATGCTTCTTCCTCCTCTCAGCCCGCAGCTCTTCTCTGTTAATTCAGCTTCTGGTCTTGAAAATCTGAAGGCATTGAAAATAGAATCAGTCCTTGAATCTTTAGCCCAGAGAGTCTCAAATTTTATTGTGCATTAGAATCACCCGAAGCACTTGTGAAAACACAGATTGCCGGGCCAACTCCAGACCTTCCAGTTCAGTAGGTCTGGGGCCCCGAGTGATGCTGTTGTCGCCAGGACCCCTCCGAGGGGCCCTGGCCTCCCCTTGTCTTAGGCATGTGCTGTGCTGACTCCTGGGGGCTCTGAGAAGCAGTGCCGGGCCCACTCCAGGCCAGTTAATTAGTTACTTAATGAGTTTAATTAATCGTCACGCCACAGGTGGCTCTAACCTGCAGCCAGGGTGGAGACCCTGCCCATCAGGTCCTCACATGGAGGTTCTGGCATCACTGCTGGTGCCCTTGGAGTAGCCCAGGCATTGACCTTGAGCCGCTGCATTGGACTGAGGGATTAGGAGTGCCATCTGGGTGATGCCTTCTGGGTGCTGTTCTTGTGGATGGAAATGGCTCCACTACGGTCTGCACTTGGCAGGCTGAGAGGGGAGCGGGAGAGGAGTCCATCCGAGAGGGCCTGTACCCGTCACCCTCGGTGTCACACGCAGGTTGTATCAATGCATCATGAGGTTGCGTGCGGCAGTTCACAGCAGTTCCCGAAACAAGTTCCGCGTGTGCACGGGGGGTGCACCTTCTCTCAGGGAGAGGTGGGTGCTTGGCGGGACGGTGATTCTGTGTGTGGAGAGACAGACAGCTGGGTGTGGAGAGCCTGCTTTTTCTCATGGGGCTTGTTTACGAGCGTACACATTTGTGAGTTCATACATTTGCTTGGCAAGAAATACCATTCGGAGGATTCAGGTACCTCTTTGATTGAAGATTAAAGGAGGGCCTAAATGTGGCACCACTTTGCATACAGAGCTGCCTTCTGGGAAGGTGAGTCTTCACTTACATGTGCCAGAGGAGCTGTGTTGGGAGGCTCTTGCTGTAAAATGGGGGATCTCTGTGGTCGTGCAGATACTCATCCTGTGTTTTCCCATTTGATAGACTCAGTGTATGTCTGTAAGTCCGTCCGGTGTTTCTTTGTACCGATGCTTTCTTTGAAGTGATGATCCTGTCTCGGGTGCATGTCCCGTTTGCTTGGCTGTCTTTCTTGGCCTCTGGATGATGGGGATGCAGGGATGTGGCTAGTGCGCTGGGCACGCTGCTTTTTCTTTCCCTGGAGATGCAGCTGTCCCGTTGGCTGCTGGAGGATTTTGCCTTTTAGATGAACAATGACGACGCTTTCCTTCCACTCTAGGGCGTTCTGGACCGGTTTTCTCAGATTCAGCCAAAGCTCATCTTCTCTGTGGAGGCCGTCGTGTACAATGGCAAAGAGCACGACCACATGGACAAGCTGCAGCAGGTCGTTAAAGGTGCGTGGGCTGGCGTGGGGGGCACGGTGCAGGGGTGAGAGCCCCCCAGGGGTCCCAAGAGCCCTGCAAAAATGGAGTAGTCTCAGTCCTAGGTTGTGTTACATTTTAGCAAAAAAGAAAAAGATTAGCAACTAGGTATGTTGTGTCCTGTAAGCTTGTGTTTTCTCCTCCCCGCTGTTTTCAGGACTAGCAGACCTGAAAAAAGTGGTGGTGATTCCTTACGTTTCCTCCAGAGAGAAGATAGACATTTCCAAGATTCCAAACAGGTAAGCCAGCCGCATGCTGATCACTGGTTGCATGTGAAACCCACTCAAAGTCCCACCGGGCTGCAGGTTCTGTGGATCTTTGCACTTGGGGTTGGAGTGTTTTAGAGGTGCAAGATGTCTTAGTTAAAAATCGTATTCTGTAGATGGGGACCCGAGGGCCCCAGGAGGAATCCCTTGGGGCCACGTGGTAACTTAGTGGCAGAACAGAGACTGTCCCAGGCATCCTAACTCTTCCTGTCTTGTGTCCCTTGGAAGTGGTGGGCTTGGATGGGGCCTGGCTGGCTCCCTGGATTGGCCACAGCAGTTCTGAACGGTGACTAATGTGTATCCACAGGTGCATATGTGTGAGGATGTGCGTATGTGCAGACACACATACACCTCTGTGTATGTGGTTCATATGTATGTTTATTTGTATGCATGTATATATACACACATGCATCCACACAAAGGTATACACATACATAATATATATGTATTTTTTTTTCGTTTTACAACCTATTTTTTGTTGCCATTGCTAATGGCATCTTCCTTTGCTTTTCTGACATTTATAAGCTAATAGACCACAGGCCTTGACGTGGAATAGAATGGTGAGCACCTTAATTCTGAACAGTTAAGAAAATGGATTATGGTTTGGTCCAAGTTGATATTCTTCCCAAAGTTCTTGTTATACACCTTTCATCTCTCTGTAAGCCATCATAGAGGAGCGAGTTCTGAGATCAGGTGTGTTTACCTGTGCAGGTAAACCTGTCCCTTTAGCCTCGCATCTGGGCTGCAGGCAGGAGTCTCTGAGTGGCCTCAGGCCTCATGAGAAGCGGCGGCAGAGCCGCAGGTGGGGATCCTGTGTGTGCCGTGGGGGGAGGGAGGCGGCGAGGAGGCCTTGCTACTCAGGCAGACGGGGTGGACGCGTGGCTGAGCGGCGCTGTGCAGGCGCCCTCCGGGGGGCGTGGAGGGGGCTAGAGCTCATGTGCTGTCCCCCACGTTTACAGTCGAGCTGGGGGGACAAAACACGCCTGCAGGAAGGGGGAGCTGTGACCGCTGGGCCCAGTAGACACAGCCGTGCTCACTGAGTTGGGGACAGGAAGTGCCCAGGAGGTGAGAGAAGGGCGTGGTTGCTTCTCTGTGGGGCCTGGGGGAGGTGACACCTGAGGGACCTTGAGAGGTGAGCAGGGTCTGGGGACAGCTGCAGTACCAGGGTTCCAGAGGCTGAAGGGAGCTGCAGCAAAGTGACTGTTCCTTTAAGGCCATGGTCTCGAGCCACACTGCTCGGGTCATATCTCAGCTGTGTGGCTCCGGGCCAGTGATCAACCTCTCTGTCCCTTGTTTTCCCCATCTGTAAAATGGGGATAACAGCACCTTCCTCGCAGGCTTAGCAGTGTGCATGAAGTTAGCTCTCAGTAACATCGTCTGTCATTATGAGCAGGTGACAGCTGCAGGCCAGAGTGGGCTGTGTCCTCTGGAGCATTCGGGTTAGGATGTGCAGGTCCTTTCAGGCAGGCCTGGGCGCTTGGACTGTCCCCTAGACTGTGGGAACCCTGCCGACCTTGATAAATTACACCCCTGCCGTGAATATAGCTCCCCTGGTTTTACTGACGGGGCCGTATGCACAAAGGCCAGGAGGAAAACAGGACGGTTTGCTGGCCCCGCGGTGGCCTGGCTTTTATTTTTCTCAATGTGTTTATTGGTGATTGATAGAAAGTGAGCGCATCCAGAAGCAACATTAACCACTTCGTTTAGCTTCAGGCCGTGCGGAGAGCTCTGCAGCCCCGGTCCCCCCGGGAAGCAGGCCCCCAGCGCTCTCCAGCCTTTGATTGCTGGGTGCCGCAGATAAACCGAAAGCGCATCTGCGCCTCTGTGGGGGGACTGCCTTTTGGGTTTTTCCTTTTTAGAGGAAGCAACAAAAGTAATCGCTATTTACTGTGATTTATAGACCGATGGGAAGAAAACGTTTTTCTCCGTGTGGAGCATCCGATTCGATTGGGCCCTTTGTGTAAATGGGATTTGGATGGGAGGTGGAGGCGGAATGGGGTTTTCATTGGCTGGAAGGTTCCACAGTGAATAATCTTCCTGACACTCTGGAGAGGAAGGGTCTGCTTGTTTACCGCTCAGAATTATTTGGGGTGCCCATTTCAAATGGCCGCACCTCCCCCAGGAGACATCCTCATCTTTTTTGTTTAAAGATTTATTTTTATGTATTTATTTATTTATTTTGGCTGCGCTGGGTCTTAGATGCAGCGTGTGGGATCTTCGTTGAGGCATTTGGGATCTTTCAGTTGCGGCACGCATGCAGGATCTAGTTCCCCGACCAGGGATCGAACGCAGGCCCCCTGCATTGGGAGTGCGGAGTCTTACCCACTGGACCACCAGGGAAGTCCCACATCCTCATCTTTCAGGGTGCCTTTCCATGCAAGACAGCACACTTCTTCACTTTTTCGTGTGCATCCGTTTGTATTTCAGAGTAATTCTCCTTGGCAGTTTGCCGCAGGCCGAGTTTAACTGACTTCTCCCCTTTCCTTGAAAGAAAGTTCCATTTGACGAAACAGTAGTTTCGATTTTTCCCCTTTCTTCTCCCTTCTAAACCAGTGGAGGAACAGGGCCGGGGTTTTGGATTCGATGTTTCCGCCGATCTCAAAATAGAGAAACCGCCTCTCTCCCAAGGTGGCTTTGTGGCTTCCGCTACCCTGTTTCTGCTCAGAAAACAGCCCCTTCGGCGGTTCTTGGTGACATGCAGTGGCGCTTTACGGCCGCTTTGGGGGCAGGGTAGGGGCAGGCTGTTCAGGCTGGAGCCGATAGCTGGGCTTAATTTTATTTGTTCCTGGACAGATATTTGCATCTGGCCATTGTAAACCTCAGGATACAGGAAAATAGTGAGAACAATTGCCCTGCAGGTTTTCTGTCACAGAAACTCTCGAGTTGGGACCTTGGCACCACTTTCTGGCTGTGCCCTTCAGGTGTCAGAAGAGCTTACACAACCCGGCACCTCCTCCCCTCCCTTCTCCTGGGGGGAAAGGGAAGGATTCAGACGCCCTGGACTCTAGCTTGCCTTTGGGGAACCTGGGGAAACCAGGCATCTGCTGATCAGACAGCTAGTAGCAAACAGTTAGTAGCGCCTGGGCTCCGGGGACTTGAGCATCACTTCAGACCCCGTCCTCCGCAGAGTTTGCATACAAACAGCCAATGTGTTAATTGCAAGGGATCCTTCTCCACAGTGTTTATTAAAGCGCTTAGATTCTCTGGAGAGACAGCCCTTGGTCCCATCAACGGTGCTAATACAGCAAGCGGAAATTTTCGGGACTTCCCTGGTGGTCCAGTGGGTAAGACTCCGAGCTCCTAATGCAGGGGGCCTGGGTTTGATTCCTGGTCAGGGAACTAGATCCTGCATGCCTGCCGCAACTAAGACCCAGAGCAGCCGAAATAAATAAATAAATATTAAGAAAAAGCAACCGGAAATTTTCACTCAGTCACTTTTTATTCAATTAGCATGAATCTGTGAGCCCCGACTTCTCCCTTCTCTCTTGGGAAGCTTCCAGACAAGGCAGGTCCCTGGAATCTAGGTCGTCCCCCAGGTAGACGTGGAGGGGGGTGAACGGGAGCATGCGACCGATTTCCGCACCCCCGCCCCGCCCGGCGTTCTAGAACCTTCACCGTTTGTCTCCCGCGCCTCTTTGCCCGCAGCGTGTTCCTGGAGGACTTCCTGGCCACCGGGCGAGGCGCGCAGGCCCCGCAGATGGAGTTCGAGCAGCTGCCCTCCAGCCACCCGCTCTTCATCATGTTCTCGTCGGGCACGACCGGAGCGCCCAAGTGCATGGTGCACTCGGCCGGGGTAGGTCTGCACGCCGTCCCTGCCTGGGGGCTTCCTGCTGGCTAGGGCGCACCCCGCCCCCGCTCTCCAGGTGGGGTGCTGCGCCGAGATCCGGCCTCGAGCCGGGCGGTGGGGGGCTGCTGCCCCAGCTGCTGTGGCCCCGTCGCCATGGGGTACCGGGACGCCACAGCGCCACCAGGGCAGGGCCTGCGCCGGGCGAGCCGGTGACAGTCACGCTGCACGTCATGACCCCTTAGGGTATTGTGAGTCTAACAGATGGGCCCTGCCCGCATTTTATTTTATTTATTTATTTTTAAATTAATTTTCTTGGAGTAGAGTTGCTTTACAATGTTGTGTTAGCTTCTGCTGTACAGCAAAGTGAATCCGTTATACGCATATCCCCTCTCTTTTGGATTTCCTTCCCGTTTAGGTCACCACAGTGCACTGAGTAGAGTTCCCTGTGCTCTACAGTAGGTTCTCATCAGTTATGTATTTTATACATAGTATCAATAGTGTATGTGTGTCAGTCCCAATCTCCCAGTTCCTCCCACCCGCTGCACCCCTTTCCCCTTTGGTGTCCATACATTTGTTCTCTATGTCTGTCTCTCTATTTCTGCTTTGCGAACAAGATCATCTATACTATTTTTCTACATTCCACATATGTTAATATACGATGTTTGTTTTTCTCTTTCTGCCTTACTTCACTCTGTAGGACAGTCTCTAGGTCCATCCGCATCTCCACAAATGACCCAATTCATTCCTTTTTATGGCCTAGTAATATTCTATTGTATATATGTACCACATCTTCTTTATCCATTCGTCTATCGATGGCATTTAGGTTGCTTCCATGTCCTGGCTATTGTGAATAGAGCTGCAATGAACATTGTGGTACATGACTCTTTTTGAATTATGGTTTTCTCAGGGTATAGGCCCAGGAGTGGGATTGCTGGGTCGTATGGTAGTTCTGTTTGTAGTTTTTTTGTTTTTTTTTTTCCGGTACGCGGGCCTCTCACTGTCGCGGCCTCTCCCGTTGCGGAGCACAGGCTCCGGACGCGCAGGCTCAGCGGCCATGGCCCACGGGCCCAGCCGCTCCGCGGCACGTGGGATCCTCCCGGACCGGGGCACGAACCCGTGTCCCCTGCATCGGCAGGCGGACTCTCAACCACTGCGCCACCAGGGAAGCCCTGTTTGTAGTTTTTTAAGGAACCTCCATACTGTTCTCCATAGTGGCTGTATCAATTTACATTCCCACCAACAGTGCAAGAGGGTTCCCTTTTCTCCACGCGCTCTCCAGCATTTACTGTTTGTAGATTTTGTGGTGATCGCCATTATGACCATGTGAGGTGATACCTCATTGTAGCTTTGATTTGCATTTCTCTAATTAGTGATGGTGAACATCTTTTCATGTGTTTTTTGGCCATCTGCCGGCATTTTAAACAGAAGGAAACAGGTTAGGTGAGAAGAGAAAATATCAGCACATCAAGGGTCCTAAGAGGTGTTGGTGTGTTTTCTCAAAGCTGTCATGTAAGCGCGGGTACGGACGGTGCACGTGCTGGGTGGCGTCGCCAAACTTCTGTCTGACCGTGGGCTGGGGTCAAAAAGTTTGAAAGCCTCGGGTTATGTTATAAAGTGTGGTTAACCGAGGGAAGACTTACTGTGCTGTGTGAGTCAGCTCAGGCTGCCGTAGCAAAATAGCACGGGCTGGGGGGTCTTAAACAACGAAGATTTACTTCCTTGTGGCTCTGGAGGCTGGGTGTCCAAGGCTGGGGTGTGGGCAGGGTTGGTTCCCTCTGAGCCTCTGTCATCGGCTCGCAGGCGGCTGCCTTCTCACTGTGTCCTCACGTGCCCTTTCCTCTCTGCACGCACGTTCCCAGAGTCTCTTTGGGGTCTAATTTTCCTCTCTTCCTAAGGACATCCATCGCGGTGGACGAGCTCCCACCCTATCGGCCTCGTTTTAACCTCCTCCCCTCTTGGAGGCCCGAGGATTATCTGAGTGGAGAAACATCACGTTGTCTAACAGCCTTCTAGCTATCGCTCGGCCAGATGGCGGTATTTGAACGTGAAATATAAAATTTCTCTTATCCCAGCTCATTTAGCTTGTACAGCTGTTCTCTGCTAGAACATCTAGAAGCTGTTTGAACCCCTGCCGTAGAATCACTCTAACGCCTTAATACAGCTCTTGACACAGTGTTTTCATCAGAACGTGGAAACAGGTTAATACAATTTTGTCATTACCTGGATTTGGATCCAAGGAAGATCCGATGGCAGGTTAGGAATTATAACCGCCAGATACACATGAGCCTGTTCACAGACAGTGGGCGACTCAGGAACCACGGAGCGGGAGGGAGGGGACATCGGGGGCCAAAGGCTTGATTTCTGGAAGCAGCGCTGACCGAGCCCAGTGGCCTCTTTGTAGGAGGGAGTTCTTGTTGCTCACCATCCTGTTTTATCGCGCTGAGTCGGGCATGTTCAGAGCCTAAGGTGTAGCTGCTGGCATCGTGTTTTGCCTGGAGGGGGACCCCTGGTGTGCCTGGTCGGAGGCCCGATATCCGGCCACAGAGATGAGTGTTTTTAGAGGCCTTGCGGGCCAGGGCGTTGGGGGTGTGTGTGTGGGAAAACAGCACATTTTAGGAAAAACTGAAATGCCCGACTGTACTTTTATTTTTAGTGCTCTTTGCCTAGCGAATGTCCCTTTTTAAGGAGTGGAACATAAAAATGTATTAGATAAAATGTAGTTTGCTCATAAAATCATTGTGCTTGGTATATTTAGAATATGGAAAAGTCAGGAAAAATTATATTAATTCTGGCTTCGCTGGGCTCTTGCATCTCCAGAGAAGTGACTAAGCATCTTGCCTGTTTTCAAGAGTTATCTCGAGAGGAAACTTGAAAGCAGCGCGGTGGGACTGCCGACAGTGCCCCTGGGGCTGACATGGCAGCAGGGTCAGGGTTGGGTTGGGAGGTTGTGATCCTCGTTTGCTGTTTTGTGTTTTCTAAGCCCACAGAAGAGCCCAGAAAACAGCCTCCCTCTTCCTTCTTTTAAATTACTCTTCTTGCTTGAGATCCAGAAACCATGCTGCTTATACTTCCTGACGCTCGGGGAAAGCATTCAGACTTGCCATAAATATTTAGAAATTAAGGGACGAGCTATTGATGCGGCTCATTAAGGTTCATACAGAGGGAAGCCAAGGAGAGTTTTGTGCCATCAAGAGGGTGAGGGTGCTGAGCGGGTGGGTACGTGGCGGGTTATGAACGGGCCAGGCTTATGGAGGCAGACCGTACTGGCGAAGATGCAGTGTAGAGGCCAATCTAAGTGAAAAGGGAAATCGAGGGGGACCTGCCACGTGTTCCCATAATCCAGGAGCTCCCAGTCCTTTCTGTGGATTTGCCACGTGAACACTTAGCGTTCATTGAAAGGGTTCCTGAAATGTTTGTTGTCCCCACGTGGTCACCCGCCTGCTCTGAGTGCGAGCAGTGTGTGTTGAGGGACTTTCCGAGGAAGGCTGTGACTGTCCTGGGTGGGCGCGGTTGTGCTGTCCCTGACCCTACAGTGCACACACGGTGAAGCCACCGGGCTCTTGGCTCCCGCGTGCAGACCCAGGGTGGCCTCGGGGAACCCTCAGAACGGGCTCTCCCTCCCAGCAGCCTTTCTACCACCGTCTCTCCGACCCCCGTGTGGTCCGTCCCCAGGGCAGGGGTCCCCGCTGCGGGCCTGGTGACGGGGTGCCATCAGGACATATTCGGGAATAGGAGCGCTGGCTCTTGAGTTAGAGAATTTGTTGGGTAGGATTGTTTCTGTTGAGCTTTTTTTTTTTTTTTTTTTGGATTTTTTTTTTTTTTTAATCAGTTATACATATACATATGTTCCCATATCCCCTCCCTTTTGCGTCTCCCTCCCACCCTCCCTATCCCACCCCTCCAGGCGGTCTCAAAGCACCGAGCTGATCTCCCTGTGCTATGCGGCTGCTTCCCACTAGCTATCTACCTTACGTTTGGTAGTGTATATATGTCCATGCCGCTCTTTCACTTTGTCACAGCTTACCCTTCCCCCTCCCCATATCCTCAAGTCCATTCTCTAGTAGGTCTGTGTCTTTATTCCTGTCTTACCCCTATGTTCTTCATGACATTTTTTTTTTCTTAAATTCCATATATATGTGTCAGCATACAGTATTTGTCTTTCTCTTTCTGACTTACTTCACTCTGTATGACAGACTCTAGGTCCATCCACCTCATTACAAATAGCTCAATTTCGTTTCTTTTTATGGCTGAGTAATATTCCATTGTATATATGTGCCACATCTTCTTTACCCATTCATCCGATGATGGACACTTAGGTTGTTTCCATCTCTGGGCTATTGTAAATAGGGCTGCTATGAACATTTTGGTACATGTCTCTTTTTGAATTATGGTTTTCTCAGGGTATATGCCCAGTAGTGGGATTGCTGGGTCATATGGTAGTTCTATTTGTAGTTTCTTAAGGAACCTCCATACCGTTCTCCACAGTGGCTGTACCAATTCACATTCCCACCAGCAGTGCAAGAGTGTTCCCTTTTTTCCACACCCTCTCCAGCATTTCTTGTTTCTAGATTTTTTGATGATGGCCATTCTGTCTGTTGAGCTTTGAAAGGGATCTTCTCCTCCTACTGGCTTGTGTTTTTTTTTTTTTTTTTTTTTTCCTGCGGTACACATGCCTCTCACTGTTGTCGCCTCTCCCGTTGTGGAGCACAGGCTCCGGACGCACAGGCTCAGCGGCCATGGCTCACGGGCCCAGCCGCCCCGCGGCATGTGGGATCTTCCCGGACCGGGGCACGAACCCGCGTCCCCCACATCGGCAGGCGGACTCTCAACCACTGCGCCACCAGGGAAGCCCTGGCTTGTTTTTTTGTTTCCCTTGGGTACAATGAGGGTCATCAAGGCTGGTTTTAATATGTGGGTCCCGATAGTTCCTAAACAACCAGGGCCACCGTTGCCGTCAGCTGGCGGCTCCCATCTGTGGCCAGACTGAGTGCAGTGGTTGGCCTTTTCAGGGGCTTCGGAGGGGCCGCGTCCCTCATCTAGCCTTAGGATCTTGTGTGAGATCCATTGAAAGGATGGGAAAACCGAGAGATGAAACAGCTGGTTCAGGGTCCCCTTGCTCTGCTTTCTGCATTGTCCTTGGGGCTGGGAAGCTTCCTGTCCTCCCTGTGAGCTACAGATGACACAGAGTCATTTGGAACAAGTGGGGTCTGGGCAGTGGAATACTATACAGCTGTACAAAAAACCATGAGGGAAGCTCCCTCTATTGATAAATGGAAAAAGCAAACTGCAGGACAGTGCATCCAAATAAAAAACCAGCATAAATAAATACATGCAGATAGGCAAGAAACATACCTGGAAATGTACACGGGAAACGTATATGGTTACTGGTTGCAGAAGCGGGGGGGGCTTGTCATGGTGTATGCTTTCGAGTTTCGGTCCAAGTGAATATACTGCCCAGTGAACATTAAAATAAAAAATAATAGATCACATGTCGGGGTTGGGAGAAAGGGGTCTGACTGGGCGTTTGAGCTGAAAGCAGGGTCTCGAGCTACCCCTCGGCCAAGGAGTCCCTGAGCTCTGATCCGAGGCTCTCAGAGCTGCAGACCCAGCAGCGGCTGTGCGCCCCGGCGACAGTCTTGCTCAGGCATCCAGTCTTCCCCGTCCACCACGAGGGAGCAGGCCTGGCCTGTAGTGCCCTGGTCTGGAGGGGCAGGTGTCCCTGCACCCAGCCTTTTACCCTCATCTTTGTGGCTCTCCGCTCCGTGGTCTTCATTCCCCTCTGCCTGAGGTTGGTGGGTCCCCTGTGCTCCTGATCACCTGGCGCCCAGAGCCTGCAGGCCGGCAGGGTCGGGTCAGGGTTTCCTCTCGTGTCCCCGGCGAGCCTTAGGGGTCAGGTGGCAGAGGGACGGGAGCATTGCTCGTCACGGTGAGGGTGCTCCGAGCTCTGCCTGTTCCTTGACCCCTCCTGCCCCAGGGCCGAGCGTCTGGGCTGCGCGTGCCTCTGTGCCCTCGGAGGAAGCAGCCCGGTTCACACGGCATTCCCCCGCTTCTCCCCAGGGAACCCTCATCCAGCACCTGAAGGAGCACATTCTTCACGGCAACATGAGCAGCAGTGACATCATCCTGTACTACACCACGGTGAGTGCGGTGCTGTGCTGAGACGGGCGCCCTCCCCCTGCTCCCCAGCCTCCCACGACGGGCTTTGGTTCCTTCAGGTAGGGAGGCCTTTATCGTTACTCATCTTTTTGCCTCTCCACCTTTGCACATGTCAGTAGCCAGAAGCGCAGCTTGAGCCGCAGGCAGTGTGCACCAGACCCCTGGCCACGTGCGTCAGACCCCTGGCCGCGTGCACGAGCAGCCCCTTCTGCAGGATCCTTCGCTCTCACTCTCTTTCTCCCCCTCCTGGCGGCTGCCCACTTGAATCTTGGCACCAAGGTTGAGCACCAGCTTGGCCCGTCCCCCTGCGTTGACCTCGGTTGCCACTGGGAGCCCTGGGGAAATCCAGAGAAACCGAGGAGACTGTTTTTTTGCTTGTTTGTTTTTGGGTTTTTTTGCGGTACGCGGGCCTCTCACTGCTGTGGCCTCTCCCGTTGTGGAGCACAGGCTCTGGACGCGCAGGCTCAGCAGCCATGGCTCACGGGCCCAGCCACTCTGCGGCACGTGGGATCTTCCCGGACCGGGGCACGAACCCGTGTCCTCTGCATCGGCAGGTGGATTCTCAACCACTGCACCATCAGGGAAGCCCCCGAGGGGACTGTTAATTCAGTCTCTTGAGCCTGTAGCGGTGGGGAGGAGTGTCACATGATGGAAATCTGTGGCTCAACCAGGGGGACAGGAACTTACCAGAGATGCCACGAGGATGGTCAGTTCTTAGTCGTGTGCAATAGTAAAGGGACTCTGACCAGTTGAGGCGGAAAAGGAATTTACTAGAAGGCCGTGGGGTGGCGTGCTGAGAGGCAGAATAACGGCCCCAAAGGCGCCCATGTCCTCACTCCCGGAGCCTGTGCGTGTCACCTGATGCGGCGAAGGGGCTCTGCAGATGTGATTCGGCTGCGGCTCTGGAGACCAGGAGAGTGTCCTGCGTTATCCGGGGCCCAGGGTGATCACCAGGGTCCTTACAAGAGGGAGGCAGGAGCGGTGGAGCCAGAGGGGGCAGACGACAGAGCAGAGGCCAGAGTGCGGTGGGACCACGAGCCCAGGAGCGCGGGGGCCCCTGGAAGCTGGAAAAGGCAACGAAAGACCCTCCCCTAGAGCCTCCAGAAGGAACTCCCAGCCCTGCTGACACCTGATTTTGGACACCCGACCTTCAGAACTCTCAGACAGTGCATTTAGGCCACTGGGTTTGTGGCCGTTGTTTACAGCAGCCAGAGGAAGGGCGCGCACGGCGGCTTGAGCAGTTACTTCCATGGCTGGGGATCCAGGCGTGAGACCAGGCGGGGCCTGCGGGTGGCTGCGCGCGCAGCTGAGAGCTGCTGGTGTACTGCAGCGCCTACCGGAGGCCCGCGGTCCTGCCCCCAGGACGGAGGTGGTCCCTCTTCCAGTCCTTCCCGTGGGTTAGCGTGGAGCGGGTGTCACCAAACCAGAGCTTGAGCTCAAGGCGCTGGAGCTGTTCCCGACGCTGCTGAAGCCTGGAAGGTGAAAGGTCAACAAGCCGAAGGAAGTGCTCTTTGTCCCAAGGGAAGAAAACTCAAAATCAGCTTTTTCCAAGACCGCAAATATCCAGAGGCTCCAGAGTGATTTAGCTCCCTTTCCTGGATGACAATTCCATTCTGAGTTTTCAAGGAAGCAGAATGCTGAGGCATCTTCCTAACCTGGGAGGTCGAGGCCCAGGCCCTGCTGCGTCCCTGTGCCAGAGCCCCAGGACCCGACACAGACACAGGAGGGAGGGTTGATGTGCGACCAGGGGCAGGTCGCCTCATCTCCCCGGGTGCCCAGCCGTAAATCCAGGGCTTTGGGCCAAATGATTTGGGTTTCTTTCAGCTGCAGGCTTTCCTTCCATCCCCCTCCCCCATCGTGGAACAGTGAGTGGTGCTGGGTCCCCGCCAGGCTCCGGCCTTTTCACACAGGAAGCCCAGCCCTGGGGCGTTAGGAGCAGCGTTTTGAATTGCACAACCCCACCCCCAGGGCAGCTACAGCTACGCTGACCTCCAACTCAGCTGCCTCCCTGGGACACGGTGATTCAGAAACACAGGGTTTGCACCAAGGGGACAAGGGAAGGACTCAAGGATCCAGAGCAGTTCTCTCAGAAGCAGTTCACTTTTCTGGGAAACATCCTGCCCACGAAGGATGGGGCTGTTGCATTTTTCGGTGGAGGCTGCCAGGTGCCAGCAGCAGCCTCGGGTGCCCCCAGCCGGCCCCAGCCAGGCCTATGCTGTCACTTACTGACTCACTTTAACAGCTGAACAGAGAGGTGGCCGGGAGAGGTGGCCACTGCTGCCTATTACAATAATTCCTTGGGAACTCCCTGGCGGTCCAGTGGTTAGGACTCCACACCTTCACAGCCGAGGGCCCGGGTTCAATCCCTGGTTGGGGAACTAAGATCCCACAAGCTGTGCTGTGAGGCCAAAAAAAAAGAAAAGTAAAAAAGATTCCTTATTAGAAGAAACTCAACTTAGGATGTTAAAACCCTTAAAAAAAAAAAAGGCAACTCAACTAAATGGAGGTTTTCGTGTGATCCCTGGTTCCCTTTGCCGTTTCCATGGTGCCAAAGGGGGAGCGTAGGTTGGTCATCGTGCTCTTACCCGCGTCACACTGTTGTGACCTGTCTGGGGATTCTTAACTGCCACTTGGGTGCCACCTCACGTGGCCGCCTGGTCCCCGATGGCAGGATTCTGACCTGGGGACACCGGGTGACCCGGGACACTGGGCCGCATCTGCTCCAGGCTCATGGATGGGCATCCTCCTGCCGTCCTTGCTTACGGGATGGAATTGGGTTGTTTTGCCCTCTGGACAGAGATTCCTGCTTCCTTGTTCTGTTGCTTATATTGCTTTAGGCCGGAATCGCCTACAAATTCTCCCAGCGTGGATGGGAGTGCCCTTGTCAGTGAGGCTATGAGCACACTCTTTGGCTGTGAAATTTTTTTTAATTAAAAGAAAAAAAATGCTCTACTTGCACGTGGTAAGCATTTCATGCAGCACATGGGAACTTGGTGAGAGGTTGGCATCTTCCAGGGCCCAGAGGCAGCCATGTCCACCCTGCTCACTCCCCTGCCCCTCGGGCCCCTTTGCAGGCCCAGGGGTGGGGCTGGGGGTTCTGTATACGAATGGGGCGCTGCACACCCTCTGCCGGGCTGGCTCTGCCACTTTACGGTCTGTCTTCGAGACTGTTCTGCACAAAGCCAGGCCTCGTTCTTTTAGATGGCTGCACAGTGGCCGACTCCTGAGTGCTTGCTGGGTGCCAGGCGCTGTTTCCCACGTCTGACCTGGGTGGCCTGCTCCAGCGCCCAGGGTTCCCTGCATGTGTGCACCACGTGACCACGCAACGGGCACCTCTGTTGCCTTCGGTCCCTTGTCGTCACCAGTGAGGCTGCAGGAAACATTCTCCGACATGTCTTAGTGCACACGTGTGCATTGATCCCTGCCATAAACTCTTTTAATTTTAATTTTAATTTTGGCTGTGTTGGGTCTTCGTTGCTGCGCGCGGGCTTTCTCTAGTTGCCGCGAGCGGGGACTAGTCTTTGCTGCGGTGCGTGGGCTTCTCATTGCGGTGGCTTCTCTTGTTGCGAAGCACGGGCTCTAGGCGCACAGGCTTCAGTAGTTGTGGCATGCAGGCTCAGTAGTTGTGGCTCGTGGGCTCTAGAGTGCAGGCTCAGTAATTGTGGGGCACGGGCTTAGTTGCTCCGCGGCACGTGGGATCTTCCCAGACCAGAGATTGAACCCGTGTCCCCTGCATCGGCAGGCGGATTCTTAGCCTCTGCGCCACCAGGGAAGTCCCTTACCATAAACTGTTGACGGGGAATTGCTGGGCAGAGCGTTGTGCATGTGGGCCGGGCAGTTCTTGGCTACTTTGGCTCAGCATCGGGGGGTTTTCTAGGGATGCGAGAGGCTGCGTGACGGGGCCGAGGGGAGCCGGCCCGGCGCTGGGTTGACACGTGTTCCCTTCCGTCCGCTCCAGGTCGGCTGGATGATGTGGAACTGGGTGGTGTCTGCTCTCGCCACGGGGGCGGCCGTGGTCCTATACGACGGCTCCCCGCTGGTGCCCACCCCCAATGTGCTCTGGGACCTGGTCGACAGGATCGGGTAGGTACCTGGGATGCTCAGACACAGGGCGGCCGCTCTGAGGATCTGGCTGCTGTCTCTGGAATGCTTTGCCACCCTCGATGTCCCCCTCTTGGCGGGGGTGGCTGTGTGAGGGTGTGGAGGTGCCAGGAGTAGGTGAAGCTGTCAAGGAGGGTGGGAAGGGGCGGGCGCCCCTGACAGGAACCGACCACAGAGATCCATGTCGTGAGGAGGGGGCTGCCCCGCCCCCCGAGGCCCAGGGGTGAGCTCTGAAACCTCGGGCACCGGGAAAGGGAACGTGGTCTTTTTTTTTGTAACTCTGGATTCTAAGAACTTGCAGAGCAGCGACCCAGAAGAGAGGCAGACTGAGGGCTGATGAGAGCATTGTTTCACACGGGGCCCACGGCCGCAAGGGTGATAGAGAATGACCCAGGCTGAACGTACATACCTGTTCGGGGGATGGTGTGGAGATGCTCATCCAGGGGAGGGCAGGTCTGCTTCTGGGGCGTTCCCAGCGTTTGGCCTTCCCACCCGCCTTTCTGCGAGCCCTCAGGGCTGGCCAGCGCCTCCAGGGTCTCCCCAGACTCAGCAGCGTGCTTCCAGATGCCCCGCTGCCAGTGCTGCAGACGGGCATCCCTGCCTCCCTGCAGTCCTGTTCATAGACGACAAGCGGGCATCCTGATGACAGGGGCAGCGGCCAGCTAAGGGGCAGTGTCAGGGGAAGGGGGAAGTGGCCCCTCGTCTCCCCCAGCCCCTCTTCCTCATCATTGCCAGAAAGTGTCAGAAGACCCTGTTCCACTGGCACTTTCTTTGCTGAGGAATTAATCATAGCCAGCTGATGCATTCTCGCCACTGCGGCTGGTGGTCACCGTTGGCCTAATGATCGTGCTTCCAGGAACGAGAACACGGAAGCTGGCAGAGCTCCTGTGGCCCAGAAGTCAGCCTCGCTCTGAAATGTTCTAATTACTTTACCTTTGAGTCCATTTACATTGGGGAAACAGGAGGAACCGCTAATGTTCTTAAATCCTTGGGCATTAATATTTTAAGTGTAACTTTGGCCCGGGTGATATTTAAATCCTGACATTTGTCTCGCAGTATTAGCGAAGAAATTTATTTCCTAATGAGCTTGTTGCCAGTGAAAGGTTAACCAAATCCCTGGGAAGATCTCTGCCCTGAGTACCTGTGAGCCGCGCTCAGGAGGAGACACTCTGGACGTGTATGCCTGTGCCATGGGAGGAGGGATGGAGGGAGAAAGGTACATCCCCGGGGCTTAGCGCTAACGGAGTTGAAGGATGGAGGGCCCAGGCAGACCCAGCTTTGAGTGTGTGTACGTGCACAAGTGTGAGTGTATATGTACCTGAGTGTGAACGTGTGAGTGTGTGTGTGCATGTGCACAGGTGCACGAGACTGTGAGCAGCATGTCTGTGAATGTGTGCAGGTGTGTGTGTGCGCACATGTGTATATGCATGTGCACATACACATGTGCACAGGAAAGTGGGTGTGTGAGAGGATGTGCACACGTGGGTGTGAGAACACCCATGCCTGTGGATGAGTGTGTGTGTGCATGCATGTGACTGTGTGCAGGTGTGTGTGCAAGCGTGCATGTGTGAGTGCGTTCGCAGCCCTGTGGTCTGGGTCTGTGTAGAGCGCACGTGCTGGGTCTCCGCCTTACATCCCGGTTTGGCCTGTGCCCCGGACGCCAGCTGAGCCGTGGCCTTGGCCGTCCTCAGGGCCCCTCGGGCCTGGCCCTTCACCCGGCTGGGGGGGCTCGTCTGCCGAGGTCAGCGAGGCAGGTGCCACTCGCTGGCCTGTGAGGGGCGCCCACGCGGGTGACAGGAGAGGGGGCGGGTCAGACGGGGCGGGACGCCTTCACTCCAGTTCTGCCACCTCCCGACGCTGAAGTGACACCAAGTCAGACGTGCTTTCACCTAAAATCCTGTGGGTTCGTGGCAGGAGGAGCGACGCTTCAGCGCTGGCGGGGCGGGCAGGGGCCTCGCAGTGCGATTTAAGGGCCTCTCATGTTTAGAGTAACGTTGATGCACTTAGGGACGAAATCTTCGTTGACTGTCATCGTGTCAGCCCACAGGCTTACTAACACGTTTCATAACTGGGCAGTTCTTTTGCAGACATGAACAAGGTTAAAGGACGGATTGTCCCTTTGTTTGGGGTGTGTTGCTGGGCTCTCCAGGGCTGGGCCGGGGAACATTCTGGTTGGGGTCGGGGCAGAGCTCTGGGGTCTTCGTCCAGGTTTGCAACTGGGCAGGCAGTTCACGTTTAGGACTGCGGGACGCATGTTCCAGGCCAGGGGAGCGGCGCGTGCCGAGGCCCCGAGGGGACCGAGATTGGGGGGAGGCCCTCGCGGCCGGATGTGGGCAGTCGATTCGGGCGGTGGAGCCGGATGAGGGGGGAGGGCAGGGTCCCCCAGGGATTTCGGGGCTGTGCCGCAGGACGGGTGTCTTCCGCGTGACGTGACACCCCTTTGGGGCGTTGAACTTGGTGGCGCTACACGATCCCCCCGTGAACTGCGGGGTCGAGGGCAGACCGGGGAGACCGGGGCTCAGGCTGGCGGAGCCTTGGAGGAGCTGCGTCTGCAGGCAGCTCCTTGCAGGGCTCCGGGCTGGGGCAAGCCGGGGAGCTGCCTCGTTCTTTGTGGGGTGCTTCCCAGCAGCACTCGCGAAAAACACACAGCGCTGAGCACACAGGCACGGGCGCCCGCGCTTCATGAGCTCTGTGTTTTATAAACCGCCTTCCCCAAGCCCTGGAGACAGACGGGGAGGCCTGGCCGTTCCTTCACACAAGCAGGCCTGGGGCCCAGCCCCGGGGACGCCGTGGCAGTCTTTACACATCGCTGAGGGCACGGTTTGCAGACAGACACCTGCGACTTGGGGAGCGGGGGCGGATGGGGGATGAGCGGAAATCCGCATGCTGCTCTGTGTGGTTGGTGGCTGGAGGTCTGTGTACCTGTGGCTGAGGCCGTCACTGCTGTCTGTCAGCGTGTGATGGGTCCCTGGTCTCCTGTTGAAATACGGGTGACGCCTTAATTCTCAGAGGTGATCTGGAATTAGCTAATCAGACTACCTGAGTTTATGGAGTAAGTGAGGAGGGGGCTTGTGTACGTTTCCTGATCCCCACGACCTCCCAGCTCCCAAAACAGCCTTCACCAGGACACAGCGACCCAGGAGGCGTCTGCGGTTTTAGTGGTGGCAGGGTGTCCCGGAGAAGTGAAGAGAAGAAAGGCACAGGAGGCGGGAAAGACAGTAGTTCTGAGCCGTGGATCCTGCCCCTCCCAGCCCAGCCGGCCCTGGTTCTGTGTGTCTGTGCCTCTGAGCTCCGTCAAGCATCAGACAGCACATGGCTGTCTCCCGGGAGTGAATCTCGCTAGCCAGGTGCGAAGGGATGGGTTTTGCCGCCCAGAGCGGGGAGGAGGGACCTGGATTTTATGGCCTCCTTCAGCCCCCAGGGGAAAACAGCCATTAGTTAGGCAGGTAGAGCTTTCGTGGAAGGAAACAGAACATGAAGTAACACTCTCCCCTTGAAAACACAGTGATTTATACTCAGCATAACGTGTTGTTCTCAGTGCAAACTCGGGGACAAAGGACTAGATTGTAAACGTTCAAAAAGAGAAGAGTGGTTTCCTAAGTTTCATAAAAATGTGAGCTTATTTAAAAAGGGGGATGGGTCAGGAATTCCAGGCATGGCCCCTGTCCTGACAGAAGCTCCCACGGCCCTCTCCACTCCACTGGAAAACGATCGCGAGCGCTCAGAATTTGCGGGGTCTTGATTCTGTGGCCTCCTTTGGCCCCCGTGAGAGAAAACATCCTGCAGTTGGGAAGATGGTGGGTTTATGTGCAGACAGTTGTTTTAAGTAGAGTCAAAGGTTAAAGGGAGCCCGGGTGCCCTGCAGACGTGTCAGTGCTGGCCTCAGAGTAACGCAGGTGTTGGAACTGGCTTTCAACTACATATTAAGCATTCATTCAACCCAGAGAAATGACGTGTCTTGGATTTTGCCATCTTGTCCGAAATGGGTCACTCCTTTGAGAAAGCTTTGGTGCCTGGACTATGCAGGAGCCTTGACGAGTTTCTGGTGTCTTCTTAACTTCAGCATCACCATCCTTGGAACGGGTGCGAAGTGGCTGTCAGTGCTGGAAGAGAAAGACGTGAAGCCAGGTAAGCGTGCCTCCCAGGCCGTCCATTCCCTGTCTCGCCAGCCGCGGAAATCAGATCCACTCTGTTACCTGGTTCCTGCAAGCCAGGCAGAGGGTGTCGGGTTTGGCTCTAATCTCTCAGTGATTCTGGCTCTAGTGGAAACTCACAGTCTCCAGACGCTGCACACGATCCTGTCCACCGGCTCACCACTGAAAGCCCAGAGCTACGACTATGTCTACAGATGCATCAAGAGCAGCGTCCTCCTGGGCTCCATCTCAGGTACGGCCCCCGCCATGTGCCTGTGCCGTGGAGAAGGTTCTGGAAGAACCAGAGGACTCGGGGACCAGGCTTGGCCCTTAAGCGTGCTTCCCCTGTGACCCAGCAAGTCCACCGGCTTGAATTTATCTGCGTGAACAGTCAGCAGGGCATGCACGTTTGCACAGTCGATGTTCCTTATTCTCGGTAGTTATGTTCTAGGGAGAGGCTACAAACACTGAGTCAGCCATTCCTGAACCTTTGCCGGGCGTGGAGAACATACATACACACTGCACGCTGATCATAACCTTAGATCCTAAACAACTCATCCTGGTAGATTCTATTTTCTTTACAAAAGAGAAAACAAGGTTCGCACGTGCCAAGTGACTGGCCTGAGGCCACCCACTAGCTGGGTGCAGAGTGGGGTTCAAACCCGGTCCTGCCGCCTCAGAGCCGAGCTTCCCACCCGCCCAGCGCATCCCCTGGTCCTCCCCAGAGCCCACCTGGTGGGCAGGGGTGCTGCGGTCAGATGGGTGTGGGGCTCTCTGCTGGCCAGCCCAGCCCATCTCGGGGCAGCCACGAGTGTTAGGCTCTCGGCCTGTCCACCTGCCGCTGTCCCGAGCGCCCCAGCTCCAACCCAGAAGCAGCACTTCTGCTCCCAGCACTGTGCTTCCTTGGGGCGCGAGACTGCCCCGAGCTTGCTGGTCACGGCCGTGAACGCGACTCTCCCGTCTTCATGGGACGTGCCAGCCGGTACCTCGAGGTGTCTGGAGGAGGGAGGCAGGTCCGCACGCTTCGATTCCGCCCGGAATTAATCCTGCCAGGTGTTGAAGCATCGAAACACTTTATGTGGGTTTCGATCGCCCTGCCCCACCCCGTTCATATACGCAGAGCGTGATCGGGGAGAGAAGACACTTCTTAAATCACAAGGCTGTCTTTTTAGGTGGACAAACAGGTTTAAAGGGGAGCACGGACACCAGTGTCCGGATCGCCGAGTCTAGGAAGGGACCAAGTCGGGGCTCCGTGTATGCCCCCTGCCCACGGCCTCCCCTCACTTTCCTCCCTGGGCTGCCGTCTCCAGCTGCTGTGTGCCCCAGTGGGCCCCGTGCGTGTCCCTGTGCCCACAGAGCATCCCGCACCGCGGGCACGTGTGAGGGGGCAGTTGTCACCGGCTGGGCCCTGGTCCAGGCGTTAATGCCACTCCCTCTTGATGGCACCCGGGGTCCGACTCTCTTTCGAGCCCCTCCCTGAAACGGAGTGTTTCGCATCCAGCACGTGCTCTCGTGCGGGAGACGCGCACTCCAGGGACCACAGGGTTTCTGCTTCTCCGATGATTAAGTGAACAGAAACCACAGCAAAGAGACTCTGCACGTGACCCGTCTGCCGCGGCAGTTCCTGCAGACAGGTCTGATGGGGCGAAGCTTCCACTTTCGTGAACCTGAGTCTAGGATTTCCGTGCGACCACAAGCGGTCATTTATTTGGTTTCTCCTTCAGCACGTAGCCCTGGTCAAAACGATAAATCACCCGGACACGGGAGGTTCAGTCCAGTTTCTAAGTCACCTCCCCGCTCCCTCCCTGAAGAGAAGCTCAGCTCTCTGGGAGTTTTTCAGTATTTATCTGGAGAAAGAGTAGTATATATTTGTCCTCCGGGGTCTTTCTCCTTTATTGTTCATTAATAAAAAACATGGACAGTTTGTCTCAGTCTTCTGAAATTTTTTTTTTTTTTTGGCCGTGCTGTGTGGCTTGTGGGATCCTACTTCCCCAACCAGGGATCGAACCCAGGCCCTCGGCAGTGAAAGCCCGGAGCCCTAACCACTGGACCGCTGGGGAAGTCCCGGTCTTCCGAATCTTGAATCTCCTTTTGTTTGCAGGTGGCACCGACATCATATCTTGCTTCGTGGGCCAGAATCCTTCCATTCCTGTGTACAGAGGGGAGATTCAGGCCCGGAACCTGGGCATGGCCGTGGAGGTGTGGAACGAGGAAGGTGACGGCTCCAAACCCTTTCTCTCTCTGGGACGAGGTGTGAGTGGTAACTTAGATACGCTTGGATGTGTAACTTTGCTTGGGGCCAGTTCTCCAAAACCGCCCCGTCTGAGGGGCCGGCCCCTGCCACTGCTCACAGACTGATGGCCCCCGAGCCTGGCTGAACACCCGCCGCGCTCCCCGGCCTCCTGCAGCCCGTCCGGCTGAGGAGTAGGTGTTGGCCTGCAGCACAGACGGAGGGCCACGTGCTTGGAACACCAGGCAGGCATGCAAACTTTGGGGACGCTGCTGAGGCCACCCCACTGCCTCAGCAGCCTCGTGCCCTGACCCTGATGAGGACCCAGAGCAAGGTGCAGGACCCAAGGGGCAGCGCGATACCATTTGTGCAGCGTTCAGAAACACGCAAAATGACATGTTATTCAGGTGCACGTAGATGTGGTAAAATTATTAATCCACATAAGGGAACGGTACAGGATTGAAGCCAAGAGCGAGAGCGGGGGGAGTGTGGTGGGGAACGTTAGCGTGGCTTTCGGTAACGCCGGGCTGATGGGCATGTGGGTGGGGCCGGCTGCATGGCTTTGGATATGTCTGAAATACTCTGGGATAGCTCATAGCTTAAAAAAAGAGAGAAGGAGAGAAAGAGAGCCGGGGCGTTTGGCTGTGGCGTGTGCTCAGTTTAGCTTTCATTCCTCCCCGGCCAGGAAAGGCAGTCTGGGGGGAGAGCGGTGAACTGGTGTGTACCAAGCCACTCCCCTGTCAGCCCACGCACTTCTGGAACGACGAGAACGGGAGCAAGTACCGGAAGGCGTATTTCTCCAAATTCCCAGGTGGGTCGGGATGCAGGTGGAGCTGCCCAGACTCCCGCCCGGGCGGGGCCTTCGGTGTCTAATTCTGGATGCGCCTGCCCGCTGCCGCCCCCCTCCGCCCCGAAGCCCGGTGAGGCTGCTCGCAGCTCATTCCGCCAGAGGGGCGATGATGAATTTTTTTTTTTTTTTTTTTTTTGCGGTACGCGGGCCTCTCACTGCTGTGGCCTCTCCCGTTGCGGAGCACAGGCTCTGGATGCGCAGGCTCAGCGGCCATGGCTCACGGGCCCAGCCGCTCCACGGCATGTGGGATCTTCCCGGACCGGGGCACGAACCTGTGTCCCCTGCATCGGCAGGTGGACTCTTAACCACTGCGCCACCAGGGAAGCCCGCGATGATGAATTTTTGATCAGTATCTTGTCACTGTCAGCTTGAAGCCATCTTACGAAACCCTAATCTGGGTTTAGATGACTGTTAACCACCCTCTGTGCCCTGAGCCCCTTGGCCCGGAGGCCTGCTCCTGGCCACCGGCACGACCCACTGGTTTGCCTGCGTAGGGGCGGGAGGCCCGCTCGCTTACCCAGGCTCGTCTGCCTGTCGGGGAGAGATGCGTGTGCGAGAGGTGTCTGGCTGGGGTCTCCCCTGTCTCACACCCCATCATCCAGTCCTCGTGGAGGTGATGGGAGAAGAGAGCTTTTGCAGCGGGATGATTGATTCCAGGCCATCCCTCACTCAGGCTGCCACCCTCCGTTCATCTTCGGAGTGGTGTCTTGCCCCAGAGCTGGAAAGTCTCTTTATTTAAAGCTCTGATTCCTGCCCCCTTACCTTATTTCATAAGCAGCCTCGAGTGATTGCAGCTGTGTTTCATAATGTCGCAAGCCTTCTGCTCCAGAGTTATTTACACCTAAGTACTTGCTCTCTTCAACCTCTAGAAAGGTAATTCTGTTTTGCATAAACCACATGTGGTGAATCAGAAAGTGGCAGGTGGCCATCGGGGGTAGAAGATGCCACGGGTCCGTCCCGTTTCTCTACTCGGCCTTGCGTGTTCCCGTGTAATGTCCCACGTAAAAGCCATCGTACCTGGCATAGCACGTCGCATATGAGGGTAGCGGGAGCATCCCTCCCTGCCATGTGGCCTGGCCTCCGTTGGATGCCTGCTGCATTTAAGCCCCACCTTGGGTCCTGCCAGTGTGTAGCTGTTCAGACAGACTAAAGCGGACTAGAGAGAGAGAGAGGTTCCTCAAATGACCTTGAAGAGGAGTCGGGGCTCCTGTCCAAGGAAGGGATTAGAACCTCAGCTTGAAGATCCATCTAAGAAATGACATCTCTTTGAAAACTCTTTTCTGTCACTTTTTGTTATATATGCAAGGGTTCGCATGATAAATGTCTCTCAGGATTAATTTCAGAAAAAGTCTTTATTTCCAAAGCTCTGATATTCCTTCTTGGAGAAAACAAATACTTGGTGACCTGTTATATTTTCCATTTTTGCCTTGGCTGCCAGGAAACTCAGAGCTGCCATCATTGCTTTGTTGTAGCAGTCCTCTCACTCCAGTGCAGAGTTTCTGATTCTTTCAATAATCCCATCATATAGTTGGCTTAATAGGTAGCTTCCTCAAGTACTTTCTGGAAGTAGGTGTGACATACGAATAAATACGGAGAAATAAGGGCAGATGAGATAATGGGATCTGAAGCTGTTGGTCATGGTCAGTGTGGACACAGGCTGAAATTCTCCAGGCCCAGCACTGAGAGATTCTTGGACTGTACAGGACATGGCTCGATGATAAAAGAAAACAACAACAGGAAGCAAGGTCTTCCTTTCTGCAACAGGCATCCGACTTACAGACATCACTACCCTGAAAAACCAGGCCAGGTGAAAATGTAAACTGACAAGGTGCCGATATGGAAAAGTATCCAAGAATTTATTAAGTGACAACTAGGAGTTCAGAACCGAGGGCATTGTATCCCTTCTCTGTGAGTTTTTAAAAGGAAATGTATGCATGTATGTGTGTGAATGATATGAGCCATTTTGATTTTCTTTGTGACTTTTAATTATTTTTAAAAACCTAATAAAAATTTAAAAGGAAATTAAAAGCAGACTTTAGGAAGATTTAGATCATTCTGATTCTTCAAAGCCGTGATTTCAGCTCTGAGTTTCCTGGTAGTCAAGGCAAAAATGGAAGTATGATGGGTACAGGTGACTGAAGATGATACATTCCAAACAGGAGACCAGGCCTGCCCATGCGCCATCAAGATTTTGAGCTTGATGAGATGGAGCAGCCAAAGCTTCCATTGGCCCTCGTTAGCAAAACAGGTCCAGTGGTCATAGGTCCTTTAATAAGAGAAGCGTGTATGTGCAATGTGTTGCTTATTTATATTTACATTTATGTACATGGAAAGCTGGGCCATCTTTTTTTTTTTTTTTTAATGTACAGGTATACATGCTCACTCTAAAAAGATTTCAGGCAGTAGACCTCCAGGAATTAAAAGCAGGAGAAAGGCTGGGTTTGCCCATCCATCCTGGTGTTATTTGTTCACGGGTCCCATCACTGAAATGGGAGAGCAGGAGGAGAATCAGAGTGAAGCAAAATCACCTGCCATGAAAACAAGAGAGTTTGAACTGCAGGCCCAGGGGCATGGAAACCTAGAAGGAAACCCTTAATTTCTCTGACGTGGCAACTGGGCAGCAGAGCCTCCAGCCACTTGTGGATTCATCCCCTCAGCTTTGGTTTTGCAAGAGGTTGAAGCATGTCATTTCATTTTCACAAATGAAAACTTCTTCCGGGAGATTTGCATCTTCCTTTTTCTTTGCATTTCCAGGGCTTCAGTAAGGATCAGACTCATGGGAGGTCTGACTCCATATAAGCCAGACTGTGTGTCGATCTTGGCACCCAAGTTCCAAAATGAAAAAGGATTCCCAGGAGGTGGGTGGGACAGGCCCTGCTGCTTTGTCTGCAGCTTGCTGTCTCCTGGGACCACCATTTATAAGCCTGGTTTTCTGAGTAGCCATACACATGTGCTTCTGTAAAACTTTGGCATGTCATTTGCAAGCCTAGGAATGACTTTTCCACCCGTTTGTGTAGGGGAACCCTTTAAATATCCAATTAGAAAGGAGAGGTTTCAGCCACAGCAATCAGACAAGAAAAAGAAATAAGATGCATCCATATTGGAAGGGAAGAAGTAAAACTGTCACTGTTTGCAGGTGACATGATGCTATATATAGAAAACCCTAAAGTCTCCACCCGAAAGCTATTGGAACTAATACATGAATTTAGTAAAGTTGTAGGACACAAGATTAAGATACAGAAATGTGTTGTTTTCCTGTACACTAATGAACCATCAGAAAGAGGAAGCAAGAAAACAATTCCTTTAAAGCTGCATCAAAAAGAATAAAATACCTAGTGGGGAAAAAAAAGAAAAGGTTTTATTTTTTAGCTTGGGGAGGAGGGAGGAAGGCCCTCGAGGCCTCCCGTCCTCTTTGCTCAGAATAAATGAGCTCATGAGGCCTTTCCTTCTCTTCCATGGCCTCCCAAGCACTGCACGCTTTCTGCAGGCGGGGGACCTGGGCTTCATCTCTGGAGAAGCCTCGGTCGTGGCTTGTAGCCACTTGTTGGGATGAGGGCCTCAACGGAGTATGTAGTCATTGGAGGGGTAGCCGCTCAGAGTCACCGGCCGACTGGGTTATTAGCTCTCACAGTTGGAACGTGTGTCAAGAACTGGGGAGGAAGAGATGGCGTCCGTGAGGACCCTGTGCTGGCTTGGTCTGCCATTTTCCCCTCGCTGGGTCGCAGGGGCTCTGGGGCTTATTCCAGGAGGCCAGGCAAATGAGTTCCGAGTTGCGCAGAGCCGGCAGAGCTGTGCTCTTGACTGCTCCCTCCCCCACCGGGCGCCTCCTCTATTTGTGGGACCCGCCAAGGGAGGAGGCCTCCCGGCAGTTCCCCTGTGAGGCGTGGCTTCTCTCTGCTGCTCCGCGTGGGGTGGAGGATGTGTCCAAAGCTGGGGCCTGATCCCCTGGATCTGCTGCTTTGCTGCATCCAGGACGGGGGCCTCCCCATGAATGTCACCAGCCCAAGGGCCCGGCTGCGCGCTGCGGGCCACGTCGGGGTGGCTCAGGGCACACGGTGTCAGTGTCACCTGATTTTTCCCTCTTTCTCCGCCCTCCACGTGCCCTGGGTTTTACCTGCTCGTTAAGCCTCTGTCCCCGTGGCTGGTGCCTTAGTTCAGGCTTAGGCTACTGGGACTGTTGCAGTAGCCTCCCACCTGGTCATGCTCCTTCTGTTTATTCTGTTACAAGGTAGACCCCAACCCCTCCAGACCTGCTCCCTCAGCCAACCCAGACCACCCTCTCTTCCCAGGGCGGGGCTTGTACTTTCCCACCCTCCATTCAGAGGCCCCCCCTCCAAGCTCCATTGATCTCCCCAGTCCCCCGTTCCCATCCTCACTGCTGGGGTTGCTCTCAGGCCCCGTGAATTCCCGCAGCCCTCGTTGGTACCTGCGGGAGAGGCGTTTCTTGCGCGCTGCCGCGTCTCAGACCTGGGTGTGGGGCGGACCCCACTAGAGGGCGTGCCCTTGGGGGTGGGAGCTGTCCGCTTCACTTCCGCCCCCAGCCCCACATCATACCTGCTTCTGGGCCCCGGGTGTGTCTGTTGACGAGAGTTACGTTGGTGTCATGCCTTCCGAGGGCGTCTGTCCAGGCAGCCGGTCAGGATCCTGTCCCCTTGGGGTGACCGAGTCCCTCTGCGCCCCCCCGGCAGGTGTCTGGGTGCACGGCGACTACTGCAGAATCAACCCCAAGACCAGGGGCGTCGTCATGCTGGGCCGAAGGTGAGGGCTGCGGACTTGGCTTCTCTTCCCTGGGGCCCCGCTTCCCGAGGCATCTGGGCAGGAAGAAGGGGGCGCTTCCCGTGTCCTGGACCCTTCCATCTGCTCGGCCTGCGGGGTGGGTTGGCTGCCCCATTTGGGGCCCTTCCTGGCTTGTTCCTGTCTCAGCTTCCCAGGGGTGGGTCTGGGCCTGACCCAATTTCTGGGCCCTGCAGTGGTGGGTCGGGGGGCTTTGGGGTGGGAGGCCTGTGGCCGATGTGTCCCCCATGTCTTGTCTGCCATCGCTACGGCCCTTCCCGGAGTGAAGGGGGTAGGGGTGCCCGCACCCGGGAGGGGGCACCTGTGGGGGGGAGGGGCAGGGAGGTGGCCGATGTCCCCACACAAGGGACCCCCTTGATAGCTTTGAGTTTAGAGGGAGAAAGGGGGTGGTTGGGATTAGGAGCTGGGGAGGCGCCAGTACTGACGGCACGTTGTCGTGGAAAGGGGGTGACTGTCCCTGGGGCCCCTGCGGTGGGCCTCACTCTGGAGCTGCCACGTGTCCACGACCTCGTCTCTCTCTCCAGCGACAGCACACTCAACCCCAACGGAGTGCGATTCGGCAGCTCGGAAATCTATAACATCGGTGAGCATTCCCCTCTGGCCTGGCATTATTCTCAGGTCATCCAGGAGCGACGCAAGGAGTGTCTCAGCGGGAACCTGATTCCCAAAGATCCCACCTTTTGGCATAACTCTTGCCCCTTTGCCTCCGGGCATGAGAATAGACATGTATGAGGGTGTCCTTCTTTCTAGAATATGCCTCGTCCACACTGCTTGTAGCTCAGAAAACCTCAGGACAGGATTCTTAAGGTCCCGTGGCCCGTCCCCATTCCATTCCATCTCATCCTCACGGTGAGCTCCGTCAGGTTGGTCAGCTGTGTCTACTCTTTATGGGTGAAGAAAGACACACAGAGAGGTTGTATGATTGCTGACAGGCACACAGCACCATCCAGGACGCCAAATAAGACAGTGGGCCTTATGGGCGCACAGTAGAGTCACCTGTGAGCCTTCAAAATGTCCCACTGGGGCCACGAAGTCAGCTTCCTAGGGAGGCGGCCTCATGCGGATGACAGAGTCCCAAAGTCATGTCAGGGTTGTGTAATCAGGGTGGAATCTTGATCCATGTGATTCCAGCCTTTCTTCCACCAGTGGAGTACCCTCACCGCGGCACTTGATTCCTTTTCTTATTTTTAAATTTGTAATTGAGTAAGTAAGGCGGGTGCCCGGCTCCTTGTGAGACGTCAGCCCTTCCAGCGCAAGCTACAGCTCTCTGACTCTGCTGGTGATGGGTGTCCTGCCTGTTCCCCGGGGCTCTTGCCAGGGGGGGCCAGGGGAGCCACGGCAGTCCCCATCAAGGTGGGATGGTGTGAGAGCGAGGCCCTGGCCCTGTCTCCGCAGTGGAGGCCTTCAAGGAGGTCCTGGACAGCCTGTGTGTCCCCCAGTACAACAAGGACGGGCAGGAGAGGGTGATCCTCTTCCTGAAGATGGCTTCCGGCCACACCTTCCAGCCCGACCTGGTGAAGAGGATCTGCAACGCCATCCGCCTGGGCCTGTCCGCCCGGCACGTGCCCAGCCTCATCCTGGAGACCCAGGGCATCCCGGTACGGCCAAGAGCCCGCATGCTTCCGGAGCTCTCATCTAGACGCTTGCTCATGCTTTATATATAGTTGGTCCCCGTTGCCTGGCAACCCCATCCTGTTTTCTTTTCTGCCATCTCCCTCTCTCTTTTTCTTTTTTTTTTTTTTTAACTCTTCCTAAATTGCATGTAAAGCGACTTCTGCTAAATACCGGTCTTCAGAGGGCAAGCAGGCCCAGCCTGGCATGTCCGACTGGCTTTTCCCCTGTGTGGTTTTAGCGTGTGCTCAAATTATTAACGCAAAAATTAATTTTAACTTTTTAAAGAGTCGCTGGGGTGCCGTTGCTGTTACCTTTTAATTTTAAGTTCTGCCTGCAGAAAGAAGATTTGAATCTATTTAGAGGCACAGCTCCAGAAAGCTGCCCCCCGCCAATACTTTGTTTAGGTTCTCAGTGGGGGAGGAGGTGCACTCAGATCGGATCACGGCTTTAACTTGTGTCGCTTCCAAAACGAAGGCCTCTGTCAGCCGAGAAGGCCTCCGTGTATACACGTGTGTGTGCACACAGCAGTGTCAGTGCACAGCCGAGCCAAGCCTGCAGAGTAGCCATTCACAGAGGCGGGGACGGGAACGGGTTAACTGGGCCACCAGGGGAAGGAGAGTCTGGATGTCGCTCCCCGAGCAGGGGCGGGCACGTGAGGTGCAGTTAGAACCAGGGCTTTTTATACCGTCCACACGTTTCCTTTCCACTTTGGTTATGCGTAGGAAGGGCCTCGCGGCCTGGGAGTTCTCTTGAAGTTCTCTTCAGTGGCTCTCAGGGAGAGAAGGGACTTCTTGAGTCAGTGACACTCACTGCCTTTTCCCTGGTGAGGTTCTTAGGCTTCCCTTCAGTGGATCAGTTCTGTCTGGATGTGGAACAGTTTGGGGAACTAGAATGTGATAGTCCTTTGATAGAACGAATCTGTGTCCTTTGCTGCCGAAATGGTGATTCGCAAACTGTATCTGCTCAAAAGAAGAGTGGAGCGGTTTGCTGGAAGGTGAGGAACATCCCAGCCTGTCTTTCTTTCCGCCCTCAGCCTGGCTCTCGTCCCCTGACTTCCAGGCACACAGTTCAGCTCTCTCCTCCGTCCGCTTGGCCTGTGAAGTCGTTTCGAGGGTCCCTGGGGCTTTTTCAAGCACCCTCGTGTTCTCAGATCCCTGTGGTCCGAACTAATGGAGCGCTTCGGAGAGGATTCGCCCTGTGCCACCAGGCTGGGGGTGGGGTGGGGGTCCGGCCCAGCCACAGGGACTCGGGGCTGGACACGGCCAAGGTCACGGCCGGTGGTCTGGTCACACCAAGGGGAACACGAACGGGCATCTGAGGCCCTGCCAGGCTGGAGGACCCGGCGGCCACGAGTGCCCTGATCTCAGCAGGTCTTCGTCACCCGTCACAGCTGACGTGCTGGCCCATCCTGACGGGAGGCTGTGCCTTATCTCTCGGGTCGGGGGGTAGGGAGGGGGCCGAGCAGGAGTCCAGGGACCTTCTGCTCCACCCCAGCCCTTCTCACCAGGAAGCAGGAGAAGGATTTCTCCTAAAACGACGCCTTGCTTGTTTCGTCAGCTGATGCAGGCTGTTCTTGGGGCTTTAAGGCACAGAAAGCACGCGAGACGCTTGCATTTCAAGGCGAGAGGGGCCGAGACACCCCAGTGACAGGTGGTCCCTCAGAAGCCAGTGCTCAGATCCTTAATTAGTTCACACGTAGACCGAGGTTTTCAACGAATGAATTTTAATTACATCTCAGGGTCAAAAAAAAAAGTGCCAGTGCGAGGAGAGGTCAGGGCACCGGCGGCTTTCTTAAAGGGCTCTCTGTTTGTTCCAGAATTTTCCTGGTCCCTAAACACGCCAGCACAGCCGCCAAGTGACCATTGGGGTTAAAGATGAAACGCGTGCTACGAATTTTAGAGGGGCCTTTGAGCATTTGGACAGAGTCCGACTATGGGAAAAGCAGTGCCCCATCTCATTCGGATGACGGTTCTGGGGGAAGATTTGCCGGAAGTTTGGCGAGGCTCTTGGACGAAGCTCACTTTCCGGTGGTCAGGGACAGTCACAGGAAGCCAGCCCACTCCTGAAATAAGCTAGCCTTTCTAATATAATACAGTGTAAGAAAGTAAATGTAAGTAAGAAAGAGGCAGTGTAACAGCGAGGCACGTCTGAGAGCTGTGTGCGCCTTAAGTCATCAGCTTGCCCACAGCCTCGGGGTGGTGCTCTGGGCCCCAGTTGATGTTCCAGGGGACAAACCCAGGTTAAGGAACTTGCTCACGGTCACCCACCGAGCATCGCTCGCTCTCGTCGCCCCGGGTCACAATGGTCGTTTCGGCTTGGATGTGCCCAGATGTCAGAGCTGAGGGACTTCTTTCCCCTTCGGGTCTAAACGCTCTTTCTGTCTGCTTCCTCCCCTCCCCCGGCAGTACACCCGCAACGGCAAGAAAGTGGAAATGGCCGTGAAGCAGATCATCGCTGGGAAAACCGTGGAGCACTGCAGAACCTTCTCGAACCCCGAGACCCTGGATTTGTACCGGGACGTCCCCGAGCTGCAGGACTTCTGAGCCAGGCCAGCTGGCACGTCCCTGAGCCACACACGTCTGTACTGTCACTTTGCATTCAAGAAGTTACTCAGAGGGGCTTCCCTGGTGGCGCAGTGCTTAGCAATCCTCCTGCCAGTGCAGGGGACACGGGTTCGTGCCCCGGTCCGGGAGGATCCCACATGCCGCGGAGCAACGAAGCCCGTGCGCCACAACTACTGAAGCCTGCGCTCTAGACCCCGTGCTCTGCAACGAGAGAAGCCACCGCAATGAGAAGCCCGCTCGCCGCAACTAGAGAAAGCCCGGGTGCAGCAACGAAGACCCAATGCAGCCAAAAATAAATAAATGAATAAATAAATTAATTAATTAAAAAAAAAAGAAAGAAATGACTTAGAAACCTACGGCTCTTCGAGAAGGAGTTTGCACCAAGTCCGTAGGCCTGGGGAAGAGCGATGCTGTGTTCTGCAGTTCCATCTGCTGGGTCCCTGAGTCTTCCACCCGCCGCAGGGGGACCCTGACCTTCAGGGGCGTGTGTGTGGCGGTCTGGAGAGTGTATGTCTTTGCACACTCGCAGGGAGGAGCTGGGGTCTCCTGTGCGTGCACCGGCATGGCCGATGCCTGGTCCCCATCCAGGGCCCGCAGGCATCCTGGTGACGGCTCACCCCAGGGCAGTGACCGGCCTGCAGCCTTGTACTGTGGTTCCATTTCCCTCTCTTAAGGCCCACATCTCTTTCTTCCCTTTGTTTTGGTCTCCTGGCTCTGGCCGCCACCCTTCAGGGCCTTTCTGTCTGCTGTGGCACATTACCTGTCACGGGGCCCGTCCCAGGGTGACTTTACAGCATCTCACGGCAGATTCTCAGGACCCCGGGCCGACTGTTCTCCTGCTGTCTGTCTGTCACGGGCGGAATCTGGGCAGCTCCTGGGGGAACCGTGTGTCACACCCAGCCACCGGTGCTCCCCAGCAGATAGAGTTCCAGTTCCCTTTGGAGAATGAGTGGGTTTCACGTTTTAATGGGATCTCTTAATTTCACGGGCTTTGAGTGGTTTGAAAATTTTTTAATGTTAATTAAGTGTATGGTGTGTGGGTGTTTGAAGGCGTGGGTGATGTCCACGCCGTGGGGAGTGTCACTCAGGGATGTGGACGAGCCCCCAGGCCACGGGTCCTGCTGAGGCAGAGCCGCTGGGCCTCAGGGGACGTGGCCTCACTGCACAGGGGGCCGGGACCTGCACGTCAAAAGCTTGTCTCCAGCAGCTGTATGTACTTTTGAATGTACTGTTCAGTTCAGCCTCTTAACACACTCCTGTCATCGTAATGTTCATTTTTGTATTTTTTTGAAACCGAGTACAGTGAAAAACTTTCTTGAACCCTTTTTCTCGTGGATTATAGAAAAGGGGTAGCACTGAGTTTACTGGAGTTAATTTATGACCACATTTTAAATGCAGAGTAAAGTCAGGAAAAGTGATTCTATCCCGGGATAGTAAAAAGGTTTCCCCTCAGGTGGCAGCTCTGATAAACTGGTGATAGGCAGAGTGTCCCATTCAGAAGGACTCTGAAGCCAAATCTCAGCTGAAAAAAAATGCATCAGGATTGGCCAGCAATGTCTGTCATGGCTAAACGATGGATTGTTTCTTGTCAAGTGTGAATGTCAAGTATAAACTGGGTATTGTAAGAGATTGGATAGGTCTCTGCCAACTTAAAGGCAGACACACAATGTTTAATAAACTATTTCAAACTTCATAAAAAAAAACGGGGCAGGTGCTATGAGGCATTTAATACAGTAAGCATATACGTATATGTGCACACACCCGTGCGAGTGGCATGCTGCGTGTTTTCTCTGAAGCCGGGGCTGGATCTGAGGGCCTAAAGCTGGTGTTGATGGGCCAGCCAGGAGCTGCAACCCACTGGGAGATGTTTGGCCCAGGTGGCGGGGGCATGTCCTGGGTCCCTGCTAGTTAGCGGCCGTGCCTGGTGACCGAATGGCCCCAGAGCGCTTCTCAGTGTGAAGCCACCCCCCAGAGGATGAGGACTTTCCTCACCCTGGGCTCCCCCAGGGCTCAGAGCCACCGGGGTTCTGGACAGCACTTTCTCATCATTGCAGGAGCTGGGTGCCCCTTGGGTTGTGCCTGGCTCTGTGTTGCAGCATCTGGGCTGCCCCCTGGCAGGGCTCATTTTTCTCACGTCACGGCAGGTTAGAGGCCGCTGTAGGGCGGGTGTAGGGGCGATAGGTGCCTGGCTCCTCCTGTGCCCTGGGCTCCGCCGTGCTCGCGTGGGGCTGCTCACCTCCAGCACCCCGCCCGCGTCCCAGGCAGGAAGGAGGACGTGACCAGGGCCGGGTGAGAAGCAAAGAGCCTCTCCCTCCTCAGCATGCCCCGTTTGTATCAGCAAAACAATGGCTTTTCTGGAAAGCCCACCCAGTGCACACCTGCTTATGCCTCAGAGGCCAGAACTGGCCGCAGGCCACCTCTCCCTGCGGGGGAGGCTGGACAGCTGAGTGTTTTTAAACCGGGCCTGTTACCTTTGTGTACAGGCAGACCTCATTTTATTGCACTTTGCTTTATTGTGTTTCGCAGATATTGTGTTTTGGTTTTTTTTTTTTTTTTTTTTTTTTTACCAGTTGAAGGTTTGTGACAACCCTGTGCAAATCTGTTGGTGCTGTTTGCTCACTGCATGTCCTTGTGCCACATTTTGGCAATTCTCGCAATATTTCAAACCCTCCACCTGCAAAAAGATTACAACTCACTGAAGGCTCAGACAGAAGTTTTTAGTCATAAGGTATTTTTTAGTTAAGGTACGTACATTTTTGTTTTAGATATAATGCCATCGCATAGTTAATAGACTACAGTATAGTATAAACCTTTATTCGCGCTGGGAAACCAAAAACTTCGTGTGACTCTATTGCGATGGTCGGGACAGAACCGGCCATGTCTCCCAAGTATGCCTGTATTAGTTTCCTGCTGCTGCTGTAACAAATTACCACAAACTTAAACCAGCATGAAGTTATTATAGTTCTGAGGGTCGGAAGTGTGACGCAGGTCTCGCTGGGCTAAAATCAGAGCGCCAGCAGTGGTGTTCCTTCTGAGGGCTCTAGGGGGCGCCCGTTCCTTGCCTTCCAGCTTCTGGAGGCGCCTCCCTCCTCGGCTGGTGGCTCATCCCTCATCCTCAAAGGCTGCAGCATCTGACACCCCTGCCTCCCTCTTCCACGTACAAGGACCTCTGTGATTACCCTCAATCAAAGGCCTCACTCAAAGAATCCAGGATAATCCCCTATTTTAACATCTACTGATTAGCAAGCTTAATTCCGTCTGCAGCCTTAAATGCCCCTGGCCACATAACCTAACGTTTTCACAGGTTCCAGGGATTGGGATGTGGGCATCCTTCTGGGGGTGGGAATGGGATTATTCTGCCCACCTGGCTTTGCAAACTCCGCCAGGTGCTGTAGGGCAGGAAGAGGCAAGAGTGGTGGTCAGGAAGGCGTGAGCCGCGAGCCGGGAGAGTGAACAGTCGGGACCCCTGGTTGCTGACTGCCCCCGGGCGGGGCTCATCCTCCCCGTGTGACCGGCCTGCCAGCCTCCTTCCCAGGGCTCAGGTCAGGCCCGGGACCCCCGGCCCTCTCCTCAGGCCGGGTGCTTGAAGCCACTTCATATTGACTGTGCCTGAGGAGTCGTTAAGGCTTACTTGCCATGCCCTTTAGTTCTGGCAAGACGTCCCAGGCCGGCTGAGCCCACACGTCGTTATTAATAAGCCGCGCTGGACAACTTCATTAGTGAGAGACAGATGGGCTGGAACAACAGCCCACTCCATTGCCCGCGGAGCCAGCTCTCCCGTGGAGTGCCTCGGCCCCAGCATCGCTCTTCAAAACCCCGGCACCTGCCTGCCAGCTGCACTGAGCCTTGCTCCCTGCTCCTGTCCTTCCCGTTCCCACCACCCGTGTCCCAGCAGCAGCTCCAGGGAGCCTTAGGACCTGCAGCGCGGCCTGGCCGGGGCTGCGAGGTTCTGTGCCCCTGGTCGCCTCCCACGGGTGACAGAAGAGAGTAGGGAAGGAGAAAACGGGCAAGCTGACTTCTGGAAAAGTCTTCCATCCACCCGGCGCCCGATCCAGACCCTCCCTGCCGCCCCCGCCCTCCCCCAGCGCCACCCTGTCACCCCGAGCACCACTCGTGCACAAAACACAAGAACGGTTCCGGTTCATTAAGCAAATAGGTGTTGAACACACAGCCAAGGTGATGGGGAGCCTGTCGGATTCCTCCGGGAAGCCCAAGCTGGCGTTGATGAGCCGAGTTGCCGTTTACATCAGCACAAACTCATTCTAAAAGCCTGCTGCCATCATGTCCCCAAGCCTTGAAGGCTGTCATAAATGGAAAAGAAAAGGCCCGTTTAGATGATGTTTAAAATGCACTGTGGGCTAAGTGCTGGCTCCTTGTCACGGCTGATCATCTTGGAGCGTGCCCTTGGCCATCACGGCAGTAAGTGGATGGTCTCATAATTTCATTAGGTGACTTCCAGGGGAGAAACCGTTGTTAGGTCAATTCATTATGCTCTGGAACGATTTCCAAACTTTTTCATCTTGGGACGCCCTCCCTGTGCTTCCTCCTACTCTTTCTTTCCCCGGCTCGAACTGTAAATCACGAGTCAGGCTAGGTTTTGGGGAGAGGAGAAGGGACAGCTTGGACCCAGTTTTCATTTTCTGGGCTTCGAGCTTGCTGGTCTCATCATTCCTGCTCACCATTTACCTGCTGAGCGTGGTCTCATTCCTTTTGGTGTCCGCTTGCATTTTTCAATCATGACTCAGGATTTTCCTGGCTACATGTAACAGAAACCCCGATCCCAACTGGCTCAGGCGAAAAAAGGGTATTATTGGCTCAGTTTTATTCTGAAAACTCAAGTGCTACGACTAGCTTCAAGTGTGGCAGGATCCAGGGGCTCAGTGATGTCATCCATGTTCTCTGCCCCCATATCAGCTCTGCCCTCCTCTGTGTTGATCACTCTCAGATGGCTTCTCCTCTCAGGAGAGCAAGGTGGATACTTACGGCTCCAGGCTACGTCCTCACAGGGCTGCGAGAGGAGAAACATTTTTTTCCCCTAGCAGTTCCAACGTGAGTCCCCATGTTGAAGCTCATTGGACTGTTTGGATCATGTGCCCAAACCTGAGCCAATCACTGTGGCCAGGAGGAGAGACTATGCTGATTGGCTAAGCCTGGGTCACATGACTCCCCGGCAGGCGTGGAGCCGGCTCCTTCTAGTAAGCGGGACTGAGGGTGAGGGAGGTGGGTCCTGGAGGAACATGTGGCTTTGCTTTAAGAAGCAGAGGCAGGGACTTCCCTGGTGGTCCAGTGGTTAAGACTCCGAGGAAGACTCAGCGCTTCCACTGCGGGGGGGAGCGGGTTGGATCCCTGGTCGGGGCACGAAAATCTCCCAAGCCGGGTGGGCACGGCCAAAAAAAAAAAGAGGAGAAGCAGAGGCAGCAGCCAGCCCCTCAGTTTCTTTTCATCTTTTCTTAGGTGTCAGCCCTTCTCTTCTTTCCTCCCGGGTTCCTTCCTTCTCTAGGAGAGACTCCCTCTCACCTGTGTCTCTCTCCCTGCTCCTGGGCCCCTCCCCAGCTCGACAGAATCTCAGGTTGCTTGGGAAACAAGCTGGGTCCTGGTGACTTAGAATGGATTTCCAGATTAAGAAAATAGGGGTGGGCTGGGGAGAAATGTGCTCTGTTTTTCCATAACCTAAACTCTGCAAAGTAAAGCTCTGAAATCTTACGTTTGCCTTTAAAAGTCTGTGAGACTCTGGATTAACATTTAGCTGCCCGCCTCCGAGGCCTCTGCAGCCCAGGTGCTGGGCCAGGGGCTGCAGTGTGGGCAGGTGGGCTCAGCCCTCGTGGGGGGCTGACGCACTGCCACTCTTCCTCCTGCCCACGCCTGGGGCCCCTGCTCCCCTCCCCTCCCCTTCCTCCTCCCCTCCCCCTTTCCCCTCCCCCTCTTCCCGTCTTCCCCCTTCTCTCCCCACCCCTCCCATCTCTTGACTTTAGACCAATCACTTTCCCTCTCTGTGCCTCAGTTTCCTCACTCAAGACGTGGGATGATAAGAAACAACCACCTGCTATGGCTGGGAGAGGCTGCAGTGAGGCCAGAGACAGAAATCACTATAAACAAGGGCACCGGAATCGCTCAGGTCAAACCCTGTCTCACCTGCCTGAAGTTCTTCACTCCTCAAACCACCACGCCTGAAACGGACTCACATCCCCTGTCCCCGGGAAACCTGTCCTGCTGTGCCAGTCTGGGCTGACGTGTCCCGTCTGTAGTGGACACACCCTACAATGGCCCCATAATTCCCACCCTTAGCACCCACACTTGTGTGTTACCCACTCCTCTTGATGTGAGTGGGACCTGTGACCTGAGTCTAGCCAATAGGATATGGCAAAGGTGAAGAGATTTTGCAGATGCGGTTAAGGTCCATAATCAGTTGACTTTGCATTAATCAAAAGGAAGTCTATCCAGGTGGGCCTGAAATAATGACGTGAGTCCTTTAAAAGAAGTTCCAGGCCTCCCCTGAAGTCAGAGACTCCAAGTAGCAGAAATTTCTGGCTTTAAAAAAGCAAGCTACCATGTATTCTACGGCCACAGGAAGTGAATTCTGCCAGCAATCTGAGAGAGCTGGGAAGGAGAGCCTTCTCGAATCAGGCCTCCAGATAGAACACAGCTGGACCTCCACCTTTTTTTTTTGCTGCGCCACGTGGCATGCGGGATCTTAGTTTCCTGACCAGGGATTGAACCTGTGCCCCCTGCACTGGAAGGTCAGTCCTAACCACTGGACCACCAGGGACTTCCCCTGGACCTCCTGGACCTTGATGGAGCATTGTGAGACCATGAGCTGTGAACCAGCTAAGCAGTGCCTGGACTTCTGGCCAATGAAAATGGTAAGATAATATGTGTGTGTGTGTGTGTGTGTGTTAATAAATTTATTCATTTTATTTATTTATTTTTGGCTGCGTTGGGTCTTCGTTGCTGCGCACGGGCTTTCTCTAGTTGCGGCGAGCAGGGGCTGCTCTTCGTTGTGGTGCGCGGGCTTCTCATTGCGGTGGCTTCTCTTGTTGCAGAGCACGGGCTCTAGGCGCGTGGGCTTCAGTAGTTGCGGCTCGCGGGCTCAGTAGTTGTAGCTCATGGGCTCTAGAGTGCAGGCTCAGTAGTTGTGGCACTCAGTAGTTGTGGCTCTAGAGTGCAGGCTCAGTAGTAGTTGCTCCGTGGCATGTGGGATCTTCCCGGACGAGGGCTCGAACCCGTGTCCCCTGCATTGGCAGGAGGATTCTTAACCATTGCGCCACCAGGGAAGCCCCGTGTGTGTTGTTTTAAACCTTTTAAGTTTGTGATAATCTATTATGAAGCAATAGAAAACAAATACACCCTCTCAATGGCCCTGGCCTCAGCAGGTGTGATCACACTCCACTTAGCACCTTTCTGTGTATGAGACCTGTCTCCTCAGCCTCCCTCAGGCCCTTGAAGATGGGACTCTTCCTCCTTCTCTGTATCTCCACCCCTCAGTCCCAACCACAGAGTAAGCCTTCAATAAAATGCTCATTTGAACTGGGACTGGCACCGTGACAAAAAGCCATCTCTTATCACAGGCTTCAGGCACAGTGGGATCCAGGAGCTGGGATCATGTGATCGGCATTCGGCTTCATGCTCTCATGGCATCTTGTAAGGGCAGTAGGGTGTAGTGGTTAAGAGCATGGGCTCTGGAATTAGGTTGCCAGATAGAATACAGGAAACTCAGTTAAATTTGAATTTTAGATACACAGTGAATAGTTTTTTAGTGTGAGTGTGTCCCCAGTATTACATAGGACATATTTATACCAAAAAAATAGTCATTGTTTATCTGAAATTCAAACTTAACTGAGCATTCCGTTTCACTAAGTCTGGCAACTTTGCCCTGGAACCAACTGCCTAGATCTGAGTTATGGCTCTTCCGCTGTCTGTGTGACCATAGAGAATTTACTCACCCTCTCTGAGCCTCATTTCCCCATCTATAAAAGTGAGGATTAAAAAGACTATGCATAGGGGCTTCCCTGGTGGCACAGTGGTTGAGAGTCTGCCTGCCGATACAGGGGACACGGGTTCGTGCCCCTGTCCGGGAAGATCCCACATGCCGCGGAGCGGCTAGACCCGTGAGCCATGGCCGCTGAGCCTGCGCGTCCGGAGCCTGTGCTCCGCGGCGGGAGAGGCCACAACAGTGAGAGGCCCACGTACCGCAAAAAAAAAAAAAAAAAAAAGACTATGCATCTCACAGGGTTGTGGTGAGAGTGAAGTAACCACATTGCCTATAAATAGTGCCAGGCATATAGTAGGCACTCAATAAACATCATCTACTACTATAAAATCTTGTCCCTACTTTCTTCTGCATAGGTGTTAATCTTTGACTTATTGCCTAAGTTCCAACAAAAGTCCTGGGGAGAAATCTCATTGGTCTGGCCAAGGTCATGTGCACAATCACTGTGATCAGGGGAATGGAAGGTTCTGACTGGCCGCACCTGGTGGAGTGTGGTCCCCATGTAGGAAGGAAGCCCTGGGTCGCCCTGAGCAGGGGTCCTCAACCTGCCGTGATGCTTAAGGACCACTGGTGGGAACAGGAAACAGCAAAGGTGTTTGCCGGAGGTGCGGCTGGTGCTTATTTCCCACCCAGGCTGCACTGGAAGGAGCTGATGAATGTCACACCGCATCAAGCAGAAGGTGGGCCTGCAGTGCTGATAATGACGGCCTGGGTCCCCTCTGTGCTCTGACATCTGAATCAGGTGCCAGTTGCCAAAGGCAACGAGCTTGTTTCTCGTCAGTCTCGGCTGTGTTGGTGGCCAAGGGCTGTGGCGCCTGCTGGATTGTCTGTTTAGCTGTCCTTCTATAATGGATGGGGCTCAGGACCACAGCTTCAGCGCCTGGAGCCATTTGTGTGGGCCTTAGGCTGGCTGGTGCTAATAATAGCCAACATTGACCATGTGCTGGGCACTGTTCCAAGGGCGTGATCCTGACTATGAGCCTGGGAGGTCAATGTCATCATTATCCTCATTTTGCAGATGGGGAATAAGGCACCGAGTTCAAGGAACTTGCCCGAGGTCACACAGGGCTGGATTCCAGCCCACGCAGGCTGGCTCCGGACCCTGGTCTTGACATTCCTTCCTGAACCTTTTGGAAAGGGCTTGCAAAGAATGGAGAGAATCCCTTTCTTGATAATCAAAGCCTCATTATGTGGTCCTTTTTTTGGGTAGTTCTTTTTTGGGGGGTGGGGTGGGTAGTTCTTGCATGTCTAGATTGATTAAAAAAAAATCACACCTCAGTGAAAAAGATCAATTGCCGCATACGGTTTCCAAGTCACTTTGACGCCGTCACAAACCCTCTCATATGTTTGAGCCTCTAATTAGATTTGGAGGAGAATCAATTCATGTGTCATGAAATTTTAAAAGACAACGTTCCATGAATGGTCCTTCCCATTATTCCAGCTTGATTGAAATTGTGGGTTTTTCACAGGATGCTATTTATACTCTTAAGACAATGGAGCTTTTAAAAGGGTTCTGATTCTTAGGTCTTCATATGTGATTTCTGGAGAAACGGAAATTTTCAAATTTTCATAATGATTGTGTTTTTGTGGCTTTTTTTCTTTTCTTTCTTTCTTTTTAAATAACCTGACTCGACAGTGTCTCTCTCCCCCTGATGGGGACCTCAGGCTCTTGCCAAAGTATGTATCACATAATTGCTTTCATGTTCAGACCCCGCAAGAGCCTGTTGTAAATGGCTGCGACACAGATGTGACAATTCCATTAGGCCTGGGTTCTTGCGTGGTTGACCTTGCAAATTGAATTTGGGGAGGTGAGCCCTTCTGCCTGGCTGCTAGATTTCACGTTCACAGTTTGGGAAGAGGCCTGGGGAGCTGCAGGCGGAGATTTCTGTGCAGGGCATGGACAGCCGGGCATCCACTCGGGTGAGTCCTGCATCCGTCCCGCATCCCCTTGCATCCCCGGGTCTTCCTCAGCTCTCCAGAGGAAGGCGGCAGCCCATGATCGACGGGCTTCTGCCCACTGTGGCATTATTAGCCACTCTGTCAAGGTGACAATGTCATTTTTAATATTCCATCTTCAGACCTGAGGTTTATTTTTAGGTTGGGAATCAGCCAGCCTTCCCAGAGAGTCAGCCGCAAAGACTTAAGGGCATGGTTCTCGGCCCTGGTTGCTGGGGAGCTTTTCACCAATACGCATGCCCACGAGGTCGGCCTCTGGGGTGCAGGAAATGTTCTATATCTTGATCCCTGTGGTGGTTACTTGAGCTTATCTATGTGCGTGCAAAAATTGAGCTTTGGTGAGGATGTGGAAAAATCAACCCTTTGCATTGCTGGTGGGATATGAAATGCTGCAGCTGCTTGGAAAACCGTTTGGCAGTTCCTCAAAAAGTTAAACACAGAGTTACCGTGTGACCCAGCAATTCCACTCCTGGGTATGTACCCAAAAGAACTGAATGCCAAGACTCAAAACAGATATTTGTACACCCATGTTCATAGCAGCATTACTCCCAATAGCCAAAAGGTAGAAACAACCCAAATGTCCATAAGCAGATAAACAAAACGTGGTCTCTCCCTACAGTGGAATGTTATTTAGCTATAAAAGGGAATAAAATTCTGATACATGCTACAACATGGATAAACGTTGAAAACATGATGCAGAGTGATCCCTTGGCTGAGGTGGGGTCTGACAGGGTTCTCCACTATAGAGTTCCCCGCGAGGCCCCATATAACACAGATGACAGGAAAAATAGTGAAATCATGCCATTGGCAGCAACATGGATGGACCTAGAGATGATCACACTAAGGGAAGTCAGTCAGACAGAGAACCAGAAATATCATATGTCACTTCCATGTGGAATCTAAACATTGATACAAATGAACTAATTTACAAAACAGAAACAGACTCACAGACTTAGAAAACAAACATCTGGTGACCAAAGGGGAAAAGAGAGGGGGGAGAGGGATAAATTAGGAGGTTGGGCTGAACATGTCCACACTAATGTAAATAAATTAGATAACCAACAAGGACCTGCTGTAGACCCCAGGGAGCTCTCCTCAACACTGTCATAACCTATATGGGGAACTAACCCAAAAAAGAATAGATGTATGTCTGTGTAGAACTGAATCACATTGCTGTACACCTAAAACAAACAGAACATAGTAAATCAACTATACTCAAGAATAAAATAAAAATTGAAAAAAAAACCCCCGCAGACAGCGATAGATGACATTGTCTAGCCTCATGGACCTTCCTGCCAATGGGAGGGAAGGAACTAATATTTCTTGTACACCTACTATGTGCCATGCCTTGGGTTACACACTCACATCCACTGTCTCATTCAAATGAGCCTATTGATGCCGGATAATGATGTGGGGGGACTTTATTCGTTAGAAACCAGAGAAAGCATCCTGAGCTTTCTCTGATTTCTGAATCTGCCTCACCTCACTTGAGTACCGTTTTTTAAAAAGCATCTGAAATATTTTCCATATTAATTGTTTTAAGGACCTAATTACAAACTTCATTATAATTGTTCCTTAGTTATATTTTGTTCCATTACTTCAACAAGTTGCCAAAGAACACAAAGCCTGCACATAGCATTAGATAATTGCAATGAGACACTCAGATGGGTTCCAGAGCCTCGTCTTTGCTTGCATATTTTTTTCCTCAGAGGAAAACAAACAGAAGGTGGTGGCTGGCCCTCACCCTGCCCACTGGCTCCCTCCAATCTGGGGGTGGCGGGGTGGGGAGCAGCCTTTGCTTTTGTACAAAGGTCAAGTTCGGGAAAATGGAAACATGTAAGGGTGGCATTGGAAACGTTTTAGGTGATGACGGTTATATGTAACACTTATTACACAGCAGTCAATGTCCTAGGCACACTTACACGGAGTAACGCATTTAATCTTCCTGCCAGGTCCCTGGGGTGGGTGCTATCATTTCCCCCATTTTACAGATGAAGAAATCTAGGCACAAAGTCTGAGTGACTTGCCCGCGGTTATGCAGCCCGAAAGTTCTGGAGCTGGGCTCAAACCCAGGTGGGCTGGCCCCAGGGTCTGCACTCTGGACCACCACTTTCAATTTATTATTGAATCTCAGAGAAAAATGGGATTACCTACTTTATCCCATAAAACACTATCAGTGAGATAGTTGCATTTTAGTCACTTAATTGTTAATATCTGAATGTCTTTCAGAGGCAGAAATGTGAATGTAACTTCCTAACATTTGTCATAGAGCTAGATCACAACACTGTGTCACATGGCTGTCCTTGACCCAGTCGCTAGGGCTGAGGGGATAGAACGTGTTTGACACAACAGGCTATGGTCTCCTGCTCAGACAGTTTGATCTGTGAAGATGTTTTGACAGGATTCCACTAACTAAAATATTCACTTGTTGAGCTTAAAGAAGCTGACTTGACTAAGAATGTTAGTCGGATGCTTGGAGTGCAAGTGACAGAAACCTGACACATCTGGCTTAAAGAAAAGGGAAGACTTTATTGGTTAATACGACTGAAGCCCAAGAACGGATTTCAAGCATGGCTGGATCCAGGAGCTCAAACAATGTTCCAGTGCTCTCCGTCCATCTCACCAAGGGTCTGCTGTCCTCTGCGTTGGAGTCACCGTTGGGCAAGAAGGCCACCCGCAGTTCCGTGTGTCCCCACCAGGAGGCGTGCGGCTGGATCTCCTTTCGAGGAGGAGTCTGCCATCAGCACCAGGAGTGCAGTGTGCTGACAGCCTCCTGCTGTAGCTCCCTCAGGGTCTGCCTGAGCTTTTGAGGCCAGGCCTTGCTGATCCCAGGTGACCCCAGCCAATGGTGGTGGGATTGGGGCTTGGTCGTTTCTGCTCAGTGCTTATGCTGTTGCACCGTGTGGTCAGATCTGCAGGATGGTCTGAAAGCTCCTGCCCACTCCTGCTTCCCTCCCCCCCACTTCTATTCAATATCTTTCACAGGTGTCACCTCCAATACATCTCTTTCTCTCCTAACCTCATCTCAGTGTCTGCTTCCCAGACCGCCCAACTAACACACCAGGGTCATTTTCTAAGAGGTTGGACTTCCCAGGGGCCAGGAACACAACTTTACCAAGAGTTACAGCAAAATTCTCGGGCCTTGCTTCTGTTGGTTGAAGCTGGGTTACGTGCTTATCCTGGAGCCCTCCCTGTGAATCTGATTGGCCAGACTTGGGTCATGTGGCCACTTGTGGGCGGGGTCATCCATGTCTAAACATCTGGACCCAAAGAAGAGAGCTGTAGTCCTCCCAAGGAAAATCCGGGTCCTCTTGCCAGAATAGAAGGGGAATCATTGCTGGTCAGGCACAAACATCAGGTCTGCCTTGGAAGGCTATGAAATCAGAAGGCCTGGCCTTCAGCCAGCCTGTCACATCACCTCTTCTGGGACTCAGCATCCACATCTAAGACATGGGCAGATGGCAAGCGGATCCCACTCTGTTCCTCTGGCTCACTCTCTGTCTCTCTCTCTTGTCTCTCACTTTATTTCTCTTTCTCCCTCTGTCTGTCCCTCCCTCTCAGCTGATCTCTGCTCACGGCTCTCCTAACAAATCCATCTGAGCCCCATGCTGTTTGCAGAAGCCCCTTCCAGATGGTGGGATGGATTTGAGTCGATAGCTTGGTGTGCTAATGACACAGAGCTAATTCTTAATAATGATGAAATGTGATAAAAACCTCCTCTGGATCAGCTCAAGGTACCTCATCTGGATCAGCTCCAAACCACACTCTCCACTGCGGTCCTGGCCGCTGTCACCAGGACAGGTGTGATTATTCTGGAGCCAGAGCTTACCTTGCAGTCTTGGTCCCTTCCTGGCACGGCCTCAGAGTTTGGAAAGCCAGGTCATCTGAATCCAGGACTGGTGAGTTGCAAAGACCAGAATCTCTCTTAAAGATGCTCAAGTCCCGTGGGAGCTTACTGTAAGTGCAGCGGCCCCAGAGCACAGGTGTGCGTCAGATAGAGTCGTACCTGTCAGGGTACCCGGATGTGAGTGATCCGGGTACAGAGTCCAGCTACTTCAAGCTGAAGAGGAATTTATTGAAACGATGCCAGGGAGCTCACAGGGTTGTTGAGAGCTGCAAAAATATACTCCCCAGATAAATAGAATGAGGATGTCCAGACAGAGAGAAGCATGCCACAGAGTCTGATGAGGCCACTGCTGCTGGACCTGGATGCCCCCGGACACTGGATATGGCTGCTGCCACCAGAATAGCTTCTCCATGTCTCTGCTTCTTCAGGTCAGGAGTTCTCAATTCAAAGTCTAGTCAGCCAGGCTCTGTCACACACTCACGCCCTTGCTGAAAGGCAGGTCAGGCGTTAAGCACACAGACTGGGTGGGTTCAAATCTAGGCTCTGCCACTTATCTGTGTGACCCTGGGTGTCATGTATGCCTCAGTTTGCTCATCTGCAAAATGGGGATGATAACTGTGCCTACCCCCCCTAGGGGTGTGCGAATTAAATGACAGAATATACGTGAAGCAGGTCGAAGAAGTAACTGAGCAAGCGTTCTGAGTTTTAGGTATTACTATTATGCTTTTAAATTTATCAATTGTCATTGATGATGTAAGGCAGCTGCTGTTTCTCATGAAGACTCAGACAGTGGGGAATTTCCCAAATGTAGAAAGGATGATCCATGTGACAGATGTTTCCCATAATAATTCCCTTTCCTTTCTCTACTGCTCAAATTTATTTCTATTTGGAGCCCCGATTCCCCTGTGCTTTCCTGATTTCTCAGTCAATCCGGGGACATGCCTACCTGTTCCCCAGGATTGCTCCTTGACGATGAATTGTGAATGCCGTTAAGCAGATCACGCATCCTCCAGTTTACCACAGTCCACACCACTCCCTATGGTTCTGCACCTGCCCTGTTTCACTCATTTATGTTACTTAGCTCTATTCCTGTGGGCATTTGAGTTTAGCATCCTAGAACTAAAGAGCTGGGGGCTTTGGAAGACAAAAGGATAAAACCTAAAGTCTTTTGTATCTACTTTCATGGATGTCACATCCCCTCCTTGAGATAATAAGCCAGTGTCTGTCACCTGCTAGATAGGAGGGAAAGGATAAAACGAGTACACAATATTATCCAGCCCTATATGGGTATATATATTACACATTGCCAAAATCTCTGCACTGCCCTCAACCCCAAGGAGACAAACAACATAATCTCAGAATCCCATCTTTCAGGGTCTGTGTCCTGAAATCATTCCCACAGCGAGTTCTGTATCAGTCAAGGTCCAACTAGGAGACAGAAATTACATCAGTAATTTGAACAGGAAATGTTGGCTACAAAGAATCATTAGCTCTGAAGAGGTGGTTCACTAACTAAAGGGGTAAAAGAAGGGACTTCCCTGGCGGTCCAGTGGTTAGGACTCCACGCTTCCACTGCAGCGGCCTCGGGTCCAATCCCTGGTAGGGGAACTAAGATCCTGCATGCCACGCGGCGCTGCCAAATTAAAAAAAGGGGGGTGGGTAAAAGAAGACCCTGAGGGGTCCAGAAGTAGCAGGTACAAAAGAACAGCTGAAGGAAAGAGGATAATGAACGGACCACAGCTCCTCCCTCCTTCCCGAGGCTGAGATGCTTTGAAGAGGGCACAGCGACCTCAAGGATACGCAATCTGGGACTTCCCTGGCAGTTCAGTAGTTAAGACTCTGCGCTTCCACTGCAGCGGCCTCGGGTTCAATCCCTGGTGGGGGAACTAAGATCCTGCATGCTGTGTGGTGTGGCGAAAACAGAAAAAACAAAAACAAACAAAACCCCACGCAGTCTGCTGGAGTGAAGAAGCATGTCAGGAGGTGAAGGCTGCAGCTGGTCCGTATATACAGTCCTCCACTGCTGGAGGGTGTGAGGTCCTCTCTGGGAGTGGCCCACAGGCTGGGGAGAGTGTGGTCTGAGGGTGTGTTTAGGGCTGCCAGGCGAGGAGAGCAGGACCTGGAGCGCTGCTGAAACTTCTGTGTGAGAGCAGCTGGGCTTCTGCTCTGAATAAAAGCGGGGAGGCTGCCAACCTAATGCCTCTGTGGACAGAGCCCAACATTCTACCAGCTGGCAGAGGAGAAATGCTCATGGGGCCAACTCCAGTGTCCTGAAGCGGGGCAAAGAAGGGTGGATTTTGGACTAAGCGATAATAATGTGACAACTGGCTCAGGGAGAAAGACCTGGGAGTCTGGGAGAGAAGGTTTCAGGAAGGTCTGGAGGAAGGAGAGGAGGTATGAAGTAGGAGGGATGTGGACCAGGAGGAAAGGAGAATTTTAAGAAATATTTCGGGACTTCCCTGGTGGCGCAGTGGTTGAGAGTCCACCTGCCGATGCAGGGGACACGGGTTCGTGCCCCGGTCTGGGAAGATCCCACATGCCGCGGAGCGGCTGGGCCCATGGCCGCTGAGCCTGTGCGTCCGGAGCCTGTGCTCCGCAACGGGAGAGGCCACAGCAGTGAGAGGCCCGCGTACCGCAAAAAAAAAAAAAAAAAAAAAAAAAAGAAATATTTCTGTGGAGGGTCCTTTATGGTAAAGTAAATGTAAATGTAAGTAAGGACCCTGGGACTTCCCTGGCAGTCCAGTGGTTAAATCCCTGTTGGGGAAACTAAGATCCCGCATGCCGTGTGGTGTAGCCGAAAGAAAAAAGAGACCAGGAGGTTGTTATCAAAAAAAAAAAAAAGAAAAAAAAAAGGACCTTGAGTTATTTTGGAATTTCTCTATGACTGATGGACAGTGTTAATCTGACCAAAATATAGTCATCCCACAATGTAGTGTCCAAGGGAACTTGCTTCCTAGAGCGCCTGCAGATACTAAAATCCTTGGAAGCTCAAGTCCTGTGTATAAAATGACTCAGTACAGTGAATACAGTCTGCCCTCGCATTCACTGGTTTGGCATCCACGGATTCATGGTTGATCGAATCTGGGGAGGCAAATTCTGTGGATCTGGAGGGCCACCTGCTCTTCTGAGACGGGACCACTTGGGTCCTGGGTTTCTAAATGGCTTATGACAGTTTTCTGTTGGTCTAAAGCCATAAAACATAGGTTTATGATGAAGGTTTTCTTTTAAGGCATCCTATTTGATATGATGGGTTCTTGTCTTTCCATGTGTTGGACTAGGAATTTGGAAGTCCAGGTTGTAGTTCTGAGTCTCAAGTTTCACTACATAGCTGTGTGATGCTTGGCAAGTCACTTCACCTCTCTGAATCTCAGAGTTTTTAATCTACCAGATGGGGAAACTAGAGTCTGTTCACTCAAACTCTGAGGGGTATTGTGATGGTCAGATGAGATCATGGGTATGAAACTGCTTTGACAAACTTCTATTCACTTACATGAAGTTGTCTGTAACCACACAGCTTGTACATTGGTAGGAAATGAATTTTTTTTTTTTTTTTTGTGGTACGAGGGCCTCTCACTGTTGTGGCCTCTCCCGTTGCGGAGCATAGGCTCCGGATGCACAGGCTCAGCAGCCATGGCTCACAGGCCCAGCCGCTCCACGGCATGTGGGATCTTCCCGGACTGGGGCACAAACCCGTGTCCCCTGCATCGGCAGGCGGACTCTCAACCACTGCACCACCAGGGAAGCCCTAGGAAATGATTTTTGCTTGGAGGTAACAGGAAACCTCACTATTGTGGCTTAATAAGGATTTACTTTTCTCATATATCAAGAATTCTAGAGGTGGTTATCTTCGGATGATGATAAAGCTGCTCAGTAATTTATGGGCTAATCGCTGAGTCTCTTGGCCTTCTCCTCATGGTCACAAGATGGCTGCTGCAACTCCAGCCATCATGGTGACATTTAAAGCAGGAAGGAGGGCTAGAGCCTGGTCAGGTACCTCTGTTCCTATTTCTGGGAGGCGAAGGCATTCCCAGCCTATCTCTAGACCTCTTCAATTCCATCTTACTGGACAGAAGTAGATCTTCAGGAGAGTCTGGGAAAATGACTATTCAGCTTTCTCATCTCTAAGAGAGTGAGGAGGTAACAGAGAAAGAAGTTGGGAATGGACGCTGGATTAGATAGCTAACAGTGCTTGGAATAGCTGGCAAGTTCTAGATGGCGAAAACTGAAATCGTTCTGTGATGGAGGGGAAACAACCACAGAAGGATTTTGATTTCCACCCTTGTGATTCCCGCTCCTGTTTATCTGAGCCCTTTCATGGGGCCTGGCTTCATTTGAATAGCTAACATTTTACTTTGGAGGTGGAATTATATTAAAAATCAGATGCTTGTCATTATGCAAATGACTGTCTTGCTATAGCTTAGGATTTTCATTTTTCCATGAATTATTCCTTTTTCAGTGCTTTTCCCCCCACCCCTTGGAAGAAATAAAAACAACCACTGACTAATCAGAGGAATTTTCCAATCATTCAGTCAGTGGATATTTGCTGAGTGTCTTCTGTGCCCCAAGAGCTGTTCTAAACTCTTTGAAATAGAGGAAGACATGGTTTCTGCAGTACTGGAGCTTATATTCCAGTGGAAAAGATAAGCAACAAGTGAATTAATAAATCAAATAACGTATGAGAATGATACATGCTATGAAGAGGTAAAACAAGGCGAGTAAATAGATTTGTGGGTGGGGAGGGCTTCTTCAGATGGGGTGGTTGGCAAACGTCTCTGAGGAGGTGATATTTCAGGAGACACTGGAAAGATGAGAAGAGGCCAGGCATGTGATGATCTGGGGTAGAGAAAACAGCAAGTGCAAAGGCCCTGAGGTGAACGAGCTTTTGGTGTGTTTAGGAAGGGAAGGAAAGCCAGCTGGCCAGCACACAGAGAGAGAGGAAGAGGACAGCAGGAGACGGGGTTGGAGAGGCTTGAGAGGCTTCAAAGCCAGCAGTGGAGAATCTCACTTGAGTCACTTTTAAAAAAAATTACGATTTCTTATTTATTTATCTTTGGCTGCATTGGGTCTTTGTTGCAGTGCAAGGGCTTCTCATTGTGGTGACTCTCTTGTTGTGGAGCATGGGCTCCAGGTGTGCGGGCTTCAGTAGTTGTGGCTCGCAGGGTCTAGAGCACAGGCTCAGTAGTTGTGGTGCACGGGCTTAGCTGCTCTGCGGCATGTGGGATCTTCCCAGACCAGGGCTCGAACCCGTGTCCACTGCATCGGCAGGCGGATTCTTAACCACTGCTCCACCAGGGAAGTCCCACTTCCAGTTGCTTTTAAGGGGTCACCTAAGATAACCTCCCTTTCTTTCTTTTTTTTTTTTAAATGTATTTATTTATTTTTGGCTGCATTGGGTCTTCATTGCTGCGCGTGGGCTTTCTCTAGTTGCGGCGAGTGGGGGCTACTCTTCGCTGCGGTGCGTAGGCTTCTCATTGCGGTGGCTTCTCTTGTTGCGGAGCACAGGCTCTAGGTGCTCAGGCTTCAGTAGTTGTGGCTCACGGGCCTAGTTGCTCCACGGCATGTGGGATCTTCCCAGACCAGGGCTCAAACCCGTGTCCCCTGCATTGGCAGGTGGATTCTTAACCACTGTGCCACCAGGGAAGTCCCGGATAACCTCCCTTTCTTAAAGTCAACTGGACCATATAACATAACCTAATCACAGGAATAATCCAGGAGTCAAATCCATCATATTCACAGTGCTGGGGATTATACAGGGCCCAAATCTTAGAATTCTGGCTACCAAAGAACGCATGAAGGAATCCACCCCCCACCCCCCACCCCTCACTCTTCCTCGCCCATCGGAAGCCATTTCCCGGCCCCTGCCAGCCCAACCACATGTCCTTGTTGGCAGCTGCACCTTTTGTTTTCTGGTTGCTGGGAGTTACCTTCTTTGGTCCATGGTGTCTGCAAAGCCCCCAATCTGGGCTATGGGTCTCCATTTGTGCCTTTTTAATAGCAGCACCATCCAACCCCAGGGCCTTTGCACTCCCTGTTCCCACTTCCTGAAAGGCTCACCTCACAGCACCCTGTCTCACTCTTTTAAATATTTGCTCAGATGTTGCCTCTGCAGTGAAGCTTTTTCTGACTCCCTTCCCTTCCACTCTAAAAATACTTCTTTACCTGTTTTATTTCTCTTCTTTGCACTTATTTTCATCTGACCTGCTATATATTTTTCCAGTTTATTTGGTTTATAGTCTCTCTCCCCACGCTAGAAGGTCAGCTTCCCCTGAGCAGGGAAATTGGTCTGATTCTCTGTCCTGTCCCCAATGCCCACAACAGCGCCTGGCACAGAGTAGGGGCTCAATAAGTATTTGTCCAAAGAATGAGTGAGTGTGGGTTAAGGAGAACAGTTTTGACTTTCTTCATTTGTTTTTCCTTTTCCTTTTCCTTTTTTTGGCAAAACCTGAACAGGCACAAGTCCTCCTTCCCCAGGCAGCTTGTTATATAATCAGGACCTTCGTTCTGCAAGAAGCTGTCAGCACTGCTTCAAGCGGTTATACTTAGCGTTTTCAGCCTCCCATTTCAGCAGCATGAGCTCTCCCGAGGAGCCTTGGAAATTAGGCCTCGCTTCAACAGGGAAAGAGGGCTCCTGGCACCAGGCGAGGTGGCCCTGGGGGCTGACGGGGAGCTTGTGGGTGGTGGTGGCCAAGCAGCCCTGACCTCAAGATCAGCCCATGGCCAGTGTCATGCTCAGAGCTTCCATCTCTAGGGATGGGAGGCGAGTTCTGTTCTGTAAATCACAAAGATAGGAGAAGCCGAGGGCCGGAGTGGAAAGAGAGTGATGGGGGTCAGATCTAAGCTCTGCCACTTGTTAGCTGTGTGTCCTTGAGTGCCCTCAAATATCCCAACGTCTCTGCGGATTCAGGCAACACAGCATCTCCAACTCAGAGACTCACTTGCTTTTCTGAAACCTGCAGCAGACATTAGCAAAAGCCAGGACACAAAACAGTGCCGACTGTCCTGGCAGGAGCACTCACACCCTGCCTGGGGACCTACCCAACGACAGCAGAAAGCATAAGCCTCTTTGAGAGCCTTCTCAGCCACTGGCCGGCTCCTCAAATCCCAAGGAGTCGTGTGTATGAAGGTTCCTTCCACGGCCAGTTTATTTGAGATCTACAGACTCAACCTCATTTGTTTCATATATTCATTTTTAATATACACTCTTTGTTTTATGCAATTAATAAAAGATTTCCACTTCAGATTAGTTCATTATACATTATGAATTTGTGAATATCAAGGGGATGATTGCCATGAAATTTAGATGGTGTGGTTCCAAGGATCCTATACCCAGGGGGACTTTCGCCGCTGCATTTAATAAACTCGGTGGCATCCCCTGCCCCAGAACAGGTGCTGGGTCTGCCTGGGGGCCACCGCGGAGCTCAGTACTTTGGCATCTCTAACGCACATGAATTTTCACGCCAGGTCCCTGCTTTCCCAGCCAATCAGTTTTTGTATGTGAGGTTCCATCATCCGTCCTAATAGCGCAGGTTGTTATTTCCTCTTCGAGTTCAACGTGGTGGAAAAGTTTAAGCAGTTCTCAGTAGTTAACTGTGTGACCAAGCTAGCAAGGCAACTCTTCTGAGAGGTGGTTGTGACCCAGAGATAGTGCTTTATCCCTCTGGCAGGCAACTCTGTGTCTTGACATCAGGAGTAGCTTTCTGACGAGATGGAGGAAGAGCAGTGCGGTGCCTAAGACAGGACTCTGGGGACAGCTGGGTCTTGGTTCAAACCCCAGCTCTGCTTTTTGAGTGACTTGGAGCAAACTGATTAAACCCCTGAGTCTCAGTTTCTTTATCTGTAAAATGGGGATAAAACCCCCCTCTGACTTTACTGGGATGGTTAAACGGTTTGTTACATTGGAAGGTCTTAATAAACAGTAAGACAAAGATGATCATATTCAACTGATCAGATATTAAAGGGCACGCATACCTGGACACTTGAGCTAATAATGGTGGGTTTCCTCCTCTGGGGTAGGGTAATGACTGGACCTGAACATGCTGAAAATTTCATTAATGGTGCTCTGGTTTGCGTTTTTCTCTGCTCGTATGTTTAACCAAGACCTCCTGCCTTACTAACAGGTGTTGCTGTGAAAAATTGGGGTACTCCAGCTCTAGGGTTCAAAGTGCAGGACTTGCTCAACGCAAATATGCTTAAGGAAATGCAACCACATTTAGAATTCTTTTTTTACACACTTAAAAGCATAAGCATGCCTTCACCTCCGTCTTCTGCCTGCTGAATGAACGGGCATTTGGGGATCGCACGGGTGAGGCGGAAGCCCCCTCATCAACAGAGCAGCGTCCTTTCCTGGTCTGTTTTTCACACGGAATCCACCTGCAGTGGACATCTGTCCTTTGATTCTCTATGTACCCATCTTCTGAAAACAGCACCTTGGCTCTTCTAGGGAAACTCACCTCTCCCCACCATGGGGGTGCGGTTTGGGCAAGCTGATGCCCCTCCCAGCTCCACGGTTGGACACACGACTCAGGCCTGGCCAATTAGCATATCCCATCCCCTTGGGCACAGTGACTGGTCCAGGAATAGGCATGTGACCTCACTGTGGCCAATGATATTCCTTTCCTGCCATTATGCTGACATAGAATCCTGGAACCAGCCAAGCCTGAAGCCATGGACGCTTTGACTGTGTGAGCCAATAAATCCCTTTTAACCTAAGCTTGTGTCATTGTAAAATGTAACACTGCTCTAAGCCCTATGGTCTCAAGAAATCTCTTGGCCCTTTGCAGGCTAAATGCAGTGATTTGACAAGACAATCAATTCCAACTTGGTTTCTCTAAGAGTCGGACCACATCCACCAAGCACTGGTCTCATTTTTCCATTGATGTTTCCACAGTTCCACACCAGCCTGTCCTGTGTTGAAGGACACACATCCTGTCCTGTGTTGAATCATTTACTGTACCTTCGTGGAGCTGTTGTGCTTTGAAAACCCGAGAAGCTAATTAACATTAATCCTGGCGTGGTACTAAATGCTCTCTAATTTTCCCACAGGAAGCTCCCCTAGACAAAGACTAAAGAATAAATATAATTTGTGAGAGAAACAAAAAATATTTAAAAGTGTACACAGGCATACGTGGTCAGGAGAAAGAACTACATAGACAGGACAAGCCCAGTATTTTCCTGACACTGGTACCATATCATCCCTCCCACACAGATTTGGCCAAAGGGGAGTGGCTTAAAAAATATGATAATGAGTGATGATAACATTGCAACTAGTGATGATTTCACTAAATTTCTAAATTTCATGGCTACCATCTCCTGGATATTTACAAGTTCATAATGTATAAAGAACGAATCTGAAGGGGAAATCTTTCATTAATTCCATACACCAGAGAATGTATATTAAAAATGAATTACATAAAACAAACAAGGTTGAATTTGTAGACCTCAAATCCAGATTTGAGCAAATGGGCACCGCCATGAACTCATAGGAATTTAAATGGGTGCAACTTTCCCGAGAGGCATTTGATGTGAAAATCCCTCAACTGCACAGGTTTTCATTTGACAATTTGTTTTTTAGGATTACATCCTGAAGAGGTAATTATGAGCATGTATAAAGGTGTAGGAGTGAGACTGTTGCTTTTGAACAGTGAAAAATTGTAAATGACCTCAAATGTTAGCCACGTGAAAATTGGTTAAACAAATGATGGCATTTCCAATGATAGGATTGCACACGTTAAAACTGTCATGTAGAAAAATGTTTAAATGGCATGGAAAGATGTTCATAATGTATAATTAAGTGCAAATAGCAAGTTAAAACAATACTTGCCATGTGAGCCCATTTTAAATAAATTAGTGGGAAAAACATTAAGATATTAGGAGTGGTTATCTCTGGGGGCGGGTTATGATTTTTCAATCCTCGTATATTTGAGTTTCTGCCAGGAACACATAATTTGAAAAATAATTTAACCCTCACAAAGTCACAAAGGAAATACAATTTTCTGTATTTTTTCTACCATTTGACTTAAGTTATTGTGTTGAGTGGTAAGTGGATATCAGTGTATTTGGGTCTTTCCTGACTTTATCAATTAGGCTGCTTTTGGCTGCAAGTAATGGATGTCCAAATAGCAGTTCTTAAACGATCCAGTTTATCATATCATCTCAATGAACTGGAAGTCTGCAGGCAGCTCTTCTGGGGCTGAAACTGTGACTCAAGGGTTGTCAGGAGCTCTCTGTCTTTCTGCTCTGCCATCTGTAGTTGGTGGTGGGTACTGCAGTTCCTCAAGGTCAAAAGAGGCTGCCAGAGCGCTCCTATCACACCTTCACTCTACAAGACACCAAGGAGAAGGAAGGAAGTGTAGAGGAGAAAGGGCCCTTTGCCTCTTTCATCTGATCAGGGAGAGCAATCTTCCCACAACTCTCCTTTACATCTCATTGGTCAACACTGGGATGTCATATGCCTCAGTCAGAAGAGTCCCTGGTATGAGGCTTTGTGGTTGGCTGAGACCTATGAGAATCCATACCCCTACTCCCAGGGCTGGACACACTGCCACTTAAATCAACTGGGAGTCTGTTGAGAAGGAAGACAGGGCTATGCTGAGTTTCTGGGGGTCCTGGATTGTGCTGGGGCAACAGTGGTTGGAGGAGGTGAAACCCATCCTTCTCAGGGGCTAATGGATCCTGGAGTCAGACTGCCTGGGGCCAAATCTGATTCGGCCACTCTCTGCTGGCAGTGTGACTATAGGCAACTTGTTTAATCCCTCTGTGCCTCAGTTTCTTCAATCAGAAAACAAATGGATGGTAGTGAGTTAAAACATGTCAGCCCCAAAGAGTGGACAACAGGTGTTGCAACAAAAACTTGGACACAAGTGTTTACAGCAGCACTATTCATAACAGCCAAAAGGTGGAAACAACCCAAATATCCAATAACAGCTGAAGGGGTAAACAAAGGTGTCATATCCACACAATGGAATATTATTCAGCTATAAAAAGGAATGAAGTACTGATCCATACTACAGTGTGGACGGACCTTGAAAGCAAGTGCCAGAAAGCCAGATACAAAAGATCACATATTGTGTGCTCCCTTTTATACAAAATGTCCAGAATAGGTCAACCCATAGAGACAGAGCAGGTGGTTGCCAGGGGCTGAGGGAGGGGAGAGTAGCTGGGTACAGGGTGTTTGTTTTGGGTGATGAGAAAGTTCTGGAACTGGATATAAGTGATGACTGCACAGCATCGTAAATGTACTAAATGCCACTGAATTGGACACTTTAAAATGGTTAAAAGGGGGGGGCTTCCCTGGTGGCGCAGTGGTTGAGAGTCCGCCTGCCGACGCAGGGGACACGGGTTCGTGCCCCGGTCCGGGAGGATCCCACATACCGTGGAGCGGCTGGGCCCGTGAGCCGTGGCCGCTGAGCCTGCGCGTCCGGAGCCCGTGCTCCGCCACGGGAGAGGCCACGACAGTGAGAGGCCCGCGTACCGCAAAAAAAAAAAAAAAAAAAAAAAAAAAAGGTTAAAACGGTAAATTTTAGGTTATGTATGTTTTACAACAATTAAAACAGACCATGCAAAACACCTCGAGCAGTCCCTGCCCGGCAGGTGTTAAATACCACGTCCTTCCTCCGGATGAGTCTTTGTTCTGCCCTAGCATCTTTATTTTTCAAAAATTTAAAAACTATTTATTTATTTGGCTGCACAGGGTCTTAGTTGCAGCACACGGGATCCTTTAGTTGCAGCATGTGAACTCTTAGCTGCGGCATATGGGATCTAGTTCCCCGACCAGGGATGGAACCCCGGCCACCTACATTGGGAGCTCAGAGCCTTAGCCACTGGCCCACCAGGGAAGTCCCTACCCTAGCATCTTTAATCTGGCTAAAAAATCCCACCCCTCTGGTACCTTTCTCACACCCCCTCCCATCACTGCTCCTGGGCCTCCAGGGAACGTTCTGTTGCTTCCAGGCCATGCTGGAAGTTACAGGGGGAGCTGTTTAGGGTGCTTTCTGCATAAACACTCTAGGTAGGATGCCATGCTTCCCGGGGGTCTCCCCACCCTCTGGGGCACTACCTGAAAGTGAACTCCAGGCCCTTCTGTTCTCCATTTTCACATGCTCATCAGGGCTTCTGCAGCCTCCCTAGGCTCAGCCCTTAATCTACTGTCCTTCGTTCATTCTCTCATTTGACCACTATTTTTTGTGTTTTTTTTTGCGGTACGCGGGCCTCCCACTGTTGTGGCCTCTCCCGTTGCGGAGCACAGGCTCCGGACGCGCAGGCTCAGCGGCCATGGCTCACGGGCCCAGCCGCTCCGCGACATATGGGGTCTTCCCGGACCGGGGCACGAACCCGTGTCCCCTGCATCGACAGGTGGACTCTCAATCACTGCGCCACCAGGGAAACCCCTTGACCACTATTTATAGGACATTCCCCTTGCGCTCAGCACTGTTCTTGGCACCAGCCATTTGGTGAACAAGACAGGGGCAGTGGAAGAGACCAGCAGTCAAGAAGTTTCTTCCTGTACACATGATGCCAGTAGTAACTGTTATGCAGAAAAATTAAGTGGGGAAAGGGGACAGAGAGAGATGGGGTACTTGAGGCCCTGGGTTCCCAGAAAGGTTGTCAGAAACGGGCACCCTTCCTTCCATCACTGGTCCAGATATCCAGGAATGGTATCATTCTTGATTTCCTATATAAGCGCGTTTGATAGCTTTTTTTTTTTTTTTTTTTTTTTTTTTTTTTTTGCTTTTACGCGGGCCCCTCACTGTTGTGGCCTCTCCCGTTGCGGAGCACGGGCTCCGGACGCGCAGGCTCAGCGGCCATGGCTCACGGACCCAGACGCTCCGCAGCATGTGGGATCCTCCCGGATCGGGGCACGAACCCGCGTCCCCTGCATCGGCAGGCGGACTCTCAACCACTGCGCCACCAGGGAAGCCCTTTGATAGCTTTTTAATTTAATTTAATTTATTTATTTTTGGCTGCATTGGGTCTTGGTCGCTGCGTGGGCTTCCTCTAGTTGTGGCGAGCGGGGGCTACTCTTCGTTGATGTTTGCGGCCTTCTCATTGTGGTGGCTTCTCTTGTTGCGGAGCACGGACTCTAGGCACACAGGCTCCGGTAGTTGTGGCACGCCGGCTCAGTAGTTGTGGCTCACGGGCTCTAGAGCGCAGGCTCAGTAGTTGTGGCTCTCGGGCTTAGTTGCTCCGCGGCATGTGGGATCTTCCTGGACTAGGGCTCGAACCAGTGTCCCCAGCATTGGCAGGCGGATTCTTAGTCACTGCGCCACCAGGGAAGCCCCGATCGCTTTTCTGAGAGGCTCCCCTGCCCCACCACTTACGGGATGGCGGAGACGTGGCTGAGTCGATTCTGTTCCCTGGAGAGAATGCCAGCGACGGTTCAGGTAACCGTGAGCATTTGCATTGGAAAACGAAGACAGTCCCTCTTTGCAAAGAACATCTCGACTAGTGAGACACGATGGGGATCGCCGCCCGCGAGTTGGAAACGTTGGGGGTGCAAAGGATACGGGGTCTTTTAAAGCTTCTCCGAGTTGGGGGAGGTGGGGAAATCTCTCTGCTTAGTGCCTCCATTGCCCCCGACCTCTCCAGTCTTTCTTCCGCTGCTCAGGCCAGGCCCGCAGTGCCAGCGACAGCCACGAGATGGCAATGTCGCTCTACGCTTGTTGCTCGGCGGGCGCGTGGGCTGAGCTGGAGCGGAGCGGGGGGGCGGGGAAGGGCGCCAGAGAGCCCGCGTTGGGTGCGGCTGCCTAGTGGGTAGGCGGTGGTGGGGCTTGGGGGAGCCTAGCCCGGAGGAGAGGGCCTTGGGCCGGGGGCCGCGGCTGGCTCCTAGTTGGATTTGCCTCCCCACATTTACAGAACGTAGGGCAGGACCATTCCTGGCCTCAGTTTCCCCATCTGTACACAAGGGGAGAGTTTGAACTGTGTAATTCTTATGATCCTGCCCCAAGCTCTGAGGCCAGCAGGCTGGGGGTGAGATTCCGGGATTTGCTGGGTGGGGGGATGGGGTGGGAGGCCTGGGATCTCCTAGGTCGCTACTGCCAGTCCCTCCCGCCTTGCCTGAGCACCTTCAGGATCCAGGAAGGCCTTTTCTGCTCAGAATAACCCCTGAAATACTCCCATTAGATAGACACTCAGGGGCCTGATTAATATGCAGAAATTCTCACCCAACCGCGGGATAGGCTGAGGCAAGGCTGGAGTTCTCATCTCTGCTGACGTATGAGCTCAGAGAGGGTTAGGTGCTTGTCCAAAGTCACACAGCCCGGGCGTGGAAAAGCTACCTTCAAAACCAGATCCTTCTTCTCAGCCTCTGGTTCCACCATCGTCAGCCTGGACCAGGGAGTGGGGGAACCGTGTCTACCTCAGCTCCTGAACAGCAGGACTTAGAACAATACGTGAGCGGGGCTCCAGAGGGAGTGGGCTGTGTGGAGGAGTCTGTTTTAGGTGGTGTGGTCTGGAAAGGCCTTTCTGAGGAGGTGACATTTGAGCTGAGATCTGAAGGGAGAAGAGGCCGCGGCGGGAAGACCCCGGAAGGCTGGGCCAAGAGTAGGAGACAGCGTAGAGGTGGGAAGAGGGTGAGCCCAGGATCCTCCGGGAGGCGGGGCCGGCTGGGGTGCAGACGCGGGCGGGTGGCTCAGTGGGGTGCGACGGGGTGGTCCTGAGTGGGCGGAAGCAGGCGATCACTGTCTGTTGTCACTGGATACCATGTGACCCTTGGCCTGGGGACTCACTGGACCCGTTCAACCTCTCCCCATGCACCCCTGCTAGAAAACGACTTCTCCTCCTTGGCCACAGCCCCTCCCCCAACCCTGCTGCCTAGTCAAGATGCCTGGGGCATCTTGATATACACACCGGGGGTCACTCCTGCTTTGTGCCCTTGCGGTGGCTGTCCCTCGAGATCCCTTGAGTTTGGGTTTTCCCCTCTTCTGAGCTAGAGAACTCGCCCCTACCATCACCCCACACGGGCCTGGCACGCAGTAGGTGCTCCGCTCAGCAAATACTTATGAATGAATAAGTGGGAAAGAGAAGAGGTGGCTTTGGCAGCTGGGCACGCAGGATCCCAAGAAAGGCCTGGCAGCGTCTTGCGGGAGACGGTCACACAGAGGGGACAGGCGGGCCCCGTGCAAAGCCACCCCAGTCCCAAGGAGACCGCCCACCATCCAGCCTGTCATGTGGCTCTCCCTGCATCCCAGGCTCTGAGCCCAAAGGGGGCTCAGCCAGGGCATGGGTTCCTTGCATAGGGAGTCTGTTAGTTTATGGGAAAAATCCCTTTATGGCTCGCAATCAACCTGGGCCTGAGACTGGCCACCTGCCCCTAGTTCTTTCTTCGTTCTTTTATCTAGGAAGAGCTGAGTACCGCCTCTGCTAATGAGCTTGTCTGTACTAATGATGCCCTGTCCGAAAGCCCCTCCAACCTCTCCTTGCCAGCTGGGAGGGGCAGAGGATGGTTCTGATGTGCGCGCTGGGCCCACAGAGGAACACCAGATACATAATAATCATGACCATCATGATGAGAATGATAATGTGGACAGCGGATCCCTTTACATGAGCTCTTACTTCATAGATCAGGGGCTTTACATACGTGTTCTGGGACACCAGGCAGATGCTGCAATGGCTTCCATTTCTCAGATGGGGAGACTGAGGCTGGGGAGGTTAAATGACTCCCTCCAGGGCACAGCTAGAGTGGCAGAGCCGGGATTCTCTGCCAAGACTCCAGGACTCTGAAGTCTTCCCCAAATTTGTCTTTGCATCACCCTCCGTAAGCTGCCTTATTGACTGTTTCCAAAGAGTTTGACCCACTGTTTTCACGGAAAACCGAGACTCTGGAGCCAGTGGCTGTTATGATGGGGCTCGGGGCAGAGCAAAGACTCCGACGCAGGTGGACCCCTCCCCCCGCGCCAGGCCCCCGCTCTTCCGGCTGTGGGGCAACTTTCAAGGCATCTGAGGCCTGCGGGCAGTGTCCGCACTTGCGCCCAGCATGCTTCATCAATTTTGTTTCGCTCCCGTGGCCTAGCCCGGGTTGGGGGTTGGGACGCCCGGGGGAGTGGGGGGAATCTAGGACTTCCGGAAAACGGGTACTGTGGCCCCCGCCGAGGCCCTGCCCACAGGCTGGAGGAATCCGACCACCCGGTCCCCATCCCCGCCTCTGTTACACCCCCGCGCGGTCGTTGTTTGATCCCGCGCCGCCGGGAACTCGTTCCGGGGACCGCTCTGGCCCGCGCCCCTCCCTCCGCGCGCTCTTAGGGCCTGCGAGAAATGGGCAGGCGTGGCCTCTCGCTCGGGTAAAGAAGGGCCCCCGAGGGTCTCCGCTTCTCGCCACCCGTGGGGCGCCATCCCTGAGGCGCCATCGGTCTCGCTCAGGACCCCTGACCGCGCCCAGCCAGCGCGCCCAGCCCCGATCCTAGGGCTCTGTAGGAGCTCCTCAGGTAGTCCCCGACTCCCGGAGGCCACCCCTGTCCTCCCCTCCCCACAGGCACCCCCAGGCTGTGCCAGATGTACCCCAGGACCTCTGGGCTGCGCTCCGTCTCCCGGTCCCCGTACCCCGCAGACACCGCCGCTCCACACGTCGCTGCCCCATTCCGAGAACCCTCCCCGTCTCCCTCATCCCGCGACCTTGGGAACTCCCGCCTACGGCCCGAACGCGCCCGGATCTGTCCGCACTTTGCCCCGTAGGTCATCCGTCCGGCGGTCCCGGTCCCCGCCAACGCCCTGACCACCCCCGCAGGGCTCCCCAGGCCTCTGCGGCCAGGCGCCCTCCCCCGGGGACGCCGGGAAGTGGCACGTCCCGCCGCCTATCGCCGGGCGGCCGCCTGGTGCCCCGTCTCCCGGCGGCGGGCCCCTCCCCCGGCCTCCCCGGCCCCTCCCCCCTCCCGCCTCGCCTCCCTCCTCCCCGGCGCTCGCGCGCTCGCTCACTCTCTCGCTGGCTCGAGGGGCGGCCAGCAGCTGGCGCGGGCAGAGGCGGCGGCGGCGCGACCGGGATGGGACGGGCGCCCGGGCGCGGGAGCCGCGGCGGCGGCCGCGGCGGGGGCCGAGCAAGTCGGGCCAAGTGCGGGGCCGCCGGCCAGGCCGCCAGGCGCTGAGCCCCCGCGGCCCCCGGCTCCCCGGCCGCGCACGGCCGAGCCCGAGAGAGCGCGCTGAGGCGCAGCCCGGGAAGCGCCGCCAGTGCCGGCCGCCTGCGTCTGGGGAAGAGCGGCGCCCTGGGAGCGAGGCATGCCCGGCGCCCGAGCGTAGCCGCGGGGGCCGCTCCCGGGAGCCGCGGGCCGGGCCCACCGCGCGCCGAGGACCATGCCGCCCCCGGGCCGGGCGCCGCCGCTCGGGCTCCTGCTGGCGCTGACGGCGCTCCAGTGCCCAGGTAACGCGCGTCCCCAGACCCCGTCCCCGACCCCGGCCGCCGCGCATAAAGTTGGCTCCCGCACGGGGCGGCCACCTCCTTCTCAAGTCCCCGGTAGCTTGCGTCTCCCGGACTTGCACAGATCTGGGGAGACTCTGGGAACCCAGGGGTCTCCAGCCCGTACCCCTGTGCCCAACGCGAGAGCCCGCCCGCCTTCCTCCCCAAACCTCCAGCTCCCCTGCGGATCCGTTCAGGGCGCAAGGGGGCCAACCGGCCGGGTGCGCTCAGCCTCACCAGGCGGGTTCCAGAAACCGAGTCCCCTCCCCGCCCCGCCTTGGGGCAGCGTCCCCCCAGGACCCGGTTCCCGCGGCGGTTTTGCGGTGGCAGGGAGTCGGTGGGCCCCTTCTGCCGGTTTCCTGATGCCCGCGGACGCACCGCCGGCTTTCCCAGGACACCTGCGGGGCCCCACCTTGAGGTCGCCTCGGTTGGAGCCGTCTGGCTGGTCCGCAGCCCCTCCCCACTCTCCTGCTTTTACATCCCTGCCGAAGGTGCCCCCTCCCCAAGTGGCCTCCCCTTGGCTGCTGCGTAGCCCGCTGCTCGCCTCCTGTAAACGCGGGCTGCCCCAGCGCCCTGACCCTAGGGTGGCCAGGCAGTTCAGGGCGCGCAGGGCCGCCTGGAACGTGGTACTGGCCAGAGCCATTGCTTGGGTACCGTGGAGCCGGGCTCCCCGCTGGCACCGGCGCAGCTGTCGCCGAAACCTAGCGAGTGGGAAAGGCAAAATAGTCAGGTATTTTGGGTCTCCGCTGGAGTTTGGAAAGCTTTCTACCACCTTGGTGTGGCTACACGTTGGTCCTAGAGGACGTTTGTCCTAAAATGCCAGTTCCTCCCCTCCTCCCACCCCAAGCCGCGGAGAAAATTCTAAAGGCTCAGAGGAACCGGGAACAGTCACCAGCAACATTCATGTGCATTTGGAGAGCTCGGTTCTCCAAACCTGTTAGCATCAGGACCTGTGGTTTGGGAGCAGGTAGCTTTTGCTTGAGAAGATTCTTCTCGTCTTCTTAATAAACAAACCACACAGCCACCCAGAACGCAGCAGCAAAATACAACTGTAACTTTTCAGCTTTAACTGTCTTGGAGGGTTGCAGCTAGGAGCAGACCTTGTATGCCAACTTAATGTGTGATGTATTTGCGTGGAAAAAGTAAATACTGTCTTCCTTCCAGATGCCCTTAAGTGACCCAAAATATTTAATAAAACCTTCCACTCGGAGAAAGCCTTTTGTCAGAGACATCCATCGGCATTCAGCTTTGGCTCAATTTAGAGAGCGGTGTTGGGCTTGACGTGGATGAATCTTTAATCTGCTTGGCTAATAAGCAGCTCTGATAGCTGTTTTGCTCTCCGCGTTGCTGGGGTCGAGGCTGTTTCCTCTTAGCTGAAGCCCTGGAGCCCGTTCCCCAAAGTGCACAGTCCCTTGGACTGGAAAATTGCAGTTTTGTCTTGATTTTGTCCCTGCACGGGGGTCAGTGCTCCTAAGTTAATATCAGAAATCTCTCAGAGAAGCTGCCTGCCTAGTGCTTTGTTAAGGGAACATTTGAACCCTCCGTTCCCCCCTTCCCTAGCAACAGAATAGCTTGTGCCTGGCTCTGGGCGGCCCAGTCCTGGTTGGGAAGGTATGCCATCCCGGAAACCTGGTGCTGGCCCAGCTCCTGAGTCTCCCCGGGAGGGTCTCAGCTGGGCAGCTCATTCTGGCAGGTGCTGCTAGAGCAGAGTCCCCAGTGCCGTCGCCAGGTCCTTGAGAGCACATGTAAGCCTTTCACCGGTCCCCACCAGGGACACAAAGAGACGACAGTTTGATAACTCTATATTTAGCACCAGTTAGGAGAGCTGGGGGATAAAAAAAAAAAAACCGGGCTGAAATTCCTGAAAGGTACTTAACTGCCTGCCGTTGGTTGAAAGGTTCGGAGGAATTAGCTAGAGCATCCTTCAGAGCTGGTTGGATTTTCTGGGTAATTTCTGGCATGATTTCCCGACCACGTTTGGCTGAGGCTCCCAGAGAGGGGCTGGAAGAGTTCAGAGGCGAGGAAGGACGCGATCTCGCCCCCATCACACACAGGGGCTGTCTGCTTTGTGCCTCCTCCCCGCTCCCGCGTGGGCAGCTGCCATGGTAAAGAGTGTGGTGGGTGTATTTCTTTCAGCCTTGCAAGCGCTTAAACATATGGAACTGTACTTGGTAAGAGTCAGCACAAATCCCCCAGCTTGGCGACTAGGGGGCCCCTATTATTCAAGCCACTTTTGTGCCTGCTCTGGCTTTGCAAATCAGCGGCGCTTTACTGTCCCTGCTGGGGAAAATGGACGCGCCTTGCTCCATTGGCCCATTATGCTCAGGGTCTATAAAGTCAGGGTGGGTGGAGAGCCCCCGACAGAGGGTCCTTGTGAGTGGCAGAGCCTGCTAGTTGGAGGTGGGGGGAGACTTTGGCTTCAAGGCAGAGATGCTCTTAGCCGTGCCTGGCACCTTGGCGTGGTGTGTGGTGTATTTCTTTCTCGTTACAACAGTGATGTGTGTGTGGGGTGCCCATGGGTGGTGTTTCTTTTCAGAGAGGTGGCACTGGGGTTGGCGGGGAGCCGTGTACCAATGCTGTCGCCTCCCCCCGGGTGATTTAATGGCCGGACCGTGGAGGTTCCCAGAGTAAATCATTTCGTCCCCGCCCCGCCCCCGCCCTGGATGCAGGGAACTTGGGAGGCATGAGGCTTCTGCATGAGCTGCGATGCTTGAAGCCAGTAATGAGCGTGGTGGTTGCCATGGTCCAAGGGAGCACAAGAAAGCCCTCGCTTGTGGGTGGGTGTGAAGTCGGGGAGGGTGGTCTCTGGGTCAGCAAAGCCTTTGCAGCGGCCTTGTGCCCCCTGCGTTGTGTGCGGATGGGCACCTCCTTTCTACTCTCCTGACTCAGAAGTTGAATGGGGATGGAGAGGGTGCATTTCCCTTCGAAGAGACGGAATTCAGCAGATACATCGCCTCCCGTCACCGTGGGGAGACGGAGGCACCCTGGCACGAGAGGCAGCATCATGGGGTGGTCGTGGTACCACCACCTCTTCCCCAGAGTAAATGAGTGGACTTGGAGAGCAAGACGTGTCTTAAAGCATCTCCTCCAACAGCTCCCCCTGCAGGTGGCAGAGGAGACTCGGGGATGGGAAGTGACTCGCTCAGGGTCACACCGTGAATTGGTGTCAGATTGGGGCTCGTGGCTCTCACAATTTCTCCGTTTTTTAAAAACTCCTTGCCCAGGACTTTCTCACCCTACATAGTGGAGCCTTTCTGGTCAAGGAGTTCTACTGTCTGGTCCTTTAGAGGACTGTGACTTCATTTAAGGAGCCCGAGGTCAAGAGACAGACAGCCACTGGGGGTGGCTAAAATAGCAAATGTCAACTCAGAAAGGCAGGTAGCAAATCATCACGATGATGATGATGATGGTGATGTGATGGTGATGATGGTGGTGATGATGGTGATGTGATAGTGATGTGATGGTGATGGTGATGATGATGGTGATGGTGATGATGATGGTGATGATGATGGTGATGTGATGGTGACGATGGTGATGTGATAGTGATGGTGATGTGATAGTGATGGTGATGATGGTGGTGATGATGGTGATGTGGTAGTGATGTGATGATGGTGATGTGGTAGTGATGTGATGATGGTGATGATGATGGTGATGTGATGGTGATGATGGTGATGATGGTGATATGATAGTGATGTGATGGTGACGATGGTGGTGATGATGGTGATGTGATGGTGATGTGATGGTGATGATGATGGTGATGTGATGATGGTGATGTGATGATGGTGATGATGGTGATGATGGTGATGATGGTGATGTGATGGTGATGTGATGGTGATGATGGTGATGTGATGGTAATCATGATGATGATGGTGATGATGGTTATGGTGATGATGATGGTGATGATGGTGATGTGATGGTGATGATGGTGATGTGATGGTAATCATGATGATGATGGTGATGATGGTTATGGTGATGATGGTGATGTGATGATGGTGATGATGGTGATGGTGGTGATGATGGTGATGTGATGGTGATGATGGTGGTGATGATGGTGATATGATAGTGATGTGATGGTGATGATGGTGGTGATGATGGTGATGTGATGGTGATGTGATGGTAATGGTGATGGTGATGATGGTGATGATGATGATGATGATGGTGATGTGATGGTGATGATTGATGGTGATGATGGTGATGTGATGACGGTGATGATGATGGTGATGTGATGATGGTGATGTGATGATGATGATGGTGGTGGTGATGTGATGGTGATGATGATGTGATGGTGATGATGATGGTGATGGGATGTTGATGGGATGATGGTGGTGATGGTGATGGGATGATGGGGTGATGATGGACATGCATGCTTCTGAAGTTACTCCCTGTGTTGTGGGCACCATCCCAGGCATTTCCTTGTATGAACAGGGTGAAATACTCACCACTCTGGCAAATGGACACCCTCACTATTCACAGTTTACAGATGAGGATATTGAGGTCCAGAGATGCCAAGTAACTTGCCTGAGGTCACACAGGGTCAGGATTCCAGCCCAGGTGCTGGTCTGTGCCTGACGCACCACCTCACAGCCAGATTCCCCTCCACAGCCTTGCGCAGAACTGTGTGGACAGACTCCTGGACAAGCCAGACTGACGTTCCAAGATGGTGGGTGGTTACTGAGTCCCTTTCACTTCCTTTCTGCTCTCTCTTTGCAACAGATACAACTATAAATGTGAGCTAAGGTTTCCAGCCGTAGAAATCAAACAGATTGGAGTCAGCTCTGCAGGCAACTAGGAGTCCTTTGAGTTCTGTGCCCCCGAGGGATTAGGCGGTTACGATAAAGGGTGAGACTTTGGCAGGCAGACACCCCCCTCCTTTCCATGTGGTCTCCTGCGCTGGTTCTCCCACGTCAGTGAGGCTCAGAATCAGAAGCAACATTGCAACTAACCCCGATCTACACACACTGTGCGTTCTAAGCCCTTTGCTGATTTTACTTCGTTGAGTCCTCAGTGGCTCCCGTGGGGTAAGGACTTGTGTTTGCCCCATTTTACAGATGAGGAAACTGAGGCCCATAGAGGCGCCATGACCTGTCAAGGTCACACGGGCACAAAGGGATGGGCCGTGGATGTGAACCCGCAGTGTAACCGTCTCAGAGTCAGGGCTCTTTGCTGCTACCTTCTCTACGTTTGTAGGCACTGAGTTTTTGTGGGCAGCTTATGGATTCTGAGACTAATTTGGGTCCAGGGATGTGTTTCAAGTTGTGGGCAGAGCTGGGTCTTTTTTGAGAAACTGTTTTGGGGAATTTTGTCCCCTCTAAAGTCAGCTTGGAGTCCAGGGGTGCATCAGCAAGGAGGGGTTTGGTGTTTTTTTTTTGGTCCAAAATATTGTTTTATTAACACTTGATGTTTTCTAGGATTTAAAAGTTTATTTTTAAATTATTTTTGAAAATTTATTTATTTATTTTTGGCTGCATTGCGTCTTCGTTGCTGCGTGCGGGCTTTCTCTAGTTGCGGCGATCGGGGGCTACTCTTCCTTGCAGTGCACGGGCTTCTCACTGCAGTGGCTTCTCGTTGCGGAGTGTGGGCTCTAGGCACGTGGGCTTCAGTAGTTGCAGCACGCAGGCTCAGTAGTTGTGGCGCGCGGGCTCTAGAGCACAGGCTTAGTAGTTGTGGTGCACGGGCTTAGTTGCTTTGCAACATGTGGGATCTTCCCAGACCAGGGCTCGAACCCGTGTCCCCTGCTTTGGCAGGCGGATTCTTAACCACTGCGCCACCAGGGAAGCCCCAGTAGTACGTAATTTTTTAAAATTTAAATTTTAAAATTTAAATTGAAGTATAGTTGATTTACAGTGTTGTGTTAGTTTCAGATGTACAGCAAAGTTATACCGTATATGTATATGGTGTATATATGTATATTCTTTTCCCTTACAGGTTATTACAAAATATTGAGTATAGTTCCCTCTGCTATACAGTAGGTCCTTGTTGGTTATCTGTTTTATGTATAGTCGTGTGTATCTGCTAATCCCAAACTCCTATTTTATCCCTCCCCCTCAACCCACTCCCCTTTAGTAACCACAAGTTTGTTTGCTATGTCTGTGGGTCTATTTCTGTTTTATAAATAAGTTCATTTGTATCATTTTTTAAAAGAATCCACGTACAAATGATCTCATATGATATTTGTCTTTCTCTGTGTGGCTTACTTCACTTAGTATGATCATCTCTAGGTCCATCCAGGGCTTGCTGTTTTGGGAAATTAAACCGATGTGGAAGGCTGCTGGCTGCCTTTGGGACATGTCTGGCTTGAGGGCTTCTCAGTTGCCAACATTTAAAAAGCGGGAGATGTCAGTATCACCAGCCAGGTTTCTGGCTTATCTTGAGAAATTGGGAGATCTGATCTAACCCCTTCTAGCCCCTTGGCCCCTCCAAGACTCAGTTTTCCCATCTGTAGAATGGGCCCTGTCTTAGTCCATCCAGGCTGCTATAACAAAGTACCACAGGCTGGGTAGATTATAAACAACAGACATTTATCCCTTACAGTTCTGGAGGCTGGGAAGTCCAAGATCATGGCGCCAGCATGGTTACATTCTGATGAGAACCCTCTTCTTGGTTCATAGATGCCCGTCTTCTCATTGTGTCCTCACTTGATGGAAGGGGTGAGGGAGCTCTCTGGGGCCTCTTTTATAAAGACACTGATCCCATCAAGAGACTCCATCCTCATGGCCTAATCATCTCCCAAAGGCCCCACCTCCTAACAGCATCACATTGGGGGTCACCTTTCCACTTATGAATTTTGGGGGGACACAAGCATTCCGTCTACAGCAGGCCCTGACCCCCTGCTGATCTCATCACAAGGTTGGGAGACACCAGCCGGGTGACACCTGCTGGTGAGAGGGGTGCTGTCCAGCGGGGCCTGCGGTTTCTCAGGAGGGAGGGCAGGCAGGAAGGGAGGGGCTGATGAGCTCTTCTCTGCATGAGTCAGACCTGTAAAGAGAAGGATAAACGGCCCCTCTGCTGCCTACCAAGTGGTTTCTCACTTCAGGATTTCCCTGGATTCTTCCCTGTCGCCCAGGGAGAGGTTAAGGGCTCCGATGTCTTCCCAGATGGGAGCACCGAGATTCAGAGGAATTCAGGGACTTGCTCAAGACCACACAGGCCGTGAGTAGCAAGGCGGGGCCTCCTCCCCAAAGTCTCTGACTCCTGTCTCTCCTGCCCCTAAGGCACCTCCTTGTCCTGGAGTTTTGCTTCAGTTTTCCCACCCTCAGGCTTAGGTGCCTGTGACCTCAGGGGCTTGCCTTATAGGGCAAGTTTGGTGTGACGGAGCGAGGGATAGGAAGCCAGCAAATACATAAGCAGGAAAGTCTCAGACAGTAATTTACACTCTTCATACTCAATACAAAGCAATCTGATGGGGAAGGTCTAGGTGATCCAGGTAGACTTCTTGGAGAAGGTGGCCTTTATCTTATCTGAGACCTAAATGTGATCAGACCAGAGCCAGCCCAGAAAAGGGTGTCCCAGGCAGGAGGAATTTGAATCCTTGCAAGGTTCTTTGCACAGTGCCTGGCACACGGCATGTGATCAAGAGATCCCAGCTCACTCACTCACTCATTCATTCATTCATTCATTCATTCAACAGGCATGTATTAATCAGTGCTCAGCACTAGGGACACAACAGGGAACAGAAGAGACCTATCCCCCATTCTGAGGAGCTGTCATTCTGGTAGAGCGAGACATTCATAAAACACTGGACAAACAAATACATAATTTAATGTCAGGTGGTGATAGCGCCACCGGGAGAAATAAAGCAGGGTCACTCGTTGTCACTTTTATCCTCCATCTGGGTGCTTGTTTTGCTTCTTCCTGGAAACTCAGGGGCAGGATGGACCCCTGATGCCCCATCTCTGCCAAGGGAAGGCGGGAAAGGAGCCCAGGTTCTTTGGAGTGGAATCCCATCATCTCCTCTTGTTCATCCTGCCTGGGGCCGCAGTTGGTGTGCGCAGAACCCCTCCCCCCCACCGCCGCCCCCTCGACACGTGACTCCTGAACCCATCAATACCCTCTCCTTATGTTTCGGTCCCAAAATAGTTACATAAAAAAAATCAATAGAGTCCAGTTGGATTTGCTGTATTTTATTACTGAGGGGGATGGAGAGTCTAGAATTGCCCGGCGCTTCTGAGCCCGGCTGTTTTGCGGTGTTAACCTAAATTAACCTGTTGGGGGACCTAACTCACCATGGCTGCGCTTCAGAGCCCAGGATTCAGCGCCTTGGAAGGGTGACTCAGTAAATACTGCATCTCTGATGTCTGCTTTGTGCTTGGAATGCCTCCCACCAGGACTGTTAGTGCATCAGAGCAAATGGACACATAAAAATGCTGCTGTGGCTGCAGCCCTGGCTCGTGGGGCTGACTCTGTGGGCCTGCTGGAGGGTCCTGGTTTTCTTTCCAGAACTCTGGAGTGCCACACTGGCCCTGCCCGGTCTCCTGGCTCTCAGAATCCGTGGCTCCCTTTGTTTGCCCGGTTCTCTCCGTGCTGTGTACTTGTCGATGGGTTTGTATCCTTGGATTGCTATGTTCCTCTGCATTTGTGCCATCTGCTGCTGCAGGCTCTCCCGGGTGAGCTGATGGGGCCAGGTGAGTGGGGATGGGAACACCGGGGCAGAGAGATGAGGATGCTGTGGCAAGTGAAGCCGTGGCCCGGTGGGAGGGGACCTTGTTTTCCTGCAGTCTGCTCCGAAGGCGGCAGGGGGAGTGGAAGGGGTGGGGCATGGTGTAGATGGAAAATGTTGTTTTGCCAGAAAAAGTTGTTTCTAGGGTGGCAGTGCAGCGGAACTTTCCAGGCCAGTGGAGAGCTGCTGGCTGCCTTTGGGCCATATCTGGTCTGCAGGCTTCTCTTGTTAGTTACCGGCATCTAAAAAGTGGGCGATGTCAGTATCCAGGTTTCTGGCTTCTCTCAACAGATTGGAAGATCTGGGAGTGCTGGTGTGGCTCCTTAACCTCTCTTGAGACTCAGTTTCCTCATCTGTAAAATGGACCCTGCATCCCCTGCTGGTGATCTTCAAAACCTCATCCCAGTCTGCTTCCTTCCTTCATTCTGCGTTAGTTCACTGACACGTGTTTTCTTGTGCACCTGTGCTGTGACAGGCATTGTACTTGGAGCTGGTGATACAGCAGGAACAAGACAGGCAAAGGCCCCTGTCCTTGTGGGGTTAGCATTAAGGCGCAGGGAGACAGAGACCGAAATAGCTAAATAACTAAAATACACTGTTTATTAAATGGTCATAAGTGCTTTGGAGGAGCATGAAGCGGGGGAGCAGACAGGGAGCGCTGGGCGGGGGGGATGTTTTGCCATTTTAAATAGCAGGTGTCACTCAGCAAGGTGACATTTGAGCAAAGACCTAAAGAGGTGAGGGAGCCAGCCAGGGGGCTATCGGAGAGAAGAGCGTTCCAAGCAGAGGGAATAGCCAGTGCAAAGGCCCTGAGGTGGGAAGGTGCTTGGCAGGTTCAAGGACAGCAAGGAGACCAGTGAGGTTGGGCTGAGTAGTAGATGAGGTTAGGGACCAGAGCCTGATAAGGACTGTGGCTTTTGCTCCGAGTGAGGTGGGAGCCATTGGCAGGTTTGAGCAGAGGAGATGGTGCTCTCACTCGTGGGAGCAGAAGCAGGGGGAGCCCCAAGGGGCTACTCAATAGTCCAGGCAGGGATGATGGGGGCTTGGATCAGAGTGGCAGCTGGAGAGGAGGTGAGAAGTGGTGAGATTTGGGGTGTAGTTTGAAAGTTGCACTATGGGGTTTGCTGATTGATAGATCCGTTCAATAAATATTTATTGGGAACCAGCTATCTGCCTACCCCTGTATTGATTTGGGGGCCAAATCAATATTTGTTAGTGGTGGAATTAGCAAACAGAACTTATACCTGTGAGTTGGTCTTTTGCCTTTTATGTACTCGTCCCAACAGCTCTGGGGAGAAGGTTGGGATGCATGAGCCCGTGTTCCTGCATCTGTGAGATGGACATAGCGACATCATTAAGGAGAGTAAAGTTAAGAGGATCCAATGAGACAACAGATGCAAATGCTTCTTAGCAAGTACCCAGCACATACTAAGTGCTCAATAAATGGGGGCAATTATTAATAATGTTGGTAGGACAGTTGAGGAAACCAGGGCTCAGATGTACTATTTGCCCCTGTAAATACATGGAGGAGGAGGTTGGATCTGAGCTGTGACCTATCAGATTTAGCTTGGGGTTCATTTTTCTTGCTGGAACCACTAATATTCTAAGAAAAAAATTCCTCCTGTCTTCGTGATGTGATTATTCTGGCATAATTTTTTATTGTTAGGTTGCCAGTGCAGGTGTACTTGCTTTATTTAATAGATGTGTAGGTGAAAAGTTGTGTGTCAATCAAATTCTATTTTCTCCATCCAATTCCACAACCGTTGAGAGATGTGTAAATTCCATCTGACCCTGTGCTGGCCTTGGCTCCTGTGTTGTTGCTTGTTATTTTCTGTACCCATTAAATCAGGCATCACCAGGCTATGGACCATGGACCAAATCCAGCCCTCAACCCGTTTGTGTAAATAAAGTTTTATTGCAACACAGCTATGCCTGTTTGTTTACTTAATGTCTGTGGGTGCTTTCTCACAACAAGGGCAGGGTTGGGTAGTTGTGACAGATCCTGTGGCCTGCAAAGCCTAAATAAATTACCTACTATCTGGCTCTTTTAAAGACAAAGTTTGCCTTAAATGGTCAAGCAATGGTCATGTAAATGTGTGTTTATACCACTCTATGGTCAAGACAAGTACCTGCTTTTAATGTCAAAAAAATTATCCAGCTCGTCTGAACGAGAAGAATTGTGGGTTTGGTATCCCTTGGTTAAAAAAGAAAAACATATTGATTGAAGGTTGCCATCAATTCAGTAATGCTCTTGAACGAGTGGGTTTTGGTAGCATTTATGTAGCGTTTTAAAAATAGTAGCACGTGTGTGGGAGATAGTTTTTACTCTGCAGGCAAAGCTCCATGGCTCACAGCTCAGAAGACCCCTTGGAGGGATGCTGCTGGAGGGAACTAGTATTAAAGGAACCTACTGCGTAGTTATTTTATACTCAGAATGACTCCAATCAGTGGATCTCTTTTATGACCTTGTGTTTTTTCCTATTTGGTTGTTTTAAAGATGAACGTAGCCTTCTCTATTTTATCTGTGACGCCCAAGTCTGTGATATTTTAAGTTTCCAACTTTAAGATTTTAAGTGCACTCATGGAGGTGATGTGTCAAATGCAAAGTATGTCCATGGATTCAATCTGGATTCTCACAGTTGCAAGGGACAAAATGGGGAATTGACTAGTCCCCGAAGGTGGGAAGCTTAAGGAGGAAACAGCTTCAGGCATGGCTGGATCCAGGGGCTTACTCTCCTGATGAGAACTTCTGCTCTCACTCTGTCTCTTGGTTCTCTTTTCCCCTGTGTTCACCTAATTCTCAGACAGGCTGTCTCCACCTTATGGCAAAGTTGGCCACAGTTGGCTCTAGACATTTCTCTGACCAGCAGAAATCAAATGTCTCTTTCTTAATTGTCCAGCAGAAATCAAGTGTCTCTTTCTTAATTGTCCCAACAAGAATCCCAGGACTGACTTTTACTGGACTAGTGTGGGTTGTGTGCTGACCTCTCAACTAGAGACGGTGGCTGTGGGGATGGAATCCTGCAGCTGATCAGTCACACTTAAGTGTCTCTGGAGCTGGAACTGGAAGCAGCTTGCCGGAGAGATAGGCAAGGGATGACTTCCCAGAGGAAAATCTGAGTGCTTCCAGCAGAAGGAAGAAAATTTTACTGCGACAGGCTACCAGGTGAGGTGGGGATCCCCGCCCCCCCGCTCCAGGTCAGGAGAGCCCTCATGCCTGGATCGACACCTCTGGCGCCCCTCCCCCAAGGAGCCAACACTCACCCCTCCCCTCCCGCCCTTTTGTGGGTTCTCTCTTGGCTGCTGTCCAATCTCCTGGGGCTTCTGTTTTGTACACGTGACCTCTGATCCACTCCAGTGATCTCACACATGTCTGAGTTGCTTTGGTTGAAAACATGGACTATTTGGAATGTAATCTAATATATATGAAAAGAGAACTTGATCTGTGACCCAGCAGTCTCACTTCTGGGAAACCTATGTTTTCTAGAAATAAAAGCACCCCTGGTAAGGTTGTCTGTTGACGGATATTTATAGCAGCATTGTCTGTGGTGGTAAAAAAGAGAAAAAAACCCTAACTTTTCATCAGTAAAGTAGTTCTGGACTAAATGGTGGTATTTCCATGCTTGGACCACCAGGTAGCTGTTAAAAACAGTGGGTTGGACACCCCTTGTCCTGGAGGGGTGACCGGGGCTTATTGTCAAGGAGAAAAGTGAGTAGCAGGGTAACTTACCCTGTGCAATGCCATTTTTATATAAACAGCCAACCAAAAGTCTCCTATGTGTATAAAATAGCTATATGTATATAGTGCTTTCTGTGTGCCAGCCACAGTTCTAATATAGCTACATATGTTCTCAACAAGCCTGGGAGGTGTGTGGGTATTATTATTATACCCATTTTAAAGAAGGGGAAGTAGAGGCACTGAGAGGTTAATGCTATATAGCTAACGAGTGGGGGAGCTGGGGTTTTAATCCAGGTAGTTTGGATCTTAACCCTCACTCTATGCTGCCTCTTACACTGCCCACCCCAGCTGCATCCCTTCACACACATGCCTTTATATTATTTTATTAGTGTGGAGAAAGGTGTGGCTTTACTACTGACCTCAGTGAAGGAATGAAGTGGGTGGTACTGGTGGGGTGGTGGGAAGGGAGTTGGTGGGGGCTTAAAGGGAGGAAACCAGGAACGTTTGAGACATTTCAGTCACAACAATGCTGATTTTTAAGTAGAGAGCCCAGTTCTTTCTCTTAGGGTTTCTGGGTCCCTATTGGGGCTGGTGAGAATGCCTTAGTGGGGACCCTCTGAATTTGCTGCTGTGCTTTGCTGGTGCGGGGGGCTAAAGTGCATGGAACTCAGACCCAGGAGGGGTGCTGCTTGGTGTTTCACTGGGAGAAAGGAAGACTGGATGTGGTGTGATGGGCATATTTGTTGAAAATGGGCTCATCAGTGAAAGATAGAGAAGTAAGATAGTGATGGCTTGGGAATTCCTTGATGGTCCAGTGATTAGGACTCCGTGCTTTCACTGCTGAGAGCCCGGGTTCAATCCCTGGTCAGGGAACTAAGATCCCAAAAGCTGCACGGTGCGGCCAAAAAAAAAAAAAAAAAAAAAAGTGATGGCTTAAAAAGTAGGAGTTTATTTCTCTCCCAAGTCAGATTCTAGAGCTCAGAAGCCTAGGTTGTCTCTGTTCCGTGAAATCCTCTTGGACCCGTGCTTGCTTTTACCATTTCAAGGTTGAGGTCTTTGTCCTCATGATCTAAATTGGCAGCTACCGGTGCAGCCATCTCATCTTCATTCTAGGCACCAGGATTGGGGTGCAGATAAAGAAAGGGTAAAGGATATGCATCAGTTGTCTTTTACAGAAGAGTCCTAGAAGCAGCCCTGTGATGTTTCCACTTATATCCTATTGGTTGCGACTAAGTCACATGGCCACATCTAGTTGCAAGAGAATCTGGGAAATGCAGTCTTTTTTAAATTAATTAATTAATTAATTAATTATATTTTTAAAATTTTTATTTATTTTTGGCTGCATTGGGTCTTTGTTGCTACGCGGGCTTTCTCTAGTTGCCGCGAGCAGGGGCTACTCTTCATTGCGGTGCGCGGGCTTCTCATTGCGGTGTCTTCTCTTGTTGTGGAGCACGGGCTCTAGGTGCGCGGGCTTCAGTAGTTGTGGCACGTAGGCTCAGTAGTTGTGGCTCGCGGGCTCTAGAGCACAGGCTCAGTAGTTATGGAGCACGGGCTTAGTTGCTCCGCGGCATGTGGGATCTTCCCGGACCAGGGCTCGAACCCGTGTCCCCTGCGTTGGCAGGCAAATTCTTAACCACTGCGCCACCAGGGAAGCCCTGAAATGCAGTCTTAATTTGAAGTTGCTAAAAATCAAAAGTTCTGTTACTCTGGAAAAAGGAGAGAATGGATATTGGGGGGATAATTAGTAGTTGGTGATGAATACCCTACCGGGGATAGCACGGCATTTGAAGAGAAGGTGTAAACAGTCAGGATCTTTTATAATCATACTGTGTGTGTGTGTGTGTGTGTGTGTGTGTGTGTGTGATTTTATTCCGCCTCCTAAGGTGGGAACCTGGGAAATACAGTCTTTCTGAGTGAAAGTTTGGTGACTGCATAACATTATCTCTGTCAAAGATGTGAAAGTGGGGACTTCCCTGGTGGCTCAGTGGTTAAGAATCCGCCTGCCAACGCAGGGGACACGAGTTTGATCCCTGGTCTGGGAAGATCCCACATGCTGCAGAGCAGCTAAGCCCGTGCACCACAACTGCTGAGCCTGTACTCTAGATCCCGTGAGCCACAACTACTGAGCCCATGTGCCACGACTACTGAAGCCCACCCGCCTAGAGCCCGTGCTCCACAACAAGAGAAGCCACCGCAATGAGAAGCCCGTGCACTGCAATGAAGAGTAGCCCCCGCTCGCCACAACTAGAGAAAGCCTGCGCGCAGCAACAAAGACCCAATGCAACCAAAAATAAATAAATAAAGAAAGAAAATGATGTGAAAGTGGTTTAAAAAATATGAGAGATAAGTCTGAAGTCCCTTTCGAACAATTTCTTATCTTTCCAAATGGTAACTACTCTTTATCAGTTTGCTGTGTATTTTTCCTTGTAGGAAATATATATATATATATATATATATATATATATATATATATATAAAATATAATGTTTTAAATTTGCTTTTAATAGTATACATCGTGTCTGTTCCCCAATATCCATGTACATATAGAACTATCTTATTTTTTTGTTTATTTATTTTATTTTTGGCTGTGTCAGGTCTTAGTTGCAGCACACGGGATCTTTGTTGTGGCATGCGGGATCCTCTGCTGTGGCACATAGGCTCCAGAGCACGTGGGGTCTGTAGTTGTGGCAGTGGGCTCTCTAGTTGTGGCCCGGGTGCTCAGTAGTCGTGGCTCGCGGGCTTAGTTGCCCCACAAAATGTGGGACCTTAGTTCCCCGACCAGGGATCGAACCCACGTCCCCTGCATTGGAAGGTGGATTCTTAACCACTGGACCACCAGGGAACTCCCTAGAACTATCTTATTTTTTTGAATTACTGCGTGGTATTCCATGGCAGGGAAATATCAAGGTGTATTTAGTGATTTCCCACTGCCTCAGAAGATGGAGGATTTCCCAAACATAGAAAGGAGGTTTAGAAAGATTTGCAAATAGCCATCCTGCCCAGCAGGAACACTGTGCAGAAATCAGCATCCAACCAGGATCTGCAGACATTTGAGGAAAGACAGGGTGTGACTGAGTGATAGTGGATGAAAGAACTGACCCTTGAAGAAGTGGAGTTAACAGAGAAACGGGGATGAGGAGGGCTGGTTCTTAGAACCCAGGCCCCTTGCCAAGAGCTGCAGCTCCCTGATGGCAAGGACTTGCCGATGCTGCCCAAGGCTCCGTTCCCAGTGGTTCCAGCTGTGGATGATCCCCAAAGGACTCGGAGTACCAGCCCATCTACTCATGGCATTTCTCTAGCTTCCGGAAGCTTCAGTCTTAGAAGAGAGACATCTTCTGTTCCCCAGTCTGTGCCTCCATAGCACTTACCACAAACACATTTCTTTCTAATGCAAAAGGCTCTTTAGGGAGCACCATGAATTTACGATGAATCTTTAATTTCCCTGTGATATTTTTTTCTCCTTCCACCCACTCTCCCCTCCACGCCCAGCCCAGTTAAAGTGTTTTTCTCTTAAATTTATGGGCTGAGCTGTTAAGAGGGTCTGTATATTTCAAGAGGAAAAGTGTTGGGGGCGGAGGTTTTGGCCGTACTCTTTGCACCAGCTTCACTCACACACGCTCCAAAGTGGCCTCATATTCCTACCTGATCAGTTTGCCTGTCATCTCAGGTCATTATGTAAGGGCGACTAAATTCTGCTTCTCTTCATTGTCACGTGGAGGACGACATGAGGGAGGAAGCTGCTGGAATTTCTTTTTCAATCTTTCCCATCCTGCAAGGTTCCCTACCTCCTCTTATTCCCCATCTTTTTTTTTTTTTTAATATTTATTTATTTGGTTGTGCCGGGTCTTAGTTGCGGCAGGCAGTCTCCTTAGTTGCGGCTCCAGGCCTCCTTGGTTGCATCACGTGGTCCCCATCTTTCCTTGTGAAAGTTTTTAATAAGTGTTTTAGTGAGGGAATGAACTTCTATAGCATCTCCTGTCAACATTCTATCTCTCACTGCTTGGTTAGATATGCTTTGCTCCTCTGGCTGCTCTCGCAAACTGTTTCAAGCAGATCTCTGAAATTAAGGGCATGAACTCAGGTGGCAGACTGCTTGAGTTCAAATTCCAGCTCCACCACTTGCCGGCTCTGTGACCTTGGGTGAGTTACTTAACCTCTCTGTGCCATAGCATGTTCATCTGTGAAAGGGGGAAAGTAGGAGCTCCTACTCTTTGGGATGTTGTCAGGATTAAGGGAGGTGTTGTATAAGAATTCAACACAGTGCTTAAATCCACATGGGTCTGTAATAAACGTTAGCCCTTTTCAATCCTCTTCTCCAGCCATTGAGTGTTTAGTTGAACACCTACTATGTGCCCTGGTGCTCATTTTTGTGGTTTTTCTCATCTCTTCCACATCACTTCATACCAGATCTTGCGGTATGATAGTGGTTGACTGCTGTTTTTTTTACCTTTTTCTGAGAATAACACCCTGATTTTATTTTGGGGAACCGCTGTTCCCCTGCTTTGTGGTCTGGGTATTGCTGACTTTCTCCTCCTCCTCCACGGGTGGGCTCATGACTTGTGCCTGACCAATCAGAACAGCTCATCTCCTAGGCTTCAAGGATTGGCTCAGGCTTGGGCACATGACCCAAGCTGGGCCAATGAGAGCCAGCTCTGGGATGTTTGTTGCAAGCACGGGGAGGGGTGGGGGAGGGCTTTCTTTTCTGTTGCAGTTGCTAAGCTGGGAGGATGGGAGCCTGAATGTAGCAGTTATTATTGCTGTGTAACAAATTGCCACAAACTGATGGCTTAAAACAACCCACGTGTATCATTTCACAGTTTCTGTGGGTCAGGAGTCCAAGCACAGGTTAGCTCTGCTTCTGGATCTCTCACAAGGCAGCATTCAGGGTGTTAGCCAGGGTTGGGCTCCCATCTGAAGTCTGGACCAGGGAAGAGCCTTCTTCTGTGCTTACGTGATTGTTGGCAGGATTCAGTTTTTGTGGGCTCTTAGACTGAGGGCCTTGGCTTTTTTGACACGTGGTCCTCTCCATATGGAAGAGAGTGGCTTCACCAAAGGCACTAAGTGACAGTCTCTTGTGACCTAATCACAGAAGTGATCGCCCTTCCACACTGAGGTATGATATTGCTCAGAAGGAATTTACTCAAGGGGAGGGGACCACGCAAAGCCATGAATGCCATCAGGTGGAGAATACTGGAGATCATTTTAGAAGCCACCTACCAGGGAATTCCCTGGCGGTCCGGTGGTAAGGACGCTCCGCTTGCGCTGCAGGGGGCCTGGGGTCGATCCCTGGTTGGTCCGAGAACTCAGATTCCTCAAGCCGCGCAGTGCGGTGCGAAGAAAAAAAAAAAAAAAAAAAGGCAGCTACCTACCATTCTGGATCTGTGTGAGAATGAAGCAACACGGGGGAAAACAGCCGAGAGGGGGAGAGTTTCCTTGTGACCATACTGGAGTACCCAAAAGTAGCTGCTTCTGGTAAGAGCTTTATCTTGAATTTCCCCAGTACAAGACCCAATACATTATTTTTCCCCTTAAGCTACTTTGAGTTGGGTTTCTGTCACTTGCAAGTGTCCCGATGAAGTCCTGTGAAGGCTTCTCACACTCCCTTGCCTGGCAGTGACTGCTCCTGCTTGGAAAGCCTTTGGCATTCTGTGTGCTTGACTAAAATCTAGAAAATGTCACATGCCTTATCTCTCCTTTAGGCTGAGCTCATGGAGGGCAGAGTTGCGTGAGTTTTTTTGACCCCTCTTTCTTGCTTTAATGCTGTCAGACACAGCGGATGCCATCTGCCAGTAATTACCAGTATGAGAGGCTCCTCCTCCCCCTCCCCCTTCCCCTGCCAATCAGAAATGTCTCAACAATGATCTCAGTCGTCCTGCACCTGGCTTAGGGTTGGGATCCTGGGTGTCAGAGGCGAAAACATCTCTGATGCTACCCGCCAGAGGCAGCGCACATCTGCACACAGAAATCGCAGTGAGAGTGTGAATTTCACAGCGTTGGGTGGGTCATCCTAACATAAAGGACAAGTCACAAGCAATAGAACTGATCAGAGGTTGCGCTTGGCTGATTCCCTTAACATTTTAGATTTTAACTGATGGCTTTTATGATGACCCTGTGCGAACTTTGATACCAACACATTTCTTTTTTTAATTCAAAAAATTTAAAAAAATTGAAGTATAGTTGATTTACAATGTTGTGTAATCTCTGCCGTACAGCAAAGTGACTCACTTTTACACATATATACATTTTTTAAAAAAGATTCTTTTCCGTTATGGTTTCCCAGGAGATTGGATATAGTTCCCTGTGCTATACAGTAGGACCTTGTTGTTTATCCATTCTAAATAGAATAGTTTGCATCTAGCAACCCCAAATTCCCAGTCCATCCTTCTCTCCGCCCTCACCCTTGGCAGCCACAAGTCTGATCTCTATGTCTGTGAGACTGTTTCTGTTTTATAGGTAGGTTCATTTGTGCCATATTTTAGATTCCACATGTAAGTGATATAATATGGTATTTGTCTTTCTGACTTACTTCACTTAGTATGATAATCTCTAGTTGCATCCATGTTGCTGCAAATGACATTATTTTGTTCTTTTGTATGGCTGAGTAATATTCCATTGTATATATGTACCACATCTTATTTATCCATTCATGTGTCGATGGACATTTAGGTTGTTTCCATGCTTTGGCTATTGTGAATAGCGCTGCTACCAACATATTTCTTTAGTGATAGGATTTTATAATTTTTCTAGGGTTAGTAGAATTTTCTTGCATAGCCAGAATGTATGATCTCCTATTGGATGCCAATATATAAAAAATACATGCTTTTTCCACAAAACCATTTTAATATGCTTTTCATTACTGTATTCAGTCCATTGCAACGACCCAACCTCGGAAGTCATTCAGGGTCACATCCAAGTGCATTTTATTCACTGGAGGCCAGCCATAATCAAGGGGAGGGGAACCTGACTCGCCCTCGTGATCGGAAGAGTGTCATAGAATTTGCAGATATATTTTAAAGCCATCACAAGTGCTTTGGAGAAAGATGGCTGCAGGCAGAGGGGCCTCAACAAGGATTAAAAAGTGAATCGTCTAACAGACCTCTGACCAGTGATGGATGATGAGCGACCTCTGCTCAGTGATGAGTCTGACTAATGAAGGAGTGATGGGGTGGGGAGAGAGGAACGTCTTGGCTCCTGGATTCAGGAAGGCTGTGCTGTGATTGGTGGGATGGAGGGTGGGACTGCCTGAACCCCCAGCTGGGAGGCAGTGGACCTGGTTCCCTTTCGCCTTAGTTTTTCTTTTTCTTTTTTTTTAAAGGAAGTATGTATGTATGTATGTATGTATGTATGTATGTATGTATGTGGCTGTGTTGCGTGGCATGTGGGATCTTGGCTCTCCAAGCAGGGATCCATCCAATGCCCCCTGCAGTGGAAGCGTGGAGTCTTAACCACTGGACCGCCAGGGATGTCCTCCTCTTAGTTTTTCTTGCTGTAATAATGTCCTGCTGGTCTTCCTCAGAGGCACCAGATGCCCTGAGCCCTTTTCTGGTGATGTGCCTCGGGGGCCTATGATTTAAACGTGATCCCTTATAGCCTCTGGCCTGACTCCTGGTCAGCAGATTTGGTGCGGGGTCCTCCACCACGGAGCCACTAGCCACAGCTGCAGCGGCCTTGTGTACAGTATATCCTGGCGGTGGCTTTGGTACCCAGATATTTCTTCTCCACCTGCCTCTGTCTCCCTCTTTATTCATTTGCTCATTCACTCCTTTCAAAGGGATTCTTTGGGAGTTCTTAGCATTCCCCGATGGTGGCGGGGCTATACCTTCCTCAGTGGGAGAGGCTTGAAATGGAATATTAATTTCACCTGGGGCTCCGCACATTGTTTCTGTGTTGAGCACACATTTAAAAGGGGAAAAAAATGTAATTGGCTCCTTCCTCCTGTGCCTCTTCCACAAGCCCCTGCGGGAGTGAATGGGAGGTTTTAGAGTTTCTGTGCCCTGCTGGTTTCTCCACGCAGGGTTCTGGAGCTTCCCGTCCTGATGCACACGTGGAAGGAATCTTTGCTACCTCCTGATCCAGCGGCTGTAGACCAGTATCTCATGGCCACATACAGCCCAGGGGCATATCTCTTTGGCCAGCCCCGTGCTTTAATAATTTTTGAGCTTTTATTCAAGATCTGGAAGATTTAGTATTAAAATCTGGGTTTTCGCTTCTCTTTGGAGGGCAGCAGGGCTGGTCCAGAGAGTGACAAGTGGCTGCAGTGACATTTGCCGATTCATTTGCCGATTCATTCATCAGATGTTTAGTTGAGCACCTGTGTGCCAGGCACTGTTGTAGGTGCTGGGGATGCAGCCCCTATAGTCGAGGAGCTTCCATTCCATCTAGAAGGCATCGTTCATTTATGTCACCTGTCTGGTCACTGTCCTGTAGAACTTTCTACGGTGATAGGGATGGTCTTCATCTGTGCTGTCCAGTATGGTAGCCACTAGCTACGTGTCGCTGTGGAGCACGAGAAATGTGGCCAACTAAGGAACTGAACTTATGATTCCGTTTCATTAGAATTAAAGTTTAAACAGTCATACTTGGCTACTGGCTAAAGTATCGGACAGTGTGGCTCTAAGGAATTGAATTTGCACCTTCCACTCGTCAACTAACCCAACTCCTTCATTTAAAAGTTGGGGAAACTGAGGTACGTGGATTGTGCAAAGCCAGGATTGGAACTCAGATCTCCTTGATGGCTCACCTGCGATGTCCAGTGTAACGGATACCAGTTAAACAGTGAATGGGTGGGGATGACATTCGAAACAGTTGGAGAGCTGGCCGGGGCTGAGGTTATGCAGGGCCCTGTAGACTAAGGGGAAGAATTCGGATTTTTTTTTTTTTTTTTTTTGCAGTACGCGGGCCTCTCACTGTTGTGGCCTCTCCCGTTGCGGAGCACAGACTCTGAACATGCAGGCTCAGCGGCCATGGCTCACGGGCCCAGCCGCTCCGCGGCATGTGGGATCCTCCCGGACCGGGGCACGAACCCGCGTCCCCTGCATCGGCAGGCGGACTCTCAACCACTGCGCCACCAGGGAAGCCTAAGAATTTGGATTTTTAAAAAGATAATTTATTTCTGTGAGAGTCGCATACAAATTAACCATTTTAATGGGCAATTCAGCGGCATTTAGTCCATCCACACTGTTGTGCAACCATCGCCTGAAAACGTCCCCAAACATTTTCATCACCTCAGCAGAAACCCCATATCCTTTATTTTTACTTTTTGGCTCTGCCGCGCAGCTTGTGGGACCCTAGTTCCCCGAGCAGGGGTTGAACCCGCACCTTCGGCTGTGAAAGCGCAGAGTCCTAACCACTGGACCATCCAGAAACCCCATACCCTTTAAGCAGCCGCTGCTCATCCTCCCCCTCCCCCAGCGCCTGGCAACCACCAATCTACTTTCTGTCTCTATGGATTTCCCTATTCTGGACATTTCATAGAGATGGAATAATACAGTGTGTGATCTTTTGTGTCTGGCTTCTCTCATGTAGCACCATGTTTTCAAGGTGCATCCATGTCGTAGCAGGTGTCAGTGCTTCGTTCCTTTTAATGGCTGAGTCATATTCCCCGGCACGCATAAGGGATTTGGGCTTTGTCTGAGATCAGCGGGGAGCCACACAGGGTCTCCGGCAGGGAGGTCGTGTTCTTCTAAGCATTGCCGGAAGAAAGTCCCCATTCTGCAGCCCAGTGCTAGACAGGGCTTCCTTCCCTGGGTTCTCTGAAGCCAGTTTTCAGCTTTGCGTCTGGGGACCAAGGCACGGGGCTGTCCCAGCCGCCACCCCAGATCCTCACACGTCCCTCACCCTCTCACCACGAGAACCCTCCTAGGACCCCCTTCTGAATTAATTTGAGCTTTGAGAGGTGGGGGGCCCCTTTCCACATGCCTCTTGCCACTCAGATGCCCGCCAAGGCACAGGTCAGTGATTCACATGAGACAAATTATGTTTGGAAAATTGATTTGATTTGGGAAGGGAGCTCCCACATTGAGGAGAAGGATTTGTGCTCCAGGTGGCCTTGCCTGGGACGTGGGGGCCAGTGGGTGGCGGTAGCAGGCTTGGGGATTATTGTATTCCCATGTATTTTTCCCTTATGTCTGTTAGTATTTGTTTTATATACTGGGGTGCTCCTGTGTTGGGTGCATATATGTTGATGGGTGTAATATCTTCTCCTTGTACTGATCCTTTTATCATCGTATAGTGTCCTTCTTTTTCTCTCTTTGTAGCCTTTGTTTTAAAGTCTATTTTGTCTGATATGAATATTGCGAGCCCTGCTTTCTTGTCATTTCCGTTTGCATGAAATACCCTTTTCCATCCCCTCACTTCCAATCTGTGTGTGAGGCCTGGGGATGAAAGAGAGGAAAAAGGAAAATGAGACCCTCCATCCAGTGCAGTCTGAACAAGCACGAGAGGCGTCTGTCTCTATAACTGAGTGCTGTGCCTGTGAACATTCAGAACCTGGCCAGCCCAGCGCAGCTAGCCAGCACCAAGTGGGGCACAGGCTCAGGGACCCACTTTCCCCCCCGGTGGCCCAGTGGCCAGCTGGGCTTCCTTGTGCTGCCTCCACAGAACAGACAGTGGTGTGGTAGAGGAGCATCCTGGCCACGGGCACAGAGCTCTTCTGGGGGCAGGAGGCCACCAGGTTTCTGTCCCGTTGCCCCATCCTGGGGGGTGGAACCCTTGCGGAGGGGGCAGATACTTGGTTTGCCCCGCCCCAGCCTCTGACAGAAGGGCCAGGCTCAGGGACCCCCGTCTCCTCTCAGCACCCCTCTTTTCCTGGCCACCATGGTGCTGGTCACCCCTGGAGCATGGAGACACTTGTCCCTTGTTTGTCAAACCCTGCTGGTCATAGGTCTGAGCCGTTTGGTGGAGCTCAGCGTCTCGGCGACTCAGCCTTCTGGTTTGTATGGTGGCTCTTCTTTTTACAACGAGTTTTCTTTTCTCTTTTACACTGTGCAGTGCAATGGCTATCGATTTTATTTAAAAAATGAAATGATAAAGTTGTATGTGGGGCTTCCCTGGTGGCGCAGTGGTTGAGAGTCCGCCTGCTGATGCAGGGGACACGGGTTCGTGCCCCGGTCAGGGAAGATCCCACATGCCACGGAGCAGCTGGGCCCGTGAGCCATGGCCGCTGGACCTGTGTGTCCGGAGCCTGTACTCCACAACGGGAGAGGCTACAACAGTGAGAGGCCCGCGTACCGCAAAAAAAAAAAAAAAAAGAAAAAAATTGTACGTGTATATTTTCTCCTAGTAGAAAATGAAAACGTTCCCCAATCCTGAACGCTCTCCTCCTTCCCCGGAGATGACACTCTTGGAATTGTGTGTCTTTCCAGATGCTCTTCTGTGAGTCTCATCTGTATTCATTCAGCACATACTAATTTACTGAGTATTTATTCTCTGTTGGGCACCGTTCTAGACTCTGCAGATGTATCAACGAAGGAGGAAGACAAAAATCCCAGCTCTGTCGTGGGGTGGAGATTCTAGGGGGGATGTGAGTGCTATGGAGAAAAACAAAGCAGGGAGGGGTTGGGGAACCCTGGGTTGGGGGGTTGCCATTGAGAGGGTGGTCAAGGTCAGAAGAGAGTTGGCTGAGAAGGTAATGCTTGAGCAGAGGTCCTGGGGGCATGAAGGAGCAAACCACGTGACTGTCTGGGGGAAGGGTGCTCTCGCCTGTGAGAACAGCAAGTGCAAAGGCCGTGAGGTAGGAGATGCCAGGTGTGTTCATGAAACAGTAAAGAGATGGGTGTGACCAGAGGGTCCATAGAGCAGAGGAGATCAGATTAGTGATGAGGCCGGATCACAAAGGGCATAGCGATCCCTTACGGTGCATTTGACTTGTACCCTGAATAGAAAGGGACCCATTGGAGAGTCTGAGCAGCAAAGTGACCTGGACTAATTCCCATTTTAAAAAGTTCCCTCTGCTCTGGTGCAGGAGACAAGCTGATCCGGGCTGGGGTAGGGTGGTGGTGGGGTCAGGCAGGAGACCAGGGAGGAGGCTGCAGCAGCGATGGGGTGACAACGGAGGTGGGGAGCAGGGTGGGGCCGGGGATGTCCCCGAGATTCTGGCCTGAGCGCCTAGAAGAATTGATTTGCACCAAGTCAGCTGGGGGCAGTCTGAGGGTGGCAGCGGTTCGGGGCCGTGTTGGATTGGAGATGCCTGTTCCCAGCAGAGGTGTCAAGTGTACTGCGGGATTCATGGGTCTGGCATTGAGACCTTTACCTGCCTCCTGCCCCAGATGTTAATATTGGTCCCCCAGCCAGCCCTCCATCACTTTGTCTTCTTCTCCTCTCCCCAGATCGCCCTCCAACTCTGCAAACTACCCTGAACGCTGCTGCTCCTCCCGGACACGAGCGGGGAGGGAGGCCCCTCCCTGCAGACCGCCTCCCTCTGGCCTGGGCATCTGAGCTGTGTCGGGCCCGGAGGCTGAGTCCTGGAGGGAGGACTCAGGGCGGGACAGGTGGAAAACCAGGGGATCCCAACGAATAAGTTAAAAACCCGAAGGACGGCAGCGGGCCCATGCCGGGATCCCCCCTCCCCGCCTTCCTCCTCCCTCCCAACCACCCCATCCCTTCTTCGCAGTCAGCCTGGCCTCCTCTGTCACCAAAAAGAATAAAAGTCATGACTTCCTGGCTCCTTGCCGGCAGGGGTGAGTGAGGGATGCCCTGTCGCTTTGCTGTGTCGGCCACCCGCGGACTCCTCCTTTGCTCCCGCCTGCAAAGAGGGCCTGGGGGCTAGGGCGGGGGGCTAGGGCGGGGTGGGAGGTGAGCACCATTGTGAGATGCCCCCAGCTTCACTCATTGATGGGCGCTCGCGGCCTGTAACGGAGACCCAAGAGAACCCGCAGCGCGCTTGTTTGTTTCCACCGGAATCGGAATTCGCGAATTGGGGCGTCTTTCTTCCTAACTCTTCAGAGCCCTCAGCTACCCCCTCCCACCTCCTCTGCAGAGTCTTCCGTCTGCACCACCACAGCCGAGGGGCTGCCTGCTCCATCTCTGGTCCCCATGCTTGGTGGGCTTGGTTACCTCCTAACCCAGGGCTTCCCTACTCTGCGGGCTTTGGAATCGCCTGCAGGGAGGGAGGGAGGGAGGGAGGGAGGGAAGGGGGTGGGGTTTCCACTTTCGGGGTGGGGAAGGGGCAGGGTCCGCACCTGCTGAATCTCCGTGGATGTGGCCTGGGTACCTTTCCTGTTTTGTCTTTCACATATTGAAAATTCTGTTTAATGCTTCAGTATTTTTGTGTGTGTGAGCTAAAGTATCAATGTAAAATTAAGGTTTATGGAACTTACTGGCAACAGGTTCTAAGTAGCTAGCTCCACTGTTTTTCTTAAAATTGAGGTGAAATTCGTGTAACATAAAACTAACAATTTTAAAGTGTATACAATTCAGTGGTTTTTAATACATTCACAGTGTTGTGCAATCACTGGGTCAATCTAGTTTCAAACTGTTTTCATCACCCCAAAAGGAAACCCTGTACCCGTTAGCACTCACCCCCCCATTCCACCAGCCCCCATCCCCTGACAACCACCAGTCTACTTTCTGTCTCTGTGGATTTGCCTATTCTTGATATTTCCTATAAATAGAATCATACACTATGTGGCCTTTTGTGTCTGGCGTCTTTCACTGAGCATCATGTTGTCGAGGTTCATCCACATGGTAGCCTGTGTCAGTGCTTCATTCCTTTTTAATGGCTGAATCAGGTTCTGCTGTGTGGATGGATCACATTTTGTTTGTTCATTCGTCTGTTGATGGACATTCAGGTTGTTTCCACCTTTTGGCTACTGTGAATAGTGCCGCTATGAACATTCGTGGACAGGTATTTGTTGGAGCACCTGTTCTCCACTCTTTTGGGTCTACCTGGGTGTTTTGTTTTTTTTTTTTGCGGTACGTGGCCTCTCCCGCTGCGGAGCACAGGCTCCGGACGCGCGGGCTCAGCGGCCACGGCTCACGGGCCCAGCCGCTCCGCGGCATGTGGGATCTTCCCGGACCGGGGCACGAACCCACGTCCCCTGCATCGGCAGGCGGACTCTCAACCGCTGCGCCACCAGGGTGTTTTTTAAAAGCTCCATATATGATTCTAATGGGCAACCCATGTGAGAACCACTGGAACCACCTTTGACCCTGCCTTGGAGTGTGGGTGGGAGTGGGCCAGTATGGGGGTGGGGAGCTGGAATTCTGAGCCTGCCAAGAGACTCTTTTATTGTTAGACAAATGGCTTCTCACTGGTCACTCTGTGGCTTCTTGTCCGGTGGTGCCTTCTCCAGCCCAGGCTCTCTCTATAAACAACCACCCTGTTTGATTTTTCTGCTGAGCCCTTATCACCATTTGAATGAATCTCTCTTTGTTGCCTGGGTGGATGGTTTACTTGTATATGATCTCGATTGTTTTGCTTTAGACCAGAGTGTGGTCTCCATGGGAATAGAGACCAGGGCTACCTTGTTCACCACTGTCTTCCCAGCACCTAGAGGGGTTCTCGGTGAACAGCGCCAGGTTAGAATCTCCTTTACCTACTTTGTGAAAATGTCAGAGCCTGCTGCCAAAACTGCCTTTGGAATAACTCATGCAGCCATCAACCCATTCATTCATCCATGAAGTCATTTGACAAATATTTATTAATGCTCACTCTGTGCCTGGCAGTGTACTTCAGTGCTGGGCATAGAAAGACAGTGCCCTTTCCATCAACGAGCTCTTAGTCTGTTTGGAAGACAGACAGGTCCCAATATAGTGCAGGGAGCTAACACTGTGGAGGTGTGAAGCGGCAGTAGGAACCGTTAGGGTTAGCTTCAGGAAGAGGTGTGTTAGTTAGGATTATCTTGGTTGCAGGGAACAGAAACCTAATTCAAAGTGGTATAACTAAAAGAGAATTTAAAAAAAATTGTTTTATTGGAATGACCTGTAAGGACTTCAGGTACGGCTTGATCCAGGGCCTCAATTGATGTCTCCAGGACTCAGTCTCTCTCTGTCTGTCAGCACTAGTTTCTTCTTTCGTGGCTCTATTCTCAGGCAGGGTCTTTTCAAAGATGGACACTAAGCAGGGCTCTCATCCTACCAGCTGAGCAACCACGGTGAGGAAGTGACCATCTCTTTCCAATGGTTCCAGCAAAAACCCCAGATCTGACTCTCACTGGCTACGATTGGGTCATGTGACAATCCTTGAGCCAGTTGCTGTGACTCTGATTGGCCAGGCCTGGGTCATGTGGCTTCTCCTGGAGCCAGGGAGGGGGTAGGACTACTCCACCTGTACCATTTGGACAGGGAGTGGAGGGGGTCCTGCAAAGAAAAACTGGGGCGTGGCCACCATGGGAAGAGCCAGAAACACAGGGGCCCCCTCTGAGAGTCAGGCTGGAAAGAACTAAGAAGAGCTCATTGTGCTTCAAAAAGGATGTGCTGGACACTTCTTGGTTTCCTCCTCTCAGATTTGTTCTGCACCTCCTTGCCCTTCCCTGTCCCTGGGAAGCTGGCCCCCAGGGCCGCGTCGTCTGGCCGTCTTTGTCCTTCAACGTCCAGTTGGATGTGGCCAGTGAGAGACCAGGCTGGGGATCCAAGGGTGGGGCAGGAGAGGGTGGAGGTGTCTGTTCCCTGCTTCTCTTGCTCTGTCACCAGGTTTCTGCCAGGAGCTTCATCTCCTCCTGTTCCAGTGAGGAAGCCTCGCCTCCCAGATGTGACTGCCACTGGCTCCACCACACTGTGCTCTCTCCTGGGCCCCTGAGGCCCCGGGAAGTAACAGCTTCCCGCTTTTGCCAGCATCTCGGTGCCTCACCACTGTTGCCGTCTGCTTGTGTCCTTTCATTGAAATCTCCCCATTTGAACCATCTGGGAGGGTGAGTTCTCTTTCCTGCCAGGACCCTTATGGACTTTTGCTAGCATGTTAGTTTCCTATTGCTGCTACAACAAGTTAGCACAAATGTAGTGGCTTAGAAGGACTTGAGTTTATTATCTTACAGTTCTGGAGTTTGGAAGCTCAAAATGAGTCTCGCTGGATCAAGGTGTGGGCAGTGCTCCATTCCCTCTGGGGGCTCTAGGAAGATTCCCCAGGGGAGCTCCCCTGTTTCCTTGCCCTTTCTTTGTTATTTTATTAAAAAATTATTATTATTTTTATTTTTGGCCACACCACGTGGATTGCGGGATCTTAGTTCCCCGACGAGGGATCGAACCCATGCCCCCTGCAGTGGAAGCATGGAGGCCTAACTACTGAACTGCCAGGGAAGTCCCTTCCTTGCCCTTTCTGTCTTCTAGCAATGCCTGCCTTCCTTGGCTCGTGACTCTTTCCACCGTCTGCAAAGCCACCCCAAAGCATGTTCTTTTCTCTCTGACCTCTGCTTCCATCTCCTCTCTCTGACCCTGACCCTCCTACGTCCCTCTCATGAAGGCGTTTGTGATCACCTGGGGCCACCTGGATAATGCAGGACAGTCTTCCCATCTCAACCGCCTAAAACTTCATCACAGCTGCAAAGTATCTTTTGCTGGGTAAGGTCACATGCACGGGTTCCGGGGATTAGGACACGCACCTCTTTGGAGAGAGACCATTGTTCTCCCTTCCATAGACGCCTTTGTCCATTTCCTCTTAAAAACCTCTTTGACCTCTGAACGTGGGCTTCTCTGGCAGCCTTGATGCCACCTGCCAGCTGTCGGGCTGTCATAGCTTGCTTGGGCTGCCATAACAAAATAGCACAGGTGGGTGGTTTAAACAGCAGACATTTATTTTCTCACAGTTCTGGAGGCTGGAGGTCTGAGATCAAGATTTGGTTCCTGGTGAGGACTCTCTTCCTGGCTTGCCACCATCCCTCTTTTCCTCATGGAGGCGGGGTGGAGAGAGAGAGAGAGAGAGAGAGAGAGAGAGAGAGAGAGAGAGCGGGGAGGGAGGGTGGGAGAGAGAGAGGGAGAGAGGGAGAGGGAGTTCTCGTGTTCTTCTTACAAGGACACCAGTCCTATTGGATCAGGGCCCCACCCTTATGACCCTATTTAACCTTAATTCCTTCCATAAAGGCTCTATCTCCAAAAACAGTCACACTGGGGGGCTGGGGCTTCAACATATGATTTTTTTTTTTTGGGGGGGGACACAAAACTCAGTTTTTAGCACCTCCCCTCCCTATGCTTCTTTCTCTAATCCTCAGCCTTGAAGGCCCTCTTTGTGTCTTTGTCGAGAAAACAAGAGCCGAGATCCCTTTTCAGTCTTGCCTCACCCTTGAAATTACTCTGTTACGTGACGGGCTTCCCTCTGCTCTGTGAGTGGGGGCAGATTGACAGGATGTGAAAGGATGTTCCAGAAAAGGTCACTGATAACAGGCCTTTGATTAGTTCCTGAGAAGAGGAGTCAGTGATTCCTCTCCTGGGCTGGAACGGGGGGTGCAGCCCGAGGCTGCACAGATGTCCGGACAGAAGGGGCCTGGCTGGGTCCACCCCGGGGCTGTGAGCTTACGGGAGGCATCGCACCTCCTCCACCACCCGAGCGGGCTCTGCGTGGAGGATGCCGTGGCCGCTGATTGTGATTCTGGCGTTTTGCAAGCTGGAGCCTTTGGGCCCCTGAGTCGCTGAGCTGCACAGATGCCTTCTCTGTACACTCTGGTTTGTAATTAAAACACAACTTGCCACTCTGATTAGATTGAGCAGTTAAGTTCATCTGGAAGAGTTTTTCATCCGCACTGTGTATTAGCAACATACGATGCTTGTATTAGCTCAATTAAAAGTTATGGTGATTAATATGGATATCAAAGCAAAACCATAAATCAACAGATTCGGGGCACTTGGAGTTCAGGGGCTGGAAGGCAGAGAGCCAGCCATGGCCCGGCCCTGGGGAGCATGACTTAGATGCAGCCTGGCTGGGCACTGGGTGATGAATAAGCAGAGGCTGGAGTCTGGTGCCCAGCTGGGTTACCCCCGACATCTCTGAATCTCAGCTTCCCCATCTCAAAAGTGGGGGTACCAACACTTGCCCCTCGGATCGTGCTGGGATACGTTTTGCATATGATCTTTTCCCCTCTCTTCACCCTTGATTCTAAAACGTGCTGACAGGCATTATCTATCAAAATTAAAAACCATTCCTCCCTTTCACCCAGCCACCCTACGCTGAGATATTTATCATTCAGATACATTTCCATATGTGCAAAAATGTGGAACTTGTGCTAATAGTGACGGCAGTGATTGTTCGTCACAGGAGAGATTTGGGAAGAGCCTAAACTGATTAAATAAATCATGGTATATCCAAGCAAAGAAATACTTTGCAACTTGCAAAAAACAAAACAAAACACGGCAGGTGAATTAATAGTGATACAGAACTGACTCTAAGTTGTGCTGCTAGTGGATAAAGCAAGATGGAGAACAGGGAGTGTAGAGTACCACCGTGTGTGTGTGTGTGTGTGTGTGTGTGTGTGTGTGTGTGTGTGTGCAAAAGAACATACATATGTGTTTACAAATGTTGGTTCCCGTGAAATTGGCAGCTCCTGGGAGCGGAAGGGGTTGTCTGGGGGACAGGAGGGGAGGTGACAATTCTTGCCGTGTATCTTTTCAATTTGGTGCCATTGTATATTTATTATTTATTTAATTAATTTGATTTAAAAATATTTTAGAAGAAAAATTAAAAAATCAACCAACCAACCTTCCCCCCCTAAAATGGGAAGAAAAGTGCGTAGTCTAGTACTTTGTACAGATTTTCTCATTTAGTCCCTGTGACAGAGAACTCTCAGAGTAATTTTTCTTTGCTGGGAATTGTAACATTTTGTATCTGTCTTCTAGATTTTTAATACAGAAATGTAATCTAAAAATCTCAAACATCCGGGACTTCCCTGGTGGTCCAGTGGGTAGGGCTCCACGCTCCCAATGCGGGGGGCCTGGGTTCGATCCCTGGTCAGGGAACTAGATCCCACGTGCCGCAACTTAAGAAGTCCGCGTGCCGCAACGAAGATCCCATGTGCTGCAACTAAGACCCAGTGCAGCCAAAAATAAATTAAAAAAAAAAAAAAAGAAAAGAAATACGTAGCCTGAATAGTGAGGTTTCCAGCAGCATCTCAGGGACTTGTGGCAGAGATGGAGGAGTGCATTACCAGAGTTTGGACCAATATTCTGCATGATGCTGACAGCCCATTACAGTCTTTGCTCTCTGTCATATTACACAGAGGTTCTTGTTTCTTGTATGTCCTTCTAGAGTTTCTTTGTGCACATCCAAGCCATTACTAATATATTTTTTTATTTCTTCTAATTTTCTTAAGGAAAAGAAGCATTCTTTTGCATTGCTCTGTGGCATGCTTAGCAATACATCTTGGTAAACGGAGGTTATTTTGCATGAGGGTTTGGGAAAGGGACTCCTTCCTTCCTCCAGACATCTTTTTCTGAACCAAGGCTTGTCCTAACCTGCATCTGTGTGAGAACCCCGGGGCGATCCAGCCTCACTGCCTGGAGATCTGTAAGGAGGTCTAGGGGATTTTGTTCGGCTGCAAACCTTTAACAAGCCTACAAGATGATGCTATTTCATGGAGGCCCAGCCAATCCTTAAACAAGTGCAGATTAAATCCCTGTGTATTCAGTATTGATTTGATCTGGGCGTCCTGCCAGTCTTGGAGGAAGCCAAGATGGTGATGCAGGCCCTTCCTTCTCAGCATCTCCAAGAGGTCTGGGATGACAACACTGACTGGGCTTGTGTTTTCTGACAGTGGGTGGGGGCAACACCGGCCTCCTGGCTTTGATGTTTTCTTGGTTGGGCAGGCAATCAGCAGGTCCTGGAGGCTGCAGTAGCCTTCTAGTGGGTCTCCCTGCTTTTTTTCTTGTCTGTCTGTGTTTGGTTTTCAGATCATAGCCAGAGTGAGCCTTTTAAGATGTTCAGTCAGTTCCTATCTCTCCTCTGCCCCAAGTCCTCCTGTGGATCCCAGCTCACTAAGTGTAAAAATCCAAAGTCCTGAGCACAGCCCCCAAGGCCCCATCCCCTTACTTGTTATTCACCAGCCACTGGCCTCATTACCGGCCGTGAGAGGCCAAGCACACACCTACCGCAGAGCCTTTGCGTGCAGTGTTCCATCCATCTGGAATGCTCTTCCTTGACATTTGCATGGCTTACTTGCTCAGTTCAACATAATTCCGGTCATATGTCATCATATCAAAAGGATATTTTTTGACCATCCTGGCTCCAATAGCACCCAACCCTGTTCCTCCTTTCTCTTGCTTTGTTTGCCCTCAGCGTTTATAGTCACCTGCCCTAGAATGTAGTTCTCAGTTTATCTGCGTTTTGTACTAGGGTGTCAGCTTCATGAGAGCAGTGACTTCCTTTGTCTAGTTCATGGGTGTACCCCCAGGACCTAGCACAGCGCCTGGCACATAGTAGGTGCTCATTAAATACTAGTTGGAAGCATATTTAATGAGCACTTACTTTGTAGTGTACTTGGCACATGAGGATTTAGTGAGAATGAGACATGCCCCTTCTCTTCAAGCAGCTTAATGTCTAGTTAGGTGAATGGAATCATTTTATCCGTGTGTTTTACAGGCACAGTGCCTTGGGCTCACTAGTGTCTCTGGGATTATACCTCAGTGAAGCTGGAAGAAACTTACAAAGTAGTTACAATAATCAAGTGTGTATTTAAATCTTATGCTTGGTATTCATACACTTTGTAATCTGCCCTCATTAATTTTAACGAATCAGTGGACATTAAGGTTGTTTCTGACTTTTCTCTCTTCTGAACACAGAGCTAGAAATAACTGTTTGGAAATAAATTAGAAGAAGAAACAAACAAAAGTTTGAGACCTGAAAAAGTTATTGGTTCCAAAATACGTAAAGAAAATGGTAATACCAAAGCTAGTGTTCAAACAACCATAAAACATAATATAAAGTTGAAAAATTGATCAGTCAACCTCAATTTGCATCGAGTCATAAAATAATTTTATATAGTATGGGTTGCAGGAGCATTTCAATATGTTTAGTACAGTGGAAGCCTTGAAAAGGAAGAAGCCTGGAAAAGTCTTAAAAAATGCTTTGGAAATAACTGGCCTGCCTGAAATAAAGTTATTAAACAGAGTGTAATTAACCCCTGCAGGACGAGTAGAAATTCAGAGAAGAAGGGAGAGCCAGGGGCAGTTCTGGGAAGACTTCCTGGAGGAGGTGTGACTTGAGTTGGGACTTGAAGGTCTGGTAGAATTTGGATAAGTTGTGGTGGCAGGGGAGACTGAAAGGGGGAGTAGATTTCCTGACTAAGGTGCCTTGGCCAAGCCAGTGAGCTTGGGACAATGGCGCCCCCTCATGGAGTGGTCTCCCTGCCATGGGCTGCGGCTCAGACTTGTGGGGCCACTGCAGTCTGTCTTTTGAGGTGTGTGAAACTGTCTTGATGCGGACCCATGTAAAATCTTCCCTCTGAACATCTGCATAAGAAAAATTGTATTACGGGACTTCCCTGGTGGTGCAGTGGTTAAGAATCCGCCTGCCAATGCAGGGGACACAGGTTTGAGCCCTGATCCGGGAAGATCCCACGTCGTGGAGCAACTCAGCCTGCGAGCCACAACTGTTGAGCCCATGCACCACAGCTACTGAAGCCTGCGCGCCTAGAGCCTGTGCTCCGCTACAAGAGAAGCCACCGCAATGAGAAGCCCACGCACTATGACGAGGAGTAGCCCGCGCTCACCTCAACTAGAGAAAGCCCGCATGCAGCAACGAAGATGCAACACAGCCAAAAATAAAATAAAATTAAACCTTAAAAAAAAATAGTGTAATGCTGGGATGGGTCTGTGTCAGAAAAATATACCAAGAGAGACTGAGTGTAAATTTGGCCTGAGCATCCTGGCAGCCAGGGCAACAAAGGAAATAATCGCAGGAAGCAGGCTTTCCATAAGCACAGGGTCCCGATACAGCAAAGTGGATTCCTCCTCGTGGGAAGATTCCTTATCGGAATTACTGCAGTTATGTGGTTGCCTGGGGATTCAAAAGTGTCCTAACATGAAGTGCTTTCCAATGAACTGACTATAAATTTAGTTTCTAGTCAACATTCTTCTAGGGCAGGGTTTCTCAGCCTTGGTGCTCTTGACATTTTGGGCTGGATCATTCTTTGCTGTGGGGTCTGTCCTGCATTGTACGATGTTTAGCAGCATCCCTGGCCTCGACCCACCAGAGGCCAGTAGCAGACCCTCCCCACCCCTGCAAGTTGTGACAACCAGGAGTGTCTCCAGACATTGACAGATGTCCCATGGTGGGGGGCAAGACTGTCCCCGTTTGAGAACCACGGCTCTCTAGTGAAAGGTAATGTTTATTCCCACCCATCCCATTATATCAATATCTTTGTTGAAGGATTGGGCAGGAACTGTAGATTCAATACATTATAATGAACTGTAAATTCAGTGCAGGTCATAAAGTAAAATCGCAAATCTTGCAAGAAATGTAGGATTTCAGGATGTCAATCAGAGTGATATTGGCGAATTGCCAGAACCACACCAGAACCATGGACCGATGTGGAACTCTCAGAGTTGGAGCAGTTAACACGTGAAGAAGAGGAAATTGACCAAACTGCTAATTTAATGGATGCTTCAAAATAGAATGACTTGAGCTTCAAAGGATTAAGAAATGACCTTGGGGAAGTTGATGATGCCATAAAATGTTTTAGCCAAACCACGCATCTTTATGATCATGTTACAGAAGTCAAACGAGCAGGGAAGGACATTGCATCCTGCTCTTAACGATTTTGTTGGATGAATTAGATGATTGCTCTCAACTTTTTACTCATGCTTTGGTCTAAGGATTGGCCCATAGTTGCATTTATAATTTACATTTTGTAAAACATAAGAAAACAGTCTTATTTGCAAAAGTTTTATTTTGTTTTTTTTCTATATAAAGTCCTAGTCATGCATGCCTTTTTTTGTGGTGGTAAAATTCACATAATATAAAATTCATCATTTAAACCATTTTAAAGTGTACATTTCAGTGGCATTTAGTACATTTATAATGTTGTTACTACTATCACCGCCATCTAGGTCCAGAACATTGTCTTTTGTGGCTGTACCGTGTGGCTTGCAAGATCTCAGTTCCCTGACCAGGGATTGAACTCGGGCCCTGGCAGTGAAAGTGCTGAGTCCTAACCACTGGACCACCAGGGAATTCCCTAGAACGTTTTCATCACCTCAAAATAAAACCATATCCATTAACAGTCACTCCCCGTTTCCCTTTTCCTACAGCCCCTGGCAACCACTAGTCTACTTTCTGTCTCTATGGATTTACCTTTTCTGGACACTTCATATAGCTGGAATGATAGATTATTTGTTTTTTTGTGTCTGACTTCTTTCACTTATCATAATGTTTTTAAGCTTTATCCATGTTGTAGCATGTATCAGTACTTCATTTCTTTTTTTTTTTGCGGTACGCGGGCCTCTCACTGTTGTGGCCTCTCCCGTTGCGGAGCACAGGCTCCGGACGTGCAGGCTCAGCGGCCATGGCTCACGGGCCTAGCCGCTCCGCGGCATGTGGGATCTTCCCGGACTGGGGCACGAACCCGTGTCCCCTGCATCAGCAGGCGTACTCTCAACCACTGCGCCACCAGGGAAGCCCCATGTTTTTTTTTAATTGGTGAAATTTCTGCTCTTAGCTTGCTATCAATCCAAAAATCCCATTTTTACCATGTGATGCATATTGGGGCTGCTTCCAGTCTTTGCCTTCTGTGAAAAAAATGTAGCGTGCGTGTCCTCATATGTTCATCTTTGTGTGCAAGTTCAAATATACCTGTTCGGTTTTCATTTTAATGCAGCAGGAACAACTCCCCATCCATTTAGTAGCTTGCTCACAGATATGGGTGTCAAAGTTGCATGTGACGGAGTCCCACATAGATGTGTCAGACCAAATTAAGGGGCTCGAGCCTGGGAGTTAGCACCCTGGCTTCCAGACCCAGCTCCGCCTTGGACCAACTACTAAACCTCTTCGACTTTAACGGGGTTGATAATAATATTAGCTGATATTTCGTGAGTACTTGCTATGTGCCAGGCACTGTTTTAAGCTCTTTACACAGTGATACATTTAGTCTTCACAAAAAACTTCTGAGAAAGGTACTTCTGTCTGTCCCATTTTGCAGATGAGAAAACTGAGGCACAGACAAGGTCAGCAAATTGCCCAAGATTACATAGTTAATAAATGTGCTCCTTAACTAGTAGAGTGATTGGGAGGGTCTAATAAAAAGGCTGCATGGGTGCGGTGGAAAATGGCTAGCCTCAGAATCAGTTCTGCCCTTCCCTGAGTCTCAGTTTTCTCATCTGCAAAGTGGGAATAAGGTTTACCTAGCAGGGTTCATTGGATTGGTCATTACTCCATTTATTCGTTCAGCCAGGACTAAGCCTACACTGGAGGGTGATGGAGAATTTTTACAAGGTCTCAGCTCTCACAGGACCCACAGTCTAGAGGGAAGGTTCCCTAGCATTAGAGCGAAGGCCCGTTTAGCCTGTACTCAGTGCTTTGTAAGCCCTTGAGGACTGGTAGTTATAATAATGGATAATCACATGTGTCATGAATGTTAAGTCCTGTTCCAGTGTCAGGTAGAAACGGTCTTGAAAATTCTCTTGTCTCTTAGAAGGTGTCTGCATGGAGCAGTGATGAGAAAGGTATGGGGGAGACCCAGGTTCCTTGGAAGTTAATATGAGTTACGTTTGTCAAAGACTGACTTTGTATCAGATCTGGAAGTACTTTACATGTATTAACTCATTTAATCCTCACAAAAACCCCACGGGGAAGGTACTATCATTATCCCCGTTTTACAGATGAAGAAATCGAGGCGCAGAGAGATAGCGTAACTCACTCAAGACCACACAACTCCTGAGTGGGGTTCAGATCCAGGCGGTCTGGCTCTAGACCTGATTCTAATCATTTTGCTCTGTGGGGCTCCTGCAATGGGTCTGGAGTACTGGGGTAGGGTAGGGGTGCCTGCCATGCCACAAGGGCAGACTCCTTCCAGGCCAGGAGGGGCGGCGTTGCAGATGCTATAGGCACTCACCTGGGATGGTTTCCTTGTGATCCCAGGACCACCTCTCTCACAGGATCATGCAGAATCAGCAGCTCAGAGACCAAGGCAAATTTGACAAGTCTAGAAGATGCTGTGGTCCCTGCCCTCACCCCTCGCCACTACCATGCTGGGCCAGCATCCTACCACTGACTCCCGTGGGTTTCCTCTGGCCATGAGAGCCACTCTGCTTGTGTGTAAGACTGATCAAAGGTGCCCGGAAATAATGAATTCCAGGAGTCCAGCTCCTTGGGATGGGATAACACTGAGTTTTTCCTGCACTGTCTCCCAGGGCTACCCAGCAGGATGGAGCCCAGTTGGTCACGGTGCTCCGTGCTCTATCAAGAGTGCTCAGCTTGAGAACACTCTCTTTATTGACTCTTCTCACCTCTGCCTCACTTTTAACTCCCCGCCCAATGTTTCCTGGGGTCATCTCCATCTCTGCTCTAATTCTTGTCTCAGATCTGCTTCTGAGGTTCCCAAAAGTTGATGGGGTCAGTTCCACCATCATCTGGAGCCAGCGGCGCGGGAAGCCCACCCCCGCCCCTGCCCTTGGCTTCTGAGCCGCACTGCAGGACCGTGAAGCTTCACTGAGGTTGGACCGGCGGGAATTTGCATGGCCCCTGGTTCCCCGGCCAGCTGCCTTCATTAGCACCTCGGGCGCTCCCGGGCCCAGAACACACGTGTGTGAACAACTGCAGATGGTCTGCGTGTGAGGAGGGATTTGGCATCTGGATCTTGATTAATGGGGGAATTGTGGAGGTTGGCACCTTTGCGGTGGGAAGGCAGCAGCAACTCTCTCGACTGCTGGCCCTGAAAAGATTTTGGGGAAAAGTCGAGCAGTTTGGGCCTCGATGCTCTCCCGACCTCAGCATTCCTTTTTTTTTTTTTTTTTTAGATGTTGGGGGTAGGAGTTTTATTAATTAATTAATTAATTTTTGCTGTGTTGGGTCTTCGTTTCTGTGCGAGGGCTTTCTCTAGTTGTGGCGAGCGGGGGCCACTCTTCATCGTGGTGCGCTGGCCTCTCACTGTCGCGGCCTCTCTTGTTGCGGAGCACAGGCTCCAGACGCACAGGCTCAGTAGTTATGGCTCACGGGGCTAGTTGCTCCGCGGCATGTGGGATCTTCCCAGACCAGGGCTCGAACCCGTGTCCCCTGCATTAGCAGGCAGATTCTCAACCACTGTGCCACCAGGGAAGCCCCTGACCTTGGCATTTCTGACGTGCTCCTGTGCCCACCATGATTCACTGGAAACCACAGGGAGCAGGAAGCTCAGATGCTTTTGCAACAGGGCCAGAGGTCAGGGCTGAACCTTTTCAAGCTTGGAAGGCTCCCTTCTGTGGTTGGAAACCTGTGAGGGGGTTGGTGGTGCGCAGCGGCGATGGCTAGAATATTCTCTACCGTAGACATCCCTGGGAACCCACCCAACAGCCCGTGTCACTTCTCCTTTGTGGCAAGAATAATATTCATTCTGGAGATGATGGGCCCCCGTGAATCCTGATTGGTCTAAGCCTATGTGTCAATCAGCTCCTTCTTTGCCAGTGATTGGTGTAGAACTGGCCATGTGACCAGGTTCTAGCCAATGAGATAGAAGAGCCAGTGTGCAGAAGGCCCGATGGAAAATGCACTCCCTGGGGAGAGGGGAGTGTGGGCGCAGAAAGTCCTTCTTTGCTACACGCTTCCTTCCTGCTTGGGATGCAGTCGTGTGAGGAGGTGCTGACTAGCTGCGTAGCCACGGTGCCTTGGCGGGCATGCTCAGGAAGGCAGAGCAAAAAGCTGGAAACACGCCTGGGTCTCTAAAGACACCACCGAACCTCTGAAGCAGTCCTGCGGCCTCCTACCTCCGAATTTCTCTCCTTAGGTAAATAACAGGTCCTTATGGCTTAAGCCACTTTTAGTTGGGCTTTCTGTTATTTCAGCCAAACACCGCCGTGAGGATAAGGTCACTTTCGAGAAGTCTTTCTGGGGGATTCTTTAGTATTTTAACACTTGCTCCAGGACTTGTTTTTGAACTCTCAGCACTTTACGGAGTTAGAACTTACATTTTTCTCCTTCCTAGAAGACTGTATTGACGTCTGTATTAGTCAGGAATCTTGGGGTTGCTGTGAAGAGAAACCCAACTCAAACGGGCTAAATAAATAATCTATTTAGCTATCTTTCTGTCTATTGAAAGAATTGATGGGCTCTGCAATGAAAAAATCAAGGCACAGATTTTCCAGTGTTGCAACTTCAGGTATAGCTGTATCCAGGGGCTCAAACTGTATCATTGGGAATTTCCTTTCCTTCTCCTGGCTTTGCTTTTCTCTTGGCTATGTTCCTGGGCAGGTTTTCCTCTTGAGGTGTCAGAATAGCTGCTGATGCTTCCAGATTTGTATGTGCCCATCCTCCCAGTTTTGCAATTCTAGTGGAAAGAGAATGGCTCTTTCTCAGTAGTTTCACCATTTCTCCCAGAATTTCATCGATGGGGCCCAGCTAGGGTCCATCCTGGAACCAGGACGATAGAGAATGCCGGTTGGCCTGGGTCAGGTGCTGGCTGGCATCAGTCTCCCTGAGCCCCATGGGCTAGGAGGAGGGGAGGAGGGCCCCCGAAGGAGAGCTAGGAGTGGTGAACAGGAGAAGGGGACGGGAGCCCAGGCAGGCGGCAAAAACAACAGATGTCTCCTGCACAGTCTAAGGTATTTTGGGAGGAGAGGAGACACTGCAGATTTCCTCTAGTTTCTTTTTTTAATTGCTAGTTGTAGAGCCTTTTGTTTAAAAAAAAATCTTACATGTGAGGCCAACATGTAAAGGAGAAGAATGTGGTGCATTTCAGCCTGCAGCTTCGGGGAGGGGGTTGCAGTGGGTTGTCATCTGTTTGAATCAGTAGAACAGTGCTTCTTAAAGTGTGGTCCTTGGGCTGGCAACTTCAGCACCTGGAAACCTGCTAGACATCCAGATTCATAGGTCCCTGCCCTGGACCCAGGCAGCCAGAAACTCTGCATGTGAGGCCAAGGAATCTGTTTTAACAAGCCTTCCAAGTGAATCTGAGTGTGCTAAATTTTGACAACTACTAATAGAGAATGTAGAGGTGGAAACCTCTTTTGGTTTGGTTGCTGGTTTGTGGCCTATCAACACTGCTGAGTTTTTTTTTGTTTGTTTGTTTTTTGTGGTACGCGGGCCTCTCACTGTTGTGGCCTCTCCCGTTGCGGAGCACAGGCTCCAGACGTGCAGGCTCAGCGGCCATGGCTCACGGGCCCAGCCGCTCCGCGGCATGTGGGATCTTCCCGGACTGGAGCACGAACCCACGTCCCCTGCATCGGCAGGCGGACTCTTAACCACTGCGCCACCGGGGAAGCCCAACACTGCTGTTTTATCCTCTCTCTTCCTTTTGTGAATTGTGTGAGTTTCCTAGGGCCGCCACAACGAATTACTACCAACTTGGTGGCTTTAAAATGACAGTTCTGGAGGACAGAAATCTGAAGTCAAGGCGTTGGTTGGGCCACACTCCCTCCAGAGGCTCTAGGAGTGAGTCCTTCCTGGCCTCTTCCACCTCCTGGTGATTGCTGGCCTTCCTTGGCTAGCAGATCCATCACTCCGGTTTCTATCTCTGTTGTCACCTGACCTTCTCCCTGTGTGTCTCTGTCTCGTCTTATAAAAACACCACTTATTGGATTCAGGGCCCACCCCAATCCAGTTAGGACTGCGTCTTAACTAATGACATCTGCCAAGACCATAAATCCAAATACAGTCACATTCTGAGGTTCTAGGTGGACATGAATTTTGGGTGGGGCACTGTTAAACTACATGGATTACTCAGTGAGCCCAGAAATGTGACGTTTTAGACCACATCCATCCCTGAGGCTTGAATAAGCAGAACCTTACTTTAAGTCCAAGCAGGAAAACTTGGGCACATTTTTCTCAATAAATAACAATATAAAGAAGCTTGCACATTGACACTGCCCTTGTTCCAGTGGTTTTTGAAATATAGTTTTTAGTGGTGGAACTCTTTTATCCTTGCAAAAAATATTGTGCAGGAACGTGGGCTATAAAACACAGCGGCCCTGACTCCAGCCAGGTTAGAAGCTCTGCCCACCCTTTGCCCAGACGTAGTTTTTTCTTTTCTCATTTATTTATTTAATTTATTTTAAAAATTATTTTATTATTTACTTTTGGCTGCATTGGGTCTTCGTTGCTGTGCTTGGGCTTTCTCTAGTTGCGGCCAGCAGGGGTTCCTCTTCATTGCGGTGCACGGGCTTCTTGTTGCGGTGACTTCTCTTTGTTTCAGAGCACAGGCTCTAGGTGTGCGGGCTTCACTAGTTGTGGCTCGTGGGCTCAGTAGTTGTGGCTCGTGGGCTGAGTAGTTGTGGCTCGCGGGCTCTAGAGCGCAGGCTCAGTAGTGGTGGCGCATGGGCTTAGTTGCTCCGCGGCATGTAGGATCTTCCTGGACCAGGGCTCGAACCCATGTTCCCTGCACTGACAGGCGGATTCTTAACCACTGTGCCACCAGGGAAGTCCCCAGACATAGTTTTTAAATTCTAGGATTCCAGAGAACAGAATTTGAAAACAATTGATTATACATTTATAACTCATATCAATCCCTGTTAATACCTTTTTTTTTTTTTTTTGGCTGTGCTGTGCTGCATGTGAGATGTGGGATCTTAGTTCCCCCACCCTGGGGAATCAAATTGGTGCCCCCTGCATTGGGATCATGGTGTCTTAACCATTGGACCACCAGGGAAGTCCCTCCTTCTTAATACTTAAAAATACACATGACTTGGTAAAAACAGGTCAAACAGTACATAGTAATAAAGTTATAAAATGAAACTTCTTTTGTGTTCCCCTCCCCCATTCAGTCTTTAAAGATACCATCTATCATTCCAGAAAAATCTTACATGCATGTACAGTCTGTGTGTGTGTGTGTGTGTGTGTGTGCTTTTTCATCTGTGTGAAGGAAGGCATAGTGTACACACTCGTTTGTACTTTGATTTAAAAAATTCACTTATATTCTAGAGCTTTCCCCACAAATGCATATATAGATCTGCCTTATCCTTTTAATAGCTACATAATATTCCACTGTCTGTATATATTATAATTTATTTCAAAAACCTACCTGCTGACGGATATTTATGTTGCTTCCAGTTTTTCCCCCCATTATACACAATGCTGGTGTGAATACCTTTGCCTTTCTCATGCATTGTTACTCTCTCACAGTTCCTTTGCTAGACCCTGTCTTAATTCTTTCTAGAGCTTCTCCACGAGAGGGCTTCACATTTGAAGGAGATGGAAATTTGAAGTGACGTGATAGCCCCACATTACAGGCATTTGATTTCTTAAATTTCCTCTGCCAAGAATTTCTTGAAAAAAAAACCCAACAACTTCTCATTTTTCTAACTTTTTTTCCTTAAGATTTTTTTTGATGTGGACCATTTTTAAAGTCTTTATTGAATTTGTTACAATATTGCTTCTGTTCTATGTTTTGGCTTGTTGGCCACGAGGCATGTGGGATCTTAGCTCCCCGACCAGGGATTGAACCCATACCCCCTGCATTGGGAGGCGAAGTCTTAACCACTGGACCGCCAGGGAAGTCCTCTAACTTTTCTAACTTTTAACCTACTTCTCTTTTCTAGACAAATGCCTGCAATAGACAGCCCCTGGTCATGGAATTTTCCTGATGTATTTCCAGCCAATAAACATCTCCTGATTAGTTGATTTATAAATTGGCTTTAGGAGAATGTTTGAGGCACAAATTAGAATTGATACCTGCTTGCCAAGACAGGCAGGGATATGCTGTAAATATTGGGACAGGGTTAAATGTGCAAAGTCACGTTATGCATTTTTTTCCCTCTCATAAGTACATAAATAGCTCCCACGTTGTTCCTAAGGACTCAAGCTTGACTTCTTTGGGCAATTAATTAATTGAGGTGTTCAGCGAAGTTGTTCTTTTCTGTTTTTAGATCTGGCAAAAGTATTATTATGGACTCCTCTAGTGAATGAGCAGACCTATATGATGAAAGTTACTTTAATATAAGAAGTCCTAGCCTGGAGAAGTTGGGAAAATCTTTTTTCTTCTGAGGGTCTCAGTTTCCTCATCTGTCAAATGGGTTGTGTGGATCAGAGAGCTGACAAAACTTTTCCAGTTCATCTATTCCATAGCTCTTTGAGGGTCATACTGGCTTGTATATATATCTGTGATATCACTGACTTCAGGTGTTTTTTGCCTTAGGTGGGTCAATGTGTTAACCTTGGGAAAGGAGTCTTATCCAGACTGGGAATAGGATTCTTACCTAACTCAAGTGTCTGGTAAAAGTGGTTACTAGGCCTTTAGTCATCTGAGATTGTGTTTGGCTGTCTAGAGCAGAAGAAATCAAAGTAATAAGGGCTTAAACATGGGAGAAATTAATTTTCATCTCTCACCACTGGTGTGGTGACCCCATGTATCAAAAAGTCATGGGTTCCTTCTACCCTTTGCTTTGCCATCCTCGGCTTGTGACTCCTAGTCTCATGGTCACCTCATAGTCCAAGGTGGCTCCCAGAGCTCCAGCTATCACCTCCACCTTCCAGGCAGTGGCTCGAGGAAGCAGGTGCCTCTGCTCGCTGTTTTAGCTCTCTTTGAGTGGTCTTCTCAGAAGTCCCACACCGAGCTGTTAAAGTTTTTTGCTAAGGACCCTTTTCACGGAGACATAAGCAGTGTCTCCAAGTCAGGGGACCTGTCTTACACAACCACCTCTGTAGGAATCTGGCACAGTTCTGGACAACAGCAGCCATTTAGTAAGCACTTGTGTTTTGATAATTGAATTTTCTGCTAATTTAATAGTGCATTGGAAAGTCTTTTACTGATATTATTATAGAAGTATGTATAAGGGTCTGTCTTTCCCGCTAGAGACCAAAGGCTCTTATAGTCGGGCATGTGGACACTTTCCCTGGGAATCCCTTAGCACAGTTTCTAGCACATAGTCAGTGCTTTGTAGGTATTTCTTTGGTAGGTCAGCAGGCTATTTTTCAACCAGTGCTGATCCTGTAGACTCCAGGGTAAGAACGTTCATTGTTCTGTAACATCTATGATCAGGTGAGGACATTTCTTCCCTTTTGGCCCAGAGCTGGAATTATTTTCATCTTTCCCATATTGAATATGTAGATTGATATGATTTTGGTCTTGCCTTATCTGCTGATGCCAGATGTTGGGGAGGACCCATGTGATCTAAGCCTGTGGTTCTTGAGCTTTGCTGTGTAACATCATCTCTTAGGTACTTGTTAAAAAATGCAGATTCTGGGGCCCAACCAATGTGATTCAGAAGGGTTAGGCTGGGGCCCAGGAATCTGTATTTTCAGCAAGCAGTGCAGGTGATTCTGATGCATCCAAGCGCTGTCCTTGGTCCTGACACGGGATCAGACAGATCCGTGCAGCGTTCAAGAGAAGGTTGCCTGTGTCACCTGGTGTCCGGGTGCACCAGAAAGATACGACTTCTCTCCTCTGTGGAGGAGAAAGTTCCTGCTCCATTATTAACATTACGTTTACATTGCTGTTGCTTTATCAGGGGTGAAGGCTGCAATGGTGATGGACACATCCTAACTCTGATCCTCCAAACTCCAGGGAGGCTGCCGCTGCTTTTTGATGGTAGTGGTGGGCAGAGGGCGGTGGGACCCCTGGCCGTGGGTATGTTGTATTTCTCACCTATACAATAAGGGGTTAATAGGAAGTTCAACTCAGGTCAGGTGGCAAACAAAGGGGGAGCCCTGCTAGCTCTCACTTTGTGCTGTGCCCAAGTTCGAGGCCAGCCTGGCAGTGCCCAATTATGATTTGGAACTCCCCAAATATATCGCAAATGGTCCACTTCTCTGTATTTCCCTGTTGCCCCCCTCATCCAAGCCACTGCCGTCTCTCGCCCGGAAGATTGCTGTCCCTCCCACCTCCTCTCCCCGCTTTCCCTCTTCCACCCAACCTGTGCTCCACCCATGAGCCAGTGGAATCATCTCCTCCTCCTTTGAAATTCACATAACATGAACTTAAACAGTGAAAACTGAGCAATGCAGTGGCATTTGGTACATTCACGCTGTCGTGCAACTACCACCTCTGTTCCAAAACCTTTCCGTCACCCCCAAAGGAAACCTTGTACCTATTAGCAGACACTCCCCATTCCCTGTCATCCCAGCCCCTGGCAGCCACGTATCAGCTCTCTGTCTCTATGGATTTGTGTATTCTAGACACTTCATATAAATGGAATCATACAAATGTGTGACCTTTTATTTTCAGCTTCTCTCATGTAAGATCATTTTTAAAATAAATTTATTTATTTTTGGCTGCGTTGGGTCTTCGTTGCGGTGCACAGACTTCTCATCACGGTGGCTTCTCTTGTTGCGAAGCACGGGCTCTAGAGCGCAGGCTCAGTAGTTGTGGCGCACGGGCTTAGCTGCTCCATGGCATGTGGGATCTTCCTGGACCAGGGCTCGAACCTGTGTCCCCTGCATTGGCAGGTGGATTCTTAACCACTGAAACTCCAGGGAGGTCCCTAAGATCTTTTTTTTTTTTGGAGGTCCAGGTTGTGGCATGGATCGACACATCATTCCTTTTTTATGGCTGAATGATATTCCGTTGTACTGATGGGCCACATTTTCCCAACCTGTTCATTCATTGATGCACACTTGGGCCAGCAGAAAAAAATTTAGAAGGTAGTGTCATGCCTCTCCCCTGCTTATGACTACGTCAGTGCTTCTCCTCCACTGTCTTGGTCCCTCGTGCTGCCTCTTGACCCATCTAACACCTGTCGAAACACCACCTCATGCCATCTGTCTGCTCCCTCCCTGTCCACTTCCATGGCCTTTCTGTTCTTTGAAAACCTGAGCTCTCTGACTTTGAGATAGGCTGTTCACTTTCCTGTAATTTTTTCATGGCTGCCTGAGTTTGTATCTCCCCAAAGGCAGACCTTGAGACAAAGATTTGGGTGCAGGTAGGTCATTGGAGGGGTGATTGCAGAGAGTGGGGAGTGGAGACAGGGAAGACAGGACAGGTAATCACAGGTGTGCTAGTGGGCAGATCACAGGGCACCTGGGGCTAACTCCCCCTGGGTGACTGGGTAGAACACACCTCTAAGCACTCCAACCCGGGCGCAGAGAAGCGGGGATTTATCACCTCCTTTCCACCCTTCTTGGCTGGCACTGCCCACACCAGGCTGAACATGCTCCAGGGGCCAGGAGAGCCTCAGGTAGAGAGAGGTGGGTGTTCCAGGTAGAAGTCACCAGTGTCTGGGAGCCGCCCGTCAATGCCGCAGGTGACCTCCAGGGGGCGCCCAGGGGATGTGGCTTCGCTTTGATGTCCACACTTCTGACCGGCTTTCTCTGGACTTCCCGTTAAGTTCTCTCTCCTGGTATCCTGTTCATCTCCTTCACAGACGTGATTTCAACTTGTTGGTGTAAGTTGGCATACTTATTTAAGTCAGGTTCGCCTCCTGGATGGAGGCAGCTCTCACCGTTGCTAGTTGCCGTATTCCTTGTGCTTAGCAGTAATATTGGCGCACAGAGGATGCTCGGTATATATGGTCCAGTGAATGAATCAGCGGCTCCAACGTCCGCTGATCTCCCCGCTGAGCTGTTCAGAAGGGCCGTGGTTCCAGGAGCAGGTTTTGATGTCCCAAGGACCTAATCTTTGGCGCTTTTCACCTGAGAATGCACAAAAGCCTGAGATGCAGGAAGCACAGAGCAACTGAGCATATTTATTTTTCAAAACCAGACTTGATTGTATTTGGATTTTGTGTTCCTTCTTTTTCTTTTTTTCCTAAAGGGATTGACTTCTCAGAGTAAAGACGTTGGGGAATTCCTTGGAGGTTATTACATATTTTCTGTCACGTGGCCGCCTCTGTTTGTCAAAAGAATCTCAAATTTGAGCTTTGCTTTCTCTGCTTTATGCAATTTGGTTTCCTTTCCCTGTTCCTTCTCTTTCAAGCTTCGGGCTGTTCTGCTGAAGTTAATTCCCAGGAGTGTTAGGTGTTGATTTTATATTTGTTCATTTCTTACAGCGCATTCAAAGAGAGATTTTTATAAGTCAGGGGTTCCGTTTTCTGGGCTTGATTTTTAAGAAAGATTTTGTTTGGAAAGCTCTGAAAGTCAGAGAAATGTATGGAAGAAAAAGATGAGAAAAGGTGATTGAGATGGCTAAGAAAAGTGGAGGGTTGGGTTCATGTGGGAATTTTGTAGTTTTGCAGACCACTGTTGATCTGTTTCCTCTCCAAATGCTGGCATTTATTTGCATTTAAAAGTGTTGAGAATAATTAGAAGGAAGGGTATCAGGGAGTTGATAAGAATAAGGGGAGGTAAGGCAGACAGTAGACCTGAAGGAGATGCGTTCGTTTCTTTGTTAAGAAAATATCAGTAGAACCCCACCCAGTCCCAGTCTCTGATTTAGGGCTGGGAATAGAAGATGAAAGATACAGACCCTCGCTCTGGAGAGACTTACATTCTCTAGAGGGAGACCAAGTTTCAGTCCAGCATGGTATTATGGTAGCAGGTGCCCAGAGAGAAGGTGGGAGGGCAGAACTGGGATGCCAGGCATGGGAGGCTCAGAGAAGGCTTCCTGGAGGAGGTAATGAATGGGCAATTCAGTTTTGTCCATTCAGGAGAGTGACAGAGAAGGGGGAAGATGAGCTGAAGTCTCAGGCTTAGAAAATGTAAGCGAGGAGGAGTGTGAGATTTATAAGTGTTGATGATGCAACCAGACCAGGGGGTTCTGATTTGCTGTGGCATGTGTCCCCAGGGATAGACCTAAGGCTCTCTGGCCTTGGGAGTTGAACCAGAATCATAGACAGGCTTCTTTGGGTTGTAGGAAACAGAAACTCAAGTCAAACTGCTTAAGGAAAAAAAAAAAAAAAAAAAAAAGGAAAAAAAAAGAAAAAATTTCCCTCCCATTTGGGTATATATAAAGAAAAAATTCAGAGTGCTGGCCTCAGGCATGGTTGGATCCAGCAACTGAGGATATTTGTTCCATCGGAGCTTGGTCTCTTTCTTTTAGTCTCTTGGCTTTGCTCTTTTCTGCGTTCCTCTCACAGTGGCAGGATGACTGTCAGTAGTTTCAGCCTACATCCTTGCCTTTCTGTAGGCCCAGCAGAACATCATGCCTTTTTCTCGATGGTGCCAAAGTCCCGGAATTGAGTGCGAGTTGGCCCAGGCGCACACACTTGAGGTTTGGAAGGTGGAGATTAGGGAGAGCTACCTTTTTTCCATTTCTCCAGGCAAGTGTCATAGCAGAGGTGCCTGGCTTTTCTGGGGCAGAGTCAGCAAAGCCATTGCCTGCTCCTGGCTTTGAGGGGGTGGAGAGGCAGGCATGGGGACCAGTTTTGATGGGGTGGACCGTAGCAGGCATGGTGCCGCCACAGTGGCAACCTGTAGATTGTGGCTTTTTCTGGATGGTAGTGGCTTCCTTGGGGTACTGGCTTCCAGATGGTGGCAGAGGTGGTGTGATTCTGGAGGGGGCAGCTGTGGTGGTGATTTCCCAGTTCAGCTGGTCGCTTCCTCATCATCCAGGGGACAATACCTCTTCTGTGCCCTGGATCCTCCATATGGCTTGGAGGGTCCTTTCTGAAATATTAACCTATAGAGCCTGCTTCTTCAACCTTCCCAATGATCCACCGTAAGCCCTTTGCTTCCCTCTAAGACATCTCTCTCTGCTTCAGCTAATGGCAGTGCATTCTGTTGTCTGCAAAAAAAATCCTGAGCAACACGTTTAGTGGCTGAGGCCGTCACTCTGGAGCCGAGGGAATGCCCTCCAAGTTGGTTTGGGAATAAGTCCCTGTCTCTTCCACGGTGTCAGTGGTAGAACAAACTCCCCGGGAGTGGCACGTTTCTCAGCTGTCTGCTCCCTTTGACAGGACCTTTTATTCGAGCTGACATCTTCCCAGGGCTCACCAGCGCATGTCCCCAGCCCTGCTGAGCTACCTTGCAGGTAAGGCCTCACTCATGGACCTTAAAAAAACCCCACATAAATGAATCTTCTGACGCTGGATGGTCTAGAGTCAAAGGGTAGGCGTGAGTCCTTGATACCCTCTCTTGACCTCCTCCAATTTTTCTTTTGGGCCATGCTTTGCGGCTTGCGGGATCTTAGTTCCCCGATCAGCAATCGAACCCTGAGCCCTGGACCCGGCAGTGAAAGCACCGAGTCCTAACCACTGGACCGCCAGGGAATTCCCCAGGAGACCATTTTTAAAAGTACACGCACCTACTTCTATAACGGCGAATTCCTGGGAAATTGAAAGCAGATCTTTTCAGTTCAAACGCCACTTCCTGGACTGCCTATCCTTCTTCCAGACCAGGTTCAGTTTCCCCCTTGCATCTCCCTTTGGCCCCTCTGTTCTTTGTTTTCATGCACTCAGCTCATCATAGTTTGTAATTGGGGATTTCGAGGTGTGATTACTTGGGAGACGTCTGCTACTCCCGCCGGGCTGGAAGCTCTGAATGGCCAGGACGTTGATGCTGACTTGATATAGAGTATGGGCTTGAGACACCTTTGCTGAATGAGTGATCCCGTGAGCGCATGGGGGGTATAAATGTCTCCAGAGCTCCCAAAGTAGGCAAGTGGTGGTGGGCTGGGATAGAGCAGCTTCCTTTAAAGCAAGGATTCTTAGCCCGTTTTGTACCCTGGGCCCCTTTGGTTGTTAGGCAAAGCTGTCTCCGGAAAATGTCTTTAAATGAATACCAATTAAAAAAATTGACTCACAAAGGAAACCAATTTTATTGAAATCCAGATATCAAAATACGAGAAAAAAGGGGCTTCCCTGGTGGTGCAGTGGTTGAGAGTCCGCCTGCCGATGCAGGGGACATGGGTTCGTGCCCCGGTCCGGGAGGATCCCACATGCCGCGGAGCGGCTGGGCCCGTGAGCCATGGCCGCTGAGCCTGCGTGTCCGGAGCCTGTGCTCCGCAATGGGAGAGGCCACAACTGTGAGAGGCTCGCGTAAAAAAAAAAAAAAAGAAAAAAAATACAAGAAAAAAAGAAATTTAGTACATTCGCAGTGTTGTGTAACCATCACCACTGTCTACTTCCAGAATTTTTCGTCACCCCGAAGGAAACCCCACACGCCTTAAGCTCTTCTTCCTCATCCTTCCCCCTGCCCCTTAGCAACCACTTACTTACTCGCTGTCTCTATGGACTTGCCTGATTTGGACATTTCATATAAATGGGATCATACAACATCTGGCTTCTTTCACTTAGCATCGTGTTTTCAAGACTCACCTATATCGTAGCACGTGTCAGTACTTCATTCCTTTTTATGGCTGCATCCCATTCCATTGGAAGGATGGACCACATGCTGTTTATCTGTTTATCTGTTGATGGACATGTGGGTGGTTTCCACCTCTTGGCTGGTGTGAATACTGCTGCTGTGAACACTCACAAGTCTTTGAACACTGGTTTCCAATTCCTTTGGGCATGTACCCAGGAGTGGAATTGCTAGGTCACATGGGAACTGCAGGTCTAACTTACTGAGGAGCCCCAGCCTGCTTCTGAAATGAGAATGGGTGTGGGCTTGAGCTATCACTGTGGTCTCAAGGGGATGGTGGCACAGCTCTTCGAAGCCCTGGTCCACCCATGAGCTGCTTTTGCCAAATCAACTCCCATGTGGCGACCGAGGCCTGCCCTCCTTGACATGGCCAGGCTGCATCTGTCCCCAGCACGCTTTGTCCCCATCACCAGCCTAGTGCCACTGAAGCAGCTTTGCTGATCTGACCCGTGGTCAAAAGAGCTTCCTCCCCTCCCCCATACTTCACTCAGTTCACTCAGGTGACAGCGAGACCCCCCTGGAAGAAAACCTTCAAAGCCTGGGAAGGGGCGATACTTTTCCTCATGGAAGCAGTCACTGCAGGATGGCTTTAAAATGAAACTTCCATGTCTGTGAGTCTAATTCTGTTTTGTAAATAAGTACATTTGCATCATTTTTTCTAGATTCCACATATAAGAGATATCATATGATATTTGTCTTTCTCTCTCTGACTTACTTCACTTAATATGATAATCTCTAAGTCCAACCATGTTGCTGCAAATGGCATAGAAAACAGAATTATGGTGACCAAAGGGGACAGTGGGTGGCAGCGGGAGATGAATTAGGAGTTTGGGATGAACGTAAACACACTGCTCTATGTAAAATGGATAAGCAACGGGGACCTACTGTGCAGCACAGGGAACTATATACAATATCATGTAATACTCTATAATGGAAAAGAATCTGAAAAAGAATATACGTATATATATGTGTATAACTGAATCACTTTGCTGTACACCTGAGACTGGCACAGCAGTGTGAATTAAATAAAAAAAGTTATTAAAAAAGGTTGATTATAGTTATAATGATACAAAACTATCAATAACAGGCTTTTGGGTAGACGTAAGCATGCACATTGACTCAGAGGCTATTTTTCTCTTTCCAAGAGCTATCTCAATGTGATGGGATCTGTGCATTTTGTTAATTATAGGATTCAATTAGATGAAATGATGGTCAAATTTAAAAAAATGGAAATGCCCCTCCTAGATGTGAGTGCTGACTGAAGCTCATTAGGCCCTGAAAGAGGCACGGGGAGTCTGAAGATGCCCCCCAAGGAAACTGCAAACAGCCCCCGCTCCTAACATCTGCACCACGTCACTGCCGTCTCTCAGCTCTGCCCTCAGTTTCCCCATTTGTGTGATTAGGGGATTGAACCATTTTAGTGTTTCCCAAATATCGGTCAGCATCAGCTGTCTCCAACTCATTTTTCACTGAAATATGTTTCCTTCTGACAGCAACCATACACCGGTATTAGCACGAATGGAAAACCAGTGTCCCTTGAAATAATTCAGAGGCAACAACTAAAGTACCTTCGTTGGCTCCCTTTTGTTTTTATTGGTTTTCATTTTTCCTTTCATGTTAATAGTTTCTTTTTGGAATCCTATTATGAAACAGCCGTGTTGCAAACCGAGGCCCCGGGAAGAGGGTTCGAGCCCTTCCTTGTTGCTGGAAGCCCGTGCCCTTCCCCACCCGAGCCACGATGCAGTTATGGGGGTGGCTGGAGGGCTTGATACTCTTGCCCCGACCCTGCCTGCTGGGGAAAGACCCCTACTGAGCAACCCTGGCCCTCCCCTTATCCACCCCTGCAAGTTAATCCTGGTTTCAGGAAGCCGTGGTAGGAACTAGTATCCTTCGGATCTCTGACCCTGGAAGGCACGGCCAGGGCACAGTCTGTGGAGAGCTCATCACCCTCCAGCTGGGGATCCCCTAGTGCCTTGCGGCCAGAGGGCCAGTCGCCAGGATGGGGGCCTTAGTGGGAGCTGGTGCAGGTCGACGCAGCCAGACTCGGGGGGCCAGCAGTCATTTCTGGAACCAAGAACCAACGTCAGATCTGGCTGATTGGAACGCAAGCACCCTGGCTCCCTGCTCACCCAGAGCGTGGGAGGGACCTGGCACTGGGCACAGGCCTCAGTCCTGTGGGTTCTTCTGCCAGGTGTGCAGACCACCCAAGTGGGGACAGCTGGGCAGGGGGCACAGACCCGCTCAGCCTCTGGCTTGCTCTGCATCGCAGCCTTGCAGGTGCCACGGACCTATCCCACTGCCCTGCCCCCCAGCTGCACCTAGAGATCCAGGCTCTGAAGTGAGATCACCAGCTCTCAGACCAGGCCTGCTTTGAGGTGCCTGAACTGACTTGCCCAGACATCTCTGTGGCCTGCTGCAGGCTGGGGGAGCCACCGTCACGATGATCAAGGTGGTGCAAACTAGGAGGTCTGTGTGCTGCTCCCACGAGGCAGGGCAGGCATAGCCACGCCACTGACTGCAAGCAAGTGCCTTTTGCCTGTGGGGACTCTGGCTCTGGCAATGACCAGTGGCACCTCTTCTGTGATCTAATTGGCTTTCTGCTTGGTGACAAGGGATAGCTCAGTATCGAGTGGAAATTGCTGGGCTGAATGGAATGTCAGTCCCGTTAGACCATGAAACCCCCGTCGCTGTCAATGTGAGCTTGGGCAGCGCCCCTTCTCTCTCCCACCTTTCCTGCCACCGCCGGAATGAGAGCCTGTTTGGGGTTAGGGAGCTAGCTGATCCGTGTGAATAATGCATAGGATTATGAATATGAATAGAGCACCCGCTAAATCCACGAGGAAGTCAGCTTCCCGGGCTGCATCTCTCACCCTGTTTATTGACATGCCATCCCAACTCGGATGCCATGTTTCGAAACAGTGTCCCAGGGGCTTCCCTGGTGGCACAGTGGTTGAGAGTCCGCCTGCCGAGGCAGGGGACACGGGTTCGTGCCCCGGTCCGGGAAGATCCCACATGCTGTGGAGCGGCTGGGCCCGTGAGCCATGGCCGCTGAGCCGGCGCGTCCGGAGCCTGTGCTCCGCAACGGGAGAGGCCACAACAGTGAGAGGCCCGCGTAGGAGAAAAAAAAAAAAAGAAACAGCGTGCCAGTGTTATGATTGTGATTACTATTTTTATTTGTGTGGCGACATTTGGAGGCCCTTATTAAGTGATCCCCATTTGCTTCGGCATGAATGCACACTATGCGAGACTTGGGGACAATTTCAGTGTCTCTAGCGCACACAGTACCATTTAAGGAAGAAGCCCCAGATTCCAGGGTTGGCCTCTGTGTACAAACAAATACTGATTTTTCCATTTTGGGCTCTTTTGTGGAATGTTCAAGTGCTTTGATTCTTAAAGCGGAGCCGGCTCTCAGGCGTGTTTCATCCTGCCCTTTGTTCCCTTGCATGGAAGTGATGGATTTTGCAGTCTGGAGGAATCCGTCATTTTGGCTCCATCTGCTTGTTAAGCATCTCCAGTGTCTCTGATGTGACACTGTTTGGAGTTTTAGAATTTCATCTTATCTCCCATCGGGAGAGCCTGGGTGGATGGTAAGGGGGGCAGGGGACAGTGTTTTCCCCTTGTTTTAAGTTATTACCATCTGGGCATGGGATGGATATTTTTAGGAGACATTAAGTCAAGTGAAAGGAATATGAGAGGTTCCCTGCCCCTATGCAGGGACATGCCTTCTATGTGCTTCTTGATTGCTGCCAGTGACGAGGTGCTCACTACCTAGAAAGGTAACGCAATCCATCGAGGCTCAGATCTGGTTGTCATGGCTTTTTTCTTCTTCCTTTGTGCCCATAATCCTCCACCCCTTTGAGTATCCAGAGTTGTTCTGAACAGGTCTAACCATGCTTACCTATTTGACAAACATTCTCTCCCTGCTGCTTTTAGTTTGCGGACAGCTTGCCTGGGACAGTTTCATACAAAAGGCTCTATCTAGTCCAGAACCTCCCAGTTCTGGGGGATCCTTGTGGGTTCCCCCAAGATTCTGCTTGTTCACAGAAGATGAGAATATGAGCTAGTCTTTTATGCCTCAGCCCGCCCTCTTCTGTCTGCATTCTGTTGAAAGACATTCCTTGAAGATTTTGCTATGTGGCTGGTTCCCAGCCCTGATATTCTTGCCCCCTACCCAATTATCATTTTTGGTCCTGGGTCGCTGATATACCTTTAATCCCAGGGTGGCATGTGACCAATCAGAGATCACATTCTGGCCAATCAGAGCATAGCATCTCCCCCAGCCGCTGTCACTGGCTCTGGGATGGACCTGCCCTGTTGGACCATCTCAGAACTTTCACTGGGACAGTGCAAGAATGTGGTCTGTGTCATCCTCCCCCCACCACCGCCCCCCGCCAGAGGGCATGAAGTAGGACTTCCCACTTGCCTTTTCATTTCCTTCAGCCAATAAACTCCCTTTTCCACTTAAGCCAGCTTGAGTTGGTTTTCTGTGATTTGCAGCTAAGAAACGACCTGAGGCACTTAGTGCTTCAGGGCACATCCTTCAGCATTACTTTGGATTTGCACATAGATTCTGTGCAGCCAGGATGCACAGCAGAAGACTTTAAAGAAAATCCCGACCAGCATGATTTTTTTTTTTTTTTTTTGGTGGTACGCGGGCCTCTCACTGTTGTGGCCTCTCCCGTTGCGGAGCACAGGCTCCGGACGCACAGGCTCAGCGGCCATGGCTCACGGACCCAGCCGCTCCGCGGCATGTGGGATCTTCCCAGACCGGGGTACGAACCCGTGTCCCCTGCATCAGCAGGCAGACTCTCAACCACTGTGCCACCAGGGAAGCCCCCCGACCAGCATGATTTTTATTCCCAGAAGCAAATCTTGGAGATGGTGGCCAGGAAGGAGATTCTGAAATACCATCCACAGGCATGTTGATACCCACTGCTAGTAGTTTAAGCAATGGTTCTGCAATTCTGGGGCCCCTGATTTTATCTTCCTGCAGGGGGAAAATTAGGAGCTGGTGGGAGACACATCTAAGAAAACAGAACCTCAGAGACACCTGAAGAAGCAGCTTTATGAATGTAAACCAGATTACTTCAATCTAGCCTTATTTAAATATCTTAGAGCTCAAAACAGGTTTATCTCAGAGGAGAAAAACAGAATGAAATCTCTGACTGGAGACTTGAATTATTGTAATATTTTAGGTAGGTTACCAGGGGCCATCAATTATTACGTTGCCACTGGTCCTTTACTACACCAACTTTATTACCTTTATCTGGATTTATACAGCGTTTGATAGAGTTTATATGGCTGGATGCATAACAAAAAACCTTTCAGTGTGCTCATGGCTTTGTGTCTGAGTGTGCCCCATGGAAGAGCTAATAAATTTTAAAGCAATCTATCTATTCCACTTAAAGGTATAAACCCAGTTGATTCAGGCTGTTTTATTTATATTTTGGGTATGCTTCAAGCTGGTGTTTTTTGTGGGAAGGAGCCTCCTGGGGGGAGGGGCGGCAGACGTGCGGGAGTGTCTGCCCAGAAGTTGTTACAGTCAGTCGTCAGCTGGTACCACGATTCCCCTTCTCCCTCTGCCTGCTCCTGCTCCCTTTCCTCCCTTCCACAGGGGCTCTCCCAAGGATACACCCCAATAACCATCCTTCACTCTTCCCTCCATCACAGTCTTCTTCCTGGGGAACCTAACCTGTGACATCTCCCTCTTACTAACCAGCTACCTGGCCCCCAGACTTCCTCCTTCACCCTCACCCCCAGGTCACATAGCTCATAAAGGACTTAGTGCCACTTAAACCTCGCCTTGGCCCTAAACCAGTGGTTACCAGTCTGGGGGCCAGGCAGGTAGTTAATAAGAGGGAGCTGTCTTAGTCCGTTTTGGCTGCTGTAGCAGAATGCCATTGACTGGGCAGCTTCAACAACGTTTATTTCTCACAGGTCTGGAGGCTGGATGTCTGAGGTCAGGGTGCCAGCCTGGTTCTGGGTGAGGGCTCACTTCCTGGCTTGCAGACGGCCACCTTCCTGTTGCACCTTCGTAAGATGGAGAGCAGAGTACGCTCTTCATGGAAGGGCACTAATCCTATTCAGGGGGCTCCACCCTCGTGACTTAATGACCTCCCCAAGGCCCCACCTTCTCATAGTATCGTACTGGGGGCTAGGATTTCAGCGTACGAATTTCAGGGGGACGCAAACGGTCAGTTCACAACAGGAGGTGTTGCAGGTTGGGTTCCCAGGAAGAAGACTCTGGGGCAGAGGTTAGAGTGCAGGGTGTCTAATTGCAAGTGTCCCCACTGGGCTGAGATGGCTAAGCTTTCACACCCCTGGCCTCCATCGGTCATTAGCTGTGGGTCACCCTGGGAATAGGTGTGACCTTGGGCTCTGTGGGCTAAGGCTGTGTGTAGCCCATACTCACAGCAGCTGGGGCAATAAGGCCCTCATGGCAGGGGGATCTGGGCAGTGTGTCCCTGTGGCCATCACAGGAAGGGGTGGGCAGGATGGGAGAGCCGTGGATGAGGTCCCTGATAAACTAGTCCTGATATTTCAGGAGCCTGCAGAAAACTGGCTCATTTACCTGCAATTAAGTCCCCGTTGCATAAAGGAAATGTCAAGTCGTTTTGTTTTTGGCATAAATAGTTACCTTGGTGTTCTAGCTTGTGCTTATCAGACCTTCTCTGGCTCCTTGGATGCCCTGGTCCTGGGCCCTGCTGACCTCACAGCCTCCTTGTGTCCCCTTCCCCTCTCGCTTCCCCCTAGTCTGGGGAACCCACTCAGTGTCCAGCCAGGAAGCTTCACTCTTGCTCATGACATATCCTATCAAATCTTTTGTCTAAACACAAGAGTACTGAGTGCGCCCCATGAGGCACAGGCTTTTGAAACTCAAAAGCTGAGCATCCATTCTTCTTTGCTCAGCTCTCTTTAGGTCCCTCCTTCCCGGAGGCAATGAACACAGAAGGCCCAGAAAACTGGACGGGAAAGGGGGTGCTGAGAGTGAGAAGGATGCTCGGGGACCAGCAAACACAGCGATTTATGTTTCAGAAATATCGTCCCAACTTGTCCTAAGAATGTAGGTGTTGGATATGATGGAGTGAAGCCGGTGGGGCTATGGGAAGAGACGAGAATGATGCTTAGAAGGAAGAAGTTGATGGTACTCACAGAGCACAGAGAGTGGGGGTCACCACATGGCATGTAGGGCCATGGGGGAAGCACCAGGGTGGCCAGGAGGCAAAGCAGGAAGAAAGCTGAGAGCCGTAAGTGGGGTTTCCATGGGAAAGGTCAGGCAGGGCAGAGTACACAGTTAGGGATTGGCTAGTTGGAAGAGTTCCCGTGGGTTCTGGGCTGCAGAGGTTGTCTCTAGTGGCCTGGCACCTGGCCCTGGGATGATTGAGGGCAGGGGCAATACTGGCTTGGTGTGAGAGTTAGATAAGGAGGTCATTGGGGTGGGGTATGGACTCGGGATTGGTTGGTTTTGTGAATGAAAGGTGTGTTCACGGCAGGCTGTTACCATCTCTAGGAATCAGCCAGTCCTAGAGAGGCAGCCTCTGCCCGGGTCTGTGAGGCTTCCAAATGCCGGAACATCAAAAATATAGAAAATAAGAAAATATAGTTAATATCATTGGCTGTGTAATGAATGGGTGCCAAATAGACAAAAACTGTGAATCTAAGAAAACACAGTTAAACACATCCACATTCACGATCCTGAAGGGCTCCCCCTGAAATCCTCTGGGGAAACGGCCATGGCTGTCCTCACCCTTTACTTCCTGGAAGTCTGGGTCTCCATCTATTCCTTTAAGAAGCCCAGCATCACATGCCATCAGTTCCCAAGGTGACCCTTCAGCATTTCCTGCTTTAATGCCTCCGTCTCCTTATTTGATTTTGTAGTAACGTTTAATGAGGTTTCTCTGTCTACAAAGACAAGAGCATTTCCAACAATAGCTAATCTAGCACTAAGTGCAGTAGCAATGCTCAAGAGTGAGTGGGGTCTCCTTTGATTTCTTTATTTACACACTGCCTGTTTCAACAGATTTCAGTAGGGCACAGGTATCTTCCTGGGGCTGGCCTGGGAGGTTGAGAATTGAATGGCATGGAGGAGAGGGTCTTGCTGCTTAAGACGTAGTGCATTTGGCTCAGAAAGTGAGACTGGTTTTTTTTTTTTTTTTTTTTTTGCGGTACGCGGGCCTCTCTCTGTTGTGGCCTCTCCCGTTGCGGAGCACAGGCTCCGGATGCGCAGGCTCAGCGGCCATGGCTCACGGGCCCAGCCGCTCCGCGGCACGTGGGATCCTCCCAGACCGGGGCACAAACCCGTGTCCCCTGCATCGGCAGGCGGACTCTCAACCACTGCGCCACCAGGGAAGCCCAAGACTGGTTTTGAAAGTATCAAAAAGTACCTTTAATTTGGGCTGAATGCAGCTAGTTTTTAAATTCAATATTAAATACTACAAAAAAGCGTTTTAGAAAAAAATAACTGTTTGGGAATGTATTTTGTGACTTGAGATTTTTCATCAAGGAGGGGCCTTCAGATATAGTTGTATCTAGGTCCCTTGCTGGAAGCAGCTACATGAGCCTTAAACCAAGGATTGCAAACTCAAATACCTGCAGGGCTCAGGCAAGAATGTAAGGGAGAGAGTCAGGCTGGGTGGAAGAAATTTGCTGCTCTCTGCCTACTTTTTGATTCTTGTTTGGATGGGGAGCTGGGTACAGATAAATACTTCTCTACTCTAGGAAAAACAACAAGTGTAAGCTTGCCGAAGCAACTGATAACCCAGACTCCGGGCTGGTGGGACAATAGGGAATGGAGAGGGCTGTGGTGAACTGGAGACCATGTGCCCTAGATGAAAGTGGTGGGGACAGGTCATCTCAGCTCTAGCTAGTCAGTTCCACGTAGGAATACAGGCGCTGACTTTTTCCAAAAGACCACACACTTGGATTTTCACGTGAAACCTTCCAATTTTACAATGAATTACAATAAAAAAAAAAGTGGGTGTGCAAAACCAAACCAAAGAACAACAGCAAATTGAAACACATCTCTGCGCCACAACTGGTCTAAAGGCCTCTAGTGTGACCTCAAGTTTTCTAGAATTTGCCGGAAGGATTCCTAGGATGTGCTAAAATTCAACCTCTTTAATATAGGAGAGTTATGTGTGCAGCCTGCTTACAGAGAGGCATCTTCCTCTAGAATACTCCGACTGCTGGTGCGCTCACTACCTAACGAGGTAGAATTCCCATTGTTGACTGGCCAGAGTTGTAGTAAATTCTCCTGGGTGCTCAGGCACAGAAACCAAGGCAGGACGAAAGCTGTCTTGTGAAGCCTCAGCGCAGAGTGCACCCAGATGGGCCTCAGGAAGGGCCTGGAGGTTAGGAAATGGAAAGTCACCAGAATCCTCTGTCGCTTTCCCCTGCTCCTTTCCGCACCCTTGCTTTCCTTCTTTTCCCTCTCCAGGGCCTGCTTTTCACCTGGTTCGCTGGTCCCCCCGGCAGGATGTGGTTGCCTCACAGCTTCTGTTCCAGCTTCCCACAGAGACCCACACTCCCTGTCTCTGGGTCTCAAGTCCACATGCCCTGGAGAGAGAATCTGATTGGCTCACCTGGAGTCAGATGTCCAGCCCTGGTCCAATCAGCTATGGCCACGGGGCAAGTTCACACAGAACAAAGATGGCACCTCAACACACTGGGCCAACGGACTGGGTGCATTGTTCTCGTGATGCTCAGAATGGGCAGAATGTCTTCAAGGCTCATGTAACTGCTTTGCAGAAAGGCTGGAAGTCCAGAGGGTGTCCATCTGATTCTGTTGAGCTAAACTTTGTTTCAGGGTGATTGTCTTCGTCCCGCCTCCCATGGGAGCATGGAGGCACCCCTGCCCATCACTGGGGACTCCTCTCCCTGGAGTGTTTGCCTCCTGGCTTGGTATTCGTAGTCCTCCCACCTGGTTCCTGAGCAATGAGTCCCAAGATCCTCCTCTGCCCTGGGCGCTCCCTCAGGAAAAGCTTTCGTTGGTCCAATTTTTCTTGAAATGTGCCATCAGATCCCAACCCAGCCCTCTGGGACAGTTGCAAAAATAGTAACATTCCTAAGAACTCAGAGCTTTCACCAGGAGATGAAAGCAGCTTAGAGAAATCCGCTTGCTCTGTGTGTGGAGCCCCGTGGAGCTAGGCAGGGGCAGCTGGCCTCCCCTGCGAGATGCCGAGATTGAAAAATCCATCTGTAATCACGAAGAAGCTTGGCAGACAAATGACCCCCTGGGGGAGGCCGCCTCTGACCCCTTCCTCCCCAGGCAGGATTAAACACTCTCGCCTCTGTGTTTCTTGAGCACTGTGTCTATCTTATTAGGACGGCTGTGTCCCTGTTGTAGCCTGGCCATTCGTGATGAAAATAACCAGAGTTCACGTTTATGGAGCATTCGCTATGTGCCTGGCACCCATTTAGGTCTCTCACAAGGAGCAGTTGGTTACTTATCCACCATGTGTTAATCAAATAATAATAATGATGATGGTGATGATAATGGCTTTATATTGAGCAAGGCTCTAAGCACATGTACATCTCATCGTCCATCCTCATAGTAACCTCCTGAGGTTGTACTATTATTACCTCCATTCTAGAGCCATAGAAAGATAATAGAACCCGTTCAAGGTCACCCAGCCAAGAAGTGGTGGGGCTGGGTTTTGAACCTGGGTCTGACGTTGGCATTTGCACTTGGCACGGCCGTCTCCTACAACTTTGTACTCGTCCTCGTTTCTGCGGGTCGTAGCCCACGTGAGGAGCTTGAGAGAAAGAAGGGATGGAGGGAAGGAGCAAGAGACCAAAAGTAACCTTGGGAAGAAGGTCAAAGTCAAAACCTTGTCGGTGACCCCGGGGGGAGAGCTCGTTTGGGAAAATTCTGAAGTGAACTTAGACCAGGCTGTGTCCACTCTGCTCAGCCGGCTTAGACCTGAAAGCAGCAGATGTTTCCTCGAGGTGTTTGCTTGTAAGTGGTTAGTTTTGTCTGACAGCTAAGCGAGCAGACACTCTGCCAGGGGCATCTCTGTACCCGTCACCCCCAAAGGACCTGGGGAGATGGTCCTTTATCCCTTCAGGGGGCACGATGGAATTACGTTTTGGGTTAAGTGCATTTCCCCCTCTCCTGGGGCCTGGGAGTGTGCTTACAAATCTCTTCCTACTTTAATTTTATTTAATTAATTTAATTATTTTTGGCCGCACCACATGGCACGCAGGATCTTAGTTTGCCGACCAGGGATGGAACCCGTGCCCCCTGCAGTGGAAGCGCAGATTCTTAACCACTGGGCTGCCAGGGAAGTCCCTCTTCCTACTTTTTTTTTTTCCTTTTTTTTTTTTTTGCGGTACGCGGGCCTCTCACTGTTGTGGCCTCTCCCGTTGCGGAGCACAGGCTCCGGACGCGCAGGCTCAGCGGCCATGGCTCACGGGCCCAGCTGCTCCGCGGCATGTGGGATCCTCCCGGACCGGGGCACGAACCCGCATCCCCTGCGTCGGCAGGCGGACTCTCAACCACTGCGCCACCAGGGAAGCCCTCTTTCTTTCCCTTTTTACTTTATTTCCCTCTTACAGGGGTGGTTTGAACACTAGTGAAAGGAGATGTTCTTGAGAGTGGATATGTCTGAGGGAAAAATAACATCTTTCAACAAGTCAAGATGAAAAGGTGGCCCTGAAGGGACATATTCTGGTTGAAGTTGTCACAGCCACTGACTGTGGGTTGGATGGAACTAGTGTCTAATGCTGAGGAGCAATTAGCACGTTTACCTGGGTGCTGTCTTAGGCTGCCGTTGTCAGCCTTCATCACTGAGTTTTAAGTCCTCTGGTTGTGTGTGCTTTTCTTTACACCCGCATTTGAATTTCTCATCGCTTGGGTGTCACAGAAGCAATGCTGGGTCAGTCGGTTCATTCACGTCCCGGCACCTGTCATCCCGCCCCAAAGATCTTGCTGAAACTGAAGAATGATTAGTTTTTGCTGCAGGGAGGTGGAGGCTAGCTTCAGGAACTGCTGCTCTTTTCTCTCTGATAGCCATGTCAGGAAACAGGGAGGTAGTTTGGAAATCACAGTAGCACTTTTTTAAAAGGAGTGTGTCAATCCACAGGATTCATATATTTTTAATACAGCCTCAGTGGAGGAAATGCAAAAGCATCAGCTGCGCTTTGAGGAAGGTCAGGTCTGTGGGTATGCTGCAAAGCTTGTTCTGAAGGTTTGATCGCCAGTGAGGTTGGAAGGTAAAAGCTTGGACTTAGGGATGAGTTTGGCAAACTACAACCTGTGAGCCTATTCCGACCCCCAGCCTGTTTTTGTAAATAAAGTTTAATGGGAACACAACAATGCCCATTCATTTACATATTATTTGCAGCTGCCTTTAGAGCTACCATGTCCCGTCCCCTCGCCGCCATTATACCATTTCCAAGAGTGAAAATGAAAATCAAGGCAACTAGATCATGCAGCTGGTTCCTGGCTATTGAGAGCTGCTCATTTACCTTTGCTTTACCTTTTTGGGGCGATGTTTTGGGGGGATTTCTGCATCTTGGCAGCAGTTCTGACAAGTGGGCCTTGGGGGCAAAAGTTGGAGATCTTTGTCATCATCACGCCTGGGACTGATTAGAAACTGCAGTTCTGGTAGGTAAAAAAATGGTCAAAGAGCAGGAATTTCACATGCTTCAACCTTATACTTGTGCACTTTATACCTGGAGGCTCCCTGTTTTTGCTTTAAAGGTCAGTGGAGGGAGAATAAACAGCCAAGCTGGCTTTTATTTGCACGCTTTAATCTCTGCTCCTGCTTCTCTAAACATACAGAGGTTCTGCATTCCTGGGTGTGACATCTGCCACAAGTGTGATGCTAGCAGAGCCCAGTGGGTAGAAGCTGTGCATGTGGAGGATGCTCTGGGCACCTGCCGTGCTGCCAGGCGCTGGATCTGCTTTCTTTCTTTTTTTTTTTTTTTTGCGGTACGCGGGCCTCTCACTGTTGTGGCCTCTCCCGTTGCGGAGCACAGGCTCCGGACGCGCAGGCCCAGCGGCCATGGCTCACGGGCCCAGCCGCTCCGCGGCATGTGGGATCTTCCCGGACCGGGGCACAAACCCGTGTCCCCTGCATCGGCAGGTGGACTCTCAACCACTGCGCCACCAGGGAAGCCCTGGATCTGCTTTCTTGGATGGTGTGCTAGGCTGAGTAATGTCCCCTCCCCTCCCAAGATGATCCTAATTTCTGGAACCTGTGAATGTGACTTTATATGTCAAAGATTTTACAGAGGTGATTAAGTCCAGGCTCTTGGGATGGGAAGGTTATCCTAGATTACCTGGGTGGGCCCTAAACGCCATCACAATGTCCTTATCGAGGAGGAGGCAGAGAGAGATTTAACAGGAAGACAGAAGAGAAGGCCTGTGACCTCAGAGGCAGAGACTGGCGTGATGTGGCCACAAGCCAAGGAACGCCCCACCCACCTAAAGTTGGAAGAGACAGGAACAGATTTTCCCCAAGAGCCCCTGGAGGAAGTGTGGCCCTGCTGACACCTTGATTTTGGCGCAATGATGCTGATTTGGGCTTTTGGCCTCCAGCATTAAGAGAACAAATGTGTGTTATTTAAGCCACCATTTGTGGCTTGAACCAACCATTTGTTGGTTTGTTGTTTAAGCAGCCATAGGACACTAATAGTACAGTTTTCCAACTGTGCACGTTTTTGCCATTTTTCCCTTTTTAGTTGCTCAGGAAATGTTTATTGAGAGCCTCTTGTGTGCTAGGCCCTGTTCTAGGGACTGTGTACAAAACAGGCACAGTTCCTGCCCCATGGGATGTCGCGCCCCGTGGGTGGAGCAGACAATCAACAAATGAATGAGATGCTTTCATTTAGTGTAAATGCCATGTTCCAGGCACTCCTGCTGCATAAGAAATTACCCCCAAACTAAGTGTCTTATTATAACCATTTTCTTACAGTCCCGGGTTCTGCAGGTTGGAATTTGACCAGAGCACAGTGGGGTTGACTATTTCTGCCCCACAGTGCCGGGGGCCTCAGCTGGAAGTCTGCAAAGTTGGGGGTGACTTGATGGCTGGGGGCAGGAATCACTGCCAACTCCGTCACTCACATGTCTGTCCTCCCCCCGCCATCCCAGTGCTCCCGGCTGGAGTGACCTGAAGACTAGGACTGCTGGTCAGAGTATCTTCAGTAGCCCCTGCATGTGATTGGGTTTCCTTACAGTATGGTGGCCTCTGGGCTCCACGTTGGAGGCAACCTGCATGGCCTTTTAGGACCCTGCTTCCAAAGTCACACAGCGTCACTTGTGCTGTACTCTACTGGTCAAAGCCGTCACAAGCTTACGCAGATTGAAGGGGCGGGGACATAGGCCTAACCTCTTGGTGGAAGGAATGACAAGATTACACTGTAGAAGAGCGTGCCAGACGGGAGATGTGTTGCCGCCATCTTTGGGAGATGCCGTGAAGATGATGAGACAGGATAACGGGAATGAGAGTAACGGAGATGTGGGGGTCAGTGCTGAGATGCTCAGCCAAGGCCTCTCTGAAAGGTGACATTGAAGCTGAATTCTGAATGGGAAGGAGCCAGCCTTGGCAAAATCCATGGGGAAGACCTGTCCAGGCTGGGGGAGATATTTGTATCTTTACAAACGTGTGGTCCAGCGTTGACCACTCAGCAAGAACACCATCCATTCGGAAAGGATGCCAACCGTGCGTTATGAGGATGACTGTGCCCGTGATGTCCCAGGCGGAGAGAAGACCAAGGGCAAAGTCCCTGGGGTGGGAGTGAACTTAGCTTCCCCATCACTCTGTCTTACATCCCTGTCATCCTATCGTATTGTCTTTGCATTTATCCATTTTCTGAAAGAACCTCATTTGTCCACTTGTTGATGCTTTATCTCTTCCCACTAGATGAGAATGAGGATGTTGTCTGACTTGGAAACCTGCATTCTCAGTGTTCTATTGGAGCCCCTGGCATACAATAGGTGTCTGGTAAAAATTAGTTAAGGAAATGATGCATTTCATAGTGGGCCCACCTCCTGGCCACAGGGCTGCCTGGCATAGAGTTTCTCGTTAGTTTTGACCTGTGGTAGCTTCAGTAATGGTCACCAGATTAAGTAATTAGAAAAAAGAAGAATGTTGTCAACCTCCTGGACACTGGAAACCTGTCACTGGGTCGAGCTGGAACCCAGGAACAATGCTATTCACACGGGCCATTGGTCTTTTTTTTTTTTTTTTTTTTTTTAATTTTTTTTTTTTTTTTTGCGGTACGCGGGCCTCTCACTGTTGTGGCCTCTCCCATTGCGGAGCACAGGCTCCGGATGCGCAGGCTTAGCGGCCATGGCTCACGGGCCCAGCCGCTCTGCGGCATGTGGGATCTTCCCGGATCAGGGCATGAACCCGTGTCCCCTGCATTGGCAGGCGGACTCTCAACCACTGCGCCACCAGGGAAACCCGGTCTTTTTTTTTTTTAATTTATTTATTTTTGGCTGTATTGGGTCTTCGTTGTTGCGCGCGGGCTTTCTCTAGTTGCAGTGAGCGGGGCCTACTCTTCGTTGTGGTGCGTGGGCTTCTTATTGCCGTGGCTTCTCTTGTTGCAGAGCACGGGCTCTAGGCACGCGGGCTCAGTAGTTGTGGCTCACGGGCTCTAGAGCGCAGGCTCAGTAGTTGTGGCGCACGGGCTTAGTTGCTCCGCGGCATGTGGGATCTTTCTGGACCAGAGCTCGAAGCCGTGTCCCCTGCATTGTCAGGTGGGTTCTTAACCACTCTGCCACCAGGGAAGCCCTGGTCTTTTTTTTAAATAGAAGCCTTTAATCGTGTGGACAATACAATCAGGTTTCTTTAAAAAAATGTATATATATATATATATTTGGTTGCGCTGGGTCTCAGTTGCAGCGGCCCGGCTCCTTAGTTGCGGCACGTGGCTCCTTAGTTGCGGCATGCGTGGGGTACCTAGTTCCCTGACCAGAGATCGAACCCGGGCCCCCCGCATTGGGAGTGAGGAGTCTTATCCACTGCGCCACCAGGGAAGTCCCTCGGGCCATTGGCTTTTTAAATGAAATTCTCTTTCCTTGGTTTGAAAAATTCACTGAGAATGGGAAGGCAGAGGAGCCTAAGGAGCCCTTCATCCACGGTGTCTGTCATGAATCCCCCGGGACTTGTCAACAGAGGCATCGCACCCATTACTTACACACAGAAATAAAGATAAATGTGCCTGGATAATAGCCCTGGGAAGGGATAAATCTTGCTTGCTTATGGGGGAAGGCAGCACACGGAGGCTTGTCACTTTGATGATTCAGGTTCGTTTAGATTTATGAGGACACGTATACCGGTAGGAGCTGAGATTTAGAATCCAAAGGTTACGAGAGAGGATGGATGTGTCTGGCCATCCTTATGGCTTCGGGTCGAGCTCCCTGCGGCATCTTCCGGTCAGTTCTTGATGAATCCTGTCAACCCAGAGGAGACCGTCTCTTCACTCGGTTGCACACTCAGCAGCCACTGCCCTAGGGGAGGGCTTCTCATAACCACAGAAATTACACTTTGCTTTTGAATGAGCTGTGTTTGCAGGCTAACTTGGCAGAAGCCGCTGATAATCACAGAAGGCATTGTGCCAACCAGGATGGAGCTAGGACAGAGAGATCAGAGTTGGTGTTGGTGTCCTGGGATCTGTTTCTTTTGGTCATTTTGCCATCATGCATTTACATGTTTGGTCAGCGTTTTTTGAGCTCCAGCTGTGTGCAAGCCTTAGGCGAGATTCTGTGGTTTTCTCAAAGTGAGTCTTGGTCCCTGGAGTGTATCATTACGTGGATTAGTTCCAGTGTTTCCCAAGCTGCTGTTACTTCCTAATGACCTTGTCACCATATACCAACACTACTATGACTTCTTAATATTTATCTTGAAATTGGCCCACTTTTTAAAAAGTAAAATTTTTAAAAATATATTTATTTATTTATTTTTGGCTGTGTTGGTTCTTCACTGCTGCGCACGGGCTTTCTCTAGTTGTGGTGAGCGGGGGGCTCCTCTTCGTTGTGGTGCGCGGGCTTCCTATTGCGGTGGCTTCTCTTGTTGTGGAGCACGGGCTCTAGGCGTGCGGGCTCAGTAGTTGTAGCACGTGGGCTTCAGTAGTTGTGGCGCATGGGTTTAATTGCTCCGTGGCATGTGGGATTCTCCCAGACCAGGGCTAGAACCTGTGTTCCCTGCCTTGGCAGGTGGATTCCCAACCACTGCGCCACAAGGGAAGTCCCAACCCACTTGTTTTTAAACTTAAGTGCCAAGCTTAGCTTTGTCCCAAGTTGTACATCTTACTGCTTTGTTCATCCTGGTTTGTTGTGCTAGTTATATTTCTTCCTCACTCATATTAAAATAAATAAAATAAATATATGTGTTAAAAATTTCCCTTGTCCACCACCTAAAATAACACTATGTCCTACCCACTCACCTTCCCTACCATTGTGGTTTGCATACCTCACTTCGAGAAGTAAAATGTTTGCTTTGGCGAATATCTTACTTCCTACTTTGGCGGCCCTGTGAAATTTGCAACTTCCACCTGTTGGCTCCTATGATGGTTAATTTTATGTGTCAACTTGACTGGGGCAAAGGGATTTCCAAAGCTGGTAAAACGTGATTTCTGGGTGTGTCTATGAGGATGTTTCTGGAAGAGATGAACATAACACTTGAATAGGTGAACTGAGTAAGGAAAATCTCCATCGCCAATAAGAGTGGGCATCATCCAGTCTGTTGATGTCCTGAACAGGACAAAAGGCAGAGGAAGGGTGAATTTGCTCTCTCTCTGCTCGAGTTGGGACATCTGTCTTTTCTGGCCCTCGGACATCGGTGCTTCTGGTTCTCAGGACTGGAACTACACCGTTAGCTTTCCTGGGCCTCCAGCTTGCAGGTGGCAGATCGTGGTCTCCATAATCACGTGAGCCAATCCCTCAGATAAATCCTTTTGTGTATCTAGATATCTCCGCTTGGCTCTGCTTTTCTGGAGAACCCTGACGAAATACATCAGCCCAGAAAGAGGTTTCTGGCCCAGGTGTTTTAGGGGCAAAGATAGATCCTGCCTTACGTTCTGTGACTGTGTTCATTGCCCATTTTTTTCTTTCTTTCCTGCAAAATGATATAAGAAAGATTTTCTCAGATCACTGTTGACTGACTTCCAGAAAATTCAGAGTGAGTTACCCAGAGTGACAGGTCCTTTTTCATGGACCTGAAATGCACTATTATATTTCTCTTGCTTCTATCCTAGTGCTTAGAATGGGACTGTGTACCAGCTGGTCTTAGCTGCTCTAATATCATTGTCTGACTTAAAGGTCTGGTCCATTAAATTGGACTTCAGCGGTCAGCTGAAAGATAGAGAGTAATGCTGCTCATTTTGTTGGTGGAGAAGCAAACTCATATACACCATGACCATATTTCCTCGACCCCAAATCGGGATGTATGCTCTAAATTTATTAATATGCAATGCCTCATGAGTGTAGAGAAATCAAATTGTTATTAGCTATGCGGTTAATCAGTGGATTTTATTGAAAGAATGACGTTGCACAAACATGTAACGATTTCAGAATATCTGAGTTGTACGGAGGCTGAATGGGAGATTTCTCAAACCAGAGGAAGGCCAGGAAGGAGGGTTGTATGTGCTCCCGGACACTGGAATTTGCTTGCGTAATCCATGGCCCTTATTTCTCCTAAGCCAAAGATGCAAAATGATGCCCCCTTGGGCTGAATCTGACCAATAGATATGTTTTGTTTTGCTTATGGAACGTCTGAAAAAGAACATAGGTGCCCGCTTAAACAAAAACTAGAGCATTGCTCATAAATATCTGAAGTTTTGGTCTGTCCTGAAACAGAGGAAGCTCTGAAAACACTGGCCCTGCAATCTCACTTGGAAACAGACTCCTGGAGTGGCATTGACTAGTCCACACCCATTTGGACAAGGCATGGGCTCACACTTTGCTGCAGTCACCAGCACCCCGTCTTGTCTTTTGCACTGAGGCTGTCATTTACCATTCATAATTTTCCTTGAACCATAGCTTTTCTTAAAGGATCCTTTCCTTAAAGGATTTCTCTGTTTCTCAGACTCTGTCAAAAACGAGAGGTAATTCCAGAGAGCTGTGTGTTTCGAGAACAATAAGAGAGAACATTTTAGTAGAAGTAAAGATCATTCTTATGTATTTAATATGCAAGCAAGTGCGTTGGCTGTCTCTGTTCTTTCACTGTTGCTGTCTGATTCCTGCAGGCATTTGACTTTCTGACCCTTGGATTCAGCTAAGAGGTCAGGGAGGGACTCTAGCAGGCTGACAGTCGATTGGGAAGACCCTTGCAGAGCCTGGTGCCCCCAGATGCAATAAACTGGCCTCCTGGGCACCTTAGGGATGGAGTGGATTGGAGTCTGTTTCATCCTTAATGAATGAAATTGAATAGCTCACAGCAGGGGAAGCTTTTACCCAGCAGTTTTCCACTTAAAACCACCCTCTCCTCTCCTCAACCAGACAACCGAGTTTTCTTTTGTGTATTATCCTGTGGAATTGAGGGTGGCGATTTTACATCTGTGGGGACACTGATCCCCCCAGTTTGAGGTCAGATTTTCCTTATATCATGTCTCTGTACCCTCCAGACATGGAAGGCAGCACAGAGTGGAATGAAAACTTAATGTAAGCGGGTCCTTTCTTGCTGGATGGTGTAGGGAGGTGGATAAAAGCAAACTGCTTGCTATATTGTGCAAAGCTGTTTAATCTTTGTGGGCCTAAGTTTCCTCATTTGTACAGTAGGCCTAATAATAACAACACTTATCCTTGTAAGGGTGCTGTGATCAGTGATAAGCTCTTATGTGTAAAGTTCTTAGGACCTGGCACGGAGCAAGGACCATCTGTGTTTGTTCACAGCGATATTTCCAACACACAGAGTAGTTTTGTTCCGTGGCGTAACTTCAGCACCTAGAACAGTTCCCGGCCCTTAGTTGTTGGCTGATAAACAGTGATTGCAAGAAAGAATGAATGGATGGTTTCAGGATGATTTCTGCAGTCAGTGTGCATCTGAGATATGGGTACAAAGACACAGTCTGCAAACCAGAAGCCAGACATGCGGTGTGACCAAGGATTTTAGTGTCCCTGCCAGGTGTGAGAGGTGGCTTGGGACATGTAATCTGAATGTGAAACCCTGGTATTTGTGAGTTTGTTAATGGTTTATGGTGGGATGGGACCAGATGTGGAAAGACACAACCATCTCAGGGAATTGTGGGGTAAGTTTGCCTTCATGGCCCTGGGTGCAGCTGTTGGGGAAACCTTCGGGCTCATGTATTAGTTTCCTATTCGTGCTGTCACAAATTACTGCAAACTTAGTGGCCTAACATAACACAGATTTATCATCTTCTAGTCTGGAGCTCAGAAGTCTGAAATGGTCTGAAGGGCTAGAATCAGCATGTTAGCAGGACAGTGTTCCACCTGGAGGATCCGGGGGAGAATCTGTTTCCCTGCCTTTTCCAGCTTCTAGAGGCACCTGCATTTTCTTTGGCTTGTGGCTCATTCTTTCATCTTCAAAGTGCATCACTCCAGCCTCTGCTTCCATCGTCACATCTCCTCTCTGACTCTGACCCTCCTGCCCCTCTCTTATAAGGACCCTTGGGATTATGTGGAGCCACCTGGATAACCCAGGATGATCTCTCCATCTCAAAATCCTGAACTTAAAAAAATGAATTTAATTCATTTTCAAATTGTTTATTTGTAGTTTATAGAAATACAATTAGTATCTATCTATCTATCTATCTATCTATCTATCTATCTTTGGCTGCATTGGGTCTTCATTGCTGCGCAGGCTTTCTCTAGTTACAGTGAGTGGGGGCTCCTCTTCGTTGTGGTGCATGGGCTTCTCATTGCGGTGGCTTCTCTTGTTGTGGAGCATGGGCTCTAGGCATGTGGGCTTCAGTAGTTGTGGTGCATGGGCTCAGTAGTTGTGGCTTGCAGGCTCTAGAGCGCAGGCTCAGTAGTTGTGGCATACGGGCTTAGTTGCTCTGGCATGCGGGATCTTCCCGGACCAGGGCTCGAACCCGTGTCCCCTGCATTGGCAGGTGGATCCTCAACCGCTGTGCCGCCAGGGAAGTCCCTCAAAATCCTGAACTTAGCCACTTCTGCAAAGTCACTTTTATCATGTAAGGTAACTTTACAGGTTCTGGGGATTAGGACGAGGACATTTTGGGGGGTCATTATTCTGCAAGCTGTAACTAGGTAGGGCCCTGGGGCATCAGAGGGGGTAGGGGTAGGATACTCTGGTGGAGCTGCAGCCAGGAGGGGCCCAGGCGAAGCGAGGTGGCAGCTGCGTCTCCAGGCCCAGGAGCTGGGTCTGCCTTTACAAATGCTGGGAGGGCTTCATCCATGCTCATTCATTCCCGATGCGCTAGAACAGAGGTTGGCAAACTATGACCTGGTGGTTTTTCTGCTTTGGTTTAGTTGGGGCTGAAAGTCGGGTTTGACATGTGGGTTTGAGTGGGGGGGTTGGGCCTTTTCCTCTGTAAAATTGTAGAAAAAAGTCACCCAATTTTTCTTCTGGTGCTTCTGTGATTTCTTCTTATTTGATATTTGGAATGTATTTTAGCATTAGTGTGAATTAGGGCTCCATAGCCACATCCAATAGCTTCTCAGTTGTCTCAACATGAATTATCAAATAATTCAGCCTTTTCTGACTGTTGTGAAGCAAAGTCATTTAAGTTGAAGTTAAATATGTTATCTGGCACTTTGGAATGGGCTCCCCAGTAAGACCCACACTGATGGTACTGGACGTAGGGATGGGCACTCTGCAAACTCAGGGGCCTGGGGGCCAGGCAGGAAATGTACATGGTGAAGCAGTTCCGTATTTTCATGTTCAACATCTGGGAAGATTCTTCCCATTCACAAAGAAACATGCTTTCTCTCCATCTTTGGGACCACAAGAAGGGCTGAATCATGGCGACCCCAAGGTCCAGTGGCTCAAACAAGATAGATATTTTTTTCTTTCTCATTTCACCATCCTGATGTGGGCAGGAGGTCCCAGGTAGACATTTGCCGTAACCCCTGACATCATCCTGGGATGCAGGGGTTTCTGTCTCTTTGCTCTGGCCCCCCCTAGGGTGGTGTCTGCATCTCATGGTGGAGGTTGTCTTATCCCCATGGCTCATCCCATGTTGGGAAGGGAAAAGAGACAGGAAGTGGAGGGTGGGACATTTCGTTTTCAAAGGATATGACCTGGGAATTGCACACCTCTCTTTAGCTCATGTCCTAGAGCCTGGACCTGAGTCATGGGGGCACAGTTGGCTGCTGGGAGCCTGGAAAAGGTAATATCTAGCCTTGGGCACAGCTCAAGCTTGGTGTGTGGGGGAGTTTCTATTATCAGGAGTAAGAAGGCAAGAAAGGACACTGGAGTTAGCCATTTTCTGCCACATCAGCCCCGTTTTTTGCTCTTACTTCTGGTAAGCACAGGGTTATAGAGGGCTGTTTCTCTACTGTAAGGAAAGTAACAGCGCAGTAACAGTAACAGGTGGGGTGATCATCGGTAACTGAAACTTGCACTCATGGTTGGGAAGACAGCAGGGAGTGGTGGGGACGGCGGCTCCTTGCAGAGCTTGTGCAAGGAGAGCAGCTGCGAATCAGCGATTGCAGCGTAGTGCCCTGCGGGAATGCAAGCTGAGAGTCAATAGACTTGATTTTGTAAGAGAAGCCAGAAATCAGATTTTTTTTAAGTGAGAAATTTTTTGACTTTTTAATGTTGGCTCAATTTAAGAAGTGCTGTGTGGCCAATCAATATAGGCGTGCAAGGCACATTAGGCCTGCGGACCTCCAATTTATGACTTCTGTCCTAACTATGTCAAGTTGTGACCATGTTATCTTCTGACTGGCAGAGCTTGAGGATACATTATCAGCTTCATAAATGAGGAAGTTGAGACTCAACTTTTATACGCTGATGATGGCAGTGCTGGTTCACTTCCTCTGGAGGGCAATTTGACATTGTCTATCAAAATTGCAAACGCATACACTCTTTGACCCATGCATTCCATTTCTGGGAACATATTCAGAGAGATTGTACATATGCAAATTAACCTATGCATGATGTTGTTCACTGCGGCCCTGCAGTAGCAAAAGGCTGGAAGTAACCTGAAAGTCCATCAAGAGGGGACTTGTTAAATACATTTTGGTGCCTTCATACAATGGAGCAATATGCAGCTATAAAAAAGAATGAAAACACTCTCTATATCGGCTGTAATCCGAGGTGAAAAACAAAACAAAACTAGATGCAAAACACAGAGTATAGTATGCAACTATTTATGTTAAAAAAGGGAAAAGAATATAGATACGTGTGTGTGTGTGTGTGCGTGTATGCTTTTGTATGCATAAAATATTTTTGGAAGGTTCATAAGAAACTGATAAGATTGGTTGCTTCTGAAGATTCGAGCGGCTGAAAGAAGGTGGCAAAAGTGATATTTTGCTTGAGATTCTCATACCATTTGAAGTTGAACCATGTAAATAATCTACCTATAAAATAAGATTACAAAACAAGAAAGATCAGTGAAGCTCAGAGAGGGCAGGTGTTTCCCGAGTGTCACAAAGCAGTTTGGAGCCAGGATCAGCATCCATTTCTGCATCTCCCAGCACTGCGTTTTGTTTCCTTGGCAATCTTCCCACGCTGCTGGTTTTTGCCTTTAGAGATGGTTCAGAAAAATTTCTCTACCTTATTAACTAGCAAGTTGGAATATATTTTACCAGCTGATATAGTTAATTTGGTTCTTTGCCAGAGCTGCTGTTTTCCTCTGCCTTAATAATCACAGCCCTGAGGCAAGACCCTCTTCTGCAGGATCTCGGGCTCCAAGAGCCACCTCTGATTCTATCTACCATTACTTTGCAGTTCGCTGAGCACACCTGGGCCAGTTCCCATGCGTTGGCTTCATCACCTGGGCGTTGGTAACCTTGGCAACTGAGGCAGGGGCCAGGGGTCCTCTGAGTATTGTTAAGAGTCCCGGTAACTTGGAGAGTCCTTGCTGCTTCACCTCCCTCCAGTGGCACCAGGAAAAATAATGATTTCTTGGCTTCAGAAAGCAGAGTGACAAATGTGGGGCCTTTGTGGAGTGAAACAGGCAGCCTTTCTGTTTCCCTGGCAGAGATGCTGTTTAAGTGACAGTTTTCTTGAAGATGAGAGAGATGTTTGGAGCCACACTGGGACTGGAGCCTGGTAATTAGCTCTTTACCTGTGTCCTGAGGATTTTCAGCACAGTCGCTTGTCAAGAGAGCTTGGCAGGGGATATACGGTGTTGTGACCCAAAGATGAATTAGAACTTTCTCCTTGTTGAAACAAAATGAGAAATCCGGGTGTCCAGGGATTGTACGGTCACCTTAAATCTCCCTAGTCCCATAGGATTGTAGCGTGGGGTGTGAATGATCACTTAGATTGTATGTGTTAGGTATAGTATAGGTTGGCTGCTGATAACTGAGGCCTTAAATAATAGTTTAAGGAAGATAGAGTGTATTTCTCTCTCATCTGAAAGGGCATAAATAAGCCTCCAGAGCTGGTACAGCAGCTCCACCGCCAAACCCTCAGGGCAAGTTCCTTCCAGCTCACTGCCATTCCTAAGGAGTGGGTCTCTCTTCTTGGTGCCAGATAGAGCCCCGGCCATCCCTTCCACGGTCCTGGCAGCAGGAAATGGTCAAGGGCAAGCAAGTACATGTCCTTGCTCCTTACAATGACTTTTAAAGAAGTTGCTTGCAAAACCTCCCTAATGTCCTACTTCCAGAACTTAGTTGTGTCAACTTGGCTTCCCCATCCCCACCCCGAGAGCAGATCCTGAAATAAAGGCTTATGTTCAGGTGATTTATTTTGGGACCGGATCCAACGGAAGTTGTGATGGGCTAACTGGGGAGAGGAGGCAGGGAAGGAGAGAAAACCAATTCAAGGGTGCATATTGAGTTGGTTACCACTGTTGGCAACTGGGGTTCCGTCCAGGAGTAGTGGGAAGGACACCTCGAGATTGTTTGCCCAAGATGGGATAGAGGGGAGTATTTGCCCACAGGCTGCAGTACCCCATGGTCAAGGGTTGCTCTCCGCTCATTAATTCCCTTGCATTTGAATTATTTACATGCACAGAATGGCTGGAAAGAATCTCTGCAGAGACGTTGGTGTGCAGATCCTGTGGCTGCAACAATGGCCAGAACCAAAAAGATGGGTGGAAAGGATGCAAGATGGAGCATTAGTTATACAGCCTCACTCAGCTGCAAAGGCATCTGGGAAATGTAGTTTTTATTCATGGTGGCCCTGAGCCCAGCAAAACAACAACAACGACGACAGAAACAAACAAACAAAATCAACCAAACAAAAACAAAGAAACAAAGCCAGGGGATTTGGTGGTTGTTGAAAGGATATTGGAACACAAATGGTAGAATCTGGCACACCATAATCTTTATTTGTTCCCAAATTAGGGATTTGTCAATCTCAATGATCTGGAACTCAGCTGAGGATATATAAAAGGCCTCTGAGTGGCCAAGGTAGCCATCAAAGTCCATGTACTGGAGCACATATTCAAGGATGGCCTCTTAAGAACCCATATGAAGCCTATTGCCTGTTGCTTTGGACACAGTTCTAACAAGCATAGTGGTCTGTCTTCCCCATAGAAGCAGATGGACATGGGGGCTTTGCTAAGGGTCCACAGATGGAACCCTAACGTTCTCTCCCAACTCCGGTCTGTCCTTTATAGACTTCCAGAGTGACTTATACAAATGCAGAGGTCACTTGCTCCTTAGAAGCTTCTCAGTGCCCTTGGGAGCTGGTCCTCGTCTCTCTAGCCTCTTGCCTGTCTGCCTTGGAGCCACACTCCAGGCAGAATTTCACTCTTCTAATGCCCTCTGCACATGATGTTTCCTCTTGTCCAGAGTCTTCTCCCCCTCCTTGCCCCGGCCTAGCCACTCCTGGTCATCCTTCAGTTTTTTGCTGAACATTACATTGGCTAGGCTCTCCCACCGGAGGCTCTCATGGCAAATACTGTATCGCTATTTCCTGTTCGATGGTCTTTCCACTGTGTGACTGTGTGCTCGGTGAGGGCAGGGATGGAGCTGTGTCCATCCTGATCGTTGCTCTGTTTCTAGGACCTGGCACACAGTTGGTGCCAATAAGTCTTTGTGGGATGGATGGATGGAAACACTCTGTATCTCTGATCCCAGGTAACTTCTTTCTAGTGTGTGCCCTTGGTTCCTGGGTGAGAGAGGGTGCGGAGTACATGCCAAGCCTCTCCCACTGCTGGGGCGCAGTTCTGAGCTCATGCCTGATTCCAGGGGAGGGGGGCAGTGAAAGATCAGCAGTGTGGCTCTCCTTTACTACTTATTTATTTATTTATTGGCCATGTGGCGTGGCTTGTGGGATCTTAGTTCCCTGACCAGGGATTGATCCTGCGCCCTCCGCAGTGAAAGTGCCAAAGTCCTAACCCCTCGACTGCCAGGGACTTCCCAGAGTGGCTCTCCTTTAGAACTACTCCTAATTTCTACTACTCAAGGCTCATCACAGAGATCTCCAAAAAAGGAAGCTCCATGAATGAATCAATCATCCAACAGGTTAGCCCTACTCAAAGTGGGACACTGCCTCCTGCTGGATGTTGGATGTATTGGAGGCCGAGGCACCTTGGCACTGGCAAGAGCTGGTTATCTTTTCAATTTTTACTGCCACCCCTTTACTTTCAATTAAAATTATTCACAAACTTAATTTCCCCCCAAACATAAAACAAACTCGATGGATATAAAAAACTAAACTATGGCTTCCCTGGTGGTGTGGTGGTTGAGAATCTGCCGCCAATGCAGGGGACACGGGTTCGAGCCCTGGTCCGGGAAGATCCCACATGCCGCGGAGCAACTAAGCCCGTGCACCACAACTACTGAGCCTGCGCTCTAGAGCCTGTGAGCCACAATTACTG